>NC_135880.1:153750034-154358323 GCF_964194155.1 Cetorhinus maximus | reverse complement strand
GAAACATAATAAAATGCATGATGCCACCACCAAACACATCTTCCCTTCACCCCCCCTGGTGGCATTCCATAGGGATCGTTCCCTCCGTAACACCCTGGTCCACTCCTCCATCAACCCCTACTCCTCAACCCCCTCCCACGGCACCTTCCCATGCAACCGCAGAAGGTGCAACACCTGCCCCTTTCACTACCCCTCTCCTCACCGTCCAAGGTACCCAAACACTCTTTTCAAGTGAAGCAGCATTTCACTTGCACTTCCCTCAACTTAGTCTACTGCATTCGTTGCTCCCAATGCGGTTTCCTCTACATTGGAGAGACCAAACGCAGACTGGGTGACGGCTTTGCAGAACACCTTCGGTCTGTCTGCAAGCATCACCCAGACCTCCCTGTCATTTGCCATTTTAACACTCCACCCTGCTCTCTTGCCCACATGTCCGTCCTTGGCTTGCTGCATTGTTTCAGTGAAGCTCAACGTAAACTGGAGGAACAGCACCTCATCTTCTGACTAGGCACTTTACAGCCTCCTGGACTGAATATTGAGTTCAACAATTTTAGATCATGAACTCTCTCCTCCATCCCCACCCTCTTTCCGTTTTTTCACCCTCCTTTTTGTTTTTTCCAATAATTTATATAGATTTTTCTTTTCCTACCTATTTCCATTTTTTAAAAATGTATTTCCATCCATTGTTTTATCCCTACCTTTTAGCCTTTTTAGATTCCTTCACCCTACCCCCACTAGGGCTATCTGTACCTTGTTTGTCCTGCTTTCTACCCTTAATTAGCACATCCCTCAGATAATATCACCACCTTCAACACCTCTTTGTCCTTTTGTCTGTGACATCTTTCGGTTACCTTCACCTATCACTGGCCCTTTACCTAGCTCTTCTTGTCCCAACCCCGCCCCCCCCACCTCCTTAAACCAGCTTATATTTCACCCCTTTCCTATTTTTACTTAGTTTTGTTGAAGGGTCATGAGGACTCAAAACGTCAACTGTGCTCTTCTCCACCGATGCTGCCAGACCTGCTGAGTTTTTCCAGGTATTATTGTTTTTGTTTTTATAGCAGAAAACAATTTGGATCAAATCTCTAGGGCTGGATTTTTAAATGGGTCGGGATCAGGATTGGAAGCAGGTGGGCATGCAATTTTGCTTCATTTGTGGTTCATCGCCACAACCCCAAACCATTTTCAATGAGTGACTCGGGATGGATCAGCTACCCACTGCTAAGCAGTAGGTAGGCCAATTATTTTCAATTAATGGGCCTATAAAGGCCTCTTTTCCACACTCACTGGCTTTTTGAGTTGAGACTGTGGGCAGCCCATGTTGGACTGCACCCCATCCAGACCAACTTGGTGGGCTTAGGGTGGAAGTGGGGGGAACAAAAGATCAGGCAAGGGACCCCACACCCCTGACCCTCCAGGATATCATGCAGGCAGCTGTGACGATTTAAAAAACACAAACAAACTTATCTGGCCTTCTCCTCTCTACGGCAGCTCCCATCTCGGCTGGTGGGGCTGCAGATCATGTAGTGCTGGAAAGCTTCCCATTGGCCCTCCATCGTTCGGGAACCCACCCACCATACCTCATCAGATGACGAGCCCGCTCCCTGGTCTTTAATTGCCTGGAGTATTTAAAATGGCAGTGGATACGCCTAAAGAACACTGTGTGGTGTCGGCACCCTGTACTAGCCCCAAGTTTTCAGTTCCCAACCCCTTGATTGAAAATCCAGCTCCAAGTGTCTAACCTTGCTCTACCAAATAACTAGTGCTGAAACAATGCAACTGGCATTTTACCAGTTAACATTCTCAAAATTCCAACTGTGCCAGCTGAGCTCATCAATTTTCTAGTTGCAATGTTCGATTACATCCAAGGGAGGCCTACTGACCAATAATTAACTGACAACAAAATCCCAAAAGAAATATCACAACAATATGTACCTATATCATTTTCCCCAACTGCAGACTCCTTGTAGGATAATCATCTTGGTACTCTAGCGCTTCTGATTGTTAAATCCTGACAGGAATGTGAGGATCTCTTGCAATTCACCTTCCCTCCCAATGCAGCAAATCCGTTACACAAGCCCAAAATAATAGGCATCAGTAGCTTTTCATTCAATTGTTACTATTCTAAATCATATCTGGAATCTGTTTATTGCATCACATAAAAATGTAAAAACAGCTGCAGTTCTCATCAAAGATTAAAGTCGAAATTATACAGCAGGTCACTCAGTATCGAGAGAAGAAACAAGTTATGATGCAATTGTTTTTTCTCTTTAGAGATGCTGACTACCTGCTAGCCTAGAAATTGTAATACACAGTTTTTCATGATGGTTGGAACTCAAGGTGCCAATAAGCAAGTAGGAAGCCCACATCCACCTCCAGCTAGCAGCATGCTGTCCACTATTTTGAGTAAGGACAAACAAAAGACACCATTTTACTCTCACAACTGTTACGACCGGGATGGGAGGAGTGCATGTATGATCTAGCCCCGCTACTCCACAGGCCCTACCATTAATATAAAAGTTTAATTTTCTCACCAAAATAGCCAATCGTCTATTTCCCCTAATGGCGCCCAGAATAAAAGCGTCTCCAACCAGACCTCTTTCAATAAACTCAGAACAATTGTTTATTATAAAACAAAACTTCTTTTTAACAAGTTGCCAGTACTGGTTAAGGTACAATTGTAATTGGGAAGTATTATCTGTCTCTTCCTAAAGAATTCCATCAGCACACACACAGACAAATAAAAGAAAAACAGATAGCGTCTCTCTCTGCAGGAATGGGCTTTAGAGGATGGGCGTTATAAAATAAAGGGTAAAGTTTGCAGGGTCTCGATGCTGTTGACCTGGAGTTACCTCTTGTGGTCCCGGTGGACGTCTGGAAGTTCTCACCAACTGGTCTCAGCTTTTCAGGTCCAAATGCAGACCAGCTACACTCAGATGAGTATTCTCTGGCTACAGGCCGATAGCCACACACAACTTTAGGCAAGGTAGAGTGAGGGAGCCAATTAGGGCAGCCTTCCTTCCTCAGTTTGTTCACCAACAAGACTGCCTTCAAAACCAGCAGGTTCAAAACTTACTTTTTCTCTCTGCCTTGTGATCTCCAGCAAGCTACTAGCCTTTGCTTTTTTCAGTGCTTTCCCCATCAATTAAAGTGATTACAGTTCAAAACAAACAATCAAATCTTCCTCATGTACCATAAAGGTGAGGTGATTTCTTGGAAGAGGTCTGCTTGTTGGCAGTTCCAAGGTGAACTTCTGACCTTTTTAAAAAAAAAATTCCCAGGTTGGCATCCAAATGCACAGATAATGCCAAATCCTTCCATTTTGTAAAAGAAAAATTCAGTCTTCAGAGATATGAATCCAACACAACACAAAAGCAAAATTTGGACTGTGACTTTCAAAGCTCCAGGGCATCGTATTGTCGGTGGGGGGTGGGAATCCCTTCCGGAAGTTCACAGTTAAGGTTTGCAGTGCAATTGCCCGGAAGTCCAATCTTCCCCTGGGCAATTGCACGGCACTGGGAACCATCCAAAAATGTAATTTAAATCACAAGTTTCGGATGGTTCCAACTGGGTTACATCAATATTTACCCAGAAAATGTTAGAAGACTTAAAACCTCTTCTAACTTCCGGGTAACTATTATACTGACCCACAGGAGTCCTCCACCTTTCCAGACCACCCAGGGGTCTCCACCCACAACTACTGACTACTTCCCCCACCCCCCAAAGACTCCCCCACGCCCCTGGGGTTTCCCCTGAACCACTCCCTCTACCAGCCATCCCACACAGGACTCTCCCCACCCACAAGGGACTACACCCCCACAACAGTAACTCCCTAACCCACAGTACTCTGCCACCCCCATGGGGACTCCTTCCCCCCCCCCCCCCCCCCCCCCCACCACCCCCACTAGGCCCGACTCTCACCATGACCCTCCCCAGGACGGATCCGACCCTACCCAGCCCAATATCCCCTCATCCCTGAGGACCAACAACCCTCCCAAGGACTGACACCACCCCAAACCCCCTCCCACCCGCGGCCCGACCCGAGGCCCATCATGCTCCAGCCCCCCTCTCCCCAGGCACAACCCTGAGGCCCAACACCCTCCGCCGAGGCTCAAAACATTCCCCCACAGCTGGGGGTCGGGTGGTCCGGGGGGAGAGGTTAGTTGGGTGGTCAGGGGTTAGGTGGTCAGGGCAGTGAGGGGAGTAGTCGGAGTTTGGGAGGGTAGTTAGGGGGTCGGGAGGGTAGTTGGGCGGTGGAGGTTTGGAGGGTGGGGGAAAGATGGGGATAGTCGGTGGAGGGTGGTCAGAGGGTAGTCGGGGATAGTCGTGGAATCAGGCGGGTAGTCGGGGATGTGGGGGTTTGGAGAGAAGACATGGTGGAGGTTTGGTGGGTGCAGGGAAGTCTGGTGTTGGAAGTGAGTCGGGGTGGGGAGGGAGTTGGGGTGAGTGGGGTGTGTGGGGGTGGTCGGAAGATGGGAGGGTAGTCGGGGGGTGAGTGGTTAGTCAGAGGTCGGGGAAGTCAGGGGGTCAGGAAGGTAGTCAGGGGGCGAGGGGTGACATTGTGGCGGGGGGTGGGGGGTTGTTGGGGTAGGTAGTGAGGGGTAATTAGCAGGTTGGGGGTGTAGTCGGTAGGTCGGAGGGGGGATAGTCTTTACAATAGTTACCCAGGAGTTAGAAGTGGTTTTAATTCTTCTGGGTAACTCTTCTGCTAAGAAAGTCAGAACCATCCGAGGTCTCAGAATTAAATCGGAGTATTGGATGGTTCCAGATGCAGGGTCAGAAGCTTAAACGTCTCAGGCAATTCCCACCAGTCCTTGCATAGGGACGTGTGGGGGTCCCCCAGCGCATTCTCTGGGGTACGACCCCCACCCCGGGGAAAGAAAGTTCTGGGCCAATGTCTTTAGTGACAGCACTGCTGAATAGCATTGAGGGCAAGGAGGTCTGTTCCCACCCGTTTAACAGTGGGACTGGAATAGGAGAGACCCAAAAGAAGGGAGGGAGAAAATCAATGGTAGTGGAAAGAATATCCAGGCACATAGAAGCTAATCATACTGGCCCAGCTGAAATCAGAGAAACTGTGGGAAACAAACCCATGACATTATGGCCTGTCTGACTTTGTGCTACTTGGCAAAGAACCGCTATTCTCAAAGCCATTACAGCAGCTGGTCACATTATTTGAGAAAAGCAAAAGGGAATCCAGAAAAGTGATAGCCATGTAACATATTATGAATAAGTGCCATTTATGGTTGTAAAAGTTTATTAAGTGTAAATGATATATTAAGATTAGTATCACACCATTTATTATTACACGTGGTGCAAATTACATATAAACTGTAAGATTTTTAAATATATATATATATATATATTATATATAGTTGTTGACAAGAGCTGGTATTAATACTGTACACTGACCAGGACATCAACTGAGATCATCATAATAATAGCAATAATAGAGAAGTAGACTGCAAAGATTTGGAAATAGTAATTTCACCTTGGGTTTCAGATATTTACTCTAAACATTCCAAGCAAAGCTCTAATAGTTATTACAGAAAGCTATTACTTGGAATCCTTGAGCATGCACCAAAATCTTCACAGAAAACAAGATGGGATAACAGATCCCTCAGGAAAAATAATTGTAGAACAGAAAATCATGGACTTAATACACACACACAGCTCATGCCATGTTGGAATCCAACTCCTGCATGTATCATTGAAAAGACATGGTCAGGATGTTCACTCCTCCACAGGACACTGATTGAAGAAGCACTGCAGCACTTGTTAGCACATCAAAGAGACCTCTATGTTTCAGCCGAGAACACAAGCAAGACAAGACAGCGCTTCAAAATTGTGAATCTACCAATCCAGAAAACTGCACAGAATGCCAATGACAAATCTACACATATCACCAATAGGAACACATCTCTCTTCCCAGGCCAAGTTGGATGCTGGGATTCTAAAGAATGTAATATGCGATGAAAAATCTCTGCTTCACCCAGTGCTATTTCTCCAGTGCCATGATTGTGCAACATCTCACCTTATATTAGCTTTCTGACAGAGGGAGAAGACTTTCAGCTAAGTTGTCAACTTTACTGCACAGATTTTTACTTCCTGCACGCAAGACACAAGGGATGGAATTTTCCGTGCCCGCTGGCGTTGGGCGTGCTTGGCGGCGCGAGCGGACAATATGGCGAGAAGGCCAAAAATCGGTCTCACGACATCATGAAGCCAGTTTGCGATCGTCTGCTCAGCCCGTCGATGGCAGGCCATGTTCCCCGCCATTGGACATCGGGAACTTCATTGTAATACACCTGCATATCATTATAAGGCTAGTCCACTGGACTAATCTCCCCCATGCTGGATTGTCCGCCCAAGATATATTTCACAACTGTACATAAGTGACATACACCTGGCAGGCTGCACTTCACTCAGGACTTCGAGGTTTGTTTGCCTACCTTGCTCCGGGCAGCACTTGCAGTCATTAGCACCAGGCTTCACAGACAGCACCACATCACTTTTAGTGGGGCTCACAGGCAGGTCTCTACCAGACCAGCCATATGGCAGGGTTGGCTTTGTACGGCTGCAAGGACAGGGCTTGCTTGGGGAAGGGGGTGAAGCAGCCTCGGGCAAGGGAAGAGGCTGCAGGACGAGAGCTGTACTGGGGAAGGGGGTATCCCACGGTTTGTGTGGGGGCACAAGTTAATCTGTGCAAGTGGCCTCAAGATGGTGAGGGCTGAGGACATAGTCTCCAGAGGAGATGAGGCCAGATGGAGATGTGAGGGTGTGTGTGAAAGAATGAGTGGTGAGGTCCCTTGAACTGGCAGTGAGTGAGATACCAGAGAATGTGTGATAGGTTTGAGTATGTGATGGTTGCCTTACTCTGGATGAGATCAATCATCCTCTATCTGCATTTGATGGCCAACATCTTCTGTGCAGCACTGGCACTGATCACCACTGCCATCATCTACCAAGCCAGAGTGGTAATGTTGCTGCCCCTCCTGTGGCCAGTCTGGGGGTAGAGGACATCATGGCGAGCCTCCACAGTGTCTAAAAGGAGCTTGAGAGATGCGTCACTAAACCTGGGGGCTGCAGTCTTCTTGCCTTTCATGCCCACGTCTTATTTGCAGCAGTCCTTGGCTGGAAACAGAGGTGTGCGTGCGGCTGTACTTCAAATATGGCGCCCTGATGAGCCCCATCACCTGACTACACCCCCCAACCAGACCTGACTACTCCCTCCATCACCCAACTACCAACGCCCGACCAGACCTGACTAGCCCCACCACCACCCGACTATCCCAACCCAACCTGACTAGCCCTTGATCTGACTACCCCTCATGACCCGACACGACTACCCCAGATCCACTACCCACTCACCCACCTGCCACTCTGCCATTCTAACCACCTGCCACTGTACCCACTTACCTCACCCATCTAACCACCCTACCACCCCACCCATTCACTTATTCATCCACTCAACCATTCATCAACATTCATCCATTCACTGAAATCCATTTAAACTTACCTAACAGCAGCTAGTGCTGTAAAAATGGGAGCACGTCCAGTCACAACTCTGCTGCGATGGAGTTCTCCGATGGACTGCATTTCTGGAGAAGCTGGCTTCAGAAGACCTGGCCAGAAATATGGAGCTGCATCGGGGCACTGGAAAGTAAAGTTGGAGTGGCAACCTGACAGTGATTGCCGTTTTGTGAAAAATCCGGGACATTAACTTGTTACAAAATAATATAGTATTTTAGTATGAGAGTGATATATATTTAGTCACCAATTACATTTGCACAACATAGTTATAACATAAGGATCAGAGGCAGCTCCAATGTGGGGTGCAGCCATGGATCCCCTTGCAGTAATCTCCTCATCATACCATGCAGGGGTGCATTAACCACAGATTAAGTATTGCCACTTTAGGAAGAAGTAAAAGACAGAAAAACAAAGGCAAACATTCCAACAACAATGTCAGCTATATTGTGGAAATGGCAGAGCTCAAGAGGAACCCTATCCTCTCGACCATGACTCAGATAAACTAGGATGGAGAAAAGAAAACGATGTCATCAGGGCAGTCCACAATAATTCAGTACATGGGTGGGATCCAAAGTCGGCAGCAAATCCACCATTTTGAAATTAGTACTTAAACATGATTAAGGTATTTAACAGCTCAATTGATTCCCATAATACATTGCCCACGCTATAATAAGGTGGGTGCACGGGAAACATAGCTGGTGAGAATCACGTTTCTTTTCAGGGACTGATGGAAGGGTGAATAGAAAGGCTGGAGGTGGGTCTAAGCCTGACTTTAGCAGGAGAGGCTGCTCAGAGTTGCCGATTTGTGACAATTCTGCTGTTCATACACCTCTGATCAGATTCAGGGCTATGCCTTAGGGAAGGATCTGAAAAGTTGGTGCTCCGGTCATCTTTGAACACTGCACCATTTGTGGTGTGAAACGGTGTCCCCTATGGGCATTGTACATTCTGTGGGAAGCACACCCTGCATGAGGAGGAGACGAGGTGCAGAAGGAGAGGAGGAGGCCACTTGACATGGGGCAGATGTGACAAGAGTTACAGGAGGTGGACAAGCTGCTGAGGAGCGATGGTCTGCAGAGGAGAGGCAGCAGCAGGCACTTAGGCGTAGGCGGAGGCCATACTCTGCCAATGAATTTACGGGGTCCGAAAGTCCTACATGCAGATGATGGAGCAACACCATCTCCAGCTTTTCACAAGAGGCTGTTACCTCCCCATGTGACATGCTGGCAGCTGAAATAGCCTCCAATTGTGTGGGTGCCTACCTGATGCCTGTGAGCTTAAAAGTGACATTGCCTTGAACTTCTTCACCTCCAGGTCATTCCAGGCCACCTATAGAAACCTGAGTGGCATCACCCAGCCTGAGGCACAGCATTGCATAAAGGTCTTCCCTGATGCCATGTTTAGGCATGCACATCAATATATTTCCTTTATGAAAACAGTCAAATGGAAAGAGCCAGGGGCTTTTCAGTCATAGCTGGTTTCCCACAAGTAGAAGAGGTTATTGATTGTACCCATGTTACCATCAAAGCAGCAGCAAGGGAGCCAGGGGTTTTCATCAACTGCAAATGATACCACTCCATAAATGTGCAGATTGGGTGCAACCACAATCAAAGAATCATGCAAGTATGCGTGATGTACCCGGGAAGCAGTCATATTCAACCATCCTCAGACACTCCCAGGTGCCAGGGATGTTTACGGGCCCAGACACTGAAGAAATGGCTGATGGCTCCAGTGCAAAGTCCAAAGACGGAGCCTGAGCATCATAACAATGAAAGCCACACATCGTTTAGGTTCATCATTGAGGAGACCATTGGTCAGCTGAAGGTGAGATTCCGATACCTGGATAGATCAAATGGATAGCTCCAAATGCCACCATCCAGAGTCTCCCTCATGGTAGTAGTCTGCTACGTGCTGAATAACCTGGTCCTCCACAGAGGGGAAACCCTTTCAGAGGACGAATTGAGGGGGGTCAGCCCAGTCCTCTGATGAGGAGGAAGAGAGTGAGCTGCAGCAGGCAACTGGCCAAGCCAGTCTAAGGGAGGTTCTGGATGCCCATGAGACACGGGAAGATCTGATCGTCGGAAGATTTCATTTAGTTGAGTTTCTCCAACTCAACATCGCCTTCATGGCCATTGGCTCCTTCTCCACATAGCTCCGTGACATGGACAGCAGTGCTGCATATTATTCAGCCAAATAATGTCAGTCAGAAGGAAGCACATAATCATAGAATCACATAGGAAGGTCAAATAAATCCCTATCCTTACATTCATACAGTGTTAATGGATGGATAATAATTGGAAAATCACAATCATTTATGTACGCAATAACTCCAAACAATATTCAAATCTCACAAAAAGAGAGGCACATGTGTACCAATGTGCGACTACTGAGGGGTTTTCTTGATTCTTTTTTGTGTGCTGGGCATGGTTCTCTCCTCACCACCAGCTGCAATGGAGTCAAGATGCTGACCTTTATGTCCCTTGTCTGGGATGACTTTAGCGGTCGTCATCTGGTCAGCTGAGGCCATGAGGACCCCAGCACAGTAGGAGTCTCCTGCGCAGTGGCAGGTGGCTCACCAGTCGCTGTGGCATTTGGAGGCATTTGTGCCAATGGCAGAGGGGCAGAGGAGAGGCCAAAGCCATCAGAGGCGCCCCGAGAGGTGCCCCACGATGGTGTCAGCAGCTGCTCATCAACCACTGTGAGGACTATTTGGCCATCTCCACATTCCTGAGAGGCAGCAGGAACTGGATCCGACTCCAGGCTCCTTGTACTCCTCTGACCCTGGCTCTGGGACCCAGAGTTCAGAGACAAGGTGATGGGGTGAAGGTCAGCACAAATACCCTGCATCCCATCAGTGAACTACTGAGTTTGGCCTTCCATGACAGTCACCGGTCTCTCAATGGAGGAAGCCATGCCATCTGTAGAGCGGGTGATCACAGCATTCATGGCCTGGATGGACTCCTCCACTGTCTATGCTATAATGCAATGTAACTCTGCCACATCTCCATGCTGGACATCCAACATCTGATGCCTGACAGACGACTCCAAAGGCTCGTCGTCAGCCTAGGGCTCAGCAATTAGGTTGCCTCCAACACTCCACCAACTGCCAGAGGCCTGCTCCATCTCTGACAGCTGTTTGTGTGACTATGACGTGCACTCACTAGTGTGTCTATCCATTACAAACAAGTCGTGCATACCCACTGAGGTCCGTCTTTCTGCACTGGTGTTCAATATGGAGCACAGATGTGATATTGCACCCTCTGAGGCACACTCTTCCTCCTCAGAGGTTAACGCTGGTCCCTCAGGGCTACCGCTTGCAACTACCAACGTTGCACCCGTGTAGTTGTGTGTGGTTAGGGGCATCTTCAACCTTTCTAGTGAGTTTTGTGAGATGTTCTTTGTCGTTGCAAATACATGAGCCATTGGGAGATGTGATTCATTGTTAAAACTTTATGCCATTCAGCATAGAGACACATCTCCCTACCCGATGTCAGTAAGCCTTCAAAATCACAAACCACCCATGCTACTTTCCTTCCAGCTTCCCCAGCTTCAAGCACCCTCCCCTCCCCAGCGCCTTCAGCAGAGTTTGCTGCAATTAGAAAAAGCACTCTTGGATTCTCACCACCCTCGGGCCTTCCTCCTATCTTACTTTAGCCTCCAGTTGACGCCATTGGTTGGCAGCCAACTCCAGGACCACCTCCTCAATGGCTGTCAGGATGGCAACATTGGGGACACAAGCCTTGGGCCCTGTTCCTTTCTCAGGCATTGTGCACCATCTTCTCCTGCAAATAAGGAAGGAGATTGTTATGATGATGCTGTGCTACAATCATGCCTTTAAAAATTTGGCCATTGTATATTTCACGGCAGCACACTTTATTCTATGCTCCTTGCCAGCTAATAAGCTGTGGCTGTTCTCCCCACTTTCTTAACCTCTGTTGCCCTGCAGAGTGGCATGTGTGCATCATGCTGCCTTACACACTGGGGCAACTTCTTTTTACACACAAAAATCCCATAACGGGCCCATATCACAACCTCCCACATATGTCCATCTCCAGAATGGTGACACACTCACCCTTGCAAATCTCAGAAGAGCTTTGTGATAGAAGGAAGGTCATTGATGAAGCAGCTGAAGAATGTTAGGCCTAGGACACAAGCCTGAGGAACTCCTGCAGTGATGTCCTGGAACCAAGATCATTAACCTCCAACAACTACAACTATCTTCCTTTGTGCTAAGTATGACTCCAACCAGCAGAGAGTTTTTCCCCTGATTCCTATTGACTCCAGTTTTGCCTGGGCTCCTTGATGCCACACTAAGTCAAATCCTGCCTTGATTTCAAGGGCAGTCACTCTCACCTCACCTCTGGACTTCAGCTCTTTTGTCCATATTTGAACCAATGCTGTAATGAGGTCAGAAGCTGAGTGGCCCTGGCGGAACCCAAACTGAACATCAGTGAGCAGGTTATTGCGAAGCAAGTGCCACCTGAGAGCACTGTTGATGACTCCTTCCATCACTTTACTGATGATGGAGAGCCGACTGATGGGGCGGTTGTTGGAATTGTCCTATTTTTTGTGCACAAAACATACTTGGGCAATTTCGCACATTGCTGGGCTGATGCCTATCTTGCAACTGTACTGGAACAGCTTGGCTAGGGGCGTGGCAAGTTCTGGAGCACAAGTCTTCAGTACTGTTACCAGAATAATGTCAGGGCTCATTGTATTTCATTGTCCTAGGCAGGGGGCAAAAATGGATCATCCACTTGGCACTTCTGGCTGAAGATGGTTGCGAATGCTTCTGCCTTATCTTTTGCACTGATGTGCTGGGCTCCCTCATCATTGAGGATGGGAATATTTGTGGAGCCTCCTCCTCCAGTGAGTTGTTTAATTGTCCACTACCTTTCATGACTGGACGTGGCAGGACTGTAGAGCCTAGATCTGATCCATTGGTTGTGGAATCGCTTAGCTCTGTCTATCACTTACTGCTTATGCTGTTTGGCACGTGTTGTAGCTTCACCAGGTTGACATCTCATTTTTAGGTATGCCTGGTGCTGGTCCTGGCATGCCCTCCTGCACTCTTCACTGAACTAGGGTTGATCCCTTGGCTTGGTGGTAATGGTAGAGTGGGGTATATGCCAGGTCATGAGGATACAGATTGTGGTGGAGTACAATTCTGCTGCTGCTGATGCCCACAGCGCCTCATGGTTGCCCGGTCTTGAGTTGCTAGATCTGTTTGAAGTCTATCCCATTTAGCACGGTGGTAGTGCCACACAACACGATGGAAGGTACCCTCAATAGGAATCACAGAATCACAGTGCAGAAGAGGCCCTTCGGCCCATCGAGTCTGCACCGACAAGTGAAAAACACCTGACCTACCTACCTAATCCCGTTTACCAGCACTTAGCCCATAGCCTTGAATGTTATGACTTCATGGTACTTTTTAAAGGATGTGAGGCATCCCGCCTCCACCACCCTCCCAGGCAGTGCATTCCAGACCGTCACCACCCTCTGGGTAAAAATGTTTTTCCTCATATCCCCCCTAGACCTCCTGCCCCTCACCTTGAATTAATGCCCCCTTGTGACTGACCCTTCAACTAAGGGGAACAGCTGCTCCCTATCTACCCTGTCCATGCCCCTCATAATGTTGTACACCTCGATCAGGTCGCTCCTCAGTCTTCTCTACTCCAACGAAAACAACCCAAGTCTATCCAACCTCTCTTCATAACTTAAATGTTTCATCCCAGGCAGCATCCTGGTGAATCTCCTCTGCACTCCCTCCAGAGCAATCACATCCTTCCCATAATGTGGCGACCAGAACTGCACACAGTACTCCAGCTGTGGCCTCACCAAGGTTCTATACAACTCCAACATAACCTCCCTACTTTTGTAATCTATGCCTCGTTTGATAAAGACAAGTGTCCCATATGCCTTTTTCACCACCCCACTAACATGCCCCTCTGCCTTCAGAAATCTATGGACACACATGCCAAGGTCCCTTTGTTCCTCAGAACTTCCCAGTGTCATGCCGTTCATTGAATACTTCCTTGTCAAATTACTCCTTCCAAAGTGTATCACCTCACACTTTTCAGGGTTAAATTCCATCTGCCACTTATCTGCCCATTTGACCATCCCGTCTATATCTTCCTGTAGCCCAAGACACTCAACCTCACTGTTAACCGCCCGGCCAATCTTTGTGTCAACCACAAACTTACTAATCCTACCCCCCACATAGTCATCTATGTCATTTATATAAATGACAAATAATAGGGGACCGAGCACAGATCCCTGTGGTACGCCACTGGACACTGGCTTCCAGTCACTAAAGCATCCTTCTGTCATCACCCTCTGCCTCCTACAACTAAGCCAATTTTGAATCCACCTTATCAAATTACCCTGTATCCCATGTGCCTTTGCCTTCTTTGTAAGTCTCCCATGTGGGATCTTGTCAAAGGCTTTGCTGAAATCCATATAAACTACATCAACGGGACTTAGTCTCCACTACGCAGTGGTCACTCCTACCGCTACTGTCATGGACAGATGCACCAGCAGCTTGCAGGTTGGTGAGGATGAGGTCAAGGATGTTTTACCCACCACCACCTGCTGCAGACATAGTCTAGCAGCTATGTCCTCGGTCTGTGGTGGTGCTACCGAGCCACTTTTGGTGATGGACATTGAAGTCCCCCACCCAGATTAAATTCTGTGCTCTTGCCATCTTCAGTGCTTCCTCCTAGTGGTGTTCAACATGGAGGAGCACTGATTCATCAGCTGAGGGAGGGCGGTACATGGTAATCAGCAGGAAGTTTCCTTGCCCATGTTTGATCTGATGCCGTGAGACTTCATGGGAGCCGGAGTCCATGTTGAGGACTCCCAGGGCAACTCCCTCCCGTCTATATACCACTGTGCCACCACCTGGGATGGTGATGGTGGTGTCTAGGACATGATATGTAAGATATGATTCTGTGAGTATGACTATGTCAGGCTGTTGCTTGACTAATCTGTGAGAAAGCTCTCCCAACTTTGGCACAAGCCTCCAGATGTTAGTAAGGAGGACTTTGCAGGGCCAAAGGGGCTGGGTTTACTGTTGTCGTTTCTGGTGCCTAGGTCAATGTGAGGTTGTCTGCCCAGTTTCACTCCTTTTTATTGACTTGGTAGCAGTTTGATACAGCTGAGTGGCTTGCTAGACTCTTTCAGAGGGCATTTAAGAATCAACCAAATGACTGCAGATCTGGAGTCATATGTAGGCCAGACCAGGTGAGGATGGCAGATTTCCTTCCTTGAAGGACATTAGTGAACCAGTTGGGTTTTTACAACAGTTGACAATGGTTTCAAGGTCATCATTAGACTTTTAATTCCATTTTTTTTTATTGGATTCAAATTCCACCATCTGCCATGGTGGGATTCAAACCTGAAGCATTGCCCTAGGTCTCTGGATTAACAATACCACTATGCCACCACCTCCCCCAGATATTGTGAAAAAGGTAATGACAGATTAAATCTGAGGCTATAATTTTAAAGGCAATTTTGTTTTTCCCAAAAATATATTTTATTCATAAATTTTGTATATCACAGCTCACGTCATCCACTTCAGAAGGTAAGCAAGCTTACATTTTCTCATGGTAAGTACATTATACACCACTTCAAATGAGCCTGTGTTGATCACCTTCTGGTTCCAGAACACAATGAGTTGGATAGTAGCTTGGAGACTGGGTGCTACGTCAAGGGGAGGGGGAAGGCTGATTTAACAGCAGAACCTGATCAGTCTAATTAGTCTCTGTTTCCAGGCTACAACTAGCCAGGTTGGAAGGCTGGCTGGCAGTCAGGCAGGAAGGCCTTTGCCATCAAGCTGTACACAGGGATGAGAGAGAAGGAGGGGGGAAATCAGAGGCATTGCGGGGAGGCAGGAGGGGGAAAAGCGTTCAAAAGAGTTGGGAGGGTGATATCAGAAGAGACAGAAGGGGAAACATGAGAGCAGTTGGTGGGGGTGGGGTGAGAGATCAGGTAAGCCAGGGGAAGACCTGAAGGGTTGGTGTGGTGTCCAATCACTGGATGGGCGAAGCAGGTAAACTTCGATTCAGCAGTGGAAATCTTACAGGATAAAAGAACGCGAGGGGAACGGCAAAGACACAAGATAAAAGAACGCAAGGAGAACGGCAAAGACACAGGATAAAAGAGCTCGAGGGGAATGGCAAAGACACAGAATAAAAGAACGCGAGGGGAACGGCAAAGACACAGGATAAAAGAACGCGAGGGGAACGGCAGAGAAACAGGATAAAAGAACGCGAGGAGAATGGCAAAGACACAAGATAAAAGAACGCGAGGGGAACGGCAAAGACACGGGATAAAAGAACGCGAGGGGAATGGCAGAGACACAGGATAAAAGAACGCGAGGGGAACGGCAGAGACACAGGATAAAAGAACACGAGGGGAACGGCAGAGACACAAGATAAAAGAACGCGAGGGGAATGGCAAAGACACAGGATAAAAGAGCGCGAGGAGAACAACAGAGACACAAAATAAAAGAGCGCGAGGAGAGCGGTGGAGACACAGGATAAAAGAGCGCAAGGAGAGAAGGGCAGTGGTGGCAGAGAGCCCCTTCAACCAGTTTCTACCTGTTAGAGCCAAAGTGTGATGGCACAGGAAAACAGGTAGGTGATTGGTGGGTATCTCTTCCCTGTCTCTTTTGATTGGCCAAGTGGTCTAAATCAGGAGACATTATTACAGCTGAAGAGTACAGTTGAGAAATTCACTTTTAAAATATTTAACATCCAAATTAGTTAATTAAATAGAATAGAGATGGCTGGGCAGGCGATATATTGCAGCTGTAGTATGTGGGCGCTGGTGGACGCTGGTGTGATCCACGGTGCCCACATGTGCAGCAAGTGTTGGCTGCTCGAGGAACTTCGACTCAGAGTTGATGAGCTGGAGTCCGAGCTGTGGACACTGTGACACATCAGGGAAGGGGAGAGTTGCCTGAACACTGTGTTTCAGGAGACGGTCACACCCCTTAGACTAATTACATCAAATTTGGACCGTGGTCAGGGACAGGAGGGTGTGACTGTGAGTTAGGCATCTATGGGGATCCAGAACTTTGCTTTGGAGGAGCCTCAGCCAGTGCCCTTGTCCAATAGGTATGAGGTTCTTGCTCTCAGTGTGGAAGAAGACACAGACTGCAGGGAGGATAAGCACCATGGTACAGAGAGCCATTCAAGTGGGGGGAGAAAAGAGAAATGTAGTAGTAACAGGGGATAGCATAATAAGGGGAATAGATAATGTCCTCTGCAGCAAAGACAAAGAGTCCCGAAGGCTTTGTTGCCTACCTGGTGCCGAGGTTAAAGACAACACTTCTGGGCGGGAAAGGAACTTGGAGTCAGAGGGGAAGGATCCAGTTGTCGTGATCCACATAGGTACCAACGACACAGGTAGGGCTAGGAAAGAGGTTCTGCTGAGGGACTACGAGCAGCTCGGGGCTAAATTAAAAAGCAGAACCACAAAGGTAATAATCTTCAGATTATTACCTGAGCCATGTGCAAATTGGCATAGGGTAAATAACATTAGAGAGATAAATGTGTGGCTCAAAGATTGGTGTGGGAGAAATGGGTTCCGATTCATGGGGCACTGGCACCAGTACTGGGGAAAGAGAGCTGTTCCATTGGATGTGCTTCATTTGAACCATGCTGGGACCAGTGTCCTGGCAAATCGTATAACTAGGGTTGTAGATAGGACTTTAAGCTAATTAGCAGGGGGAAGGTTCAATTGAAGGGAAGTTTAAAAACGAGAGAGCAAAGGTGCAGGGTAGTGAAGAGGTGAACGATAAACAAAGTGTGACAGGAAGGGGCAGAAAATATAAGCAGAAGAGTGCAGCAGAAATTAGAACCAGCATGAGTAGTAATGGTAAAAGATCAAAGCTTATGGCTCTATATCTGAATGCAGGCAGAATTTGTAACAAGATAGATGAGTTGACGACACAAATAGAAATAAGTGATAGCTATTACAGAGACGTGGTTGCAGGGTGACCAAGATTAGGAACTCAATATTCAAGGGGATTCGATATTCTGGAAAAATAGGCAAAAAGGAAAATGAGGTGGGGTAGCTTTGTTAATAAAGGAAGGTATCAGTGCAGTGGTGAGTAGTGATATAGGTGCAATAGATCGTGATGTGGAATCAGTCTGGGTGAAAATAAGGAATAGCAAGGGAAAGAAGTTGCAGGTGGGAGTCGTCTGTAGGCCCCCAAAGAGTTGCCTCACTGTAGCACAAATTATAAATCAGGAACTAATGGAGACATATAAGAAGGGCATTACAATTGTCATCAATGATTTTAATCTGCATATTGACTGGACAAATCAGATTGGCAGGGGTAACATAGAAGACGAATTTGTAGAGTGCATCAGGGATTGTTTCTTGGAGCAATATGTTGTAGAACCTACCTGGGGGAAGGCTATTTTAGATCTAGTAATGTGTGATGAGGTAGGATTAATAAGAGATCTCATAGTTAAGGACCTCTAGGGGATAGCGATGACAACATGGTAGAATTTCAAATTCAGCTTGAGGGCGAGCAACACGGGTCTCAAACCAGTGTCCTCAATTTAAATAAGGGCAAATACAGAGGTATGAAGAAAGAACAAAACAAAAACAGAATTACCTGGAAAAACTCAGCAGGTCTGGCAGCATCGGCAGAGAAGAAAAGAGTTGACGTTTCAAGTCCTCTTGACCCTTCAACAGAACTGAGTAAAATTAGGAGAGGGGTGAAATATAAGCTGGTTTAAGGTTGGGGAGGGGGGGGGGGGGGGAAGTTGTGGTGGGAGGGTGGTTGTAGGGACAAGCATGCAGTGATAGGAGCAGATAATCAAAAGGTATCACCACCTTTAACACCTCTTTGTTCCTTTGTCTGTGATATCTTTTGATTATCTGCTCCTATCACTGCTTGCTTGTCCCAACAACCACCCCCCGCCCAACTTCTCTCCCCCCACCCCCACCCCACCTTAAACCAGCTTATATTTCACCCCTCTCCTAATTTTACTCAGTTCTGTTGAAGGGTCATGAGGACTCGAAACGTCAACTCTTTTCTTCTCCGCCGATGCTGCCAGACCTGCTGAGTTTTTCCAGGTAATTCTGCTTTTGTTTTGGATTTCCAGCATCCGCAGTAGTTTTTTGTTTTTATATCGGTATGAAGAAAGAGTTGTCTGAAGCAGGCTGGGAAAATAGACTAAGGGGAAGGTCAGTGGATGAGCAGTGGCAGACATTTAAGCAGATATTTCATTAAGCTCAGCAAAAATTTATCCCATTCGAAAAGGAGAACTTGATGAGAAGGATGAACCACTCGTGGTTAACAAAGGTGGTCAAGGAGACTATCCAATCAAAAACTAAGGCATAGAAAGCGGCGAAAACTAGTGGTAGGCCAGAGGATTGGGAATTTTTTAGGAACCAGCAGCGAATAACTAAAAAGCTAATAAAGAGGGAGAAAATTGATTATGAAAGTAAATTGGGAAGAAATATAAAAACAAACAGAAAGAGCTTCTACGGGTATATAAAAAGAGAGTGGCTAAAGTGAGCGTGGGACCCATGGAGGATATGATGGAGAATTGATAATGGGGAACAGGGAAATGGCAGATATTTTAAACCAATATTTTACATTGGTCTTCACGGTGGAGGACACTATAAACAGCCCAAAGATATCAGATAAGCAAGGAGCTAATGGGAGGAAAGATCTTGTAACAGTCTCTATCACGAGGGACAAACTATTTGACAGACTAATGGGACTAAACAGACATGTCGCCAGGACCTGATGGCCTGCATCCAAGGGTTTTAAAGGAAATGGCTGCAGAGATAGTGGAGGCATTGGTCAAAATATCCCAGAACTCACTGGATTCCAGAAGGGTCCCAGCAGATTGGAAAACCGCTAATGTGACACCTCTGATAAGAAGGGAGGGGGACAAAAAGCGGGAAACTATAGGCCAGTCAGCCTAAACCTGTCATTGGGAAAATGCTAGAGTACATTAATGAGGAAGAAATAGCAGGACATTTAGAAAAGCTTAACACAATCAAATACAGTCAGCATGGTTTTGTGAAAGAAAAATCATGTTTGACTAAATTTGCTCGAGTTCTTTGAGGATATAACAAGCAGAGTTGATAAAGAGGAACGGGTAGATGTAGTGTATTTGAATTTTAGGCATTCGATAAAGAGCCACATAAAAAGTTATTGCACAAAAGAGGAGTTCACGGTATTGGGGTAATATATTCAGATGGATTGAGGATTGGTTAACACACAGAAGACAGAGAGTCAGAATTAATGGGTCTTTTTCACTTTGGAAAGACTTAGGGAGTGGGGAAGCGGTAGCATAGTGGTATTGTCACTGGACTGGTATTCCAGGGACCCAGGGTAATGATCTGGGGACCGGGTTTGAATCCCACCACAGCAGATGGTGGAATTTGAATTCAATAAAAATCTGGAATTAAAAGTCTAATGAGGACCATGCTAATTGTCATAAAAGCCCATCTGGTTCACTAATGCCCTTTAGGGAAGGAAATCTGGTGCAGCAAGCAATTAAGAAGGCAAATGGAATTTTGGCCTGTATTGCTAGGGGGTTGGAGTACAGGGTGTTACTGAGGTTGCACCTGGAGTACTGTGTACAGTTTTGGTCCCCATATTTAAGAAAGGGGAAATTGGCATTGGAAGCAGTTCAAAAGAGATTCACGAGGCTGATTTTTGGGATGAAGGGGTTGACTTATCAAGAATGGCTAAACAGGTTAGGCCTTTATTCATCAGAGTTTAGAAGAATAAGGGGTGATCTTATTGAAACATTCAAGATTCTGAGGGGGCTTGACAGGGTAGATGTCGAGATGATGTTTCCACTAGTGGGGAAATCTTGAACTAGGGGACATAGTTATAGAATAAGGGGACACTCATTTAAAACTGAGATACGAGGGGTCTTCTTCTCTCAGGGGATAGTGAATGTCTGGAATTTTCTACCCCAGAGAGTTGTGGAGGCGAGATCACTGAAAGTATTTAAAGAGGAGGTAGATAGATTTTTGAAATATCGGGGAGTTCAGGGCTATGAAGAGCTGGCACCAAAGAAGAGTTGAGGCCTGGGGCAGATCAGCTATGATCTTATTGAATGGCTGGGCAGGCTTGAGGGGCCGAATGTCCTACTCCTGCTCCATTTCTTATGCTCTTATGTCTTATGCACCTGCTTGATCTTGTGTTCCTCACCACCCTTCAGTCCATGGCTTTCTCGAGGCCTGGAAAACTCAGCCGGCCAGTATTAAATTAAAAATATTGGTTAAAAATGAGGTATGCAGCTCTATTATTATATTTAAATTGCCAATGCGCTTCCTGGGAAAGTGTTGGTTGCCTGCACCCCCTCCCCCCTCCCGTCCCACTCCATTAAAACTGGAAGTGGATAGGTTGGAGTTGGGATTCAGATAATTAACATTAAATTCAACCCAAACCTGCCAATTTCCCTCATTGTGTTTACTCAGCAAGGAGGGTTCAACAGCACTGTCTGGTGTGTATGTATCTCCAACAGATAGAAGCAGATTAATTGAGGTCAACAGCTACAACACTACAGCACAGTTACATATCAGATTAATTTCTAAGCTATCACTATTGGAGTTCTCTTCCAGTATTCTTAGATCATACTCAGAACAAAAGGGCAATTACCATAACCTGATCTGCGTCACCACTAAACTGAAAATGATAATTTGATATGCAACATGAATGGGATAAGACAGCAACAACAATTTGTATTCATATCATGCCTTCAATGGAATAAAACATCCCTCGGCACGTCTCAGGAGCATTATCAGGAAAAAATTGACATTAAGTCATATAAGGAGATATTAGGACAGTACCAAAAGTCTATTGTGGTAGGGCATAAGGAGTGCTTTGAAGGTGGAGAAAGGCGTAAAGAGGAGGAGAGGCTAATGGAGGAAATTCCAGAGCGAAATGGAGAGAAATTCCACAGTTGGATGCTTGGCCAGTAGTGAGGGAAATCAAGGATGCACAATCGGCCAGAATTGGAGGAATGCATATTTCTTGGATAACTATAAGACTAGAAGAGGTTACAAAAATAGGGAGAGGTGAAGCCATGGAAGGAATCTGAAAACAAAGATGAAAATTTTAAAACAGAGGCATTAATGGACTAGGCGCCAATGTCAATCAGTGGATGCAAGTGGTGATGTGTGACTGTTGACCGGTGGTAGTTTGCATGGACAAGAGGGGCAATGGGTGGATTTTTCTTGTGAAGTGCGGTGATGAGGATAAATTTGGGGGAACCCAAGTAGAGGGAACCATTAACAATATCAGCTAACAGAGAGCCAGGAAGGGGAGTTGTGGGGGTTGGGGGGGGAGTCAGCAATTTAGTAGGAATAGAGTTGAGATCGCAGGAGGTGGTCATTATGGGCAAGATGGGCTCAGAGAAGGCATAAGAGGAACGATATAGGACTTAGAGGCAGGAGTAAGCTATTCAGCCCTTTGAGCCTGCTTTGGCATTCAATAAGATCATGGCTGATCCGGCTGTCATCTCCAGTCCACTTTCCTGTCTGACCCTCATAGCCCTTAAGTCCCTTGGCTATCAAAAATCTATCTAACTCAGCCCTGGAAAAATTTAATGACCCAGCCTCCATTGTTTTCTGGAGAAGAAAATTCCACAGACTAACAGCCCTCTGAGAGAAAACATTTCTCCTCATATCCATCTTAAAAGGGAGGCCTCTTATTTTTAAACTTTGTCTCTAGTTCTAGTCTCCCCCGACATGAGGAAACATCTTCCCAGTACCCACCTTATCATGTGCCCTCAGGATCTAACATGTTTCAATAAGATCGTTAGTTAAGAATGAAACTAGAGGAAGAGATAAATTCATGGCTAGGGGAAGCGGCAGAGGCAACCGAACAAATGGCCTTAATATAAGTGTAAAAGAAGTCCATGAAATCCTCACACCCCTCACAGTGCTCTGAAGAAGAGTCATGATGACTCAAAACTCTGTTTCTCTCTTCACAGATGCTGTTAGACCTGCTGAGTTTTTCCAGCATTTCCTGTTTTTATTTAACTCCTTACACTTGTTGTGGAGGGTAAAGGGGATGGGAGTGCAATTTGAGAAGACTGTAGAAGATGCAGGAGAGAAGATGCAGGAGAGAATGATGCTAGAGCAATGAGCAGTTTTATTGAAGGAAAGCAGGAACCCATATCACTTTACATGATCCATCCATATAAGTCGATGAGTGGCTCAACCAGTTGTCCACCATAAACATAAAGCAGCAGAGATGGTGCAACAGGGGCATCAAAGGTGGAGATAAGAGTGCGGTTGAGCAGATCAATGGCTGGAGAAAGGTGATGGGGAATGAGGGCAAAAGTTTGAACTGCTGGGAATTTGAAAGTAGCATTGTACATCACCAAGGATTACAAGTCACTTGGCACAGAGATTGAGGGAAGAAAGTACTGAAGGCATCTCAATGAAAAACTTGGCTTGATACTCGGGTGAACAGTAGAGAGCAAGAATTTTATAAGAGGAATGAAAGGGGTGAAACAAGGTAAGATGGTCAAAGGCCATCGTTTACCCATTTACTACAGTACTTTGCACTGAAAATCAAATAGCTGTCTACCTTGTTTTCCTGTTCCCTTTGAAAAGCATTAAATATTACACTGTAATACCAATTACATTATAACACCATTCAACAACAACTTGTATTTTTACGATGCCTTTAATGTAATAAAACCTCCCAAGGCACTTTACAGAACAAAATTTGACAACAAGCTGCTTAAGGATATCAGGCCAGAGGGCCAAAAGCTTCGTCAATGAGGTAGGGTTTAAGAAACATCTTAAATATTGTTGAAAAGAGAGACATGTTGCTGAAGTTTTTCATCTTGTACTCATCAGGACAAATACAAGAATGTCAAATTTCAAAGAATCACAACAATTTATACTACAGGAGAAAAGGATGCTAATTGGCTGGCAAGTCAGCTCTGATTGGCCAAGTCATTGTCATGGAGAAAGCAACAGGAAACACACTCCCAGGTAATTCAAAAAAGGCTCAAGGCTTGAACTTCCACACTAACAGCCAATTTAAGAGTTGAGCTTAGAACATGGCTCATTTATGCTTGCTAGAAGCAATATATATTCATATGCAGGGACCCATTCTCTACAAACAAAAGGAGTATGTTCAAGCCTTGTGCATTTTTGAATTACCCTGGAGTGTAGGGAGCCTATTGTTTCTGTTGCTTTTTCCATGGCAACGTCTTGGCCAACCAATGTCCCCACATGTGTGGAGTAACAAGGGAGTCCAACACTGCTGCCTCCCGCTCTGGGTCATGCTGTGGGAGGAGCTGCAGGATACAGAGGGGAGTGATTACAATGTACTGCTGGGACATGTGTGGGGAGGAGGCCAAGGACTACAACTTCTGGCTTGCCTGGGGCTCTGGCACAAAGCACAGAGTGTGCTGTGGGGTGCAGGTTGTGTATGCTCAAAGGCAGCTACTCAGAGGCAGCATTAAAAGAATTACCACTGGACCAGGTTTTTGGGTGCAAAAGTAAGCCCATATGACGAGGTTAATCTGGAGCGAAAGAGGCAGCAGAAGGTAATAACTCTGCAGCTGGAGCTCAGAGAAGCCCATAGGGAGCTGGGACTAAGAAGCCCAGGAGCTGTTGATAGATCCATGCTGCTGGGGAATAGGGCTTCGAGAAGCCCTGGAGCAGTTGTCAGCTTGGTGAAACTGAAGTGAAGCTTTCTGCTCCGTGAATCTGGCAGCTGGGGCAAAGGAAAGCCCGTGGTGAGCGGTGATTGCTCAGTACAGCTGGAGAGCTGGGATCGTGCAGGTGATTAGATGCTGGAGTTCTGGAGAAGAGACTAAACAGTTGTGAGGTGAGCAGTCATTGGAGCAGTTCTAGTTGGAATCCAGTTGCCTGACAACTCATTTTAGGCCGAAGAAGTGAGAGGCCTGGAAAGCTGAGTTAGAGCTGCTATCAAAGGAAAATCAGTAACAAGTTCTCTAAAAGAGAGGAGCTGAGGTCCCTTGTGAGGAAGACAGTGTTTGAAGGATCGTTATGACTCACAGTAATCACTGGGCGGGCTGCTGAGAGAATTTGAGAGTTCTGTTTTTGTTGTAGTTGCTACTTGGGAGTAACCACAGTTTGCCTGTTAATTATTGTTTACCTCATGTTAATTATGGATGTTAGTGCATAGGATAGATAATAGTTAATATTGACTGCAGCGGTGACTCTTGTATATTCTTTTGTTTGTTTAAAACCATAGAATCGTGGGGCTTTATTCTCTTAGTAAATGCCTGGGATTTCAAATTTTGCTTACTTAATAAGAAAGGTTTCTGGTCCCTAACTGGATCGTAAGAGGGTAGAATATGGGAGACCAGCCAATAGAGCAGTGGAATCATCAAGTCTAGAGGTAACAAAGGCACAGATGAGGGTTTCGGCAGCAGATGAGCTGAGGCGAGGGTTGTGTCCAGCAACATCCTGGAGGTGGAAATAGGCAGTCTTAGTGCTGGCGCTGATAAGTGGTAGGAAGCTCATCTTGTAGTAAAATATAACACCAAGGTCGCAACAATCTAAATCAGGATCGTAACTGGATCGTAAGAGGGTAGAATATGGGAGACCAGCCAATAGAGCAGTGGAATCATCAAGTCTAGAGGTAACAAAGGCACAGATGAGGGTTTCGGCAGCAGATGAGCTGAGGCGAGGGTTGTGTCCAGCAACATCCTGGAGGTGGAAATAGGCAGTCTTAGTGCTGGATGATGCCACCACCAAACACATCTTCCCTTCACCCCCCCGGCGGCATTCTGTAGGGATCATTCCCTCCAGGACACCCTGGTCCACTCCTCCATCACCCCCTACTCCTCAACCCCCACCTATGGCACCTCCCCATGCCCACGCAGAAGATGCAACAACTGCCCCTTCACTTCCTCTCTCCTCACCGTCCAAGGGCCCAAACACTCCTTTCAAGTGAAGCAACATTTCACTTGCATTTCCCCTAACTTAGTCTACTGCATTCGTTGCTCCCAATGCGGTCTCCTCTGCATTGGAGAGACCAAATGTAAACTGGGCGACCGCTTTGCAGAACACCTGCAGTCTGTCCGCAAGAAAGACCCAAACCTCCCTGTCGCTTGCCATTTTAACACTCCACCCTGCTCTCTTGCCCACATGTCTGTCCTTGGCTTGCTGCATTGTTCCAGTGAAGCCCAATGCAAACTGGAGGAACAGCACCTCATCTTCCGACTAGGCACTTTACAGCCTTCCGGACGGAATATTGAGTTCAACAACTTTAGATCTTGAACTCCCTCCTCCATCCCCACCCCCTTTCCGTTTCTTCCTCCTCCCTTTTGTTTTTTCCAATAATTTATATAGATTTTTCTTTTCCCACCTATTTCCATTATTTTTAAATCTATACCTGTAATGCCCTGTCAGTCTTTCCACCCCACCCCCACTAGCGCTGTACCTTGAGTGTCCTGCCATCCATTCTTAATGAGCACATTCTCTTAGATAATATCACCACCTTCAACACCTCTTTGTTCCTTTATCTGTGACATCTTTTGATTATCTGCTCCTATCACTGCTTGCTTGTCTCTACCACCACACCCCACCCAACTTCTCTCCCCCCACCTGCCCCCCCACAACCACCTTAAACCAGCTTATATTTCACCCCTCTCCTATTTTTACTTAGTTCTGTTGAAGGGTCATGAGGACTCGAAACGTCAACTCTTTTCTTCTCCACCGATGCTGCCAGACCTGCTGAGTTTTTCCAGGTAATTCTGTTTTGTTTTGGATTTCCAGCATCCGCAGTAGTTCTTTGGTTTTAGTCTTAGTGCCGGCGCTGATAAGTGGTAGGAAGCTCATCTTGTAGTAAAATATAACACCAAGTTTGCAACAATCTAAATCTGCCTCAGGCAGTCACCAGGGGGAGGACTGGAGTCAATGATTAGGGAGAAGAATTGTGGCAGGGATGAAAGGTAATCACCTGGACAGAAGATAATGGTTTCAGTTTTCTCAATATTTTGGTGGAGGAAATTTCTGGTCCTCCTGACAAGTAGTCTGACAATGTAGAGATAGTGGTGAGCTGGGTGCTGTTAGCATACAGGTGGAACTCAATATTATGTTTTTGGATGATGTTGCTGAGGGCCAGCATCTAGATGAGAAATAGGAGGGGGTCAAAAATAGACCACTGGGGTACTCTAGAGGTAATGTTGCAGAAAGGGCCAGATTTAATGTTTTGGGTATGAGATACAGGTGGATGTGAAGAAGAACATTTTTATGCAGCTGGTAATGTTCTGGAACTTGCTGCTCATGAGGATGGTGGAAGCAGAGACGATAAATGACTTCAAAAGGAAATTGGATGGGCATTTGAGGGAAATAAACGTGGAGGGTTACGGGAATAGAGCGGGGGAAGGGGGCTCATTGGATTTCTCTACAGAGCGCCAGCACGAACCCAATAGACTGAATGGCCTCTTTCTATGCCAGTATGAATATGACTCCAAGCAGCAAGAGGAGATATTACTATGATTGGCTATAGTATGGTCAACCATATCAAAGGCTACAGACAGGACAAGAAGGATGAGGAGGCATAGTTTACAACAGTCACACAGGATACTATTTGTGCCACTTCGGTACTGCGACAGGGCAGAAACCTGGTGTTAGAACCAAGGCTGGGATTTTCCGGCCCCGTCACGGGCGGGACCTGCAGTGGACAAGGCAGCGCTCCAGCCACAAGCCCATTGACTCGCGGTGGGACTGGAAGGTCCCGGCGGCGGGCAGGTGCAGAAAGTCCCGCCCCATATCTCTCAAGATTAAAGTTTTCTTTTACAAAATGGAAAGATTTGGCATGATCTGGACATGTGGATGCTAACCTGGGATTTTTTTTAAAAGGTCATAAGTTCACCTTGGAACTATCAACAAGCAGGCCTCTTCCAAGAAATCACTGGACCTATATGGTACTTGAAGAAGTTGTGAAGAGAAGAAGATTGGTGAAGACAAATGTAGGTCCCTTACAGTCTGAAGCAGTGCAATTTATAATGGGGAACAAAGAAATGGCTGACCAACTAAATACATACTTTGGTTCTGTCTTCACAAAGGAGGACACTAATAACAAACCAGAAATGTTGGGGAACACAGGGTTTAGGGAGAGGGAGGAACTGAAAGAAATCAGTATTAGTAGGGAAATGGTGTTGGGGAAATTGATGGGATTGAAGGCCAAAATATCCCCGGGGCCTGATAATCTACATCCCAGAGTACTTAAGGAAGTGGCCCTAGAAATAGTGGATGCATTGGTGGTCATCTTCCAAGATTCTATAGACCCTGGAACAGTTCCTACAGATTGGAGGGTAGCTAATGTAGCCCCACTATTTAAAAAGGGAGGCAGAGAGAAAACAGGGAATTATAGACCAGTCAGCCTGACGTTGGTAGTGGGGAAAATTTGAGAGTCCATTATAATAGATTTAATAGCTGAGCACGTGGAAAACAGTGGCAGAATCGGACAGAATCAGCATGGATTTATGAAAGGGAAATCATGCTTGACAAATCTACTAGAATTTTTCGAGGATGTAACTAGAAAAGTTGATGAGGGGGAGCCAGTGGATGTGGTTTATTTGGACTTTCAGAAGGCTTTCGACAAAGTCCCACATAAGAGATTGGGGTGTAAAATTAAAGCGCATGGGATTGGAGGTAGTGTGTTGAGATGGATAGAAAACTGGTTGGCAGACAGGAAACAAAGAGTAGGAATAAACGGGTCTTTTTCCGAACGGCAGGCAGTGACTAGTGGGGTACCACAGGGATCGGTGCTGGGACATCAGTTATTCACAATATATATTAATGATTTAGATGAGGGAATTAAATGTAATACCTCCCAATTTGCAGATGGCACAAAGCTGGGTGGGAGGATGAGCTGTGAGGAGGATGCAGAGATGCTTCAGTGTGATTTGGACAAGCTGAGTGAGTGGGTAAATGCATGGCAGATGCAGTATAACGTGGATAAATGTGAGGTTATCCATTTTGGTAGCAAAAACAGGAAGGCAGATTATTATCTGAGTGGCTATAAATTGAGAGAGGGGAATGTGCAATGAGACCTGGGTGTCCTTGTACACCAGTTGCTGAAGGCAAGCATGCAGGTGCAGCAGGCGGTAAAGAAGACAAATGGTATGTTGGCCTTCATAGCCAGAGGATTCGAGTACAGGTACAGGGATGTCTTGCTGCAATTGTACAGGGCCTTGGTGAGACCACACCTGGAATATTGTGTGCAGTTTTGGTCTCCTTATCTGAGGAAGGATATACTTGCTATGGAGGGAGTACAGCGAAGGTTTACCCGACTGATTCCTGGGATTGCAGGACTGACATACGAGGAGAGATTGAGTTGGTTAGGATTATATTTGTTGGAGTTCAGAAAAATGAGGGGGGATCTCATA
This sequence comes from Cetorhinus maximus, assembly GCF_964194155.1. Taxonomy (NCBI): domain Eukaryota; kingdom Metazoa; phylum Chordata; class Chondrichthyes; order Lamniformes; family Cetorhinidae; genus Cetorhinus; species Cetorhinus maximus. The sequence continues at coordinate 154,329,404 of NC_135880.1, read as the reverse complement.
GAAACCTATAAAATTCTAACAGGACTAGACAGGGTAGATGCAGGAAGGATGTTCCCGATGGTGGGGGAGTCCAGAACCAGGGGTCACAGTCTGAGGATATGGGGTAGACCATTTAGGACTGAGATGAGAAGAAACCTCTTCACCCAGAGAGTGGTGAGCCTGTGGAATTCGCTACCACAGAAAGTAGTTGAGACCAAAACATTGTATGTTTTCAAGAAGGAGTTAGATATAGCTCTTGGGGTGAAAGGGATCAAAGGGTATGGGGAGAAAGTGGGAGCAGGCTACTGAGTTGGATGATCAGCCATGATCATAATGAATGGCCTACTCCTGTTCCTAGTTTCTATGTTTGTTTATGTGGAGTTGCAAAGTTCTTTAATTAATGAAAAGTTGGGAGACAAAAAGGCAATCACATGGCAGAGTGGAAAAAAATCCTTAAGTTGTGGACCTGCTTGTTTTGGGGGCAGTCTTGTTGGAGAACAAGCTGAGAAAGGAAGGCTGCCTTGACTGGTTCCCACTCTCTACCTTGCCTAAAATTGTGTGTGGCTATCAACCTGTAGCCAGAGGTTCCTCATCTGGCCTGCATTTAGACCTGCAAAGCTAAGACCAATGGTGAGAACGTCCAGGCATCCACCAGGACCAGTCTTCACACGAGAGAACTCCAGGTCAACACCATCGAGACCCTGCAGACTTTATCCCTCTTATAATGCAGATCCTCCATATCTGCAAAGAGACTCTATCTGTTTGTCCTTTGTCTGTGCATGTGTCTTTATGTGTGCTGGGGGAGTTCTTTAGGAAGAGATGATAGTTACACTTCCTGATTACAATTGTGTGTTAATCAGTCCTGGCAACATGTTAAAATAAGTTTTGTTTTAAAATCAATTAATCATTCTGAGTTTTGAAAGAAGCCTGGTCAGAATCTCTTTTCTTCTAGGTACGAGAGGTATAGGTACACAATTGGCTATTTCGTTGAGAAAATTAAACATTTAAATTAATGGTACGGCCTGCAGAGCAGTGGGACCTGATAATTCATGCACTCCTCCCATCCTGGTTGTAACACCTGGTTAGAGGGATTCAAACATGTAATTTAAGGAAAGATGTACACCGATTTGGAGGGGTGATAGTACATTTAAGGACTTGGAGAGGAAAAGGAAGCTGGAGATGGGGTGCTAGTTTGTAAGGATGGTAAGTGAAGGATGTTTTGGGGGACTGGAGTAATGGCAGCAGATTAAATAACTCATGAAGCTATTTTTTTTTGCCTCTGCTGAAAATCAACAATTCAGCTAAATTCCTAAGAACACCCCCCACCCCCTTCACCAACACCTCCCCCCTCCCCCACCAGATCATATGAATTTGAGAGTTTCCAAAGGTAGAATTCTTTTGAAGTTTAAAGGTATCTTTTTTGAATGTCTGGCAAATTATCTTTTTAACTACTCGAGTAGATAAGGTATATGCAAGAGACTCTCATTTGTCTGTTAAGCCATTTTCTCATCAGAATATCGGATATAAATACATTTAACATTTCAAACACAAGGTGATTTCTTAACCCTTAAAACTAGCTTAAGAATATACACAGCAATGTCACAATGAAGAACTGGCTCAGCCAGAGAACTCGTTGGAAATAAGGAGATTAAGATTTTTGAAGATTGATTCTCCTGACACTCAGATGGGGAAGGCCAACAAGTCAACCAGTTAATCAAAGTCAATTTTAAATTTATATGCTTCTATTTGAAGTAACAGCAAAAATAACACTTCGCAGCAACTTCTCCTTTTCAGTTATGATGCAACTCCACTTCCGCCACATCTCAAATAATTTCACCCTCATCCTCCAACCCAGGAAAATCATCATTTGCAGAGGCCACTGATGTGAGAACCTGCCGAGTGTCTAGCACATCTCTGAATGATGATAGCAGTTACATAGAATTTCACAACACAGAAGCAAACCTTTCAGTCCAACAAATGCACACTGCCACACGAGCTTCCTCCCACCTTACTTCATCAAGATATCCCTCTATTCCATTCTGCTTCATGTCAGCTATGAAGTCTCCTTATCTTCAGTTGTTAACACGCTTACTTCTGAGTTTCAAAGCTCCAAGTTCAAATCCAAATTCAGGGTTTGGACAAAAATATCAAGGCCGTCACTCCAGTGAGGGAGTGCTGCACATTGGAGATGCCAACTTTCGAATGAGATATTAAACTGAGGCCCCATCTATCTGCTAGGGTGGTTGTAAAAAATCCCATGGCACTAGTTCAAAGAAGAGCAGCGGAGTTATCCCTGGTGTCCTGGCCAATATTTATCCCTCAATCAACAACACCAAAAAAACAGATTATCTGGTTATGATCACATTGCTGTTTGTGGAAGTTTGCTATGTGTATTTTGGTTGCCACGTTTCCTGCATTGACAACAGTGACTGCACTTCAAAAATATTTCATTTGCTGTAAAGCACTCTTTGAGACATCCAGTGGCCGTGAAAAGTGCGGCACAAGTGCATCTATTTTTTCTTCAACTGCTTTTCAGCTTCCCTTTAAAATGCTTCTCTGCGGTAAGCCTCAACTCCCATGTGGTAACAAGTTCCATATTTACACTATCTTCACCGCTATCTAAATGAAGAAATTTCTCATGAATTCCCTGTTGGATTATTAGTGACTATCTGTGTGTATATATATATATATAAAATAAATATATATAATATATACCACACAAATGAAAACATCTTCTCTTCCCTAACATATCCTTCATAATATAAATACATTCCAATGATCTAGCACATTCCCCATATCTGGCTCTATTGGAAGATTATAGCAAGCCCTTCTGCTATCTCCAACCTCACTTCCTTAGCAACCTGGGATGTAATCCATTGGACCAGGTGACTTGTCCTCTCTAAGCAGAGTCAGCCTTTTCAACACATCCTGCTAATCAATTTTTATCCCAACCATTACCTCTACCATTCCCACTTCCACCAATACTTTGTAAGCATCCTCTTCCTTAGTAAACAGCAATAAAATGTACTCATTATAACTTGCTCTGTGCCTCTAAGCATATATCACCTATTTTGTCCCTAATAGGTATTACCCCACTTCTTATTACCCACTTATAATGCCAGTAGAAGATTTTGCATTTATCCCTTGTGTTAACTGTCACTTTCTTCTCATATTCTCCCTTTGCCAGTCTTATTTTCCTCTTCACTTACCCTCTCAACCTATTGTATTTGACCTGGTTCTCACTTGAAGAATTCTCCTCATACGCATCATACACCCTCGGTCTCAATTAACATCCAAGGAGCCCTGGCTTTGGTTTTCCTGACTTTCCTTCCTGCTAGAATGTACCTAGCCTACAGCTGTAACATCTCTTCCTTAAAGAACATCCATTGTTCCGTTACAGCATTTCCAGTGAAACCTTGGCTTTATGTTACCCTAGCTAGATCCTGTCTCCTCCCACTGAAATTATAAGTTCTACTTTAGGTTGTTCCTTGCTCTTCTCCATTACTAATCAAAACCTTATGATGCAATGATCACTCTTACCCAAGTGATCTCACAGTGTACCCACAAACAAATGGTCCACTTCAATTCCCAACACCAGAACCAGCAGTGCCTCCTCACTAGTTGGACTGAGAACATATTGGTTAAGGAAGTTCTTCTGAACACATTTTAGAAATTCTTCCCCCTCTTTTCTCCTTACTCTAACATTATTCCAATAAATATTTGGGTAATCAAAGTCCCCTAATGTCAATTATTCTCCTACATCTCCAATTTCCCTGCAGATTTGTTCTTCTATCTCTCTCACTACCTTCTCATTATTTGGAGGCCTGTGGAATACACCCAGAAGTGTGATCATATCCTTTCTGCTTATCAACTCAAATGAAATGGATTCTGTCCTTGCCCCAAGGTACTCTCTCTTCCCAACAGTACAATGTCTTTTCTAATCAGTACTGCCACCCCACCTCCCTTTTTCCTTCCCTTTCTTTTCTGAATGGTTTGCATCAACGAATATTAAGCATCCAGTTTTAAGCCTTGGTTGGGGTTTTATCAACAGTGTGCCATTCCCAATGTCATAACTGGAGCTCTGCACCACTTACATGTATTCTCCTTTTCCCATTTCCTATGTGATTACAATTTAAATTCTAAGTGCCAGCAGCAGGGAAGCTTTACATTGATGAAACCTGTCACCAGCTGACAAGGAAGCAGGTACGGGTAGGCCATAAAAGAGCCTCCAGGTCAAACAGGGAGGCTCTGTATTATGGCCAAAACTTTCCTGTCCAGCTCCAATGCCATTAACATAAAACTTGAGAGCACAAAGGTGACACTTTCAGTATAAGTGAAAGTTATATTTCATTTATAAATATTTCCTATTACGTTGGTTTCATTTTATTCATGTGTGCATCATTGTTATTTTTTGAGAGTAATTTAGTCAGAGACTAAATGTACTGGCACACCTCATGGTTGGTACACACTGATAGTTACAGGGTAGTTAGGGACATTTCTTTTAATTTGGAAGAAACAATGTAGTGTTTTTCTCATTCATTCTTTGTTGAATGTTCATATTAGTGTCCAGTGTTGTATTCACCGCCCTGCGGGACATGGCTGAACTTGACGGCTCAGCTGATCCTCCCTTCTATGCATTGTAAACAACATTGTCCAAGATCACTGTCAGCAGGCGTAACTGATATCTGATGCCTCTACCAATCAGAGTCTACTTGCCAACCAGTCAGCACTCCCTCCTCAGGCAGTATAAATTGTCATTCTTCCCTTTACATTTGGTATTCTTCAGGATCTGTCCTGATGAGTGCAAGGCAAAAAGCTTCGACAGCATGGCTTTTTTTCAGCAATAACTGATACGTTATAGATGAACTCAAAGCCCCCATAAGGGCTTTGCTAGCCAACATGCTGAGACAGACCCACAATTGGACAATACTGCCCTGTGGCCCCTCATTTTCTTACCTTAATTGATGATCCCCACCATCCTCCCATCACACTCAGGGTGCCAGGTCATTCCCATTCCACTTTTCCATGCCCCCAACTGCACCCTTTTTTCTCCCCTGGATCCTTCTTCCACTCCTCCATGCCCCTCACCCCACCCCATACCCCTCACCCGCATCCTCACCACTGACTCACCTTTGCCAGTCTCGAACCTCCATGCAAGCTGCCATCTCCTGCTCCCTACCTTGTGCCATAGAATTAAATAAGGAAAACCGCTGACCTTAAACACAACTGCAGAAGGCCGAGAGTGGTGCACACCGCCTTTAAACAATCATGAACTGGGTGCTGTGAGACTCTCGTGCACTGCTGACTTTGTTTTGAAGGTAAGACGCAATTTTAAAAAGTTTTATGCTAATGAGTATTCATGGGATGCAAATATATTACAAGTATGAACCTTCCACTGGCTGGCATAATGCTTAATACCTGCCCTCTCTCTGTCATTGATGTGTACCACAGATTCTGGTTCACTTTCTTTACCCTGCAGAATGCTCCACATCTTCTCCCTGATGTCCTTTACCCTGGCACCAGGGAGGCAACACACCATGAGGCACTCAAGATGACAGTTATAAAAATGCCTGTCTCCTTAATTATGGAATCTTCTATCATGATTACATTTCTCCAGTTTGCTGTTCCCCTCAGTACAATCCCTTGCGCATTGACGCCAAGGTCTGGACTGCACGCTGTCAAGGTGTTGTCACTTTCTTCAATGTTGGATACTTGTTTGAGAGTAGCATATACCCCAAAATAGCCTCCATTTTTTACCTCTTCCCAGTCTTCCAGATGGCTGCTCAGCTACTATCCCGAACTCTCACTGCTTGTGGAATAGCCAACTCCTGGAGTGTACAACCCAGGAAACTCTCAGTCTCCATAATGCTCCACAGTGACTCCAGCTCAAGCTCGGAAATCCTGAGGCTCAATCTCAAGTAGCTGGGGACACTTCCTAAACATATGGTCCCCCAAGACACTTGCGTAAAAAATTTTCCTCGTGTCGCTGTTGGTTCTTTTGCAAATTACCTTAAATTATGCTCTCTGGTTCTTGGCCCTTCTGCCAATGGGAAGTTTCTCTCTTTCTACTCTATCTAGACCCCTCATGATTTTGAACATCTCTATTAATTCTCCAGAGCTCTCTGATTACTGCCTCTATTACATTGGCAAAGGCACGCCGTCTGGAGAGTCATAGAGTCAGAGGTATGCAGCACAGAAAAAGGCCCTTCGGCCCATTGAGTCTGCACTGGTCAAACATGTACCTAACCATTCCAATCCCATTTTCCAGCACTAGGCCCATATGTATGCCATGGCATCGCAAGTGCACATCCAAATACTTCTTAAATGTTATGAGGGCTTCTGCCTCTACCACACTTTCAGGCAGTGAGTTCTAGATTCCCACCACCCTCTGGGTGAAAAAATTCTTCCTCACATTCCCTCTAAACCTCCTGCCCCTTACCTTAAATCTATGCCCCCTGGTTATTGATCCTTCCACCAAGGGGAAAAGTTCCTTCCTATCTAACCTATCTATGCCCCTCATAATTTTATATACCTCAGTCATGTCCCCCCTCAATCTCCTCTGCTCCAGGGAAAATAACCCCAGTCTATCCAATCTCTGAAATTCGACCAGCTACTGTGGTGAGATTTGAACCTGTGGCCCCAGAGTTATAAACAAAAACAAAAACAAAAATAGCTGGAAAAACTCAGCAGGTCTAACAGCATCTGCGGAGAGGAATATAGTTAACATTTCGAGTCCGTATGACTCTTCATCAGAACTAAGAATTATAGAAATGAGGTGGAATATAAGCTGGTTGAGGGGGGTGGGACAGGTAGAGCTGGATAGAGGGCCAGTGATAGGTGGAAGCAAAGAAGAGATTGGCAAAGATGTCATAGACAAAAGGACAAAGGGGTGTTGACGGTGGTGATATTAGCTGAGGAATATGCTAATGATGACATTAAGGGTAGAAAGCAGGATGAGCAAGTGACAGATAGCCCTAGTGGGGGTGCGGTGGGGGGAAGGGATCGAAATAGGCTAAAAGGTAGAGATAAAACAATGGATGGAAATACATTTCAAAATAATGGAAATAGCTGGGAAAAGAAAAATATATATTTTTTAAAAATATACAAAAAATTACAAATTATTGGAAAAAGGGGGATCGGAAAGGGGGTGGGGATGGAGGAGAGAATTCATGATCTGACGTTGTTGAACTCAATCTTAAGTCCAGAAGGCTGTAAAGTGCCTAGTTGGAAGATGAGGTGCTGTTCCTCCAGTTTGCGTTGAGCTTCACTAGAACATTGCAGCAGGCCAAGGACAAACATGTGGGCATGACAGCAGGGTGGAGTGTTGAAATGGCAAGTGACAGGGAGGTCTGGGTCATGCTTGCGGACAGACCGAAGGTGTTCCGCAAAGCGGTCACCCAGTCTGCAATTACCCTTAATGTCACCATTAGCACATTCCTCAGCTAATATCACCACCATCAACACCCCTTTGTCCTTTTGTCTATGACATCTTTAACAATCTCTTCTTTGCCTCCACCTATCACTGGCCCTCTATCCAGCTTTACCTGTCCCACCCCCCTCAACCAGTTTATATTCCACCTCATTTCTATATTTCTTAGTTCTGACGAAGAATCATACGGACTCGAAACGTTAACTGTGTTCCTCTCCGCAGATGCTGTCAGGCCTGCTGAGTTTTTCCAGCTATTTTTGTTTTTGTTTCAGATTTCCAGCATCCACAGTATTTTGCTTTTGCCCCAGAGTTATAGCCTGGGCCGCTGAATTAATTGTCCGGTGACATTACCACGACACCAACACCTCTCCCAGTTAGAGAGATTGAAGGGTTTCCCTGAATGGAACCTGAAGCTGATGCCTGCAGGCATATCTCTGGTGGCTTCATTAAGAATTGCAGTAATGAAGAGCTTGAAGAGTCAGGGAGCCATTATCCACCCTTGCTTTACACCGATGGTTACCATAAAGGCATTGGACATCTCACCATAGGCACAAACATGTCCAGGTGCAAGATTTTGACAAACTGGTTCAGACATCCTAGCTTGGAGAGCAAGTGCCACAAACCAGGTTGAATCAACCTGTAACCAGCATAGAGAGATCCTGATGTTGCTCTTTGCACTTTTCTTGTAGTTCTCTTGCTATAAACTAGTGCTTCCAAAACCATAAGACCATAAGACCATAAGACATAGGAGCAGAAATTAGGCCAGTCGGCCCATCGAGTCTGCTCCACCATTCAGTCATGACTGATAGGTTTCTCAACCCCATTCTCCCGCCTTCTCCCCGTAACCTTTGATCCCCTTACCAATCAAGAACCTATCTATCTCAGTCTTAAATATACTCAATGACCTGGCCGCCACAGCCCTCTGTGGCAATGAATTCTATAGATTCACCACTCCCTGGCTAAAGAAGTTTCTCCTCATCTCTGTTCTAAAAGGTCTTCCCTTTACTCTGAGGCTGTGCCCTCGGGTCCTAGTCTCTCCTACTAATGGAAACATCTTCCCCACATCCACTCTATCCAGGCCTTTCAGTATTCTGTAAGTTTCAATCAGATCCCCCCTCATCCTTCTAAACTCCATCGAGTATAGACCCAGAGTCCTCAAACGTTCCTCATATGTTAAGCCTTTCATTCCTGGGATCGTTCTCGTGAACCTCCTCCGGACCCTCTCCAGGGCCAGCACATCCTTCCTGAGATACGGGGCCCAAAATTGCTCACAATATTCTAAATGTGGTCTGACCAGAGCCTTATAAAGCCTCAGCAGCACATCCCTGCTTTTTATTGTAGTCCTCTCGAAATAAATGTCAACACTGCATTTGCCTTCTTAACTACCGACTCAACCTGCAAGTTAACCTTAAGAGAATCCTGGACTAGGACTCCCAAGTCCCTTTGCACTCCAGATTTCTGAATTCTCTCCCCATTTAGAAAATAGTCTATGCCTCTATTCTTCCTACCAAAGTGCATGACCTCACACTTCCCCACGTTGTATTCCATCTGCCATTTCTTTGCCCATTCTCCTAACCTATCCAAATCCTTCTGCAGCCTCCCCGCCTCCTCAATACTACCTGTCCCTCCACCTATCTTTGTATCATCTGCAAACTTAGCCAGGATGCCCTCAGTTCCTTCATCTAGATCATTAATGTAAAAAGTGAAAAGTTGTGGTCCCAACACTGACCCCTGCAGAGCTCCACTAGTCACCGGCCACCATCCTGAGAAGGATCCCCTTATCCCCACTCTCTGCCTCCTGTCAGACAGCCAATCTTCTATCCATGCTAGTACCTTGCCTCTAACACCATGGGCTTTTATCTTACTGAGCAGCCTCCTGTGCAGCACCTTGTCAAAGGCCTTCTGGAAGCCCAAGTAGATAACATCCATTGGCTCTCCTTTGTCTAACCTACTCGTTACCTCCTCAAAGAATTCTAACAGATTTGTCAGGCATGACCTCCCCTTGATGAAACCATGCTGACTTTGCCCGATTTTACCATGCACTTCCAAGTATTCTGAAATCTCATTCTTAATAATGGACTCTAAAATCTTACCAACGACTGAGGTCAGGCTAATCGGCCTGTAATTTCCCATCTTTTGCCTCACCCCTTTCTTAAACAGGGGGGGTTACACTAGCGATTTTCCAGTCCTCTGGGACCCTCCCTGACTCCAGTGATTCCTGAAAGATCGCCACTAACGCCTCCACTATCTCTTCAGCTATCTCCTTCAGAACTCTGGGGTGTAATCCATCTGGTCCAGGTGATTTATCCACCTTCAGACCTTTCAGTTTTCCTAGCACCTTCTCCTTGGTAATGGCCACCCTACTCCCCTCTGCCCCCCGACTCTCTTGAACTTTGGGGATGTCACTCGTGTCTTCCACTGTGAAGACTGATGCAAAGTACCTATTCAGTTCCTCCGCCATTTCTTTGTTCCCCACTACTACTTCTCCAGCGTCATTTTCCAGTGGCTCAATGTGCACTTTTGCCTCTTTCTTACCCTTTAAAAATCTAAAAAATCTCTTGCAATCTTCTTTTATATTACTGGCTAGTTTACCCTCATATTTAATCTTCTCCCTCCTTATTTCTTTTTTAGTTGTCCTCTGTTGGTCTTTGTAGGCTTCCCAATCCCATGGTTTCCCTGGAGGAAGTCCGGCTCAGAATTGATGAGCTGGAGTCCGAGCTCCGGATGCTGCGGCACATCCGGGAGGGAGAGAGTTACCTGGACTCTTTGTATCAGGAGGCGGTCACACCCGGTAGATTAAGTACGCCCGAGGTTATGATTCAGCCAGCAACAGGCACAATCTATGAAGCACCAGACATAACTGTTTGATGGCACCAGCCTCAAAGCTGTAAAAATGTTCTCACAGCTTGGTACTGTGCTCGTTAGGAATGCCACAGTTAGTGAAGGTATCCATGTATGTAATCCAGAAAGCAAGTTCTGCCTCCGGCCGGCTTCATGATCGTACCTGGAAGTAGCATGGCATTAAGGTGAAGACTTAAATGAAACTCTACCAGGTGTCATGAGAGTATAATAATTTTCATAATATTTTTCTGGTTTATCATAAAGTAGGTTTATGGGAGAGGGTTATATTGTTCTGTCTGTGTGTGTGATTTAATTACATTTTGTAGCCAAGCAGACTGCAAGTTGAAGTTATCAAAAGTAAGGTGTCTTTAATACGCTAATAAGTAAAGATGGTTGGGGTCTGCACATGTAAGATGTAAAGGGAATTTGCATTTTTAGACAGATGAAGGGGGATTTGAATTTCAAAGAGGTTAATGAGAATACTAGCAATGTGAAAAGATTTATATTATAAGAAAGGCAAAAGTTCCAAAGACGTATGGAAACAATGGAATTTACATAATAAAAAGGGAGAAACATATATAAAGGGAAATAAGGCTGTGTGTCAAGGGAAGGCATTGTAAGATCTAACAGAAGTGTGAGAAGCCTCCAGCATTTGTGCATAAACCTGTTGTCTACAGAAACCGAAGCTGGAGAAAGCCACTTTGCATTCCACTGCCCAGGGTATTATGTTAACTTGTTGGATCAGTTTAAAGTCTAAAATATCTATTTTTGGACTGTTGCCTTAAAGGGGGTGTAACTGGGAGCCACGTTAATTAGGGATTTTAGGAGCTATTATAGTAGTAATTTGTAGTTCTATGTATGTGTTTGAAATCTCTTTTATTAATAAATGTTTTCATTTTAGCTTTTTTAAAAAGTCTCTAAAGTCTTGATGGATTTATTACTTCTGAATTCAGTGCATGCATCTCGAAATAAATACAAATTGCAAAACCATTGTGACAGCGCAATCCAAGTTCCCTCATGGATTTGATCCACCTGGCACACATCATCTGCCGTGTCATAACACAGTCCTTACCACCCTGCTGTATGGCGCAGAATCCTGCATCTGCAATAGGTGCCACATCAAAGCTCTGGAACACTTCTACTAAAGAAACCTAAGCTCCGGCATGAGAATTCGATGGCAGGACAAAATTACAAACAACGAGATCCTCTATCATGCTGTGTTCAACAGCATGGAGACCGCCCCCCAGAAAATTCAACTTGGATGGGCAGACCATGTGGATCCTGTATGGATGACTACAGAATCTCCAAACTGATGTTCTATGAGGGCTTGTCTCAGGGAAAATGACACTAAGGTGGTGAGTACAAACAGTATAAGAACACCCTAAAGAAGAGCCTTACAAACTTTTGCATTGCTGACTATCTCTCTGGGAAAACATTGCAGCCAATCAGCTCATGTAAAGGCAAGCACTGAAATTTGGTTCAGCATACTTCAAGGATAACCTACCCCATACTCACAACATCCAACATGTTTAGAAGAAGGCAGAGGTGACACAGCTGCGGAATTTCCCCCAAGCATCAACACCAACATGAACTGTCAGCTCTGTGCACATCCTTGTCTATCCCACATTGGACTCCTAAGTCATGAGAGGACCTGCAGAAGACGATGAGATCATATGCAGCTTGGACACACCTGAACAATGAGGAACCTACCACGAACAAATCTCTGCACAGCCTTCTCTTCTCTAAGGAGAACTCCAGCTTCTTTGATCTATCCACATAACTGAACTCCTTCATCGCTAGAACCTTTCTCATAAATCTTTTCTACATGCTCCATAAAGCCTTCACATTCTTCCTAAAGTGTGATGCCCAGAATTGGACTAAATCACAAATAACGAGGTCCTCCATCATGCTGGGAGACCGCCCTCCAAGAAATTCAACTTAGATGGGTAACCTCCTTTAGAGGTTGAACCAATGTTTTCTAAAGGTTCTTCATAATCTCCTGGCTTTTATGCTCTGTGCCTTTGTTTATAAAGCTCATGATCCCTTGTGTTTTTTTAACCAATTTCTGAACCTGGCCTGCATCCAGGAAAAAAAATCATCCAGAAAAAAATCCATTACCGTCTTAGCTAATCTTGCTCCCATTAATAGCAAATCAAATCATGGAGCTGATGTCATTCCCTTCCCTCCAGCTGCTCTGCTCATGTCAGAGTATCCCATTTTCATTTAGACTGCTAGGTTGCTGTCACATCTTTCTGCTAGGAATGCGTTTTACTGGTAATATTACCACAGAACTGCCAATAATTCCAAACAAATGTTCAGAGATATTTGGAGGATGTTTCACATCAGATGATCCCATTTTCAAAAGCTTTGAAAACAATACTGGCCTGAAAAATTATTTTTAAAAAGTCACAATAGGGTATCTACACTGCTAACAACATACCTCAGATATATCATAAATGTAAAATGCAATTTCAGAATCAGTGGAGAGTTTACAATATAGGTTCAGATTACAAAGTCATTTCATAATATTAAATACATCCTACCCCATCCTTAAGAAGTGTCTGTCTTCTATTTCTTCTTCAATATGCAACATCTTGCATTGGTCCATATTGAATGATATTTGCCACTGATCAATTTGTGACATGTGCCTCTATGTGAACTAATCTTTAACAACAGAATGGAACACAATGGGCCGTAACTTCCTTGGAGTGGCAATCAGCATCGGACTGCCACTCCATGCCCAATTATTGACACTAAATTTCTTTCGTGGCTATCTTGCCCAACCTTCTGACTCAGGCTGGGCAAGATCCAGGTAGCGCAGTTGTCCTTGAGGCCCAGCATCACAGTCCAGCAGAGTCGGATTGAAGAAGGACACGTCCCCTTTTTCACAGCACTAGCCGACGTAAACCGGGTAAGTTAAAGGTGCCATTGAAATTGACGGGCCAGGGTGAACGTAAGTGGGTAGGATTTGGGGAGCTTTGGGGATTTGGAGGTTGATGGGGGGAAATCGGAGGTTGGTGGTGGGGGGCGAAATCAGAGGTTGGGGGGGGGATCTCGAACTTTGGGTGGGGGGTTTGGCTCGGGGGAGGGGGAGGGTTTGGGTCGGGTCGGGCCTGAAGGGGGTTGGGGGGGGATATAGCCCATGCCGATGGGGGGAATCCTTTGGGGGGGTCAGGGAGGGTGGGTGGAAATACCATGGAAGGGTGAAGAGTAGGGAGTTTGGGGGGGGGCGGTTTGCGGCCCAGGGTTTTGGGGCGTGGGGGGTGTCCCTTGGGAGATCGGGGGTTTGGGGGGAGCCCCCTGGATGGTCAGGGGAGTTCCCTGGAGGGTCGGAGGTGTGGGAAGCGCTCCTGGAGGGGGTGGGTCTGGGTCTTTCTAATAGTTATCCAGAAATTAGAAGAGGTTTTAATTCTTCTACCTATTCTGTTTGTGTAACACAGCCGGAACCATCCAAAGTTTGTGACTTAAATTGCATTTTCGGATGGTTCCCAGCACAGCACAGTTTGTACTTCTGGGCAATTGCCGTGGAAATCCTTTCCTGTGAAGTTCTGAGAGAGATTCCCTAGCGCATCTTTGGGATGCCCCCTCCCACCAACCTGCACTTGGGAGCTCGGAAGTTATAGCCTAATAACTTCTTACCAGTTTACAACTTACACACTAAACATGAAGCAGCCCCAAGTCGTGTAATTATAGGGTATCAATGTTGCACTCATACTGACATTCTACATCAATTTAAAGTGATTGCAGGTGCTCAGTGGAAATATTATGCAATAGCCAGGTCAGTGATATAACTCCCAAGAACACAGAATTAATTACTGAAAGACATTATCATTGATTGGAGTTGTACAAGGTTGAGTATAACTTAAGCTCATCAAGAAGCTGCATTTAATAAATGACCTAATAGACTACTGGATCTACATCAACTTATCTTTAAAAATAAAAGAAATGAAATGCCTTCTAGCATTAAAAACTTAGCTGCAGAGGAAGCATTTCCTCCTTTGTCACTAAGCATAGTGCAAGATACAGTTGGCAGCTTAACCAGGATCTGCTGGGCTTTGCACAGTTACTGGTATTGACATCAGACACTTGAGTATAGCTGTGCCTCACAGTTGCTATCACATCACCAACCAATGACTGATATTTTTGATTACGTGAAGGAAATTCTAAACAGACTTCAGGAATAGGATGGTTCCAGATACAAACAACATTTACCTTCTACCAACTTGTAATCTTTTGCAATTGTTCAATGTTGTACAGGTTTAGGTCTAAGAATAATTTTCCAATTTTGTGATCTGACAAGAGGCTTTGCTCATCAGCAATACGTACCAGAAATCTGAGTGAATTCAATGCATGATATCATGACCACGTGCATTTCCAGCAGTCAAGACTCTTGGCCAGAACTGCAGAATCAGTCCTCTGATATCACACAAGAGCAGGCAATCTTATTCACAAAATCATTCATCTACTACAGATTAAGAGCATCACCAACCCACTTCAATGAATTTATTGCTGTAGTTTTACAGGTTTACTTCAACAACTGAAGATTTTAAACACCCACAATATTTGAGTTCACAGGCTGCAGTAGCTGAGATTTGCATTGAATGTTGCATTAGTGGTAAACAGAGCGGGGGAGAGGTGGGATCCATGAAGAACAATCTGACCACCTGTAGGTTTAAGGATGGGTCAAGTGAAGGTCTCCATATTGACAATCCTTACCAAAATAAGAAAGGAAAAACAAGAGTTTTCCAGAGCCACTAGTATATTTCTTCAGGCTGATATAATGCTTGGGCATCGTCTTTTTCAATTGTGAAAATAAATCAGAAGGGTTTCACTGAGGTTCTGCTGACAATTGCTATACTGTCAGTTTCTCTCATTAGTTTGGAGCTTCTGGAGATCTTTAAATAAATTGAAAAACTAACAGCTTGTGTAATAGAAATAAAACCAACCATTGAGTATACGACGTCAGATTTATACATTATAGGTCAAATGTAGGCGTTAGAGATTTTCTCCCAGTAATGTAAACACTCACTGGTATGGTCATAACAATTTATCATTAAAAGAGGATTATTTACATAACTAATGTTACAGTGCATACTTTGTTTTTATATACATTTTTTCAATTGTCCACTGATTTAAAATGATGTCTATCGACTCCCAGCAAACTACAGCGATAATTTAAAATATATGTGTTGGCATGGATTTTGCATATTATTCAGGACTGCACCAAAGCGTACAGAATCACACAGTGCAGAAGAGGCCCTTCAGTTCATCGAGTCTGCACCGACACGTGAGAAACACCTGACCTACCTACCTCATCCCATTTACCAGCACTTGGCCCATAGCCTTGAATGTTATGACGTGCCAAGTGCTCATCCAGGTATTTTTTAAAGGATGTGAGGCAACCCGCCTCCACCACCCTCCCAGGCAGCGCATTTCAGACCGTCACCGCCCTCTGGGTAAAAAAGTTTTTCCTCACACCCCCCTAAACCTCCTGCCCCTCACCTTGAACTTATGTCCCCTCGTGACTTAAAATGCTGTCATTTGAAGCTTTCCATTTAACCAATCTTTACACTTAACCAAAGCATGTGGCATCCTCCATGGCTCAGCTGGTTACAAGAGCTAGAATTAAACTATACATCACAGCACAGTGTCAAGAGTGGCTTCAGGTCTGTGCTGAGTTTGGTTTTCTCAGCTGGGGCCGAAGTAAGAGAGCAGCTGTTAGCCTCTCTGTGACTCTGGAGTGACAACGAAGAAGAAAAAAAGTTGCAAAGGGCTGTCACTCATTATTATCCACTGGCCCCTGCTGGGACCCAAATGGTTGCTGCAATACCCCACAGCTGAGTGGCCTGACAAGAGTCTAGCAGTAATTTTAACCTAACCTGCCCTGACAGGATTGGGTCAGACATGCATTTTTACTCTCTACTCAAGAGTTCCTTCCACATGTAACGTAAAATCAGATGGGTAAAGTTCAAATGACACCTGTCACCTCCCCACCCCTGGTCACATGAATAATGACCATTTGAACATGGAATAAGATTATTGTCTAGTACCTGTGGAATCGCTTCTCCTTTCAGGAGGATTGAGAATGAAGCAAATTGGCAGGGAAAATCAGTTATTTCATTGCCATGGCAGCTGACTTCTAATGCTGCAATCGAGACATATCCACTTACATACTAAACAACATTGGATTTCATTCGTACTATTGTTCTGTGTAATGGTTAATTCAACAACACCTATTGTCCCCAGGATACCTAGATTAATCAGTATAAATATTCATTTGTGGTTACATTCAAAAACAGAAAAGAGAGCAAAGACCTCTTTCCATCATAAAATACCCACCCCCCACCATCTTCTCACATTTATTTCCATGCATTAAATTCTGATAGAATTTGTGCATCATGGTATTTAACACTACAGGGGAATGTTTAACCCTGAAGGACAGATAGGTTGGGGGCAAGTCGGCAGGTGAAACATATAAGATTCTGAGGGACCATGACAAGGGAAATGCAGAGAGGATGTTTCTCCCCATGTGGGAATTGAAAACTAGGGTTTCAGAATAAGCAGTTTCAGAATAAGGGGTTACCGATTTAAAATGGAAATGAGGAGAAATTTCTTCTTCCTGAGGAGCATTAATCTGTGGAATTCTCTACTCTGGAGAGCAGTGGAGGCTGGGTCATTGAATATATTCAAAGCTGAGTTGGACAGATTTTTGAACTACAAGGGAATCAAGGATTATGGTAAGCAGGCAGAAAAGTGGAGTTGAGGTCACGATGTTATTGAATGACACAGCAGGCTTGAGGGCGCAAATGTCCTATTCCTGCTCCTATATCTAATGTTTCTTATGTTAAGTGAAAAATTTTAAAATACTCAAATCCAATTCCAACCTGCCTCCAAAAGCCCAATTCTGATTTTAAGTAAGGCAGATCTGGGGTACAGGCAACCAACCTGCTCTCAGGAGGCTGGTCAGTTACTGAAAATTTTTAAGGAGGCTGTACGTCTCCATTTTAACTAGATTTTATTTTTAAATCAGATGCCTTGATTTCCTGGCCTTAGGAAACCCAGCAGGTAAAAGGAGGTGAGGTGAGAAGGATCCCGCAATTAAATGCCTTTCCTGCACTGATTCTGACTCAGGAGGAGCAAGCCCAACAAGCTCATCTCCACGGATCTTACCTTCGATCAACCAACCACTAAACCCACTCCCAGTAACATTCAATTCACGCCCCAAGCCCCGGCATGTCCAACCCCCGCCCCCAATTCGTACGCTCCCCAGCAATCTGCCGATCCTCAATCCACACCTCCATGTTCGCGATCTGCTGAGTCCCACCCCCATGGTGTCCAAACACCCGCACAATCTCCAAGCTCTCCCCTCCCCCGAATATCATCCCCCCACACCCTTGTAAAGTCCCAGCAATCTGGGATTCCACTCCCTACAAAATCTGATCCAGCCTACCCTCCAAGACATATGATTTGTCCCACCTCCCCCTCTTGTGATGTCCACATTGCCACAATCTCAGACTTGCCTGCCATCTGCTCCCCAGCTGCTTCCATGACTGACAGGAAGCCAGCCTGACAATCTGGTTGGCTGTCAGTCTGGAAACCTGCTATATCCATTTAAAAGACCTCCTGCAGTTAAACTCAGAGCAACATCCAGGAAACCCATACTTTCTCAATTCCCCATCCAAAAATCCTGCTGGAGATGGGCGATGTTACCTCGCACTTCTACCACAGTTTTTCTTGAAGACAATGTGAGTTTTCTGCTATGGTATTCTGTACGCTTCAAAAGAGTTTTAATATTACAAAGGCAGACTGTTCAGGCTAACGCAAAAATTTAAATTATTTTACAAAATAAATAATTACACAGAAAGACGCATATCACATTACTTTGAGCTGTTCCAAAATTCTTGATAGGTCCTTCTTAACCTTTTAATGGAATATCTAATGAAACAGTGACCCCAAAGTTTAATGAGGTGCAAAACTGGAGCAGGAGAAAGGAATTATGGATGAAGAAGCTGGAAATACGGGTGTTCCCAATCACCCTGGAGTTCTAACTGACTGCACAAGCCACAGCCGAGCGTTGGGTATGTTTAGTGGTGGTGGAAAAGATAATGGGGGAGGTTTCTTTACATCCATTCTTGTGATGTGAGCATCTTTGGCAAGGCAAGCATTTATTGCCCATCCCTAATTGCTCTTGAGAAGGTGGTGGTGAGCTGCCTTCTTGAACAGCTGCTGTCCATGTGGTGTAGGTACACCCACAGTGCTTTTTTGTAAGGGTTTGATACAATTGAGAGGTTTGATACTGTTTTGTCTTCTGGTTCCAATAAGTTCGAAATAATCATGCTGTTGAACTCAAAATGCTGAAGCTTCATCGAGTGTGTTTCTTGTAGCTCGCCATGTGGCTGGTGGATCTACACATTGATGCTTGGCACCTGACTGCAGTGCAGCAATATGTGTGGCACCCTGGATGTACATTCGCATAACAGTTAGTTACTAACTCTTTACAAATAATATAACAATATAACAGCTACATCATTTCAGAGGGCAGTTAAGAGTCAACCACATTATTATGGATCTGGAGTCACGCATAGGCCAGACTAGGTAAGGTTGGCAGATTTCGTCCCAAGGGTCATTAGTGAAACAGATTGTTTGGGCAAACGGAGTGCAGCCGACTAACTGAGTGAAGACTTGGTGAGACGGGAATTTTAAGTGTTAATTTTGTTCTTAAATTTTCCTCTTAAAATCTAACCTAGTTTGTAATTAGCAGTAACGGGAAAGTGCAGTGTAAGCAGGCTAAGTTTTTTCTTTCTTGCAGTTTAAATGGGGAGAAACCAACAATCAAAAACAGGGGTGTCAAGTCCTTGGGGAAATCACACAGCTTTCAAATAACTTTCAGATTCCAAAGAAAGGTTTCATCATCAAAATGTTAAATAAAACTACAAGCAGAGCATACCACTGAGCAATCTGACACGCATTTATAGGATCTGAAAACTATGCGTACTTCAATTTTTGTTAGAAACGGAAAATGTGATACCTCTGGATAGAATTGTATGCTATTTTTCTCCAGGAGAATGAATTCAAACATGGGCACCTCAAATAATCATTGTTCAAGACCTGTTACACCAGAGGCACAAGACATGTCCCAGTGCAAAGCAACCAATGAGGATTACAATCTTGTGTACAGTCTGTGCCCAGATTGATTAGCGAACCAAAAATACTTAGTCTGGGAAACCACCCACAAATTTAACAGGAGCACCTGACCAGTGTTCCAACCGCCAAATGTGACATGGGTATTGAGGGACCCACAGGTGAAGAGATTATTTTCATTCCAGTGATCTTCATCATCTCCTCCACATCTTTTTTCCCCTTTCCTCAGCAAGAGAAATTGTCAGCACCTCAAAATCCAGTCCCTATTCCCAATACATAAATATACTAATGAGTTGACCTTGTTATTGGGCAAGATCAGCTCATTCCTACCCAAGAATGTGAACAGCCAGAAAAATGTGGACACTGTCAACACTGCATGGAAGCCAATTATTCAGCCCCCATGCCTGGGCCTCAATCAGGTGAAGTTAAATTTAAAATTCACATTATTCCATCTAAAGCCATATCTGCATGATACATTGGACACTTTCCCATTCTGGCCATGATGGAGCCCTTTATCTATCACACTTAGATTCCAGAATGCTACTTCAGCACAGAAACCATCATATTCAAAAGATTTTTTTATCTACACTTTCTATAATATATTGAAGTCAATGTGTATATTTTCTCAAAGCTAATCAAATACTAGGCCCCTCCACAACCAAAATTGATTACTTTAGCCTTGTAAAAATCACTGCATGAGATCACATGTGGAATAATATGTCATTTCTAGCACCTTCCTTCAAAAGGACATTAATGAGGGCTCAGGGCAGGTCTGGGGTGATTCTGGGATTTAGAGTTCTAAGCTATGACATAATTGTACAGAAAGGTGCCAGTTTACATAAAAATAAGATCCGGGTGGAAAAAAAGGGAAGATTCAGATGAAGAAAAGACAAGAAGCATTAATGATGTCATTCAAAGTAAGTTCTTAGACTTGGACTAAGAGAACAAAGAACCGCAGGGCAGAGTTCAAATTCACAAAACTCACAAAGAGATTAGGGGACCACATTTTTTCCATTCCACAGCACCTAGAATAGTATATATCTGAGAAAGAATGCCAGGAAAACCAGCTGGGTGGAATTAATTTACTTCTTCAAAGAGAAGCTGGATAATTATCTGAATGGAAACAAGACTACAGATTAATAAGGAGGGGAACAGACTAAGATGATCAAATACTCTTTGTTCTAATCTTTCCTAATGTCACATCACTCATTTTGCAATAGTATTTTCAAAAATTATTCACAATTTTTGCTCAATTTAAGTAATTACTAACAATTTTATTTTAGTAAAAATAGTATTCTTTAAAAACTAGTTACAGCTAAAGAGGCAAAAAATTAAAATAAGCATGCATTAAATTCTGTGCTAGAATCCTGGGCGAAATTTTCCGTGCCCGCTGGCGGTGGGTGTGATAAGTGGCGTGAGCTGACAAAATGGCGCGATCAGTTTCACGATGGCGGGAAGGCAGGTCACGATTGTCCGCTCAGCCCGCCAATGGTGGGCCACATTTCCCGCCATCGGTCATAGGGAACCTCATTGTAACACATCAGCATATCATTATCAGGCCATCCCGCCAGACTCTTGCACCCCCGCTGGATCGTCAGTCCACGTCGGCAGGAAAGCACGTCGACGTGTTTCACAGCAGCACAGAGGTGACGTGCACTTGGCGACCTGCACTTTGGGTGAACTGGAGGTGAGTGCACAGCAACGCTCTGCAGAGCTCATCAGGGTTGCTTGTTGCTTTGAAGGCTTCAGGGGCACCGGGGAGTCAGGGTTAAGTGCTGCCCTGCATCGGAGGTGACTTTTGAGGGTGAGGGGGAGCAGGGGGCAAGTGCAGCCTTGTCGTTGAATATAGCACACAAGCATTCGGGGTCAGGGTGGGGGTAGGATGGGCGAGCGAAGTGGCCACGCATTCGGGAAACCAGTGTAAAGTGACCACTCCTCTGCAACTGAGACAGTTCAGGTACAGCCACATTGACATGATTGGAGTTGGGCTCGTAGCTTATCTGTCCACTCAAGCAACGCAGATGTATCAAAGTACCACCAAGTCCTTCAGAGCTCCCCCCACCACCGGCACAGACTGCAAACTCATGGGCACTTTAGTGGACCGCAGAACAGCTGGATGACTGTACACGTTGTACAATCACCTCTCTAAAGCTGGCCATGTAGCAGTCACTGCTGGAGCAGCTCACAGCCCCTAGCAATGTCATCATCCTGGTTTGGACCAGTCTCCCCCATGGTTCAAGCTAGCAAGGCAGCCATGCAGCGCACTAATCTCTGGCCATCCAAGTGGTGGTCAGCACTCTCCAGGAAGCGTTAAGGGGCCGTCACACTTAACCAGGACAGGTTCTTAGTGCATCCATGCTAACCACATTTCTCTCTCTTTCATCCTGCAGGAGGAGTACATCAGGATCATGGAGCCTGGTGAACTAGCTGTATGCCTGATGGCCTACAGAGCATGAAGATGAGAGAGGAGAGCGCGACTGGGGCTCCTGGCAGGGCAGAGGCAGGAGCAGCAACTTCAGGAAGAAGGGGCAGCTGGGGCTCCACCGAACAGCCACAGCGAGCCATCACAGGCCGGTGCCTAGCAACACCCAGGGTCTATAGATGCCGCCTTTCATTCCTACAGATGACCGAGAGCCAGTGTTGCTGAAGACTGTGAATTTCTAGGGAACTGGTTGCTCACATCTGCCAGTTACTGCAGGACTTGGCGCCATGGGGACATGGAGGGCATCCACTGCCAGTAGCTCTGAAAGTGACTGCAGCGCTCTATTTCTATGCCAGTGGCTCCTTTCAGGGCTCCACAGGTGTCCTCTGTGGGATCTCAAGCCTCCACCCACAACTGCATCCACAAGGTCGCGGATGCCATCTTTGCGAGGGCACACAGCGTTGTGCATTTCGCCCGGGACCAGGACAGCCAGCATGCAAGAGCGATTGGGATTCGCCCAGATCTCGGGTCTCCCCACAGGTGCAGGGTGTGATTGACTGCACTCACGTGGTGCTCAGGTCTCCATCGCTACACTCGGTGGACTACATCAACCGCAAGAGCTTCCATTCGCTGTACGTGCAGCTGGTATGCGACCACTAGAAACACATCCTGCAGGTCTGCGCACGGTTTCCAGGGAGCGTGCACAACGCCTACATCCTCAGTCGGTCACCGATCTCTGGAGTCTTCCAGGGTCCACTGAAGCTGCAGGACTGGCTCCTCGGGGACAAGGGCTATCTGCAGAGGCCGTGGCTGATGATATCTGTGCAGCAGCCTCAGACTGCAGTAGAGTGATGGTATAATGAGGCTCATGCTGCAGTTCGTACCTTGGTAGAGTAGACCATCGGGATGCAAGGTGGGATGCAGTTTCCGGTGGCTGGACCAGTCTGGTGGAGCCCTGCAATACAATCCACAGAGGGAATAACGCATCGTCATCGTCTGTTGCGTCCTTTATAACCTGGCGCCCCAATGGAGAGACAAGTGGGCTGAAGGGGAGATAGAGGAGCTGTGCGTCTCCTCCGACGAGGATGACGCCAACACGGATGAGGCTGAGGAGGTCCTCGGAGGCAATGATGACGGGGATGAGGCCCTCACACTGGCTAGATGATGCAGGTGTGCTCGGGAGGCCCTCATAGCTGCCAGATTTGTGGAGGATGATGACGACATATAGTGAGGTGACCCCATAGTTCCTCACATTGCCTTTGTGAACATTTGACTCCAGTCTGGCTTATGGCAGTGCGAATATCCTCTATGAAAATGTTCCTGTCATGGAGAGGCAGTGGAGGCACTGGAGGCCTCTCGACTGCAGGAGGATGATGATGATGACATGCTGTGAGGACATTCCATAGATCTTCACATAGCCTCTGAGAATGTCTGACTCCTATCTGGCCAAGGACAGATTGCTTGCACTCCATGATCAGGGTCAGATAGTGATGCAGCCATGAAACTTTAGAAGCATCTGATGCTTTGTCCACCTTCAGCACCTGAGCCCTTCAGGAGCTTGAGCACAGCATCAGTGGTCACAGATGTTGAAGAGATGGGGGCCATCCCCACCTTAAAGGTGCTGAGAGCACAAAGAGAAAATGCGAGAACACTATGGCACCTGCCCACTACATTCTGGCAGCAATGACCAGCACCATCGAGGTGCAGACATCAGTAATGTTTTCAGGGAGTGTGAGGCTGGACCATCACTGTGGTCGGACGGCTGCACGGGGAAGAGGCCCTGGACTGAGACATCTGCCTTTTGTCTTGTGCAGAAAGGTTTCACATCTTAGCGACAAGAACACTGCTCATCAGAATAAGGAGCCGCAGGCAGGGAGACATTCTTGGGAGTTTATTGACAATAGTGAACAGTATGTATAAACAATTAACACCCAGGCCCAGGCCGTGCAACTAGTTCTCTTTAACTGTCCTAACCCTGCTGCTATGTCTTGGTGCTTCCTGGACATCCAAATTGGAACTGGAGGAGCCTGCTGACTGTGACGCCCTGTCTGTGATGACTTTGGTGGGCATCCTCTGGAGGGCCGAGATTTGGAGGGCCCTGGCCTACTTTCAGGGTCTTGCTTTGTGGCAGTGGCACCTTCCTCAGCCTGTGAAGCTGGATCTGCGGAGGTCACAAGAAGTGGGGAGTCAGATGGGCTGGTCACACGCGGAGTCACCTGGGTAGATGGCCCCGGAGCATGCACCTGCTGATCCTCCTCCCTATGGGTGCCCAGGGGCCCAAGGCTGACTCCTTGAGGAGAAGGGGTAGCTAGAGTGAGGTTGAGCTGCTCAGCACCCGTCTCGTGGACACACTGTGGGAGGCCAACTATGGTATCAGCGATGGAGTTGAGCCCATGCAGCAGTGCAGGAGCAACGTCCTGGACCAAAGTCTCCATGGCGGCTGCCATCCTACCAGTGTTGACCTTGGTGTGATCACCTCAGGCTGAAGACAAATGGACTCCTCCATCGTGCCTTGCAATCTGAGGAGTGCAGCGGACATTCCATCCTGGTGTTCTTGAGTTTGCCTTTGCAGCTCCAGCAACTGAAACATGACCAAGTCCAGAGGCTCGTCACCTGACTCAGACACAGCAAATTTCTGGCCTCCAGCTGTCCTCCAAGTGCCTGACACCTGGGAAGTCCCTGCCGCTGCCTGCAGTGGATCAGACAGTGCAATGTGCTCACCAGATTTTGATCCTGAGGCTACTGTAAAGCTAGGTCCCATCGAGGTGTGTCTCTCTGCGCTGGTGGAGGGTGTGCATGTGCGCTGTGACGGGTCTTCAATTGGTATTTCAGCAGATTCCTCTTCCGAGGTGTCCTCGGAGATTGATTGGAGGCCCTAGGTCATGGACTCTCTTGGCTGTTTGGCAGATGTGCCAGCGAAAGCAAGGAGAGATAATTAGTGCATGTCAGTGGCCTGTGAAACAGGACAAGTCACTCACTGCATGGTCGTCTGATGGGTGTTGCACTACTGGATCCTCACTTGGTAGAGCAGTGCCAACTTCACTGTCAGCACAGGACTGGTCCAGATCCTCGACAGCCAGCTGGATGGCTCTGTTTTCAAAGTCCATGAGGTCCTTGATTTTGGGCATTCCTCTGCCGTTTTGTGACCTCTCTCTCTCTCTCTTGTTGTATGCCAGCTTGTCCTGCATGGATGGAGGTGGGGAGAGTGTATCATGACGCCTGCCAGGCCAGATGAGAAGTATACCTGGCCTGTGTGGGTGGTGAGTGATCCCATGGACGGGATGAGGACAATGACGGTGAGTGTGAGACAGTGAATGGTGATGTCTCTTGAACTGGCAGTAAGTGAGGGACCTGTGGATGTGTGATGGGTTTGTGAATGTGTGCGTTGAGAGTGTGAAAAGAGTGACTTACCCTGGTGGAATGGAGGAGCTCATTTAGCTTCTTGCGGCACTGGGTGGCTGTCCTTTTCTGAAGGGCGTTGGTGCTGACCACTGCTGTCACCGCCTCCCAAGCAGTCTCCCTAGACATTGCTGCCATCCTGCGGACAGAGCAGGGGTACAGGACATCCCGGCAGGCCTCCACGGCATCCAAAATTCGCTCGAGTGACCCATCATTAAACCGGGGAGGGGGGCGATGCAGTCTTCTTTCAGGGCCATGTCTCCCATGCAGCAGTGGTGAGCTGGAAGAAATGAGCGCAGTGTTTGTGGCTGGACTTTAAACATGGTGCCTGGCATGATGCAGCGACGGGGTGATGGCAGGAGGGTGAATGAGAGCTTGCCTGCCACGGAAATGGTGTGTTTCCCAGGAATGCATAAATAATGAGGCGGGTTTGGGGTGGCATGAAAACCTGCCATCGCGGCCATTGTTTTACCCGCCCGCTACCGCACTTAGTGTAAGTTTGGGAAAATTCCGCCCCCTTTAACTACATAACCTCCAGCTCATAAGCACATCATACAACATAGCCTTTACAGCACACACATATCAAAAGTTAGTAAATGAAGCAAAACCTTTTTACTGTGCTGCCTCTTCATGTCAAATGATTAGAGAAAGAATAAAACAGCAAGATAACTAAAAATATCTCAAACCACTTTTATGAGGCGTGGGGGGAAGCGAGGAAAGATAGAACCAACATCATGGAAGCAATGTGAATTATACATGAGCAACACACAGTGGGTTCAAAGCAATATTCCCAAAAGGATCACAGCACATTGTGCAAAATGTTTACTACATGATGGATAAGAAACTGTGGAAACTGCATTACGTTCCCTACCTGAATATGGTATTTCCGGGTTCAATGGCAGCCGTCCTGGGTCAGCAATGGAGGCTCTCACCAGAGATGTTACACAGCACAACGACGCCAAGTAATAAACTAAAAAAAAATGTTACTCATTTCAAAATATCAATTTCAGTACAATGCCATTTTATTTTTAATATTAGTATGACATTTTCATTTTGAGCTAATTACATTCCTATTATATCTGCATGTCTTTTCACTGACAATCACAGCTATCTTTAAAAATATGATGCAAAAGCAGGACTATGGAAGTTAGGAGATTTAGATTATGCATTGCTACTTCTTTCTGGTGTGTCTTTCTTTTTTAAAGTGCACCCAATTTGACAATTTACTTTGGTATTTATAAAGCACTGGGCTTATACAGCTACAATGTTGAGGCCATCAGTTCTGTCCCACATCTTTGCAAAGAAGATGGCAGCACAGAGGAACAGAATTGTGCAGATGTAGTGAGCTGGCAAAGATCCAAAGCCAAGCAGTTAAAGCTAAGTAAAAGGCTGCTCCATTAAAATATTTAATTTAATTTAGTTCATATAATCTGGCTTTTCTTGCAAAATAATTAGGAAAGACAAGAAAAAAAAAGGCTCACAAAAATCAGATCAATATTCTAGGTAATATTTCACTGGGACAACGATGTGGTCAGAAACAAAGAACAAAGAAAAGTACAGCACAGGAACAGGCCCTTCAGCCCTCCAAACCTGCGCCGATCATATTGCCCGTCAAACTAAAACATTTTGCACTTCCGGGGTCCGTATCCCTCTATTCCCATCCTATTCATGTATTTGTCAAGCTGCCTCTTAAACACCACTATTGTACCTGCTTCCACCACCTCCTCTGGCAGTGAATTCCAGACACTCACTACCTCGTCTGGCAGCAAATTCCAGACACTCACTATCCTCTGCGTAAAAAACTTGCCCCGCACATCTCCTCTAAAATTTTCTCCTCTCACCTTAAATCTATGTCCCCTAGTAATTGACTCTTCCACCCTGGGAAAAAGTTCTGACTATCTACTCTGTCCATGCCACTCATAATTTTGTAAACTTCTATCAAGTCGCCCCTCAATCTCCGTCGCTCTAGTGAGAACAATCTGAGTTTCTCCAACCTCTCCTCATAGCTAATAACCTCCAGACCAGGCAGCATCCTGGTAAACCTCCTCTGCACCCTCTCCAACACCTCCATATCCTTCTGGTAATGTGGCGACCAGAATTGCACACAATATTCCAAGTGTGGCCTAACCAAGGTTCTATACAGCTGCAGCATGACTTCCCAGCTTTTATACTCAATAACCCTGGTGCATTACCAAGCAGATTACTTGTCCTCAGGGTTAAACATACTTGAAAATCAGCGATTCAAGGAATAAATAATCAAAGTCAATTCTCTCCAGACACTGGGTCTGATCATTTTTTATTAAATCTTAAACTTGAGATGTGAGCATCACTGGCAAGGCTGGCATTTATTTTCCATGTGAGCTGCTTTTAAGAAGCTGGTGGCGAATCGCCATCTTGATCCGCTGCAATCCATGTGCTTATAGGAACACCCACAGTGCTGTTCGGAAGGGAGTTCCAGAATTTTAACCCAGTGACAGTGATATAGTTCTAACTCAGGATGATGTGACTGGGAGGGGAATTTGCAGGCGGTAGCGAGCCCATGTGTTTGCTGCTCCTGTCCTTCTCAATGATACAGGTTTAGAAGGTGCTGTCAAAGGAGGATTGACAAGTTGCTGCAGTGCATCTTGTAGGTGGGACATCCAGGCAAGTGAAGAGTATTCCATCACGCTCCTGACTTGTGCCCTGTATATGGTGCACAGGCTTTGGGGAGTCAGGAGGTGAGTTACTCGCCGCAGAATTCCTAGCTTCTGACCTGCTTTTGTAGCCACAGTATTATTGGTCTAATTAAATGTTTGCCCAGTTTTGCTCATTGTAGCCTCAGGATTCTGATGCTGGGGGATTCAGCGAAGGAAATGCCATTGAATGTCAAGGGGAGATGGTTAGATTCATACTTGTTGGCAATAGCCCAAGTCTGAATGTTGTCCAGGTCTTGCTGCTTGAGTATCCGAGGAGTCGCAAGTGATACTGAACAACAGACAACCAACCGCAAATATCCCCACTTCTGACCTTCTGTTGCAGGGAAGGTCATTGATGAAGCAGCTGAAGATGACACAAAGGTCTAGGGCACAAACCTGTGGAACTCCTCCAATGATATCCTGGAATTAAGACAATTGGCCTCCAACAACAACAGTATGACTCCAACCAATACAGAATTTTCCCTCTAATTGCGATTGACTTCAATTTTGCTCAATTTTGCCCTGATGGCACCCAGTCAAATGTTTCCTTGATGACTGAGATGGAATCTAGACTGGAGGCGGATGCTTGAGGGCAAATCAACAACTGACATGTGGGGGGCTTTCAAACGTCAGTTGATAAGAATTCAGGGCCGGCATGTTCCTGCTAGGATGAAGGATAAGTATGGCAAGTTTCAGGAACCTTGGATAAAAAAGGATATTGTGAGATTAGTCAAAAAAAAAGGGAAGCATTCATAAGGGCTAGACGGCTGGGAACAGATGAAGCCCGTAGCGAATATAAAGAAAGTAGGAAGAAACTTAAGCAAGGAGTCAGGAGGTCTAAAAGGGGTCATGGAAAGTCATTGGCAACCAGGATTAAGGAAAATCCCAAGGCCTTTTATACATATGTAAAAAGCAAGAGGGTAGCCAGGGAAAGGGTAGGCCCACTCAGGGACAGAGGTGGGAATCTGTGTGTGGAACCAGAAGAAATGGGAGAGATACTAAATGAGTACTTCTCATCAGTATTCACCAAAGAGAAGGACTTAGCGGTCGATTTGTCTAGGGAAGAGTGTGTAGATAGCCTGGATCATGTTGAGATCAAAAAAGGGGACGTGTTAGGCGTCTTGAAGAATATTAAGGTGGATAAGTCCCCAGGGCCAGATGGGATCTACCCCAGAGTACTGAGGGAGGCAAGGGAGGAGATTGCTGGGGCCTTGACAAAAATCTTTGATTCCTCACTGGCTGTGGGTGAGGTCTCAGAGGACTGGAGAATGGCCAATGTTATTCCATTGTTTAAGAAGGGTAGCAGGGATAATCCAGGAAATTACAGGCTGGTGAGCCTTACGTCAGTGGTAGGGAAATTATTGGAGAAGATTCTTCATGACAGGATTTACTACCATTTGGAAGCAAATGGGCATATTAGTGAGAGGCAGCATAGTTTTGTGAAGGGGAGGTCGTGCCTCACTAACTTGATCGAGTTTTTCGAGGAAGTTACAAAGATGATCGACGATGGAAGGGCAGTGGATGTTATCTGCACGGATTTCAGTAAGGCCTTTGACAGGGTCCCTCATGGCAGACTGGTACAGAAGGTAAAGTCGCATGGGATCACAGGTGAGCTGGCAAGATGGATATAGAATTGGCTTGGTCATAGAAGATAGAGGGTAGCAGTGGAAGGGTGCTTTTCTGAATGGAGAGCTGTGACTAGTGGTGTTCCGCAGGGATCAGTGCTGGGACCTTTGCTGTTTGTAGTATACGTAAATGATTTGGAGGAAAATGTAACTGGGCTAATTAGTAAGTTTGCAAACGACACTAAGGTTGGAGGAGTTGCAGATAGTGAGGAGGATTGTCAAAGGATACAACGGGATATAGATCGGTTGGAGACTTGGGCGGAGAAATGGCAGATTGAGTTTAATCCGGACAAATGCGAGGTAATGCATTTTGGAAGGTCTAATATAGGTAGGAATTATACAATAAATGGCAGAACCCTTAAGTGCATCAACGGGCAGAGGGATCTGGGTGTACAGGTCCACAGGTCACTGAAAGTGGCAACGCAGGTGGATAAGGTAGTCAGGAAGGCATATGGCATGCTTGCCTTCATCGGCAGGGGTATTGAATATAAAAGCTGGGAAGTCATGCTGCAGCTGTATAGAACCTTGGTTAGGCCACACTTGGAATATTGCGTGCAATTCTGGTCGACACATTACCAGAAGGATATGGAGGTGTTGGAGAGGGTGCAGAGGAGGTTTACCAGGATGCTGCCTGATCTGAAGGTTATTAGCTATGAGGAGAGGTTGGAGAAACTCGGATTGTTCTTACTAGAGCGACGGAGATTGAGGGGCGACTTGATAGAAGTTTACAAAATTATGAGTGGCATGGACAGAGTAGATAGTCAGAAGCTTTTTCCCAGGGTGGAAGAGTCAATCACTAGGGGACATAGATTTAAGGTGAGAGGAGAAAACTTTAGAGGAGACGTGCGGGGCAAGTTCTTACGCAGAGGGTAGTTAGTGTCTGGGATTCGCTGCCAGAGGAGGTGGTGGAAGCAGGTACGATAGTCGTGTTTAAGAGGCAGCTTGACAAATACATGAATAAGATGGGAATAGATGGATACGGATCCCAGAAGTGCAAAATGTTTTAGTTTGACAGGCAATATGATCGGCGCAGGCTTGGAGGGCCGAAGGGCCTGTTCCTGTGCTGTACTTTTCTTTGTTCTTTGTTCTTTGTTCAAGGGCTGTCGCTCGAACCTCACCTCTGGAATTCAAGCTTTTTTGCCAACGTTTGGACCAAGGGTGTAATGAGGTCTGGAGCCGCATACAGGTTATTGCTGTTTAAGTGCCGCATGATAGAACTGTCAATGATACCTTCTGTCATTTTCCTGATGATTGAGTAGATTGATGGGATGGTAATTAGATGGATTGGATTTGTTGTGCTTTTTATGCTCAGGACACACCTGGGCAATTTTCTACATTGTTTGGTAGATGCTAGGGTTGTAGCTGTTCTGGGATAGTTTGGTTAAGGTTGTGGTTAGTCTTCAGTATTACAACAGGGGTGTTTTTAAGGTGCATATCCTTTGCTGCATTCATGTGCCTTCAGCTGCTTCTTGATATCATGTGGAGTGAATCAAATTGCCTGAGGATTAGTATCTGTGATGCTGGAGACCTCCGGAGGAGGCTAAGCTAGATCATTCACTTGGCAATTCTGGCTGAAGATGGTTGCAAATGCTTCAGCCTTGTCTTTTGCATTGAAACGGAGTTCCTACATCATTGAGGATGAGGATATTTGTGAAGCTACCTCCTCTGGTTAGTTGTTTAATTGTCCACCACCATTCATGACTGGATATGACAGGAATGCAGAGCATTGATCTTATCCACTGGTTTTCAGATCACTTAGCTCTGTCAGTTACATGCTTCTTCTGGTGTTTAGCATGTATATAGTCCTGTGTTGTAGGTACCAGGTTGGTACCTCATTTTTAGGTATGCCTGGTGCTGCTCTTGTAATGCCTCCTACATTCCCATGAACCAGTGTGATCCTCTGGCTTGATGGTAATGATAGAGTGAGGGATACTCTAAGCCATTTCTGCTACAGCGGATGGCCGACAGCACCTCACTGATGCTACTAAATCTGTTCTATATCCATCCCATTTAGCTTGGTAATGCCACACGACACAGTGGAGGGTATTCTCAATGTGAAGACTTTGTCTCCACAAGGACAGTGTGGTGGTCGCTCCTACCAATGGACAGATGTATCTGCGACAGGTAGATTGGTGAGGATGAGGTTAGTTAGTTCCTTTTTACTTCTTGTTGGTTCTCTCACCACCTGCCGCAGGACCAGTCTGGCAACCTCAGGAACTGAGTCAGTAGTGGTGCAACTGAGCCACTCTTATTGATGGACATTGAAGTCCCCCAGCCAGAGTACATTATGTGCCCTTGAGACCTTCAATACTTCTTCCAAGTGGTGTTCAACATGGAGGAGTACTGATTCATTAGCTGAGGGAGGGTGGTAGGTGGTAATCAGAAGGACGTCTCCTTGCCCATGTTTGACCTGATGCATTAGATTTCATGGGTCTGGAGTTAACTTCCTCCTGACTGCATACCACTGTGCTGCCATCTCTGGCGGGTCTGTTATGCTGGTGGGACAGAACATACCCAGGGATTGTGATAGAGGAATGTGGGGCATTGGCTGTAGGTTATGATTTGGGCCACACTTGGAATATTGCGTGCAATTCTGGTCGCCAAATTACCAGGATATGGAGGCGTTGGAGAGGGTACAGAGGAGGTTTACCAGGATGCTGCCTGGTCTGGAGGTTATTAGCTATGAGGAGAGGTTGGAGAAACTCAGATTGTTCTCACTAGAGTGACGGAGATTGAGGGGCGACTTGATAGAAGTTTACAAAATTATGAGTGGCATGGACAGAGTAGATAGTCAGAAGCTTTTTCCCAGGGTGGAAGAGTCAATTACTAGGGAACATAGATTTAAGGTGAGGGGAGAAAACTATAAAGGTGATGTGTGGGGCAAGTTTTTTTATGCAGAGGGTAGTGAGTGTCTGGAATTCGCTGCCAGAGGAGGTGGTGGAAGCAGGTACGGTACTGGTGTTTAAGAGGCAGCTTGACAAGTACATGAATAGGATGGGAATAGAGGGATATGGACCCCGGAAGTGCAAAATGTTTTAGTTGACGGGCAACATGATCGGCGCAGGCTTGGAGGGCCAAAAGGCCTGTTCCTGTGCTGTACTTTTCTT
Source organism: Cetorhinus maximus (assembly GCF_964194155.1). Lineage (NCBI taxonomy): Eukaryota > Metazoa > Chordata > Chondrichthyes > Lamniformes > Cetorhinidae > Cetorhinus > Cetorhinus maximus. The sequence continues at coordinate 154,296,786 of NC_135880.1, read as the reverse complement.
TGTTCTTTGATTTGGTGAGGATGGCTATGTCAGGCTGTTACTTGACCAGTCTGTGGGACAACTCTCTCTAACTCAGTAATGGTTACCATGACAATTATCATCGATTGTTGTAAAAATCCATCTCGTTCACTAAGGTCCTTTAGGGAAGTAAATCTGCTGTCTTTACCTAGTTTGGATGATATGTAACTCCAGGCCCACAGCCATGTGGTTGGCTCATAACTGCCCTCTGAAACAGCCTAGCAACCCACTCAGTTCAAAGGCAATTAGGGATGTGAAACAAATGCTGGCCTTGCCAGTGGTGCCCACATCCCGCGAAATAATAAAGAAAAAAAAATCTGGCACAAGCCCCCAGGTGTTGGTGAGGATGACTTTACAGGGTTGACTGGGTTCCTTTGTCATTTCTGGTGCCTAGGTCAATGCCAGGTGGTCCAGCCAGTTTTATTCCTTTTCAACTTTTCTTTAGCAGTTAGATACAACTGAGTGATTTGCTAAGCCATTTGGAGGGCAATTAAGAGTCAAGCACACTCTTGTAAGTTTGGAGTGACATAATAACATGTGTAACATAACCAGTTAAGGATGCAGATTTCCTACTGTGAACTAGAAAGTATTTTATGACCATTACCGAGGCTAGCTTTCTATTCCAGGTTCTATTAATTAGTTTAATTTAAATTCCGCCAGCTGCCGGGATGAGATTTGAACTTGTATCCCTGGAGTATGAGTCTGGGTGTCTGGATTACTAGCCCAGTAACATTACCACTATGCTTCTGTCTCCCATGCTACCTCTGCGCTACCATGGCATACAAGGCTATGGGCCTAGTGCTGGAAAATGGGGTTAGAATAGTTAGGTACTTGTTTGACCGGCGTAGACTCGATGGGCCGAAGGGCCTTTTTCTGTGCTATAGACCTCTATGACTCTATGACCCGTTCCCTTCTAATAAAGATGCTTGGGAATGAATGATCTCCATACACAGGACCTACCTAAATGGGAGGGCGTCGCATTGTAACATTGTTCTGTTTATCATTTACTGTTAACCTGTGAGTTAGTATTAAACTGCAATAACTGATGTCCAGTTAAACGGGCAAAATAAACCAATGCTACTTACGCACTATCACAGCAGCTGGAATGTGTTCCTCTTCATAGTGAGGGAAGAGTATAAGTTTGGGAATGTAGAGAGTATTATAAAGCCAAACAAAGGTGATGAGGCTGACACAACACCAGCCCTGCGGGTCATAGACTAAATGAATTTGAAGCCCCATCACAGGAAGGTTGCTTCACTGGCTGCCAGCTGGAATTTCATGAATTATATTCTGTATCCTGCTCCTAGAAAAGCAATACAAAAATAAATCAATACATTTAACTGTACATAAATTAATCTATTTTATTTTTGTGAACATTCAGAGTTATCTCTCTCATTCCTGGTCCTCTCATCACAGGTACAAACAGCAGGCAGAAGGGACATATGCTTAGAGGTGCAGGCCAAGGCTAGAACACTTAATGAGTGTTTTTTTTTTAAATCAGTATTTACTAAGGGAGAGGATGCTAACAAAATGTTGGTGGTAGTGGGGATGCGAACAGAATGGATGGTGTGAAAATTGATGGACACAATATACTGGAAAAGTTGGCTATGCTTGGAGTGGTTAAGTTGCTTGGTCAAAGGTGTTATGACCGGTTCCCAGGCAAGGTCCCCCAATTTACTAACTTCCCAAATGGGACTCCAATTTTGTTATGCTCCCAACACCCTCGGTTGGTCACAACAAGGTTAATTTAAAACGGATCCCTTCCCTCTGTGGATACCTTTTCCTAGTCCCAATGTATTTATTTTTTAGAAGCAGCCAATTTAACCAGGCTTTCTTGAGTCAAAGAAAGAGTTTATTAGTTACTAAAACCTGAGAAAAAATAATAAAAAAGCAACCACATACACACAGATCAGAAATGAGAAGTTAAAAGTCCAAATAAAAGTTTAAAAAAGATATACGAATCGGTCCTTTGCACACCCATGAGGTGTGGATGGTGGTACACTGCAGCCTTAAAGTTGGGTGATCCCAGTAGAGCTGATTTTGGCAGTTTTGCAGTTAGTTTGGAGACACTTGGTTCTGTAGGGTGGCTGGAAGGCTGTCCTATTTTCTTTAGTTTATGGATTCTGCTGAGCTTTGAGTGTCTTAGCTTGTATTTCTTTTAAAAAACACAGGCCTTCCTTAAAAAGTTAAAATTACCCATTGATAATTGGGGCTGTTAGTCCGCTGTCATAACAAAGGAAGTGCTACACAGGCTGCACTCTGAAGGCTTCACTTTATATTTTTTATATTGGCTTTGACTCTTGGGAGAAGCTTGCCCAGGATTGCTGCAACAGGCGCAACCAAATGAAAAATAGTGCAGCCTTCTTCAAAAGCAAGTGCATATCAGAGGCAGAGAGAAAACGCAAGGAGAGAAAATCCCAAGCTAGCAATTCATCCAAAATGCAATCATCTGTGATATCCTGTCCTATTTGCAGCACAAATGTCCAGGCACAAATTGGCCTCAGCAGTCATCTACGTACTCACAGGAACCCTACCAAACACCCCAGGTGAAAAGCATGAGCATCTTCACCTCGAAGGGCAGGAAAGAAGTGACTGCAAAGTGCTTTGGGGCAACACAAGGTCATGAAAGGCACTATATAAATACAAATTCTAAAATATAACTTCTTAAATTTGAAGCTTTGGAGAAACTGGAAACCAATGTAGGTGAGTAAGTATGGGACTAATGGGTGAAGTGGACATGGTGCGGGATAGAATGGGACAGCAGAGTTTTGGTTAAGTGGAAGTTTGTAAATATTTGGAAGCTGGGAGACATATCAGAAGAGCAATGGAATGGTTAAAGATGAAAGTGATGAGGGTTTCCGCGGCAAATGGGCTGAGGCACTTCGATGTTATCAAGGTGGAAATAAACAATCTTCTTGAAAAGGTATGGGATTAGGAGCTCAGCTCCAATATCATGCTTGTGAAAAGTGACCAGGGCGAGGGATGGAATCAGTGATGAAGGAATGGTCTTTGAGATGGTGGCTGAGGACAATGAAGAAAACTGTGGCTCATTCCATGTCTGGATGTCAAACAAGCAGTCTGACAATACAGAGCCAGTGGAAGGGTCCAGGCAGGTGGAAGAGACAGAGATATGTGTTGTCAGTGTAAACGTGGAAGCTTTGATGAAAAAATCAAATCTTTTCGGGGGTACCCACCCCTCTACCCCTCCCACCCCTACCCCCATCCAGCATGTCTCGGCTAAAAGGGGCGTTGATTATAAGCTAAATAAATGCAAAAACATGATTTTTGGGGCCAGAAAAATGGGGTCGTCTTACACGCTGCAGTTTATGGTAAGCCAATTCTATGCAATCGTTCCTCACAAGAAAACCTTCTCATTCCAGAACTCAATCTAATGAACCTCTGCTGCACCGCCACCAAGGCAAATATATCCTTCCTTAAATTAGGAGATCAAAACTGCACACAGTACTCTAGGCACTTCCAGGTTATTCAATCTGGTGTGTTTTGAATTTGCACAGCTCACATTGCTGAGCAAACTTCAGGCTAACTGCAGCAGAACCGAAACAACGGCCATTGCACAAATTTATATATTGACTGCTGATGAAAGGTGACATTTGCAGCCACAAAGTTCCAACTGCAATGGAGCGTAAAATCAAGTGGGATGTAAGATTGGTGCCCAACCCAAATCTCCCTTATTTCTGCCAGGGAGGGTTTGGGGTTATGTTATAATGTGGACTCAAATCTGTGGCCATGAAAGAGGAGAAGAAAGGTTTGCCAGAAATGAACAAAAAACAATTTGTTAAAATTTTATAATAATATAATACATTAAAATCTATAGGCATTCAAACTCATCCCAATAATTAAGACATGAAAACTCATCATAATGCAGACACACTGGCCCTGATATTAACAAACAGACAGCAACAGAGCAGGGAATAGCCAAAAACAGACAAAAAAGGTGCAACATATTGGGCAGGTAGGAATGCCTGATTTCTACATCCTGTAGTGCACCCCCTCTCTGTTTTGTCACGTGTACTCCATTCACGCCCACTTTCATCAGCACCTAACGTTCTGTTTAAAGACGCATCCTTTCATCCTCACTCTCCCCTCAACCTCACCTCCCCCACTGCTAGTCACTTCAATCTGTTGTAAGGATTTGTTCAGGTCTCACTAAGAGGCTCAGAGGCTTGTAAGGTTGAACAACTATGCTTATTGGTAACTCATAACTATTTATATATGTATATAGTATAGCCCAGACTATGAGCTAACACCATGCCTACTCCTACATAGGTCTCTGCATACTCTTTGACGGCCCCAGGGCCCTTGTCATGTGATGTTTCACATCACACTGTGGGTGGTACTGTTCTCCAGTACCACATTCACCCTTATGCCACACCTCCCCCGCAGTCTTTAGCCAATAAATTTACAGTATAATCTTTATTTACGTGCTACCCCTTCTGTCCCTGTCTCTGACTTTATAAATTCAGTTAGTCTGGAGGCTTGTCAGTCCTTCCAGGTTGCATTCTGGTCAAATTTGGAGGAATCATAGACTTAGTTGCTTTGAGTGAGCTTTGTTGATTTCGAGTTTGAATCGTAATATTCTGTGTTTCTGGCACTTGGTTGTCTGATTTGCTTTTTACACTCCTTGCCTTTATCAACCACCCAACTGCTTTGTCAGACACCATAGGCTTGTTCTGTTCCTTTCAGGGCAAGTGTTCACTCTGTTCCCTCATAGTATTAACACGGGTTTTCTTGTCCTGGAAGTTGACGTTTCAAAAATTCATTTCCACTTGTTTCACAATGTCATCCAAATATTTGTTTACTATCTTATTTTCCAATTCTTTTTCAAGCTTATTAATCTTTTGATTCAGCTTGGCAACTATTCTAGTGAGTTCAGTTGTCTTTGTTTGAGAGTTACCTGTGGAACCCTTATACAAGCTTAACAACGTTACCTAGGCATTCACTTCCTTTTGGAATCTTTCTTCCATGGACACTGACTGTTTTTTAGATTTTTTCAATTCACTCATTAGATCCTCGATCTGATCCATAGAATTTTTCTTACCTGCTTTTAAAGTCTGGGCTTGCTCTTCCATACTGAGCATCTCATCTTTCATGCTCTTTAGATTGGATCGAAGTTCAAGAATTTAATCAATTTTGGCTGTTAATTCCGCATTCAACCAACTGTTCTGATTCATCAGCAATTCCTTCAAGCTCACATTCCGTAATTTTACTTCTGCTAATTGTTCCTGAGACTCTTCACTTTCCTTTGTGAGAATTTCTACTTTTTCGCACAACTGTTCAACTTTTTCTTGAAATTCTCAGTTCTTGACTTTCATTTCAGCCATTCCATCTTTCAACAACTCAGTGATCCTCAATACATTTGAGCATCCTATTCATTCCCTTCTGGTTTCTTGATCTTCAGCTTCAGATTTACACTTTCCGATCTTATTCCTGTATTTTCTTTCTTCACCTGCAGCAGAGCTTTGTCCTTGTTCTTCATTTTGGTTTCACTGTTAGGCAGATCTGACCCTGGTGAAGTCTTAACTTGTTTCAATCTATAATCATGCTACTCATGGCTTCATTATCTGCTCACAGATTGGAACGCTCTCTGGCTTTTACTTCATATAGAGCCAGCTACCCGCTTAGCACTGCCACCTGCTGTTGCAGTTGGGGTAATGTGTTGGCATTTTCAAAAAGTTATACTCTTAAGCCTACTGGCTTTCCTCTGCACTAAACGCTTTGGCTCAAGCATCGCATTGCATTGGCATGGTGTGCCACCATCACATGGTTGCTTGAATATTGTCTTTTGCCCTTTTGTTACTTTATTGGGTATTCTATCCCTTTTTTTAAGCTCTGTGCACTCCACCACTTGAAGATTAAAATACTTGCCAAAGGCTTTTAGTATCTCATCAAAGCTGACTGAGAATTCATCAATGCCTTGTATTCGCATTACTTCATCAGCAAATTCACCAAGAGCATAAAAACGCATTAACTTGGACTTCTTCTGATTTCCTACTTAATCCTGATGTACTCCAGTAACTTAAAAATTTTCTTCTCCATGACGTCCGATTTTTCATCTGGTCTGGCCCTTGTATCAACCCAAATTGACCTGGTAGGGTTGACTCATTATCCATAGCTATTTATCAGCTCAGGGGAATATAGTTTTACATCTTGTTTCTCTTTTAAAGGTGGCCCTGCAGCAACCTTTTTTTCAATTCTTCTTCCCTCGCTTATTGGGTTTTGGCAGGCTTCTGCAGACTGATTTCAAAGGGACCAATTTTTGCAGCAGTCTTTAAATTAAATGTTTGGTCCCTTTAAAGCATTTTCAGAGTATATTGGGCAATTTAAAAGGTGATTCCCGGCTTTGGCTGAGTTTTTAAAACTTTGTTTTTTTTCAATGGAGCTCAGCTGCCACATGGCATGGCGCCATCTCTGAACTCGGGCTGGCCAAGGTGATTAACAAAATGGAAAACTCTGACTCCAGCCTGAAGACGTTTAAAGGCAGGTTCAGCCTTAGAACTGATTTTTTTTGCTCACTCTTGTCAGGTCCTTTGACTCTGCAATCGATTGGGATTCACAATGGACCTCTGTGTGCTCTGGAGGAGTCCTTTAGCTGCACAGTGGATTTTTCTCCAGCCTTTCAGCCTCCACTTCTGCAATAGAGCTTCTTTTTAGTCGATCTCCACTTGTCTCTTCAGTTCAGGTGTACTTCAGTCAGGTCAGGATGCTGTTCCTTTAGGTTTTCAGGTTCCGGATCATTCACCAGCTCCTCCAGTTCTGGGTTCATTCATGAGCTGCCACCATGTTGTATGGGTTTGTTTAGCAGGTCTCACTAAGAGGTTCAGAGGCTCGTAAGGTTGAATATTAGTATTTACTGGTAACACATAACTATTTACATATGTACATAGCATAGCCCAGACTCTGAGCTAACACCATGCTTACTTCTACACAAGTCACAGCACAATCTTAGGCTACCCCAGGTCCCTTGTCATATCACCCTTTACATCACTCTGTGGATGGCACGGTTCTCCAGTTCCATGCTATGCCACACACCCATATAGCACACAATCCTCATCTAATCAGGTACCAGCACATTCAGCTCCCCAATTTTCTGCACACAATCCTCAAATGCATGCCAGTACCACTTATGATGTGTCTGTCCAATTGTCATCCTCACCAAAAGTACTACATTCCTCTTGTGTGTGTGCCTGCATGTTTGTGCATGCGTGTTGGGGGATGGGAGGGTGGGGAGAAGAGAAGGAACAGGATATTAAATAACAAGGCCAGAGTTTTAAGATTTTCAACTATATATTCTTTAGCATCATTACAATTGGACCTCACATCCATTGAATTGAGAACACATCTTTTACTGGTCAATATCCAGCAGTTAAAAATATAACAGGCCAGAGTTGGTTAACTGAAAATATTTGCTGCATATATCAATACTGACATTACAGAAGATGAACTAAAAAGTATGACATTGAAACAAGTCACAACTACAAACTTAACAACTGGTTTTGTTTGCATAAAATTCAACCAACTAACAATTTACAGTTTTCATGGTGAAAACAATTAAATTCCTGCATCTCAGCTCTGAAAAATGATTAAAATATAATATATCAACACTATAAATAAAGGCTCACTTCTCTAGCTAACCTCAGAAAGTGTGCTGGTTGAAACTTTTTAAAAATGAAAGCAACTTCCTATTGCTGCCTCCATGCAGTGCAAGCAGTAGGTGCCTCTATAAGGCAGAGATCTGTTCTTTGCCTTAAGTTTGTGAGTGTTGGGTGGGGGCAGAATGAGAAGGATTGGCTCACTGAATTGTCAATCAACATTGCAAGCCTGTGATAGCCTTCCACATTTCCTAATCTATGATTCAAATGGAAAGATGAATTACCCCATGGTGCCAGTAAAAAGAGTCTGTTAGCAACAATAGCTTAAATTATTAAAAATTATACAGAACAGCCCCCACCCCCTTTTTAATAACTATTAACTTATCATATGGGCAGGCACATGGCAGATGCAATTTGGCACAGAGAAGTGTGAGGTGATGATTTTGATAGAAAGTGTGGAGAGGCAGTATAAACTAAATGGTAGAATTTTAAAGTGGGTAGAGGAACAGAGGGACCTGGGGATTGAGGTACAGAATGTTTTGAAGCTGTCAGAAATTGAGAGAAGGTGGCTGAAAACACATACTGAATTCTTAGCTTTATAACCAGAGGTATGGAGAAGAAAAGCAAGGAAGTTATGTTAAACCTTTATAAAACACTGCTCGAGTACTGTGCCCAATTCTGGCAACTGCACTTTAGGAAAAATGTCAAGGTTTTACAGTGGATGCAGAGGAGATTTTCTCGATTGGTAGAAAGGGTGCAAAAACTTTAGTTACAGACTGCAGAAAGAAGCTGAGATTGTTCTCCTTAGATCAAAGAAAGTTAAGAAGCTATTTAATACAGGTGTTCAAAATCATGGAGAGTTTTGATAATGTAAACAAGCAGAAGCTGTTTCCAGTGGCACAAGGATCAGTAACCAGATGGCACAGATTTGAGGTAATTGGCAAAAGAACCAGAGGAAAGATGGAGAATGTTTTTTATGCAATGGATTGTTGTGATTTGGAATATGTTGCCTTGAAGAGTTCTAGAAGCAGCTGCAATAACTTTCAAAAGGGAATTGGAAAAAAATTGCAGTTCTATGGGAAGTGGCAGGTGAATATGAGACTAATGCACAGTTCTTTCAAAGAGCCAGCACAGGCATGATGGGCCAAATGGTCTGATTGAGATTCTGCTGAGCAGGGAGGATGCCAAAAGAGGCTACAGGGCGAGGTAGGTCAGATCTCTAACACAGGGTTGGGAGAAAGTGTCCAATCCAGAATGGAGGCTGTTCAATCCCCAACCCTGGTGGGAGTCCAACCCCCACCTCGGGGATGAGGGGGGTTATGGTCCCCAATCCTGATGTTAGATCCCAAGTGGAGGAGTTGAATGGGTTGGGGGGGGTAACACTCTGATGGTGGGGAGCTGGGAGGAAACACTCCTGCTCCTCTCGGCCCATTAGGAGTGCTATGGAGGCAGGTGCCCTCTCCCCGAGGGAGTATTCATGTCACTGCAACTACCAGGCTTTCCGAGGCTTAAGAATCCCAGTTAAGCCTGAAAAGCAGGCTTTTTAAATCAGAGGCCTTATTAGTATATTTAAAGTATTAGAACAAGAACAAAGGACAAAGAAAAGTACAGCACAGGAACAGGCCCTTCGGCCTTCCAAGCCTACGCCGATCATGTTGCCCGTCAACTAAAACATTTTGCACTTCCGGGGTCCGTATCCCTCTATTCCCATCCTATTCATCTATTTATCAAGCTGCCTCTTAAACATCACTATCGTACCTGCTTCCACCACCTACTCTGGCAGTGAATTCCAGACACTCACTACCATCTGCGTAAAAAACTTGCCCCGCACATCACCTTTATAGTTTTCTCCTCTCACCTTAAATCTATGTCCCCTAGTAATTGACTCTTCCATCCTGGAAAAAGCTTCTGACTATCCACTCTGTCCATGCCACTCATAATTTTGTAAACTTCTATCAAGTCGCCCCTCAATCTCCGTCGCTCTAGTGAGAACAATCCGAGTTTCTCCAACCTCTCCTCATAGCTAATAACCTCCACACCAGGCAGCATCCTGGTAAACCTCCTCTGCACCCTTTCCAATGCCTCCATATCCTTCTGGTAATGTGGCGACCAGAATTGCACGCAATATTCCAAGTGTGGCCTAACCAAGGTTCTATACAGCTGCAGCATGACTTCCCAGCTTTTATACTCAATACCCCTGCCTATGAAGGCAAGCATGCCATATGCCTTCCTGACTACCTTATCCACCTGCGTTGCCACTTTCAGTGGCCTGTGGACCTGTACACCCAGATCCCTCTGCCCGTCAATGCACTTAAGGGTTCTGCCATTTACTGTATAATTCCTGCCTGTATTAGACCTTCCAAAATGCATTTCCTGGCATTTGTCCAGATTAAACTCCATCTGCCATTTCTCCGCCCAAGTCTCCAACCGATCTATATCCCTTGACAATCCTCTTCACTATCTGCAACTCCTCCAACCTTAGTGTCGTCTGCAAACTTACTAATTAGCCCAGTTACATTTTCCTCCAAATCATTTATGTATACGACAAACAGCAAAGGTCCCAGCACTGATCCCTGCAAAACTCCACTAGTCACAGCTCTCCATTCAGAAAAGCACCCTTCCACTGCTACCCTCTGTCTTCTATGACCAAGCCAATTCTGTATCCATCCCGCCAGCTCACCTGTGATCCCGTGCAACTTTACCTTCTGTACCAGTTTACCATGAGGGACCTGGGAGCGAGTTGGCTGCCTGTCCCTTATCCTGCCTCAGATAAACCCAGAAGTTGATGGGTTGGAGTCAGTTTACTGTTGCATTTAAAATTTTTACCCATTTACACCACCCCAATCCCAACCACTCATCCTTGATAAAAAAAATTTCCCCCTATTGTATCAGAGTCATCTTCACTCAAGACCTCAACTGAGGGAAACTCACCCCAAAACATAACCTAAAGCACACATGCCCTATTCATTAAAAACTGCCCCATTCAATTGCTGATTTTCAGACTAATTCAGAAATGTCAAAATAGTCTTGTTTAAAACATATTATATAAACATTTTATAGAAAATGGCTAGAATATGAAACAATTAGAAACGATGTTCGAACCCGATTTTAACCCAGTCAAACCAAAGATAAAATCGGGCCCATCAGATTTCCCCATAAGGATTGGTTTCCGCCAATCACCAGATTCCAACATGTATCCTCTACAGAGATTAACCGTAGAAAAGCTGCCCATGGAATTAGAGAGGCATTTACTGAACCCAGGAAATACACACAGTTCTGGTTCTCGGTAGGTTAATAGCCACACAGCAGACAGGAGAGTGCAACGCTGTGCACCGGGTCATCGCGCATTGGCTCAACTGAGTGGCTTTCGCCCACTTGACAAATGCACAATGTGGTCTGTCAATCGCTGTGTTCCCCTCAGCCGCTCCACCTCAGTGTAATAACCTCCTGCTCCCGTCTTCTATTTCTGTGGATCCGTGCTCACTGTGAGGGAGGGTCGGGGGTGGGGGGCAGCTGCCCGGCGGCCCTGATCCTAAATACCCGAGTGACAATTGGCCCCAGGTTCCCATTCCGAGGCTCTGTCGCCGGGTTTCCCTGTGACATGCTGTCCATTGCCAGCCGGTGAGCGCCGCTTTCCGCCAGGCTGGCTGCCCCCCACCCCCCCAACATCACACAGAGTGACAAACACTCCCCCACCCCCTCTCTCTTTCCCCAGTAACCCGCCCCCACCTTCCCCTCCTGTTCTTACCGGCCTCACTCTCCCCAGCGGCCCCGATACCATCACACCACTGAGACCAGCCGCTCAACACCGCTTCCGGGATCACAACTTACAACAAAAGCCTGCCGCGACCAAACTGTCACCGAGAGAGAGAGAGAGAGAGAGAGACAAATACCAGCAGGAGGCGCAGACACTTACTTATCAAACCAGCGGCTGCTCAAATCCGGGGAGATTTTTTGTCCGGGAGGGTTTGTAAATTAAACCACAAAACACTGCACTTGTTCATTTAGTTCGGAGAGAAAGAACATTTTGAGACTGTCCATATGACGTACCCGTGTTTAATCGTAAAGACTATTATAGTTTGTTTCCCTTACTACAGGTAAACTGATGTTTACTGACACACACAGGCAATTGGTAAATAAAAATGGACAGGGTGGAGCCTCGGAGAGAGGGGGGGGGGGGTGGCAGCAATGCCTCTCAGGATTGCTAAACCGTTAGAATTCTTTCACAAGGATCAATTTTCATTTAAAATTAAACTAGCATCCCTTTACAAATATGTGGACACACAGTGGAGGGCGGAGGGGGGTAAGATCTCGACTCTAATATTTAACGCCTCCCCATTTTTTTTACCCTTAAAAAATGAATTCAATCCTTTCAGAATTTTGCACAACGTCAAGATTTACCTCAATCTTTAGAAATCTAGACAGCTTTGCACTGAGCTTGGAGACCAACAGTTGTGCCTTACAAAACAAAATTTGCGATGTTTGAATTCTGACCCTCCCACTGCTTTTGGGCGGTTAATGCAGCTGAAGGGAATACGAAAGGATTTTTGCTATGCGTTTATGTTAACATTTGAAATTCAATGACTGATTTAAAATAGTCAACACAAAGATGTAGGCATAGAAATTCAATCATGTGGAAAAACGGGTCTGCACTGCTCCCGCCTGTTTCCCAAGGCTGGATGCAATATTCGAGTGTGCACATTATCCTGATTCAGGTGTACAACATGCGCTATTCAGAGCTCTGAAGAAGGGTCATGCAGACTCAAAACGTCAACTCTGTTTCTCTCTCCACAGATACATTCAGAACTGCTAAGTTTCTCCAGCATTTTCTGTTTTTGTTTCAGATTTCCAGTATCCACAATATTTTGCTTTTAGCTTAACTCCCAGAATCTGACTGCAATGTGGAAGTTTATAATAAGAACAAAAGAATGCTGGGAAAACTCAGCAGGTCAGGCAACATGGAGAAAAGCAGAGTTCACCTTTCAGGTCAATGACCTTGCATCCAAACTCAAGAAAGGTGGAAATGTAAGAGTTTTTAAGCCAGTGGACAGCTTGGTGGGCAAAATTCTAGAAACAATTATTCAGAATAGAATAGAATAGAAAAATATGGGTTGATAAGAATGGGCCAGCATGGATTTCTAAAGAGGTAATTGTGTTTAACTAACTTGCTGGAGTTTTTTGAAGAGGTAACAGAAAAGGCTGACGGTAATGCTGTTGATGTGGTGTAAATGGACTTTCAAAAGGCATTTGATACAGTGCCACAGAGCAGGCTTGTGAGAAAAGTTATTGCTCATAGAATAAAAGACACAGTAGCAATATGGATTTGACTGATAAATAGGGAAGCAGAGAGTAATGGTGAATGGATATTTTTCAAGTTGGAGGAAGTGGAGTTCCCCAAGGAATTGGGACCCTTGCTTTTCCTGATATATATTAATGATCTAGATCTTGGTGTGCAGGGGACAATTTCAAAGTTTGCAGATGATACAAAACTTGGGAGTGTTGTGAACTGTGAGGAGGACAGTGTGGAACTTCAAGAGGACATAGACAAGTTGTTGAAGTGGGCAGAATAGGTGGCAGATGAAGTTCAATGCGGAGAAGTGTGAGGTGATGCATTTTGGTAGGAAGAACATAGACAGACAATATAAAATAAGGGCTGAAATTTTGAAGTGGGTGCAGGAGCAGAAAGACGTGGGTGCATATGTACATAGATCATTGAAGGTGGCAGGACAGGTGGAGAGAGCACTTAATAAAGCATATAGTATCCTGGGCTTTATTAATAGGGGCATAAAGTACAAGAGCAAGGAGTTTATGCTGAATTTATGTAAAACACTCGTTAGACCTCAGCTGAAATATTGTGTACAGCTCTGGGCTCCATATTATTGGAGAGAGTGGAGAAGAGGTTTACAAGAATGGCTCCAGGGATGAGAAACTTCAGCTGTGAGGATAGATTGGAGAGGTTGGGACTGTTCTCCTTGGAGAGAAGAAGGCTAAGAGGAGATTTGATAGATATGTTCAAAATCATGAGGGGGCTGGACAAAGTAGATAGGGAGAAGCTGTTCCCAATCGTAAAAAGATCAAGAACGAGAGGGCACAGACTTAAAGTGACTTGCAAAAGAAGCAAGTGTGATGTGAGAAAAAACTTCTTCACACAACGAGTTGTTCGGGTCTGGAATGCACTGCCTGGAATTGAGGTGGAGGCAGGTTCAATCGAGGCATTCAAGAGGGCATTAGATGATTATTTGAATAGAAACAATGTGCAAGGGTACGGGGAAAAGGCAGGGCAATGGCACTAGATCATAATGCTGATTTGGAGAGTCGGTGCAGACATGATGAGCCAAATGGCTTCCTTCTGTGCCATTAAGATTCTGTGATTCTGTGGAAGTTTGGGGGCGGGAAGGAAGAACAAAGGAGAAGGTCTGTCATAGAGTGGAGGCCGGGGAGATTAAATAACAAAGGATTTCATTATGTAACAGCCAAAGAAAGTGGCAATGAATATAGTAAAGAAACAAAGGTTGTGTCCAAATGAGGAATGAATGGCTGTATAAAACCATTTGAATGTAACATGAAGAGATAACGAAAGAAAAAAGACGAGACTAACTCAGCAAAACAACAAAAAAAGAGAAAATAACACATAGACCAAGATGAAGGCAGAGGTTATGATCTAAAGTTGTTGAAACAGAGGCCGCTGTTTAAAAATAAGGGGTCGCCCAATTAAGACAGAAATAAGAATTTTTTTCTCTCAGAGGGTAGTGAGTCTTTGGAACTATCAAAAGGCAGTGGAAGCAGAGTCTTTGAATGTTTTCAAGGGAGATATAGATAGATTCTTGATAAACAATGGGGTGAAAGGTTACCAGGGTAGGCAGGAGGTTATAGTCAGATCAGCCATGATCTTGTTGAATGGCGGAGCAGGCTCGAAAGCCCGAGTAGCCTAATGCTACTCCTGCTCCTAGTTCGTATGTTCGTATGAATTCAATGTTGAGTCCAGAAGGCTGTAGGGGAGTGAGTCAAAAGATAAGATGCTAAAATGACAAAGAACCGAAAGTTCAGGGTCATGCTTGTGGACCGAACAGAGATGTTCCACAAAGGGGTGAGTCACCCCTTCCCTATAGTACCTTTCTGTGCAACTGTAGGGGATGCAACACCAGCCCTTTCACCTCCTCCCTTCTCACCGCCCAAGGCCCCAAACACTCCTTCCAAGTGAAACAGTGATTTGCTTGTATTTCTTTCATTTTAGTATACTGTGTTTGCTGCTAACGATGTGGTCTCCCCTACACTGGGGAGACTGAATGCAGACTGGATAGCCACTTTATGATGAGAGGTCATTGAACTGAAATTGTTTCTCCATAAATGCTGCCAGACCTGCTGAGTTTTATTGTTTTTATTTCAGAATTCCAGCACCCACAGTATCTTGCATTTGTATTACAAAAAGTTTATATCTTCACTAAACACCAAGTAAAAACACTTACTCTCTTCTCATACCTCCACTACCTCCGGCCTAAGATTAATCACATTCCACATTTCCATTCACTCTCCTACATTTTAAAAAAATTACTGCACTTCACAACACCTCTTTCTCCTCAGACTAACACAATTTTGCAGCCTTCACATCTCACATCAGGTATACATACGGTAAACATATTTTGTATGCAACTCACAAGGCTGTCACTAACGCACACCATTCTTGCAGAAGAAGATTGCCAAATCTCCTGGTAGACTGCAAGTGGAGTTGACCAAGTCTGCCTGCAGTCCCCTTGAAGAAAGTATACAGGCTGTCAAGACCACGGCCAGATTCATAAATGTGGTGACTCAAAATGCTAGAGGACATGTCACTCATGGTTCTTTACAGCTTATCTGCTTTTTCCAAAAATATACTTTATTCATAAAATTTATATAAGTACACTTCATGACCATTCAAAGTTGGTATTACACTAGGTGGAAACCAAATCAGTTTCTTTCAATAGTGTGTGTTACTTGCTAGATTTACATTTACAATTAATATTTACAAGATTCATTACATGTCAAACATACAGCCCAAGGGGTTTTACCCAGTTTCCAGCCTCTTGATGTACTATGGCTAAAAGATCTTAGAAGGTGGCCTTTCCCCATTGTGCTCTTGCAGTGTCCCTCAGCATGTAGTCCTGCACCTTGGAATGTGCCAGTCTGCAACACTCGATCATGGACAACTCTTTGCAATCAAAGACCAGCAAGTTTTAGACAGAGCAAAGAGCAGCTTTCACTAAATTGATGGTTCTCTGGATACCCCTGATATTTATCCCAGTGTGCATCCCTGGGAACAGCCCATAGAGCATAGAGTCCTGCAGCACGGGGCTGCTCAGGATGAACCTCAACAAAGACCTTCTTTACAAAGGCACATTCCAGAAGGAGGTGGACAATGGTCTCTTTCACACCACAACCCCCTTGAGGGCAACATGAGGAGGGGCTGAGACTCTGGGCATGCAGGAAGGATCTGATGGGATCTGATGCTACACCTTGGTGCTTGTTTGAAAGTTCTCACAATGAGGTATTCTGCCAAATGATTTTATAGTTTGCTCGAGGAACCATCCAACAGGATCCGTGTTATAGAGTCGATTTTCCAGGCAACTTTTCTTGGTGGAAACATTGAACTTTATTTACAAGACAGCAGCAGCAGCCACATATGTGCATCAAACTCTATAACTAAAGAAGAACTCCCTCCTAGAGGTTCCCCACAGTGCCAACTGATTGGTTAACACATCTCATGTGATCTTACAACACATGATTATTCTTAAAGCAACAGCCCTACGTTTATCAAAACTATAATTATTACAACCCACCATATCCTTTCCCTGCAGGGCCTCAAGGATATTATGTGCAGACCACTTGTTGTCAAAGATGCTTTTTGCATAAACTTCTCCGCAAAGGACAGGTAGCACAGCACAGTCCAACTGCTTGGAGGGTTCCATGACAACATGGTCAGAGGCATTCTTCACAGCACCTGGGACAGATAGCATGTCAGCACAGTGACACTCGGTATTTGCGTACTGAGGGACTATGCACAGCTTGATGCAGCTGCACACAAAGGTGACCATCAGGATGAGGGTAACATTGGGTATGTTTCTTCCCCCACCCCTTGTCTGGAGACTTGTATATCATGTCCCTTAAAACCCAATCTATTTTTGATCTCCAAACAAAGTGAAAGATGGCTTGAGTAATCACCACTGTGCAGGAGTGGGATGTGGGCCAGACCTGCGCTGTGTACAGTGACATCGGGATCGCCTCGCACCTGATGATGAAGTTCTTACCTGCAATGGAGAGGGAACTTTGCTCCCATGTGCCCAATTTTTGTTTCACCATGGATACCCAATCCTTCCAGTTTTTCAGCTTATCTCCCCCTTTATTCTATTTCACCCTATTCGTTCTGTATAACAAGCTACAGATGGCTTCACCAACCACTTCTTTCTCTGCTCTCTTTTCACACTAAATGTTCCTTGTTCCTCTCCTTCAGTCCACACTAAAGATATGGACACATCTCTGTCACTTCTACAAGAGGAAGCCAGTCTTCCTAAAGATACAGTTTCACTTGATCACTTCTTTGCAAAGTTCCAGCTCAAATACTGTGACCACACATACTTTAAATGCTAGGCAAGAGAAAGGGACTTCACATGAAGGATCACTGGGAACAAATGTGCAAGAAGTAGGATGCGGGGATAGGACACCACAGTTTCCATATTGCATAGATTTGCATGAGTACAGGGGCACACTTGCCACTGAAAGAATGCCAGGGTGAATATGTCTGAAAAATTCAACACTTCAGGCAAGAGGCTGGGAAGGGTTGACATACAGTTACAAACTTATTGTTCTGTAGTGACAGCAATAAGACTAAGTAAACAAGTAAGTACAATGGATTCCATATTAATATGTGATTTATAATCAGAGCTTTAATCTTTCTGTGTTTTCTTACCTTGTGTCAAAAGGAATCCCCATTCAATACAAAAAACTGCTGCTGTGAAAAATCTGGGGTACGTTTTCACTCAGCTGAAACAGAAGTGTGGCCTTGGCCCCATGGGAGAGGCACCTGCTGTTTCTCTCAGGATGACAGTATACTGCATAATGGCCACCTATTTCCCCAATGCTCTTCTTAATGCCATATAGCCAGCTCAACCTGACCACAGCTTTCTGAAATTTCCTCAATGGAAGCCCAGGATCCTTCCACATAGCAAGATGTAGCCACTGAGGAAATCCTTCAGAGGCACCTGGAGAGGCAAATGGGCACACAGGATGAGCACCAAGGTCTTGCATGAGGGAGAACTCCAAACTTTGTACAAAGCCCTGTACCAAGTTGTTGCTGAACACAGTCTGCTGCACTATTCGGATTGCAAGGCACAATGGAGGAGTCCAGCCACCCTCGGTCTGTAATGATAGCGTCAGCACGCCAATGCACTGAGGTCAACACTGGTAGGATGGTGGCCACCTTGGAGACCTTGGTCCAGCAGGTTCTGCTGGATTTGCGCTCGGACCTGCATTCCATCACTTTAGGCATTGGTGGGATCCATCAGTGCTAGGCAAGAGGGGCCTGGGCACCATAACATCCCTCCAGGAGCCCCCTCTCCTCCGGCAGTCAGGTATGGGCCCTCAGGCACTCATAGGGAAGAGAAGCAGTAGCTGGAGACTCCAGGGTCATCCACCCAGGTGACTCCGAGAGTGTCCGGCCAATCCTTATCCCCTCTGCCTCTGACCCCATCGCCTCCAGCTGTACAGGTCAAGAAGGGTGCACCTGCACCAGGCCTCAGGCTTCTAGAGGACGCCCACCAAAGTTACCAAAGTCAATAGGGCATAGCAGTCAGCAGGTAAGGTGTGCTCAATAACCTTGGAGGGTTAGCTCTAATTGTTCCTCAAAATGGGATGGCTGTCTTCATTGGTAGTGCCAAAGCACAAGACCTGCAGACATGATGATCTCTCCAACCATGCGCGCATCTCAGTGTCCGCTATAACTTTCTCATTAGGGTGGTGACAACTGCATCAAGTCCTTTGACGTGGCATTTGCGCTGTTGTGCCAACTTTCACTTCCCAGAATGCACGGATACAGGGTTCGCTGCTGACATTTCCAAAGATTAGGGCTCGGTGATTCATGAGGGTTGAAGGTGCAAGTCTGAACGCTGAACCTGCTCTCATGTTATTGATTGTAAAAGCCTTTCATGGCACTAAGGGACAGAAGGAATATGGCCTGTCTCGTTGCCTGCACCTTACTCCTCCTGGAATCTTGTGGCTATCAGTATGGTACCATGCTTCTTAGTTGGCATCCTCACGTGGAAGCTGATCCTCATCTCCCTCTTCAGGTGCCAGCCCTTCCTGCTCTTCGTCATCCAGCTCTCAGCCTCCTCCATGTATCCCTCTGGCAAGAGATCTCCCCCGCTTTGAAGCACCCGGTTGTGAAGAGCGCAACAGACCATGATTGTGTGGGACACCTTCTGTGGAGAGTACTGCAGAGTCCTGCCTGAACGGTCAAAATGTCGGAAGCACATCTTCAGGATGCCAATGGCCACATTGTATCTCTTCTGAGGCAGAGGACAATGCACAGCTGGTACCCTTTATCCCCAAGCAGCCAGCCCTGTAATTGCTAAGGCCCGTCAAATATGAGGCACTTGGGAGTGATTCAGGATGTATGTATGAGTCGTGGGAACTCCCAGGGTACATGGCACACGTGCATGATGTGCTTCTGATGATCGCACACCAGTTGAACGTTCAGAGGGTGGAACCCTTTCCTGTTAATGAACATCAGGGGCTGCTGCCATGGAGCTCTCAAAGTCACATGTGTGCCATCGATTGCACCCTGTACTCTCGGGAAGCCTGAGGTAGTTGCAAACCCCAGAAATCTAGCAGCCTGGCTCAATTCATCAAGTGTGAGCTTCACATAATGGTGAGCCTTATTGTAGAAGGCACCTGTAACCTCCTTAATACGTTTATGTGCCGGGGACTGTGAGATGCTGCATAGGACCCCTGTGGATCCCTGGAATTATCCACAGGCAACAAAATTGAGTGTGGCAGTGACCTTCGGGGCACTGACAGGGGATGTCCTCCCAATCCATGTTAGAGTTAGATCCTCCCACAGAATGTTGTAGAGGCAGGGGAGGCAGTGGCGTAGTGGTATTTGTTGCTGACTAGTAATCCAGAGACTTTGGGGACCTGGGTTCAAATCCCACCACAGCAGATGGTGGAATTTAAATTCAGTAAAAAATCTAGAATTATAAGTCTAATGATGACCATGAAACCATTGTCAATTGTTGTAAAAACCCATCTGTCCTCAGCTGGTCTGGCCTATAAAACACTGTATTGTTACAGAGGGTTTTGGCTGAAAGTGGCTTTTCACAAGATCTACCAACTCATCAAGCTCTTGGAATTTGGGGCATTGGGTGCCATTAGACTATGAATTAGGCTGTATGTTTTACTGCAATGTATCAATGAGAGGATCGCTCACCTCTTCTCCTCCCCTGATATGTTGTTGACCAAAAAGAAGAACACAAGGCATTCAATATAAGTTATTGGTGGTCTGAGCAAATGGTTCCATACAGCCAAACTGTGACATACTGGAGGGAGATAACTTCAATGATTATAATGAAGGCTGTACTTACAATTGCCTTGCAATTTACTTCTGTTTAATTTCCGCAACTTTCTTTGGTGTTGTCGACTGGTCGTGTTTTGCCTCTTCGCCAGTTGTTATGTTCCTTCTGTCGGGTCACTTTGCTCAGTGAACATGGTTGCACGTCTATCTACTGGTGAGTGAGTCGGTAAACAATTTACTGCAGACGCAGAGACCAATATAATATGAAGCGCATGTTGTTTATTTAGACAAGCCACAGAGCACAAACACATGTGCTTCTCAAACCAGACACTATTCTAAACTACTGATTAACATTGTAGCCCATGTTACACAACAATTGGGTAATACAGAAAAGTGATCAATCTGCTCAAATTCTTTTAAAGGTGTATTGCACCTCAGAATACCACGATGGCCCTGAACTCTTCCACTTTCTCGCTGCTTTTATGGCCCTAAACCCTCACTCTCTCTCACTGCTTTTAAGACCTTGAACCCTTGCTCAATCTTGCTGCATTTATGGCCCTGAATTTTCGCTCTCTCAACATTTTTATGGCCTTGATCTCACGTTCTCTCTCTCACTGCTTTTATGCCCCAGAACGCTCACTCAGTCTTGCCGCTTTTAAGGCCCTGAACTCTCATTCTCTCTCACCACTTTAATGGCCCTGAAGGCTCGTTCTCTCAACGTTTCATGCGTTTCATGGCCCTGAACTCTCGCTCTCTCTCAGTTTTTAAGGCTCTGAACTCTCGCTCTCTCACACTGTTTTTATGGCCTTGAACCCTCGCTCTCCATAGCCGCTGTTATGGGCCGGAATTCTCACTCTCTCAATGTTTTTATAGCCCTGATCCCTTGCTCTCTCTCACTGCTTTTATGGCCCCAAACTCCCGCTCTCTCTCGCCGCTTTTATGGCCCTGAACTCTTGCTTACTCTCTCACTGCTTTTATGCCCTTGATCTCTCACCCCCTCTCACTGCTTTTATGGCCTTGAACCCTCGCTCTGTCTCGCCGCTTTTAAGGCCCTGAACCCTCTGTCTCTCTCACCACTTTTATGAACCTGAATGCTTGTTCTCTCTCGCCACTTTTATGGCCCTGAACTCTCGCTCACTCTGACTGATTTTATGCCCCTGAACCCTGGCTCTCCCTCACCGCTTGTATGACCTCGATCGCGGGCGGCAGTCAGCTTCCTGACTGCCCCAGATGAGCCCATCCGATAAGGGCTAAATTCTGCCCCATTAGTTGTGGAGTCTAGGACTGGGGGCATAGACTAAAAACTAGAACCAGATCTTTCAGGAGTGAAATTAGGAATCACTTCTTCACACAGCAAGTGTAGAAGTTTACAACTCTCTTATGCAAATGGCAATTGATGTTGGATCAATTGTTAATTTTAAAGCTGAGATTGATACCAGCTTCCAAGTCCCATCCCAGAGATTTGAGCACATATTCTAAACTGGCCCCCCAAAGTAGTAACTGAGGGAGTCCTGTGCTGCTGCAGGTGTTGTCATTTGGATGAGATTTTAAAACCAAAATCTGGTCTACCCTCTCGGTGGATAAAAAATGGTCAAATGGCACCATACAAAGAAGGGATAGGGAGTTTTGTCCAATGACCCAGCCAATATTTATCCCTCAACCAGCATCTGTAAAACAGTAAAACCGATTACCTGGTCATTATGGGCCCTTGTTGTGTGTCATATTTCCTACATTACAACAACTGCACCTCTAAATGTACTTCATTGGCTGTAAAATATTTTGAAACGTCCTGAGGTTATTTTTGTTTTCTTTTCAGATTAAACATGGGGCAGGTTTTCTGCTTGCTTTGAAAATTCATTGTGGAGATTGACCTTCCCCTCTTTTAAACTATTGTATGGCTTAAATATTCAACTAGTATAGTGGGTACATTCACTTGAGTCCTCCCTCATGGGTTTTCCTGTCCTCTGCCTCTTTGCTATGAATTTTGCTGAGATGCTGCCCATTTCGAAAGAGAAAAGAAAAACGAGCACAGATGTATTGTCTTTCATGATCTCAGGGTGTCTGAAAGCCCTTTATAGCCAATGAGGTACTTTCTAAAGTGGGGTCACTGTTGTCATGTCGGAAACGTGACTGCCAATTGGTGGATGGCAAACTCCTTCAAAGAGCAATGTGATAGTGACTCAATAATCTGCTTTAGTTATATTGCTTGAGGAATAAATATTAGCCAGGAAACTGAGGATAATCCACTAAGATGAAAGCAAAATACTGCGGATGCTGGAAATCTGAAATAAAAAACAGAAAATGCTGGAAAAACTCAGGCCTGGCAGCACCTGTGCAGAGAGAAACAGGGTTAACGTTTTGAGATCGTATGACTCTTCCTCTTCAGAAGAAGGCGAGCTGCACTTCGAGGAGAACACGGAGGTGAATGCATAGTAATGTTGTGCAGTGCTCGCAAGGGTCGCCTGTTGGACCTCAAGGTTGAGGCGCCGTGTATTCAGGCATGGGCATAGGCAAGTCTCATTTTCGCATTTTCCCAGTTGACTGACAGTGTGGTGCTAGGGAAAGGGCTGCACTGTGGTTGAGGTGAGTTGTGGGGTGGGAGGTGGGGGCAAGGGCTGCATTGCAGTTGATGGTAGTGCACAAGCACGTGCAGGTGGCAGGGGGGTGGGGGCGAGAAGTGGCCACGCATTAGGGAAATCTTGTATAAAGTGACCATTCCTCCAGAGCTGAGACAGTTCAGACGCAGCCACATTGACATGCTGGAGTCGGGCCTCTAACTTATCTGCCCACTCAAGCAACACAGAGGCCTGCAAGTGCCAAGTGTTCCAGAGCTTTTCACCTCTTGGGCACAGACTGCAAACTAATGAGAATTTTAGTGGACTGCAGAATGATTGGATGACTGCGCACGTTGTACAATCCCCTTGTGAAAGCTGGCCGTGGAGCAGTCACTGGTGGAGACCCTCACAACCCCTTGCAATGTTATCATTCAGGTTTGAACCAGTCTCCCCCATGGTTCCAAGTGAACAGCACAATCTTGCATTGAGGGTTAGGAGAATGCCTGCGCCTGAGCTGAGATGTGCTGTGCGTATGCAATCCAGTGGGCGAAGCTGCTGCCAATTGGCCAGGTGGAGTGGGGCAGGAGTGTCTCGTTCTTTCATCCTGCAGCAGGAGTACAACAGGAGCATGGAGCCTGGCGACCTAGCTATATGCCTCTTAGCTAACAAAGCACAGAGATGAAGGAGAAGAGTGTAACATAGGTGCCTGGCTGAGCAGAGGGAGGAGCAGCACCCTCAGGAAGAAGGGGCAGCTGGGGCTCCCACTCACGCTGCTGAAGAGCCACAGTGAACAGTCGCTGGTCAGCGTCAAGCTAGTCCCAGGGTCAAGAGATGCCGCCTTTCATTCCTGCAGATGACCAAGAACCAGTGTCGCTGAAGACTGCGCATGTCTAGGGAACTGGTTGGTCACATCTGCCACCTGCTGCAGGATTTGGTGCCATGGGGACATGGAGGGCATCCACTGCCAGTGACCATGAAAGTAACAGCTGTGCTCAATTTTTATGCCAGTAGCTCCTTTCAGGGCTCCACAGGTGACCTCTGTGGGATGTCACAAGCCTCAATCCACAAATGCATCCATGAGGTCATGAAGGCACACAACTTTGAGTGAGAAGGTTTACTAGACTAATACCTGGAATGGGTGGATTGTCTTATGTGGAATGGTTGGACAGTCTAGGCTTGTATCCGCTGGAGTTTAGAAGAGTAAGAGGGGACTTGATTGAAACCTTTAAGATCCTGAGGGGTCTTGACAGGGTGAATGTGGAGAGGGTGTTTCCTCTTGTGGGAGAATCTAGAACTAGGGGTCACTGTTTAATGCTGCATTTTCATGCTGCAACTTGCACTTTGGTGGAGCAAACCATCGGAAAGCTGAAAATGAGGTTCCGTTGCCTGGACCGGTCTAGTGGACCCCTGCAATATAGTTCACAGAGGGTGTCACGCATCGTCATCACCTGCTGCACCCTTTACAACCTGGCGCTCCAACAGGAAGAGGAGCTGGCTGAGGAGGAGATGGAGGAGCTCGACGTCTCCTCCGATAAGGAAGACGTCGACAGGGATGAGGGTGAGGAGCCCCTCGAAGGCAATGATGATGGCGATGAGGCTATCACACTGGCCAGACGAGGCAGGCATGCTTGGAAAGCCCTCATAGCCGCAAGGTTTGTGAAGGATGATGACATATGCAGTGAGGAAACACCATAGATCCTCACATTGCATCTGTGAATGTTTGACTGCAATCTGGCTTATAGCAGCGCAGATAGCCTCTGTGATAATGCTCCTGTCATAGAGACGCAGCAGAGGCCCTAATAGTTGCTTGATTGCAGGAGGTGGATGACAATATGCAATGAGGATACTCCATTGATCTTCACATTGTCTCTGAGAATGTCTGACTCCTGTGTAGCTGAGGAAAGCTCGCTTGTGCTCTGTGATCAGGGTCATACCATGGAGACACAGCCATGAAACTTTAAATGCTCCTGATCCTTTGTCAGCCTTCAGTACCTGAGCCCATCAGGAGCACAGCATCACCGCCCCACCATAAAGGTGCTGAGAGCACACAGAGAGAATGACAGAACTCTGTGACACCTGCCCACGAGATTCTGGCAGCGATGACAAGCACCATCAAGGTGTAGGCATCAGTAATGCATCCAGAGAATTTGAGGTCGGACCATCACTTTGGTCTGAAAGTTACACATTGCAAAGGGAAGAGGCCCTGGATTGAGACACCTGCCTCTATCTTCTGCAGAAACCAAGGTTTCACATCTGAGTGACACAAACACTGCTCATCATAACAAGGAACCAAAGGCAGGGAGACATTCTTGGGAGTTTATTTACAACAGTGAACATTATGTACACGTGATCAACACCTGTGCACAAGCTATGCAACTACGTGTTCTAACCTTCCTAACCCTGCTGCAACGTCTTGGTGCTCCCACGAAATCCACAGAGGAGGTGGAGGCAGCCTGCTGACTGCAATGACCTTAATGGGCGTCCTCTGGGGGCCGAGACCTCGAGGGTCCCGGCCTGCTTTCAGGGTCCTGCTATGTGACAGTGGCACCCTCCTCAGCCTGTGAAGCTGGAGCTGCTGGGGTCACAGGAAAAGGTGATTCGGATGGGCCGGACACTCCTGGAATCACCTGGGTGATGGCCCTGGGTTGTGAACCTGCTGATCCTTCTCCCTATGGGTGCCCAGGCTGACTCCTTGAGGAGAAAGGGCTAGCTGGAGCGAGATTGAGCTGCCCCACACCCCTCTCGCATTGACACTGCTGGAGGTCAACTATGGTGTCAGCGATGGAGTTGAGCCCGCGTAGCAGTGCAGGACTGATGTCCTGGACCAAGGTTTCCATGGCGGCCACCATCCTACCAGCGTTGACCTCAGTGCTTAGGTGCTATCACCTCAGCCTGAAGGTGGAGGGACCCCTCCATCGTGCCTTGCAATCTGAAGAGTGCAGTGGACATCCCTTCCTGTGGTTCCTGAGCTTGCCTTTGCAGCTCCAGTATGATCGAGTCTAGAGAGGCCTCATCTGACTTGGATTTAGCAAATTTCTGGCCTCCAGCAGTCCTTCAAGTGCTAGAAACTTGGGAAGCCCCTGCCACCGCCTGCCGTTGATCAGACAGTGCGATGTGCTCACCAGATTGTGACCCCCGAGGCTACTCTAAAGCTAGGTCCCACTGAGGTATGTGTCTCTGCATTGGTGGAGGGTGTGGGTGAACGCTGTGACTGGACTTCAATTGGGGTTTCAGCAGATTCTTCTTCCGAGTTGTCTTTGGGGCTTGAGTCAAGGGCCTGGGTCGTAGACTCCCTCGGCTGTTTCCCAGATGTGCCTGCAAAAGCGCAGGGAGTGTTGTGAACTGAGAGGAGGACAGTGTGGCAAGAGGACATAGACAATTTGGTGGAATGGGCAGATGAAGTTCAATGCGAGAAGTGTGAGGTGATGCATTTTGGTAGGAAGAACATAGACAGACAATATAAAATAAGGGCTGAAATTTTGAAGGGGGTGCAGGAGCAGAAAGACTTGGGTATCTATGTGCATAGATCATTGAAGGTGGCAGGACAGGTGGAGAGAGCACTTAATAAAGCATATAGTATCCTGGGCTTTATTAATAGGGGCATAAAGTACAAGAGCAGGGAGGTTTTGCTGAATTTATATAAAACACTTGTTAGGCCTCAGTTGGAATACTGTGTACAGTTCTGGGCGTCATATTATAGGAATGTGAACACATTGGAGAGAGTGCAGAAGAGGTTTACAAGAATGGTTCCAGGGATGAGAAACTTCAGCATGAAGAAAGATTCGAGAGGTTGGGACGGTTCTCCTTGGGGAGAAGAAGGCTGAGAGGAGATTTGATAGAGATGTTCAAAATCATGAGAGGGCTGGACAGAGTAGATAGGGAGAAGCTGTTCCCACTCGTAAAAGGATCAAGAACGAGAGGACACAGACTTAAAGTGATTTGCAAAAGAAGCAAATGTGACGTTAGAGAAAGCTTTTTCACACAGCGAGTGGTTCAGGTCTGGAATGCGCTGCCTGGAAGTGAGGTGGAGGCAGGTTCAATCAAGGCATTCAAGAGGGCATTGGATGATTATTTGAATAGAAACAATGTGCAGGGGTACGGGGAAAAGGCAGGGCATGGCACGAGGTCATAATGCTCATTTGGAGTGCTGATGCAGATGTGATGGGCCGAATGGCCTCCCTCTGTGCCGTTAAAATTCTGTGATTCTGAGAGATAATTAGTGCATGACAGTGGTCTGTCAAACAGGACACATCACTCACAACATGGTTGTCTGATGATGTTGCACTGCTGGATCTTCACTTGGTGGAGCACTGCTGACCTCACCGTCAGCACTGGACTTGTCCAGATCCTCACCGGCCAGCTGGAAAGCTCTATTTTCAAAGTCCGTGAGGACCTTGATTTCAGGCATTCCTCCACCAGTCTGTGACCTCTCCCTCTTGTTGTGAGCTGTTTGTGGGATCCTGGGCTGCATTTTTTGGGGGTCATGCGTATGGTTAGTTGCTGTTGGGGTAGCCATCCCTTTAAAGTTTGGCCTCCCACCCCCCCAGGAACCACCAGCCAATCAGAGGGCTGGCAGTTTCATCAACACTACCAGGAGTCATGGTCACTGCTGGGACTGCGCTTGGAAGAAGAGTACGCTATTGAAGCATACCACCTTTCCAACTAAGTAAATGGGGTCTGGAGGCACAAGGACCAGTCAGGCAGGCTCTGGGAGGCGGTTGGGTTGGTGAGGGCAGGGGTAGATGCCGTGGAGATGCCGTTGTCACTGGCAGGGGCGCTGCTATGTAATACAAAATGGCCAAATTGGAGCCCTTCCCGAGGCAGTGGGAAGCAGTCAGGGTTCACGAGGTAGTCTCCCCTCACAGCGGAGGCCAACCAATGGCAACAGGAAGAGGCTCTTAATCGGACACTTAAGCAGTTCAATTGGCCTGAGGTAGATGAGTCGTCTCTACCTCCCTCACTGCTGGTAAAATAGCATGGCATGTTGGGAAGATGACAGGCAATTCACCCCCCTGCCTTCACTAACCATTTTATGGTCCCCGCCTCGTCCCCCACCCCCTACTTCCTGGTCCATCCCAGAGAGTTAATTCTTCCCTGTGTTTCGTTTCTCTGTTACTTTTTGTGTTAAATTTTATACCTACAAGTTTCTGTATGTATTTAGAGGCACGTCCCTGATTACAAGTTACGAATATTTGGACTCTATTTCCCTCTCTTAACACTTACAAGGTTTTAATATGGCCAGATCCAGCTGCTGTTCACACTGAACTTCAGTTTGGCAGTGGCTGCAGTATTTCATATCAGCCCAATTTTCACATTTTACTCGAAATGCTGTCATGCTGTCCAAAAAGAAATCTGTTCAAAAACTCAAAAACACACAGATTTTAATTGATGTCTGGTTTATATTAAAATAAAACAGGCAACCTATTCAACAAATGGTCTCTCTGGTCAAGAAAACAGATGGCTGACAACAAAAATATTCCATGACCCACTAACTGACATGACTCACTTTCACAAGCACAACTGTTAATCCAAATGAGAAAGTATAAAAACTCATGAGCATTTGTAACCCCATAATAAAAATGTGACATTAATGAGAAGTTATATGACACAATTTGTCATTTTGGATTTCTGCTGTTGATTGATGGCAGCATTTTTTGAAAATTTATTTTATTCACCCTGCGCTTTTTTCTGCTCCAATTGCAGCAATTCAACATGTCACATTCCGGATATTTCCTTTGGTGTTTCAGGTGGCACTGTAGCTGTCATTGACATTCTAGATTTGGCTAGCTGGAGGCATGATTTGAGAAGTCTACAATGTGCAATTCCAGTTTCTTTTCTCTGTGGGGTGATGCTTATTTCATTGCTAACAAAGCTCATCAGCCTAAAGGAAACGAGGATGAGTGACATGGAGCCGTGGACTCCAAACTCAAGCTTCTTTTTAATAATGGCCCACAAAACATATTGACAGGTCAGGAAATCAGACTTAACAGCATCAATGCTGGGGACTGGAACTGAGATGCTGAAATTCTAGAGGATAACTTAAAAGAATACCAATATACAAAAGTCTATTCACAGGGCAGAATTTTACCCTTGGTGAGCAGGATCTGCGGCATTCGGGAATCAGATAGCCGCCCATGATTGGCAGCGCTCCGCGATTTTACGTGGGCGGGCCAATTAAGGCCCGCCCAGCATGATACACAGCCTGGAATGTGCACGAAGGGGCAGGGGGGCGGGAACATGATGTCCACCGAGTCCAATGGCGACCTGGGTGCCGATTCAAAAGCAGCCTTAGCAGCCCCTGGAAGCCTGCCACCGAGGGACATGGAAGTGTTGCCAATGGAGATAGTGACAAATGGATACGACAGGCTGGAGGGAAGGCTGGCGGGGCAGTCAGTCTCCTGTTTTTCGGACAAGTACCTCCCAGCCCTCCTGCAGGAGGTGGCAGCGAGGAGAGAAACCCTTGTCCCCAGGGATGGGAGAGGAGGCCCTCTCCACCTCACCAAAAAGGCCTGGGAGAGGTGGCAGCCAAATTCAGCAGCCACGATGTGGTGAGGCGCACATGGGTCCAGTGCCGGAAGCGTTTCAACGATCTGCTGCAATCGGGAAGGGTGAGTACCGTGTTGGCATGGGTCACTTTGCAGAACAGGTAAGAGCTGCCCATCCCCCCGTGGACCTCAGAGGTGTTAGAGTGTGAGTGCCAAATGTCAATGAGGTAGGAGCTGGCCAAGGGAGTGAGCCCTGGCTGCTTGAGCCGAGTGCCTTGCGGCTCCAGGGTCACGAATGTGCTGAGCCCTGTGAGGTCTTCCTCAGAGGGGATTGGCCAGGCTGCAATGGCGCTGGAGGTAGAGAGTGGACTAATCAATGCTCCTCTACCCTTTCAGGAGAAGATATCCCATAACAACGCTGAGAGAGTTGCAGACTCCCACCCCTCCTCATCTTCTCGTGATACAAGCATGAGGCCCTGGGGCTGGAGAGGCGCCAGGCACCTCGGTCAAGCAGCCGCTTTGAAGTTGGGGTCACAGAGGAAGGTAAAAGGAGTGCACTGAGGTGAGAATGTTGGGTTATTGCTACCATTCCAGTGTAGTCTCTATATTGATGTGAGCCTGGAACCTGGAATCCCCATTGATAATCGAAAGATCAGGGCACCATGATGCAAATCTCTGTCTCATCAGGGTGCCAGGCATGCACAGTGACAGTTTCATGACTTTTAAACTAAATGACCTTCTTCTCTCTTTTAGGCTCACCAGCAGTTCGTTATGAGGAGCCTGAAGGCCCACCCCTGACATCTGAGGACCACCATGCTCACCACACATCTGCGTCACACCCTCTCTGTCAAGCAGGCACCAGCGCAGATACCAGCACCTTAGTGGGCATAGCACTGCCGTCTAGTCTATCGGTGCACATTGGTGAGGGCACTTCACACTCACTTGAGGTGCAGGCGGAGGCAGAGAGTGCCCAGGGCGCTGGCAGTCAGAGGGCTGCTGGAGACCAGGAACATGCTCAGTCAATGGCTGATGATTGGCCTCTGGAGTCATCCCTGAGGCAGCAGCTGCTGAATGTCCAGCAGGGAGTGTGGGAGGATCTGGCAGAGTTAAATGAGGGAATATGTGCCATGGTGTCCCTCGTGGAGGAGTCCATGCAGAAGGTCCATGCGTTGACCCTCATGGCCGAGCGCAATGTCTCCTCCATGGAGAGAGTGGCGACTCTAATGGAGAGGCTCCTCCAGGGACTCAATCAAGGGTTCCTGGGGATGCACTCGTACCTGCAAGCCCTCACACCAGCAATGACCTCAGCTGGTCAGTGTCAGTGTGGGAGATGGATTGGGCACCCAGGATCCCAGCTCGGTGCCCATCCATCAATGGTGAGCAGGGAGGTCCAAAGCCACTGCACATTGGTGCGCGAGCTGCCTGTCGTCTCTGTGGGCTCCTCTTAGGGCACTCCGGATGATGGCAGCAGCTCCTCCGCCCCTCTGCCAGTGACCGTGGCATTTGATTAGGCTGCAATGACTGGGGAGATGACAGCCGTGGCACTGGCCGCTCCCTCCCAGGCAGGGCCAGCACAGGCTCCATGGGCCAGAGGATGATCGCCAAGATAATCAAGGCCAACAAGACAGCAGAGTGAGCAGGCTGTCTCCAATGTCAGTGCCAGTGATGGGGGAGCACCTAGACATAGCACCTGCAGGCGAAAACTTAAAGCACCTTAAGCACAACACGGGCTTATCTTGGGTGACATTTAGTTCCCCCATTTTTCCTCATTTTTTAATGGTGTGATGGAAAATGCCAGTTCATGTTAATTTCTGATACTTTTAACATTCACGTAAATGATATGTTATTTTGTGCAACTGGCCTCTGTTTGCTTCATTTGTTCTGTAGGTGCAGGGTAGGCCATGATATTAGGATGGACGTGTGTCTCCTGAAACTTTATTGCAAAGGCACATAATTTTTTGTGGTGGTAGTTCTTATTTGGTAATCTAGTTGGGTCAAAGCGTCATGGGTGTCCCTGCCTCCCTGTAGGTTACTTAGGTCTGTGTCTATGCCCTCAGCGTTCTCCTCACCGTGCTCGTCCTCGGACTCACTACTGGACTCATCATCTGTTGCATGTGCAGCTACGTCAAGATCTTCTTCCTCCACTGCATCTCCCTTGCCAGTGTCAGATTGTGGAGAGTACAGCATGCAACCACTATCAGTGACACACGATCTGGGGGGTATTACAGTGCGCCACCTGAATGATCCAGGCATCGGAAGTGCATCTTGAGAAGACCTATGGTTCTCTCTACAACCATCCCTGTGGAGGCATGGCTCCTGTTGTACCGCTGCTCGGCCTCTGTTCTTGGGTGTCGGAGAGGCGTGACGAGCCATCTTTTGAGGGGATAGCCCTTGTTATCCAGCAGCCATCCATCCAGTCAGGCTGGATCACTGAAGAACCTTGACACCTGGGAGTGTCTCAGGATGTAGGCATCGTGGGAGCTGCCAGGGTACCATGCACACAATTGCAGAATCTGCATCTTGTGATCACACACTATCTGGAGTGGAATCCCTTCCTGTTGATGAAGGTTCCTGGCTCACCCACTGGTGCCTTGATGGCCACATGTGTGCAGTTGATTGCACCCTGGATGCAGGGGAAGCCAACAATCACTGCAAAGCCTCTAGCTCACTCTGTCTGGCTGGCTTTGTCCGTGCGGTAATGGATGAAAGTCAATGCACACCTGAACAGAGCGTCTGTCACCAACTTGATGCAACTGTGGACAGCTGATTGGGACACTCCACAAAGACACCCCCACTGACCCCTGGAAGGAGCCGGAGGCAATGAAGTTGAGGGACTCCATGACCTTCAGAGCCATTGGCATGGGGTGTCCACCCACACTGTCAGAGCTGATCTCAGGTCCAATCATCTGTCAGATGGAGGTCACTGTCTCACGTGAGAGGTGGAGCCTCCATCAGCATTGCACCTCAGACATATTGAGGTAGCTGCTTCGCTGCCTGTAAACCCTGGTAGCAGGATAGTGATGTCTTCTGTGGCCCCTTCCAACTTGGACTACCTACTGGCCCTGCGCCCCATGTGCCTGCGCCTCTCCTCCCACAGGCCACTCCCCTGGAAGCTGAATAGGAACACCTGGCCTCCTCCCTCTTCTGGCCGTCCCTTCCTCCTCAGAGGAGGTGCCTCCAGAGAAGACCACAATCCCCATTACCAGGGCTGTCTGATACCTGGAAGGCCCCATGTGGTGTGAATCCTCCGGGGGCCTAGAAAATAACAGTTGTGTCCTGAACTGAAGCCTCTAAAATATCTGAATGCAGCTCTAAAGCAAAATGAAGCTGTCCTGTTCACAGCTGCAACCAGCAGCGAGTAATATCCTGCACTCCTCATTAATCGCTTTGACAAGGCCACTGACCCCTCTTATCCCGCCTGTGGATGAAGTTGTGCAAATTGTCGCCTGCCCGTGCGATGGCCTAAAAATTGCGCCAGCTACATAAAGTCAGAGACAATTGGTGTCTTAATGGCCTTAACTGGCCACTTAATTAATGGCGGGTGTGCCCCTGTCTCCATCGTGCATCCACCTAGCGAAATATCGCAAGAGTGCACGTTGACATCAGCATGCTCGGCCGACATCAACGCGCTTTATTTAATGCTCGAGCGGGTCGGGAGCGCGCCCGCCCGCCAAGCTAAAAATTCTGCCCATAATAAGCCCATTTTCAACTGTATTAATAAAGCTACCACCATTTTAATGATGTACGTAAGAACATAAGAAATAGGAACAGGAGTAGACCATTCGGCCCCTCAAGCTTGTTCCAACATTCAAGAAGATCATGGCTGATCTTCTTGTGTTTGATTTCCACATTCCCATCTAACCTCGGTAGCCTTTGATTCCTTTGCCTAACAAGAATCTATCTACCTCTGCCTTAAAAATATTCACTGACCCCGCCTCCACCACCTTCCTAGACAGAAAATTCTAAAGTTCCACAACCCTCTGAGAGAAAAGATTTCTCCTCATCTCTGCCCTAAAAGGGCGACCCCTAATTTTAAAACAGTACCCCCCTAGTTCAGGACTCACCCACAAGGGGAAACATCCTTTCGACGTCTACCTTGTCAAGGCCATTCAGGATCTTGTATACTTCAATCAAATCACCCTTCACTCTTCTAAACTCCAGTGGAAACAAACCCAGTCTGTCCAACCTTTTCTCATAAGACTCATTCCAGGTATTATTGTGTTTGTTATTTACGTCTTACTCAGTTGTGATTTTGCAGTTTTGGAGCCCATTTCTGCCAAGGGTCTCCTGAGATCAGTATCAGCTTCAGCGATAACCACTGCATAATGTACCTTTGCTTCACAAAGGGGCATGACAGAAATCTGCTATCTGCTCCAGTCACAACTGCAAACTCCAAGCAGGGCAAGAACAGCAATGTGAATGTCTTAACTTCTATTTATCCATCTGCTTTCATTTTGCCACTTGAGATTTGAGCAACATCTTGCAGTTTGCACAAGGCTTTGAGGCTTTTCATACAGAGAGAAACAATTTCATCTTATTCCCTCTTTGCCAGATGCAAGTAGATGGAATGAACCTATAGGTTACAAGCTACTCCATGATACAATGTGCCACTGACATTGCCTTGTGTGCGCTTCAATGGGAGGCCCGAGACCAGGAGGAGCAGGAGCTGAGCCGGAGTGGAGTGAGATAAAAAATGCAGCAGCAGAGGAAGGCTGAGTTCAGGAGGAGCTGGAGCTGAGACCAACTCAAAGAAAGAATGTAGTCCAGTGCAGAGAGGAAGGAGCAGCAGAATATAAGATCAGTCACTCGAGTAAGTTTTTTTAAATTCATTCATGGGATGTGGGCGTCGCTCCTTATTGCCCATGCCTAATTGCCCTTGAGAAGGTGGTGGTGAGCTTGGACACTGCAGTCCATGTGGTGTAGGTACATCCACAGTACTATTGGGGTGGGAGTTCCAGGATTTTGACCCAGCAACAGTGAAGGAACGGCAATATATTTCCAAGTCAGGATGGTGAGTGACTTGGAGGGGAACTTCCAGGTGGTGATGTTCTCACACATCTGTTGCCCTTGCCCTTCTAGATGGTAGTGGTCATGGGTTTGGAAGGTGCTGTCTAAGGAGCTTAGGTGAGTTGCTGCAGTGCATCTTGTAGATGGTAGACACTGTTGCCACTGTGCATCGGTGGTGGAGGGAATTAATGTTTGTGGATGGGGTGCCGATCAAGTGGGCTGCTTTGTCCTGGATAGTGTCAAGTTTCTTGAGTGTTGTTGGAGCTGCACTCATCCAGGCAAGTGGAGAGCATTCCATCACACTCCTGACCTGTGCCTTGTAGATGGTGGACAGGCTTTAGAGAGTCAGGAGGTGAGTTACTCGCCGCAGGATTCCTAGCCTCTGACATGCTCTTGTAGCCACAGTATTTATATGGCTAGTCCAGTTCAGTTTCTGGTCAATTGTAACCCCCAGAATGTTGATAGTGGGGGATTCAGTGATGGTAATGCCTTGAATGTCAAGGGGAGATGGTTAGATTCTTTCTTGTTGGTGATGGTCATTGCCTGGCACTTGTTTGGCGTGAATATTACTTGCCACTTGTCAGCCCAAGTATTAAGGTAAGGATCTAAGGTAAAGAACTTGACTAATTAAACTGGATTTAAAAAGTGTAAGTTTTATAATTTTTAAATCTTAAGTTTTTTAGGTTTCAAGTTTTATTTCTGGTGAGTTTAGATAGTTATGTCATGAAACTATTAATGTATATAATGTTATTGGAAATTATTTTTTGTTAAATAGAGGTTTAGTCTGTGGGTGTGTCTTAATTGGATTAAAGCCAGTTTGTCTGGGTGCTTTGATGTGTACCCGTTTTGAGATGTAAACAGAGGTAGAGGTACATTTGCATTTTGTTGAATAGAGCATTCAAGGAGGGGAGTGAAATCTTGCACCTAGCTAGGAGAGACCAAGCAATGTTTATATTAGTAATAAAATTGGTATTGTGAAAGGGGTTCAAAGGGCCTGGTGATACAATGAGAATTTACATTCAAAGAGAATGTATCAGAAAGCAGTTTTGTGTGTGCAGAGCAGAGGCATGTAACATCAAAGCAGCTAATGCCTACAACTGTCTGCGAAGGAACCAAAGTGAAAGGAGCCTCATTTTGAATTTGTAAGGTGAAAATGTTTTGCCTGGTGTCTGCTTAAAGTCTATGGGTTGTTGTTGCCTTAGTGGAGATTAGTTTGGAAATTTGTTAAAAGTTATGATCATAGTAATTTGTAGCCATGTGTATATGTTTACCTTGTGTAAATTAATAAATGTCTCTTGTAGTTTGATACAAAAACCTCTCGATAACTGGTGGCCTTATTCCTGAATTTATAGCTGTAACTCAAAACATACCACTTGAAAATATAGGTTATGACAGTTGTTTAAAGTTTCCCTCTGGGATTTTCAGTAACAGCCTTTACCAACTGCTGTGTCATAACAATTGTCTAAGAAATGGAGGGATGGCAGGGCACTTCAGTCCCATGGAATGCACATCTGTGGCAAGTGGCAACTCCTAGATGCTTCTTGTGCCCTGTACATCCAGATGCACAGGAAGTATCGTCAGCTGGAGGAGCTAAAACTCCAGGTTTTAGAGCTTGAGCAGCCTCTGACATCGCTGCAGTACATCCACAGGCTGACAGCTATGCGGGTAGCACATTTCAGGAGGTGGACATCCTGCAGCCTAAGAATATACAGACAGAGAGGGAATAGGTAACCATCAGACAGACAAAGAGGACTCGACAGGTAATGTGGAATTGCCCTGCATTCATCTTGCTCTCTAATCAGTTGTTGTTGCCTTCAATTTGGGATACTGGGGAGGTCAATGGTTCTAATGGAGTGCACAGCCAGAACAGAGTTCATGGCACTATGGGTGTCTCAGCTGTACAGTGAGGAGAAGGAAGGACAGAAAAGCAATAGCATTAAGGGATTCAATTGTAAGGGAAAGAGGCTGCAGGTGTGATTTCAGGGTGCTATGTTG
Organism: Cetorhinus maximus; assembly: GCF_964194155.1. NCBI lineage: Eukaryota > Metazoa > Chordata > Chondrichthyes > Lamniformes > Cetorhinidae > Cetorhinus > Cetorhinus maximus. The sequence continues at coordinate 154,260,578 of NC_135880.1, read as the reverse complement.
ACTCCCTGGTGCCCGAGTCAAGGATGTGACTGAGCAGGTGCAGAATAATCAGGGTGAGCAGCTGAGGTCGTGGTTCACCAATGACATAGGTAGAAAGAGGGATGAGGTCCTGTAGGTAGATTTTAGGGAACTAGGAAATAAATTAAAAAGCAGCATCTCAAAGGTGGTAATCTCCAGATTACACCTGGTGCCGTGCACCAATGACTACAAAAATAGGAAGATGAATGTGTGGCTGGAGAGGTGGGGCAAGGGGAAGCACTTTAGATTCCTGTGGCATTAGGGCCAGATTTGGGAGTGGTGAAACCTGCACAAACCAAACAGGTTGTACCTCAACAGGACAGGATCAATATTGTTGCAGGAAGGTTTGCTGGTAATGTGAGGGACAATGGCAGGTGGATGGGAACCTGAATGTTGTTCCAGAAGGGAGAGAAGCAAAGTTGGAAATGGAAGGCAAAAATTAGAAAGCAAGCATGGAAGGCAGAGGAAACAAAAGCTAGAAAATAGACAACAAAACAGTTGTTCAATGATTTATGGTAAATATTTCAATACAAGGAATCTAGTGAAGAAGGCGAATGAATTGAGGGCACACATAGACACTTGGAAGTATGAAATGTGGCTTAAAGAAGGGCAGAAATGGCAGACCAATATTCATGGTAACAGATTTTTCAAATGGGATGGAAAGTCTAATCCAAAAAAAGGGGTTGCAATACTGTACAGAAACAATCACAGGTGTGAGACCATAAAACATAGGAGCAGAAATTAGGCCATTCAGCCCATCGAGTCTTCACCGCCATTCAATCATGGCTGATAAGTTTCTCAACTCCATTTTCCCGCCTTCTCCCCAGAGGGATAACATGCTAGAAAGAGCATCAAATGAGGTCATACGAGTTGAATTGAAGAACAGAAAAGGTCAATCACAATGCTTGGGGTATATTATAGATCCCTAAACAGTCAGAGGGTGATAGGAGAACAGATATGGAGGCAACTTTCTGAGAGACAATACTGCAGTAAAGTTGGGGATTTCAGCTACTCTAATATTAAATGGGATAAAGTGACAGATGACTCCGGGAAAATAAGCATGAATAAAAGTTATAGAGCGTGAAGAAATCTTAACTTATAATCATTAAAACATTTTTAGTCAGTACGTGGCAAGTCCAACAAGAGAAGGGGCAATTCTAGACTTAGTTTTAAGAAATGAAGTTGGGCAGGTGAAGGCTGCGAGAGAATATATTTGTGGTTGTGATCATAATTCAGTTAACTTAGTGTGTGGTAGATTTAAAAGGTGAAGAAAATTACGAAGGGCAGTATAAATCATCATTTAGAAAGGCACAGCTGACTCAGGGAGAGTAAACATGGATTTGTTAAGGGTGTCTGACAAACTTGATTGAATTTTTTGAGGAGGTAACAAGGCGGTGGGGTGGGGTGGGGTGGGGGAGTGGGGCTCGGAGGTGAAGGAGGGTATTTGATACAGGCTATATGGATTGTGACAAGGCTTTTGAAGAGGTCCCACATGCCGGACTGGTCAGTAAAGTAAAAGCCCATGGGATCCAAGGCAAAGTGACAAGTTGGATCCAAAACTGGCTCAGTGGTAGGAAGCAAAGGATATTGGTTGATGGGTGTTTTTGTGATTGGAGGGGATTTTCTCATGGGGTTCCACAGGGATCCCTTGATTTTTTCTGGTATATATCAATGATTTTCTGGCCTCACCATGGCAGGATCCGCTGCAGGTCAGCCGAAAGCCTATTGACTTTCGGCGGGACTGGACGATCCCAGTGGAGGGCAGGGCTGGAAAATCCCATCCTTAGGCTAAAATATGGGGAGCACGATTCAGATGTTTATAGATGATACACAATGGACCACATGGACAGCAGCAGTTTAAGGAGGCAGCTCACCACCACCTTCTCAAGGGAAATTAGGAATAGGCAATAAAAATGCTGGCCTAGCCAGTGACGCTCATGTCCCGTGAAAGAATTTTTAAAAATTGGCCGTGTAATTAGTAGTGAGGGAAAGTTGTAGACTGCAGGAAGGCAACCATTGTCAGGTGGGCCTTCAGCTGGCATATGGAATAAAATTCGGAGAATTGTAAGGTAATACATTCAGGAAAGGTTAACAAGGCAAGGGAAGACAAAATGAATGGGAGGATACAGAGAAATTGGAGAGGAGCATGGGGACCTTAGAATGCACATTCACAAATCCCTGAAGATATCCAGACAAGAAGATAGGCTGTAAGATGGCATTTGGGTACCATCCCTTATTAGCCAAGGCATGGAATATATGAGAAGGGAGATGATGCTAGATCTGTATAAAATACAGCTGGGCTACAGCTGAAGTACGGCACACAGTTATGGTCATCAGGTTACAGGCAGGAAGTGGTCATACTAGAGAGGTTACAGAGAAAATTTATGAGGATGTTGCTAGCAGTGGAGAATTTTAGCTATGAGGAAAGATTGAATAGGTTGGAGTTGTTTTCTTTGGAACAGAGGAGGCAGAGGGGAGATTTAATTGAGGTGTAGAAATTTATAATGGATTAAATATGGTACAGGAGGCTGGTTAGCTTAGTTGGCTAGATAGCAGCGTGTGGTTCAAAATAACAGTGCTAGGTTCAATCCCCATTCTGCCTGAGATGGACTTGGGGCCGGCTTCCTCACTGTTTGAACGGGTTGTAGAGGAAGAAATCCTCATCGCATTTAAAAAATGATTGAATGTGCACTTGAAGTGTCATGACCTAGAGGGCTATGGATCAAGAGCTGGAAGGTGGGATTAGACTAAATAACTCTTTCTCAGGTGGTATCTGCACAATGGGCTAATTGACCTATGATTTATGCTGTAAATTTTGTATGTTTCTAATATCTGAACTCTGCCATTTTTATGAACCAAAATGGATTCCACTCTCTCAATGTATAGTTGCTATGTGACCACAGGCACATCATGAGGTGAATGCCCATTATCCTGGCAGCAGTTATGATTCCTACATTCCTAGCAATCCTCTGACCCAGCAGCACAAGTCAAAGGCTGGTTACTGGGCAAAAGGATTATCTACTCATGACGTGGTCTGGAACCCATCCACACATGCACAGCAGACCTATAATGAATCTCCACTGGTGATCTAGGAGTGACAATGAGACTATTCCTGTAGTGCTGCATATCAGCCAACCGTGTGGTGTTGCATAAAAGCATTTTGTAGACACATTTCAGTTGTGTCGTTAATATCGGCAAAACTTAGCTTTTTCTTTAGTTTGGGGGCATGTCAGTTGTCTGTTAATTAATGCTTGGTCTATGTTGATTTTAGCTTGTTTGTTATTATTAAAATTCCAAATATCCACAACCAAAACCCTAAATTTCCTGACACATGATTAGTGACAGAGTCAACAAAACTGCCTTACTTCAGAAAGACACTGTAAAATGAATGACATTTTTATGTAAATATAGTTGATTGAATAAATGGGAATATTAAAATAATAAAAAATACATTTGAAAACAAGTTCTTAGCATAAGCATAAAGATTAAACCATTTTGCTTGGAAAAATTTGAGAGTGTAGTCATAGAACGGACACTGGGCGCAATCATTCCAGAATTGCACCAAATGTGGTAGCAGGCAGGTAAAACAATGTTTTACTCACCGGCCACAATAGCGGCTTTTCACGCCATATTGTCTCAAACCTGCCACATTCATTATGCATTCCCGGGACACATGCTGTTTTGATGGCAGGTGGGCACCAATTCACCTGCCACGCCGTCACCTCGCCGCTTTATCACACCAGGCACCACATTTAAAGTACTCAGTGTTTCCAGCCCAGCTCTGCATCAAAGAAGACATGGCCCCGGAAGGCAAGAAGACTGCAGCCTTCGAGCGCTTTTTGGATGCCGTGGAGGCCTGCTGTGATGTCCTCTACCTCCACTCTGGCCATAGGAGGAGCAGCAACATTACCACCCTGGCTTGGTAGGCAATGGCAGTGGTGATCAGTGCCAATGTTGCACAGAAGAGGTTGGCCATTCAATGCAGATGGAGGATGAATGATCTCATCCATGCAGCCAGGGTATGGTAACCATCTCATCACTCTAAACTCTCACATTCAAGCCCATTACACATTCACTGGCATCTCACTCACTGCCAGCTCAAGGGACATCACCACTCACTCTCTCACACACACCCTCACATCTCCATCTGGCCTCATCTCCTCTGGAGACTGTCTCCTCAGTCCTCACCACCTTGAGGCCACTTGCACAGATCAACATGAGCCCCCACACACACCCTGGGATACCCTCCTTCCCCAGTGCAGCTCTCGTCCTGCAGCCCCTTCCCTTGCCTGAGGCCACTTCTCCTCCTTCCCCAAGCAAACCCTATCCCTGCAGCCATTGAAAAGCCACCCACATATGGCTGGTCTGGTAGGTAGAGACCCACCTGTGAGCCCCCCTAAAAGTGACATGATGCTGTCTGCGAAGCCTGGCACTGATGACTGCAAGTGCTGACGGAAGCAAGGTAGGCAAACAAACCTTGAAGTCCTGAGTGAAGTGCAGCCCGCTAAGTGTATGCCTTATATATGCTTTTGTGAAACACGTTGGCTTCTTTTCCCTCCGATGTGGGCGGATGATCCAGCAGGGGGGGATGGGTCTGGCGGGCTAGCCTTATGATGTGCTGATGTATTCCTATGAGGTTCTCGAAATCCGATGGTGGGGAACGTGGCCTGTCATCGGCAAACTGGTTTTACAACATTGTGAAACCATATTGTCTGCTCACACCACCAAACATGCCCGATGCCACCGGGAATAGAAAGTCCCGGCCACTGAGAAGATAGCTTTGAGAATCATTTTCCTTTATCAGAACATAAATCTTATTGTCAATCCCTGAATAGCTATTGTTTAGTGAAGTGTACTTTTCGCATCAGTGATGGGAATGCGTCACAACTTGGTGCTAAATATAGGAAGTCTTTGAGAAACGCCAACATTCTGCCTGTGAATTGCAAATCACAGTAGCGAACAAATAAATACATACAAGCAATTTGACTAACATATATCTACACAAACTTAGTTCCTGAAGTATGGGTCCCTTTGCTGGCAAACACCCATAGTGCATTGATATGTTGGGTGTCAGGATCAATGGAAACCTGAAGCTTCCCAGGAACTGCTGGAAGTATGCAGCAAGTTAGCTCATGGAATCGTACAGCACAGGAGGTCGCCATTCAGGCCATCATGCCTGTGCCAGCTATCCAGTTAGTCCCACTCCCCAATTACACAGCCTGCAATTTTTCCTTTTCAAATATTTATCAAATTCCTTTTTAAAAGCTACAATAAAATATGCTTAGTCCACTCTTTCAGGCAGCGCATTCCCGATCATAACAATGTAACAGTTAGGGATATACTTCCGTCTTCATGGGCTTGTGCAGGGTGTAGAGGAAAATTTTGCTGGGGAAGGGAAATCATACACCTGTTCCAGGACCAGCATGATTTTAACTTTAATGGAAATGAAGATAGGTGCGTTCTGTTCCCAACACATTTTTCATTTATACCGTTCTCATACATCAGAATGTGCAGGGCTTGAGGACAGAAATTTACGCCTTACTTTCTTTCAGAAAATGGAGGTCTCTGCCCTAAATATTAACCTTGCCAGAGCAATATCCAATGAAGAGAACCACCTAAACTGTGAACACATTTTCATTTTAGAAGCTGCCTGGTGTGTGTATTTCATTTTCTATTAATACAATAGCCCTGGGTAGGATGAAACCGTCTTATCATTGTGTTTCCCCGTTCCACTGGATGATTTACATTAACTATTAAACACATTCGTTGACATAGACATTAAACAAGCTGTTTTAGCTTGATTTCTAAGGGCCAAAGCTGAGAAATCAGAAATATATGGCATGGTATGATATATTGAACACTTCTCAGGTTCAGAGAATTCAGTGAGAACAAAAGCTTCTTCTAAGGTTCAAAATACATCATTGTTATCTATAAGATTATATCTTTGTTTTTATTCATTCAAGGGATGTGGGCTTTGTGGCTGGGCCAGCATTTATTGCTCATCCCTAGTTGCCCTTGAGAAGCTGGTGGTGAGCTGCCTTCTTGAACCGCTGCAGTCTACTAATTTAATCGCTTGTAGTTTAAGGTCTTTTGTGGTTTATAGTTTGTATATTCTACAGTAATGAGGATCAGGAAAGAAGGGCCCTAGAGTAATTGACTTAAAAGGTTTAATTTAAAGGGATAAGTCATGGCAGGAGCGCTCAAAGCCATGGTATGCTCCTCGTGCTCCATGTAGGAAGCCGGGAACATTTCCAGTGCCTGGGACCAGCATGTGTGCAGGAAGTGTGTCCAGCTGCAGCTCCTGGAAGCTCGGGTTTTAGAGCTGGAACGGCGGCTGGGGACACTGTGGAGCATCCGCGAGTCTGTGAACATCATGGATAGCACGTTTAGAGAGCTGGTCACACCGAAGATGAAGGCACTTGAGGAAGGAAGGGAATGGGTGACCGGCAGGCAGTCCAAGAGAAACAGGCAGGTAGATCAGGAGTCCCCTGGGGTCCCGCTCGCAAATCGGTATTCCATTTTGGAGGCTGATGAAGGCACTGGTTCCTCCAGGGAGTGCAGACAGAGCCAAGTTTCTGGCACCACAAGCAGCCTGTCTGTACAGGTGGGGAGGAATGGAGGAAGAGCAACAGTAATAGGGGATTCTATAGTCAGGGGAACAGATAGGCGCTACTGTGGCCGTCAACGTGGCTCCAGGATTGTATGTTGCCTCCCTGGTGCCAGGGTCTGGGATGTCACTGAACGACTGCAGGGCATCCTGAAGGGGGAAGGTGATAAGGCAGAGGTCATGGTACATGTTGGTACCAATGACATAGGTAGAAAGAGGGATGAGGTCTTCCATCAAGAATTTAGGGAGTTAGGCAGTGGTCTAAAAAGCAAGACCTCTTAGGTTGTAATCTCTGCATTACTCCCAGTGCCACGTGCTAGCAAGCTCAGAAATAGGAGAATAGCGCAGATGAATATGTTTCTGGGGAAGGTGGGACCTGTACAAGCAGGATGGTCTACATCTGAACCGAAGCGGGACTAACATCCTTGCGGGCGGGTTTGCTAGTGCTGTTGGGGGGAGTTTAAATTAATTCGGCAGGGGGAGGGAACACAGAATGTTAGCAGAATAGGGACACATCATAATACAATAAAACAATCAAGTCAGAGGGAATACAGCTGCATTAAGCTTCAAGGGAGTAAGGCAAGGCTGGATGGCCTCTACTTTAATGCCAGGAGTATTACAGGTAAAACGGATGAGTTAAGGGTGAGGATTGACACGTGGAATTGTGATATAGTAGTCATCACTGAGACATGGTTGAGGGAAGGGCAGGATTGGCAGCTCAATATTCCGGGTTATAGTATCTTCAGGTGAGACAGGGGAAGGGGTAAAAGAGGAGGAGGTGTTGCATTATTAGTTAAGGAGTCATTTACTGCAGTAAGGAGAGATGATATCTTGCAGGGGGCATCGAATGAAGCTTTGTGGGTAGAGCTTAGGAATAAAAAAGGGGCAGCCACATTGTTAGGTGTTTATTATAGACCCCAGATAGTCAGTGGGAAATTGAGGAGCAAATATGTACACAATTTGTGGAGGTGTGTAAAAACAATAACAATAGGGTAATTATATTAGGTGATTTCAACTTTCCCAACATTAATTGGGATAGACATTGTGTTAAGGGCTTGGATGGAGTAGATTTCTTGAAATGTGTACAGGAGAACTTTTTAGGTCAATATGTAGAAGGTCCAACAAGGGATGGTGCAGTGCTAGACCTAATTCTGGGGAATGAAGCCGGACAGGTGGCTGAGGTGGTGGTGGGGGAGCATTTTAGTGATAGCGACCACAACATGGTACAGTTTAAGTTTGTTATGGACAAAGAAATCGACAAGTTGCAAAAAAATGTTTTGGATTGGGGGAGAGTGGATTTTAGTAAAATAAGGCAGGATCTGGCCAAGGTAGACTGGGAACAGTTACTTGTGGGGAAATCTACAGAGGAGCAGTGGGTGGTGTTCAAAAAGGAAATGGGGAGGATACAGGCTTAACATGTTCCCTCTAGGGTGATAGGAAGGAGTAACAAGCCCAGAGAACCATGGATGACCAGAGATATTCAGGTTACGATGAGAAGGAAAAGAGAGGCTTTTAGCAGGTACAAGGGAAGCAAATCAGCAGAGGCATTAATGGAGTACAGAAAGTGTAGGGTGGAGCTGAAGAAAGCAATTAGGAGAGCAAAGAGGGGATATGAGAAAGCTCTGGCTGGTAAAAGTAGGGAAAATCCCAAATATTCTATAAGTTTATCAATGGGAAGAGGATAACCAGGGAAAGGGTAGGGCCCATAAGGGACCAAGGGGGCAATCTATGGGTGGAGCCGTGGACATCACTAGAGTGTTGAAAGAATACTTCACATCCATCTTCACCCAAGAGAATGAGGATGAAGGTATTGAATTCGGGGAGAGAGACTGCAGGGTTCTTCAGCAAATTGATATAGGGAGGGACAAGGTATTGGAGGTGTTGTCAGGCTTAAAAGTGGACAAATCTCCAGGTCCAGGTAATTTGTGTCGCAGACTGCTGAGTGAGGGAAGGGATGAGTTTGCAGGGGCTCTGACCCAAATTTTTAATTCCTCTCTGGCCGCAGGGGAGGTGTCAGAGGACTGGAGAAGAGCTAATGTGGTTCCACTATTTAAGAAGGGTTGTAGAGATAAGCCAGGGAACTATAGGCCAGTGAGTCTCACGTCAGTGGTAGGGAAACTATTGGAGAAAATTCTGAAGGAGAGTATCTATCTCCACTTGGAGAGGCAAGGTTTGATCAGAGATTAGTCAGCATGGCTTTGTCAGAGGGAGGTCATGCCTAACAAATTTAATTGAATTTTTTGTGGAGGTGACCAGGTGTGTAGACGAGGGTAGTGCAGTTGATGTAGTTTATATGGATTTCAGCAAAGCTTTTGACAAGGTCCCACATGGGAGACTTATAAAGAAGGCAAATGCACATGGGATACAAGGTAATTTGATAAGGTGGATTCAAGATTGGCTTAGTTGTAGGAGGCAGAGGGTGATGACAGAAGGATGCTTTAGTGACTGGAAGCCAGTGTTGAGTGGCATAGGTCCCCTATTATTTGTCATTTATATAAATGACATAGATGACTATTTGGGGGGTAGGATTAGTAAGTTTGCGAATGACACAAAGATTGGCCAGGTGGTTAACAGTGAGGTTGAGTGTCTTGAGCTACAGGAAGCTATAGACGCGGCGGTCAAATGGGCAGATAAGTGGCAGATGGAATTTAACCCTGAAAAGTGTGAGGTGATACACTTTGGAAGGAGTAATTTGTCAAGAAAGTATTCAATGAACGGCATGACACTAGGAAGTTCTGAGGAACAAAGAGATCTTGGCGTATGTTCATAGATCTCTGAAGGCAGAGGGGCATGTTAGTGGCGTGGTGAAAAAGGCATATGGGACACTTGTCTTTATCAATCGAGGCATAGAATACAAAAGTAGGGAGGTTATGTTGGAGTTGTATAGAACCTTAGTGAGGCCACAGCTGGAGTACTGTGTGCAGTTCTGGTTGCCACATTATAGGAAGGATGTGATTGCACTGGAGGGGGTGCCGAAGAGATTCACCAGGATGTTGCCTGGGATGAAACATTTAAGTTATGAAGAGAGGTTGGATAGACTTGGGTTGTTTTCGTTGGAGCAGAGGAGACTGAGGGGCGACCTGATCGAGGTGTACAAGATTATGAGGGGCATGGACAGGGAGCAGCTGTTCCCCTTAGTTGAATGGTCAGTCACAAGTAGGCATAAGTTCAAGGTGAGGGGCAGGAGGTTTAGGGCGGATGTGAGGAAAAACCTTTTTACCCAAAGGGTGGTGACAGTCTGGTATGCATAGCCTGGGAGAGGGTGGAGGCGGGTTGCCTCACATCCTTTAAAATGTACCTGGATGAGCACTTGGCAGGTCATAACATTCAAGGCTATGGGCCAAGTGCTGGTAAATGGGATTAGGTAGGTAGGTCAGGTGTTTCTCATGTGTCGGTGCAGACTCGATGGGCCGAAGGGCCTCTTCTGCACTGCGATTCAGTCCATGTGGTGTAGGTATACCCACAGTGCTGTTAGGAAGGGAGTGCCAGGATTTTGACCCAGTGACAGCAAAGGAACAGCGATGTATTTCCAAGTCAGGATGGTGAGTGACTTGGAGGGGAACTTCCAGGTGGTGGTGTTCCCATCTATCTGCTGCCCTTGTCCTTCTAGATGGTGGTAGTCACAGTTTGAAAGGTGCTGTCTAAGGAGCTTTGGTGAATTCCTGCAGTGTATCTTGTAGATGGTACACATTGCTGCTATTGTTCATCAGTGGTGGAGGGAGTGAATGTTTGTGAATGTGGGGAGTATTCCATCACACTCCTGATTTGTGCCTTGTGGATGGTGGACAGGCTTTGGGGAGTCAGGAGGTGAGTTACTAGTCACACAATTTCTAGCCTTTGACCTGCTCCTGTAGCTACAGTATTTATATGGCTCGTCCAGCACACTTTCTGGTCAATGGTAACCCCCAGGATGTTGACAGTGGGGGATTCAGTGATGGTAATGCCATTGAACGTCAAGGGGTGATGGTTAGATTCTTTCTTGTTGGCGATGGTCATTGCCTGACACTTGTATGGCGCAATTGTTACTTGTCACTTATCAGCCCAAGCCTGGATATTGTCCATGTCTTCCTGCATTTGGACATGGACTGCTTCAGTATCTGAGGAGTCGTGAACGGTGCTGCGCATTGTGAAAACATCAGCGAACATCCCCACTTCTGACCTTATGATGGAAGTAAGGTCATTGATGAAGCAGCTGAAGATGGTTGGGCTGAGGACATTACCCTGGGGAACTTCTGCAGTTATGTCCTGGAGCTGAGATGACTGACCTCCAACAACAACAACCATCTTCCTTTGTGCTAGGTATGATTCCAACCAGTGGAGAGCTTTCCCCCGATTCCGATTGACTGCAGTTTTGCTATTGTTCCTTGATGCCACACTCGGTCAAATGTGGCCTTGATGTCAAGGGCAGTGACTCTCACCTCACCACGGTAGTTCAGCTCTTTTGTCCATGTTTGAACCAAGGCTGTAATGAGGTCAGGAGCTGAGTGGCCCTGGGAAAACCCAAACTGGGCGTCAGTGAGCAGGTTGTTTCTAAGCAACTGCCGCTTGATAGCACGGTTGATGATCCCTTCCATTACTTTACTGATGATCGCGAGTAGACTGATGGGGCGCTAATTGGCCAGGTTGGATTTGCAATGCATTTCTGTGTACAGGTCATACCGCATAGCCGGGTAGATATAGGTATATGAATATATCCATTTACAATTTGGACACTGATTCTGGTTCATGACTTGGGAGGGTACAATCAATGTACAGCAAAGTCCTGGCTTTTTTGTTCGCGTATTCGCTTATCCGCACTTTATACTTTGTGCACCGCATATCGTGTGAGCAATTGTTCGCTTATCCGCGTTTTCTTTCTCCTCTCTTCTCTTTCCCCAGGAGGTGGCAGCCATGACAGAGCAGAGAGCTCACCACGTTTTAACAGGGAGATGTTGTTGAAGTCTCTGGAAGTGGATTCCTTCCATTAGCCCTGGCCATGGGCATTTAATTCTCTTTTTTTAAGCACCTTTCTGACAGGGGTGAGAAGCGTTGCCTGCAATGGTTACAGCTGAAATACAGCCCAGCAGAGAAATTAACCTGGAAATATCTGAATCTCTTGGTCCAGAGCTGCAATAATGGCTCTGTTCAATTTTGAAATCTTCACCGATTTTGTCTGCCAGTTTATGAGGTGATTCATTTTTTGCTTAAATGAGGATTGTCTCTTTTAAAAATTTTCAATACATGTCTTGCATTGCTCAGATACCACAATTTGCTGTACAGGACAGTAACTGCATAAACTAATGCCCTTGCATTGCTGGAACCTATTTAATTGACTCCCATTGAAAAGCATGGTCATCGCTCGCGATTTCGCCGTTTGCAAGGATTTGTGGGAACGTAACCCCCACGAATGTATTGAAATGTAATTAAAATAATTTCTTCATATAGGTGATGTTGTATTACACAGCACAAGAAGACAATTTACCCCCAATGAGTGTAGCTCATTACACCTTCGCTTTAAATTTATTTTCTTTCCTTGAAATGCAACGTGTGATTCTGCAATCTAATCCTCGTGTGGCCCAAAGCTTGCATTATTAAAAATTGTGCTTCTCACAGCCTCTGGTTTACTGTTTATTGAAATTAATAGACAAAACATAACATGCTGCACACCCAAAAGTTTCTAAGATGCACTCTCTTTGAATAGTGCCCCCTATACTGAGTGTAGATTATGGAATCACCCTCCAGAATCTAGTAATAGTGAAGCTCGCAGAGTTAAGCAACAATGGCTTATTCTTACAATTATCGCATATATGAATGTGGGGAAAAGGGAGAAAGCAAAAATCAGATTGTGATGGAGGTTTGAGAAACATAATTTCCTGAAGCACTTAGTTTAAAATGGATGAAACATGTTGTCTTTCACAAAATGATTACTTCATTGAACATTCGCAGAGTACCACATTAAACAAAATCAATGCTATTCAGAAATGTAAGCAACCTATTGCATATTTCAGTTACTACAGAAGTAATTTTAAAGCATTCCATTTAAATGGTGTAGGTTACCAAAATGGAAAGGTGTAATTACTCTTTGTTGGTGATCAAAGATTATGCTGTTTTATTATAGCAGATAAATACATGGTGCATAAATTAAAACCTAAGAATTAGGTCTAATGTTGGTTTACAACTTGAGTGGTGGTAAAACAAACAAAACTAAGATCATATTATACATCATATAATAAAAAGTCCCACTTTTTGCCACTTCCTTGGAACCAATGAGAAATAAAAGTGATACAATCTTACTGGTCTCATTCCATCCTGTCCTTGCAATGTGATTTTATAGGTTTTTCTTTCGAGTTTTGCGCCACATGGCAGATGTACCAATAGCTCTTGGGATTAGACACTCTTTGTGGAATCAGGACCTGTTACAACAAATTATTAACAATCTGAGGTTTGCTTTTAAATTTATTTTTCTTCCTTTGACTTCCTTGATAGAAAATGGAATGCTGGGCGTCAGATCTGGGAAAAGTGGCTATAATAAGATAGCAGTAGTTTTGATTTTCCTTGCAAATAGAAACAACCATAGAATGGTTGTGGCACTTTGATGAATGGATCAGTCTTAAACACATGATACTTCCCAACTGAGGTGGGTCAGGCAGAGTTGCCCTCTGGGTGAACTTGAGACCTCAAGTCATTTGAAATCTTGAGGTTCAACAGGGTCAGTTATGCAGCCACCAAATGATTTGCAATGTGAGATCTAAAGCAAGTTTCTGGACTAACTTCTACGCATCTCTAAGAAAAAAATGCATTTTGTGGCACAAATGGATTTGGCCATAATGCAAAAAGAAGGATCTATTGTCTCCTTTTACTGTACATGTGGGGAATGATGGTATGCTTGTTAACATATTTACCTTGTCATCTAAGACCTGTGTTTGATAGGGACTTCACAGAAGGCTATTGCGTCAACTTACATTATTTGGTGTTAAAGGCAAGGTATTAAAAGTTGGCACTAATTGAAGTAAATGAAGTGGATAAATCACCTAGTCCAGAATGGGATGCATCCTAGCTTGCTGAAAGAAGTAAGGATAGAAATTGTAGAGCTGCCGGCCACAATCTTCCAATCATTATACAAGGATGATGTCAAAGGACTGGAGGATTGCAAATGTTACAACCTTTGTTCAAAGAACTGGAGAAGCATAAGCCTGACAACTACAGGCCAGTCAGTTTACTGTTGGTGAGGAGGGATCAATAACCCGGGGCAAAATTCACAGCCATTTTATCAAATGTGGACCAATACATTTATTAAGGGCAAACCACATTTGACGAACTTGATTGTATTTATTGATGAGGTCACAGAGAGAATGCATTTGGGCAATGCAGTTGATGTCATGTATCTGAATTTTCAAATCATTTGATCAAGTAATACATATTAGGCTTTTTAGCAAAATTGAAACCAACGGGATAATAGAAACAGCAGCAGAATAAATGCAAAATTGTCCAAGGGAAAGAAAACAGAGAGTTGTAGTAAATGTTGTTTGGACTGGGGAGTTGTATACAGTAGAGTTCCTCTATATTCAGTACGGGACCACTGCTGTTTTATACATACATTAATGTCTCAGACCTGGGGGGTAAGGGCACATTTGCAGTTGACACAACTTGGACGTGTGGTAAACAATGAGGAAGATAGTAATAGATGTCATGAAGACATAAACCCGCTGGTGGAATGGCTAGACATAGAGTAGATGAAATTTAACACAGAAAAGTGAGAGGTGATACATTTTGGTGGGGAGAATGAGGAGAGACAATACAAACAAAATGGTACAATTTCAAAGGGGGGTGTGAAAAGAGAGGGAGAGATGGAAGTTTTGTGCATAAATCTTTGAAAGAAGCAGAAGAGATTAACAAAGCAGTGAATAAAGCATGTGGAACCTTGATTTATGAATACAGACACATAGGGTACAAAAGTCAGGAAGTTATGCCAAACTATATAAAAACATTAATAAGGTCCCAAATGGAGTATTGTATCCAATTCTTGGCACCACTTGGATATGTGAAGGATATAAGAACCTTGGAAAGGGTTTTTAGAGGTAACATGCTTCCAGCGATTACAATGATGTGGGTAGACTGGAGAAACTGGGGCTGTTTTCCATAGAGCAGAGAAGGCTATGAGAAGGTGTGGTAGAGATGTTTAAAGTTACGAAGAGGTTAGCTGGACTGTCAGCAGTGGCTCAGTTGGTAGCACATTCACCTCTGTAATAGAAGGTTTTGGGTTCAAGTCCCACTCTAGAACGTAAGCACACAAATCATGGCTAACGCTCAGTACAGCATTGAGAGAATCCTGCAGTGGTAGAGCTACTGTCTTTCAGTTGAATGTTAAGATGAGGACTTGTCTGCCTTCTAATGTGAATGTAAAATATCCCATGGGACTGTTTAGAAGAAAAGCTGTTGAATCTCCCCAGTGTTCAAGTCAATATTTATCCTTCAATCAACATCACAAAAATAGAATTTCTGGTCAATATCACATCACTGTTTGTGGAAGTTTGCTGTGCAGTAATTGGCTGCTGTGTTTCTGATATTACAACAGTGACTACATTTCAAAAATGTACTTCATTGGCTGCAATGCGGTTTAAGTTGTTTAGTGGTTGTCATATGCACTATATAAAAGCAATTTTTTTTTAAATGAAGTGAAACTGTTTCCAATGGCTGAATGGTCAATAACAAGAGGACATAGATTTAAGGGTGATTAACAAAAGAACCAGAGGCACCATGAGGAAAGCCTTTTTACACAAGTAGTTAGGATTTGGAATACACTGCTAGTATGATGATGGATACAGATTAAACAGCAACCTTCAAAAGAGAATTGGACAAATACCTGAAGGGGAAAAAAATTGCAGAGTTATGAGCAGAGGAATGAGACTAACTGGCTACCAAAAGAGCCAGCACAGGCTCAATTTGGACAAGCTGAGTGAGTCTGCAAATGCATGGCAGATGCAGTATAATGTGGATAAATGTGAGGTTATCCATTTTGGTAGCAAAAACATGAAGGCAGATTATTATCTGAATGGCTATAAATTGAGAGAGGGGAATGTGCAACGAGACCTGGGTGTCCTTGTACACCAGTCACTGAAGGTAAGCATGCAGGTGCAGCAGGCGGTAAAGAAGGCAAATGGTATGTTGGCCTTCATAGCCAGAGGATTTGAGTACAGGAACAGGGATGTCTTGCTGCAATTGTACAGGGCCTTGGTGAGGCCACACCTGGAATATTGTGTGCAGTTTTGGTCTCCTTATCTGAGGAAGGAAGTACTTGCTATAGAGGAAGTGCAGCAACGGTTTACCCGATTGATTCCTGGGGTGGCGGGACTGACATATGAGGAGAGATTGAGTCAATTCGGATTATATTCGCTGGAGTTCAGAAGAATGAGGGGGGATCTCATAGAAACCTATAAAATTCTAACAGGACTAGACAGGGTAGATGCAGGAAGGATTTTCCCGATGGTGGGGGAGTCCAGGACCAGGGGTCACAGTCTGAGGATATGGGGTAGACCATTTAGGACTGAGATGAGGAGAAATTTCTTCATCCAGAAAGTGGTGAGCCTGTGGAATTCATTACCACAGAAAGTAATTGAGACCAAAACATTGTATGTTTTCAAGAAGGAGTTAGATATAGCTCTTGGGGCGAAAGGGATCAAAGGGTATGGAGAGAAAGAGGGAGCAGGCTATTGAGTTGGAGGATCAGCCATGATCATAATGAATGGCGGAGCAGGCTCGAAGGGCCGAATGGCCTGCTCCTAGTTTCTATGTTTCAATGCGCTGAATAAACTCCTTCTAAGCTGTACCATTCTATGATTTTATGATTATATATGATGGATAACACTTTCATATCTCATAGAGCATCAACATTGTATAAAGACCTCAATAAGGCTTAGTCACAAGTGGTGTCCCGCACTACTCAATGCAGAGATCATAGAAGCATAGAATTGTTACAATGCAGAAGGAGGCCATAAAGCCTGATGTATCTGTGCTAGCTCTCAAGATCAACTTAGCAAGTTCCACTCCTACACCCTTTCTCTGTAGCCCCGCATTCTTTATCTCATCAGGTATTTCTAATTTCCTTTTGAAGAACACAAGAACTGCATTCACCACACTCTCAGGCAGTGCATCCCAGATCCTAACCACTCACTACATAAAAATGTTTTTCCCCATGTCGCTATTGTACCTTCTGCCAATCATCTTAAATTGGTGTATTCTTATTCTTGACGTTTGTGCCATGGGAACAGTTTCCCTCTATCTATTCTGTCTAGACACCTCATGATTTTGAATGCCTCTATCAAATCTCCTCGTAAATTTCTCTTCTGTAAAGAGAACAATCATTCTATCCTCGTAACTGAAGTCTTTCATCCCAGAACCATTCTTGTAATTCTTTACTGCACACTCTTCAATGTCTTTGTATTCTTCCTATAGTGTGATATCCAGAATTGGACATAATACCCCAGTTGCGAATGAACTGGTGTTTTTTAAAGTTTCACTATGACTTCCTTGTTTTTGTACGTCTTTTGTAACAAAAAGTGTACTTCCCACCTTACAGAAGCCTACCTGTTCTTTGGGATTAAAATTACCCAATAGTTCTTTCATTGGAAGGTTTTAAAATTCTCATCTTTGGTTTTAGATCCCTCCGTGGCTTGGCCCTACCTACTTCTAACCTCCTCCATCCCTATTACCCCACAGACCTCTGTACTCCAATTCTGGCCTTCTGCGCATCTCTGAAATTATTCGCTCAATTAGCCGCTGCGTTTTCAGCTGCCTAGGCCCATAACTCTGAAACTAACTCTGTCGACCTCTCTGCTTCATTTCTCCTCTTCCTATATTAAAATCTAGCTCTTTGACCAAGTTTTTTGGTCACCTGTTCTAATATCTCCTCGTGAGAATTCTCTTGACCCCCCCTAATCATACTCCTGAGGCTTGCAATCTTCCTACTAAATCCACCACTGAATCCCAATCATGGACTCTGAGGCTCATCCATTTCTCCTCCAAATTCTTTCCTTCCAACCTAACCTCTTATCTGGGAATTGAGGCACGAACCTGTGCAGGCTTTTACCTTAGCACTGTCTATATTATGATGAAGTTTAAAGCCCAAAATCATGCACTTCTCCAACCTCAGGAATTGATCGCAGATTGTTCCCATTGTGTGGACATTGTGCACCCATAAAGAGTACTCCCCTATTTAACCCCTGGTTTATTTTACAATCTATGAGAGTTCTCTTTATTTTAGAAACTTAAATCTACCTTGCCTAAATGAGTACAAAATAGTGTTATTGTCAAATATTTAATAAGTTCACTTGGTTAATGTCACATTTGATTCAGTAAAACTTCAAACTGTTAATAATTGCTGTGAAGTTCACACTGTGGTTAGTTATGACTATCTGAAACTCTTCCTTCTAACTGAAGAGACCCAGTTCCACATTCTGCCGCAACTTCACAAAGATTCATGCAATGACTAGTAAGATTGGGCAAAGAAAGATAAAAAGTGTTATCGGTGCACTTCCAAATATTGTAAATAAATATTGCAGCAATACAATATGTACATGTTGATCTCAATGTGAATATTCTTGGATTTATTAACGAACGGAGCACATGTAGTAATGTGGCTTGCCCCGCTTGCAATTTTTAACCTGCCACTTTCCTCTTCTCCTCACGAGAACACAGTTCTTGCCTTTTTTCCTCGAAGCAGGAGGGGGACCTTGTTTCCAATTTGTGAAGGACACTTGTTCTCCCCCAGCCCAATCCCATTTTCCTGGACTGATCCTATCATTGAGACCTGAGAATTTGAAGGAAAATAAGTAACTCATAATGAATAGTTGACAGGTTGTACAGATCCTGATAGACCAATTGCTATTAAATTCATAAATTACACAGATATATTGAAAGAAATATATAATTTCTATAGAGACTTATCACATTGTCAAAATGCTTCATGTAATGTGTTGCTTTTTGAATTCTAATGATGGTCACGTGGACCAAACTACAAAACTTGGAAAAGCTGGCAAACACTTTTAAGAAGTTTGAAGCTCAACGCAAACTGGAGGAACAGCACCCCATCTTCCGACTAGGCACTTTACAGTCTTCCGGACTTAATATTGAGTTCAACAATTTCAGATGATGAACTCTCTCCTCCATCCCCACCCCCTTTCCGATCCCTCTTTTTCCAATAATTTATAATCTTTTTACAACTATATTTTTTTCTTTTCCCTCCTATTTTTAAATTTATTTTGATCTATTGTCTCATCTCCACCTTTTAGCCCATTTCGATCCCTTCCCCCCACCCCACCCGCACTAGGGCCATCTGCCACTAGCTTGCTTCCCTTAATGTCCCGATTAGCACATCCTTTAGATAAGATCACCACAGTCAACACACCTTTGTCCCTTTGTCTATGACATCTTTGGCAGTCTCTTCTTGGCCTCCGCCTATCACTGGCCCTATATCGAGCTCTCCTGTCCTGTCCCACCCCCTTCTACCAGCTTATATTTCATCTTATTTCTATATGTCTTCGTTCTGATGAAGGGTCATACGGACTCAAAACATCAACTGTTTCCCTCTCCGCAGATGCTGTCAGGCCTGCTGAGTTTTTCCAGGTATTTTTGTTTCTGTTATTTATGTGTCTTCAAGCTTTCTTACTCTTGTATAAATATTCCCATGTCTAAATAAATGAATTCTCAATGTGTTCACCCAATCCCTTACGAGTGAGTGGTGCCTTTATATCATTATAAAAACATGACAGTTTGTGGGGCAGGCACGCCAGGGCCAGTTAGGCAGGATCTGGCAAGGGTATGGTGGGGAGGAAGGGGTAGTTGTCCAGGGTTGTAGGGGTAGAGGTCCAGGGTTTCTTCCAGTAGGGGCAGTCCATGCTTCTAAGGGGGACTTCCATGGAGTAAGGATGCCCAATCAGAAGGGACCCTCAATCAACGGGTTTCTTGTCAAATCACAGAATGAGATTGGCCCGCACTTGGCAATGGAAGGATCCCTAATTTAAAGGAACCCTGGCAGAGATCAGAATGGCTCCACTGAAGATTTTAGTGAGGCTTCGGCAATCAGATTAATTGAAGCACAATGTGAAAAGGCCACTCACCCCCTCCCACCCCCTGCATTCTCTGACACATCCCTGAGGCTATGCAGCCCAGTGTGAGGGCTAGCAAAGAAGTATTGTTCCCTTTGGACGACACAAGTAGCCCAATCAGAAGGGACCCCCCACCCAAAGGACACTCGGGTCTACCTGTTGGCCTCGCCACTCGGTGTATAGCACCCCACCCCACCCTCCCTCCCCTCCCCCACTGCTGCTAGTGGAATACCAGCAGCATACTGATGAGGCCCTTGAGCCTTCTCACCTGATTATACGGTTATCCCCTGACTCGCAGCCCACTCAGTGCAGGGTGGGGGTGTAGGGGTGGGGGGAGGTGTGCTGGAATTAAATTCTGCCCCAGGTTGCGATGGCAACACTCAATCTGACCGTAGTAAACAAAAGACACTAAAATATTTGAAAGACTGCCCAAGCATCCACACTTGTATCGTGTACTAAAAGCTAGTATAGACCTTTGATATAAGGTGTGTGATGTAAAAGTCAGGTCTCAGAATAAATGATAGAATAATTGATGCTTGTGTAAAGATTGTAAAATATTGAAGGGTTATGAACAATGTGTAGATTCTAAGACTGAAGCTCAAGTCGGTTATTAATATCATGGACTGAATCTTGCCACTCTGCTCCTAGCTTTTTCTGAAACACAGTGCCAGAGCTCTGCATTTCTGGCCTGGAGAGCTGAACTGGGCCTGTTCAGAAATCTTGACTCCATCTTGCCTGCCCCACAAACAATATCTTGACATCATTCTCTCTCCCCTTGTCCACTTTCTTCCCACCTACATCCGCGATTCTTCTGATGCCCAACGTCATATCAACAATTCCCAGTTCCCTGACCCTAACCGCCTCCTCTTCACCATGGAAGTCCAATCCCTCTACACCTCCATCCCCCACCAGGATGGCCTGAGGGCTCTCTGCTCCTTCCTCCTTGAACAGAGGCCCGGACAATCCCCATCCACCATCGCTCTCCTCTGTCTGGCCGAACTTGTTCTCTCACTGAACAATTTCTCCTTTAACTTATCTCACTTCCTCCAAATAAAAGGTATGGCTATGGGTACCCGCATGGTCCCCAGTTATGCCTGTCTCTCTATAGGGTATGTGGAACATTCATTCTTCCAGTCCTACTCAAGCCCCCTCCCACAACTAATTTTTCGGTACATCGATGACTGTATCGGTGCCGCTTTATACTCTTATCTGGACCTGGAAAAATTTATCAATTTTGCTTCCAATTTCCACCCCTCTATCACCTTTACACTTCCCTTCCCTTACTTGACCTCTTTGTCTCCATTTCTGGTGATAGACCGTCCATCAATATTCATTACAAGCCCACTGACTCCCACAGCTACCTCGACTACAGCTCCTCACACCCTGCTTCCTGTAAGGACTCCATCCCAATCTCTCAGCTCCTTCTCCACCGTCGCATTTGTTCTGATGGTGTCACCTTCCAAAATAGCTATTCTGACATGTCTTCCTTCTCTCTTAGCTGAGGTTTGCCACCCACTGTGGTTGACAGGGCCCTCAACCGTGTCCAACCCATCTCCTGCGCCTCTGCCCTCACACCTTCCTCTCCCTCCTGGAACCATGATAGGGACCCCCTTTTTCACCCCACCAGCCTCTGCATTCAAAGGATCATCCTCCACCATTTCCGCCAACTTCAGCATGGTTCCACCACCAAACACATCTTCCCCTCACCGCCCCATCAGCATTCCATAGGGATCCTTTCCTCTGGGCACACCCTGGTTCACTCCTCCATCACCTCCAACACCTCATCCCCTTTCCATGACACCTTCCCATGTATTCACAGAAGGTGTAACACTTACCCCTTTACTTCCTCCCTCCTCACTGTCCAAGGGCTCAAATACTCCTTTCAGGCGAAGCAGCACTTTACTTGCACCTCCTTCAATTTGGTCTACTGCATTCGCTGCTCCAAATGCGGTCTCCTTAACATTGCGGAGACCAAACGCAGACTGGGTGATTGCTTTTTAGAAGACCTTCAGTCTGTCTGCAAGCATGACCCAGACATTCCTGTTGATTGCCATTTCAACACACCATCCTGCTCCCATGCCCACATGTCCATCCTTGGCCTGCTGCAATGTTCCAGTGAAACCCAACAGCACCTCATCTTCCAATTAGCATTCTGGTCTTATCATTGAGTTCAACAACTACAGACCATGAACTCTCTCCTCCATCTTTGGCCCTTTTTTAATCCCTTTTTTAAAATGTATTTTTTATTCCCTTACTTTTATTTTTATTAATTTATTCAGTATTTTATTGCCCCCTTTTTTTAATCTCTTTTACTATCTTTTTCCACAACCACTGCCCCCTCCTCCCACCCCACCCTCAATGGGCTCAACAGGGCCATCTGTTACTTGTTCCATGTTGTTCTTTCACAGAGCACTGACTCTTGTTCTGCTATTCCCACATTCTGCTTTCTTACCTTTATGCCACTATCAGCACTTTCTCTAGCCCCTACCACCACCATTAACATCCCTATTGTCTTGTGTTCATGACACCTTTGTCAATCTCTCCTTAGCCCCCACCTATCGCTGACCTTCTTCCCAGCTCCACCTGCTCCACCCCATCTTAAACAATATAAATTTCATCACATTTCTACTTCTCTTTAGCTCTGAAGAAGTCATACAGACTCGAAACGTTAATTCTGCTTCTCTCTCCACAGATGCTGCCAGACCTGCTGAGTTTTTCCAGCGTTTTTTGTTTATTAATTCAGATTTCCAGCATCTGCAGTATTTTGCATTTATCTTTTCTCTTCAGAAATGTCCTGTCCTCAGAATCCTTCTTCGTGGTACAGGGACATGAGGGGAATCCTGGCCACACCCTCTTTTTACAGCGCTAGCTGCTGTATTTTAGTAAGTCTTCATTCACTAACACAATGTAAAATTTTGGGGCATTTAAGTAGCTTTTCACTGTTTTAGTGAGTGAGGTAAGTGGGTAGGGTGGCAGGGTAGTGGATGATCCATCTCAGCCTCCTTCGGAGGTCCCCAGCATCACAGATGCCAGTCTTCAGTCAATTCAATTCACTCCACATGACACCAAGAAACGGTTGAAGGCACTGGACAGCGCAAAGGCTATGGGCCGAGATAACACTCACCGCTTCCCTCCTGCTCGCCGCTTCCTTCCCTGAACCTCCTGCTCACTGCTTCCCTCCCTGACCCTCCCAGGGGGTTGGGGAGGGAGGGAACAGGAGGGTCGAGGAGGGAAGCGGTGAGTGAGAAGGTCAGGAAGAGAGGTGTGAGTGGGAGGGTTGAGGGGGCAGGAAGTGAGCGGGAGGGTCGGGGAGGGAGGGGACGAGCGGGAGGGTTGGGGAGGGGGGTGGCGAGTAATTATTTGGGAAAGCAGGCAGCAAGCAGGAGGGTTGGGGAAGAAGTGGTGAGCGGGTGAATTGAAGAAGGAGGCGGTGAGCGGGTGGTTTGAGGAGGGAGGCGGTGAGTTAGAAGGTGGCGTCAGGTGGGAGGATGAGGAGGGAAATGGCAAGTTGAAAGAGGTGGGAAGCAGCGAGCAGGAGGTAAATGGAAAATGTCCCCATTCCGTCTTCCAATCCCAGCCCTGGCTGTGTATTCACCATACCCCTTGACCTTCCCCTCTCCAATGCTGAACGTTCAGTGCTCAGCAAAGCACTTAGTTTCATACCCTTATGCCCTCATCTCAATGAATTTCGGGCTCGGCACGATGTTGAACTCTTCTTCCGCCGCCTTCGTCTCCGTGCTCACTGCTTTGGGCAGGAGTCCTCTCCCCGTTCAATGGATCCTTTTACCCACCTCCAATATTCTCTCTCCACCTGGACCCCTCCCTCTGGATTCTTACCTTCTCTTGATCTTTTCATTGAGAACTGTTGGTGTGACATTAGTCGTCTTAATTTCTCTGCTCCTCTCACCCACTCTAACCTGTCTCTCTCTGAACTTGCTGCACTCCGTTCTCTCAGGTCCAACCCTGACATTGTCATCAAACCCGCTGACAAGGGTGGTGCTGTTGTTGTCTGGCGCACTGACCTCTACCTCGCAGAGCAAAAACAGAATTACCTGGAAAAACTCAGCAGGTCTGGCAGCATCGGCGGAGAAGAAAAGAGTTGACGTTTCGAGTCCTCATGACCCTTCAGCAGAACTGAGTAAAGTTAAGAGAGGGGTGAAATATAAGCTGGTTTAAGGTGGGGTGGGGGGGGGGTGGGGTGTGGTTGTAGGGACAAGCAAGCAGTGATAGCAGCAGATAATCAAAAGATGTCACAGACAAAAGGAACAAAGAGGTGTTGAAGGTGGTGATATTATCTAAGAAAATGTGCTAATTAAGAATGGATGGCAGGACACTCAAGGTACAGCTCTAGTGGGGGTGGGGTGGAAAGACTGACAGGGTATTACAGTTATAGATTTAAAAATAATGGAAATAGGTGGGAAAAGAAAAATCTATATAAATTATTGGAAAAAACAAAAGGGAGGGGGAAGAAACAGAAAGGGGGTGGGGATGGGGAGTTTAAGATCTAAAGTTGTTGAATTCAATATTCAGCCCGGAAGGCTGTAAAGTGCCTAGTCGGAAGATGAGGTGCTGTTCCTCCAGTTTGTGTTGGGCTTCACTGGAACAATACAGTAAGCCAAGGACAGACATGTGGGCAAGAGAACAGGGTGGAGTGTTAAAATGGCAAGCAACAGAGAGGTTTGGGTCTTTCTTGCAGACAGACCGCAGGTGTTCTGCAAAGCGGTCGCCCAGTTTGCGTTTGGTCTCTCCAATGTAGAGGAGACCGCATTGGGAGCAACGAATACAGTAGACTAAGTTAGGGGAAATGCAAGTGAAATGCTGCTTCACTTGAAAGGAGTGTTTGGGCCCTTGGACGGTGAGGAGAGAGGAAGTGAAGGGGCAGGTGTTGCATCTTCTGCATGGGCATGGGGAGATGCCATAGGTGGGGGTTGAGGAGTAGGGGGTGATGGAGGAGTGGACCAGGGTGTCCCGGAGGGAACGATCCCTACGGAATGCCACCAAGGGGGGGTGAAGGGAAGATGTGTTTGGTGGTGGCATCATGCTGGAGTTGGCGGAGGATGATCCTTTGAATGCGGAGGCTGGTGGGGTGATAAGTGAGGACAAGGGGGACCCTATGATGTCCTCTCACCCATTCTGATCTGTCTCTCACTGAACTTACTGCACTCCGTTCTCAGGTCCAACCCCAAAATTGTCATCAAACCCGCTGACAAGGGTGGTGCTGTTGTTGTCTGGCGCACTGACCTCTACCTCGCGGAGGCTGAGCGTCAACTCGCAGACACTTCCTCCTACCTCTCCCTGGACCATGACCCCACCACTGAACATCAAGCCATTGTTTCCAGGCTTGTCACTGACCTCATCTCCTCTGGAGATCTTCCTCCCACAGCTTCCAACCTGATAGTCGCCCAACCTCAGACAGCCCGCTTCTCCCTCCTACCCAAAATCCACAAACAGAACTGTCCTGGCAGACCGATCGTGTCAGCCTGTTCCTGCCCCACAGAACTCATTTCTCGTTATCTTGACTCCCTTCTCTCTCCCCTTCTCCAGTCCCTTCCCACCTCCATCCGTAATTCCTCTGACACCTTACGTCACATCAACAATTTCCAGTTCCCTGGCCCCAACCGCTTCCTCTTCACCATGGACGTCCAATCCCTCTACACCTCCACCCCCCACCAGGATGGTCTGAGGGCCCTTAGCTTCTTCCTTGAACAGAGGCCCGAACAATCCCCATCCACCACTACTCTCCTCCGTCTGGCTGAACTTGTTCTCACACTGAACAATTTCTCCTTCAACTCCTCTCACTTCCTCCAAATAAAAGGTGTGGCTATGGGTACCCGCGTGGGCCCCAGCTATGCCTGTCTCTTTATGGGGTATGTGGAACATTCCTTGTTCCAGTCCTACGCCGGCCCCCTCCCACAACTCTTTCTCCAGTGCTGCTTCATGCTCTCGTCTGGACCTGAAAAAACTTGTTAATTTTGCTTCCAATTTCCACCCCTCTATCATTTTTACATGGTCCATCTCTGACACTTCCCTTCCCTTCTTTGACCTCTCTGTCTCAATTTCTGGTGATAGACTGTCCACCAATATCCATTACAAGCCTACCGACTCCCACAGCTACCTCGACTACAACTCCTCACACCCCGCTTCCTATAAGGACTCTATCCCATTCTCTCTGTTCCTTCGCCTCCGTCGCATCTGCTCTGATGGTGCCACTTTCAAAAACAGTTCCTCTGACATGTCTTCCTTCTTCCTTAACCGAGGTTTTCCACTCACGGTGGTTGACAGGGCCCTCAACTGTGTCCGGCCCATCTCCCGCGCATCCACCTCACACCTTCCTCTCCCTCCCAGAAACATGATAGGGTCCCCCTTGTCCTCACTTATCACCCCACCAGCCTCCGCATTCAAAGGATCATCCTCCGCCATTTCTGCCAACTCCAGCATGATGACACCACCAAACACATCTTCCCTTCACCCCCCCCAGCGGCATAACGTAGGGATCGTTCCCTCCAGGACACCCTGGTCCACTCCTCCATCACCCCCTAAACCTCAACCCCCTCCCACGGCACCTTCCCATGCAACCGCAGAAGATGCAACACCTGCCCCTTTACTTCCCCTCTCCTCACCGTCCAAGGGCCCAAACACTCATTTCAAGTGAAGCAGCATTTCACCTGTACTTCCCTCAACTTAGTCTACTGCATTTGTTGCTCCCAATGTGGTTTCCTCTACATTGGAGAGACCAAACGCAGACTGGGTGACCGCTTTGCAGAACACCTTCGTTCTGTCCGCAAGCATTACCCAGACCTCCCTGTCGCTTGCCATTTCAACACTCCACCCTGCTGTCATGCCCCATGTCCATCCTTGGCTTGCTGCATTGTTCCAGTGAAGCTTAACACAAACTAGAGGAACAGCACCTCATCTTCCGACTCGGCACTTTACAGCCTTTCGGACTGAATATTGAGTTCAACAATTTTAGATCATGAACTCTCTCCTCCATCCCCACCCCCTTTCTGATTTTTCCCCCTCCTTTTTGTTTTTTCCAATAATTTATATAGATTTTTCTTTTCCCACCTATCTCCATTATTTTTACATATATTTCCATCCATTGTTTTATCTCTACCTTTTAGCCTTTTTTGATTCCTTCACCCCACCCCACCCCCACTAGGGCTATCTGTACCTTGCTTGTCCTGCTTTCTACCCCTAATTAGCACATTCCTTTAGATAATATCACCACCTTCAACACCTCTTTGTCCATTTGTCTGAGACATCTTTTGGTTGTCTCCACCTATCACTGGCCCTCTATCCAGCTCTCTTGTCCCAACCCCCCCTCTTAAACCAGCTTATATTTCACCCCTTTTCTATTTTTCTTTAGTTCTGTTGAAGTCATGCGGATTCGAAACGTTAACTGTGCTCCCTTCCACAGATGCTGCCAGACCTGCTGAGTTTTTCCAGGTATTTTTGTTTTTGCTTTCGATTTCCAGCATCCGCAGTTTTTTGCTTTTATCTTAGTGCTCAATGTTAACCTTCACAACAAGTGGGAAAAAGTCAGGAGATTAAACCCTAGAAAACGTAAATACTAGCTCAAGCTGAATGGTACATGCCTGCTGCCATTTTTATGGTGGAGGTGAAGTGTTATGAAAGTATCCCATAGTAGAGAGGCAGGACATTGCATTAACATATCTAAATCAATCAGGTTTTCAATTTGGCCTAAATTTATTTCTAGCTCCTTAGGTTTCTCAGGCCTTTGGAATTCTGCAGCAAAAGTACTTTTTACAGCACTTCTTGTGAGCCAGCAGGAGCAGGAGTATCCCCTCAATGGAAGCTTTCAGCTCCCCTTATGCTGATTTCCCTTTCTTTAGCCCATGCTATGACTGCTGGCCTCCCATCCGCTTTCTCCAGCCCCAGTGTGATGATTGCTTCCCTCCCACAAGCATGGCTGACTCCCAGCCCATGAAGCCCCTTTCTGGAGTCTGATCCCCTCCTGTGATCATGGCCAACATCCCCACCACCACTCCGCAAGCATCAAAGGAACGTGTTCACTGTCCTGAAATTACTTTTGACCCCCAGCCCCCTTAAGCCCCATCTGTAACCTACACCCCTATCAAATGTAAGGGTCCCTCGCCAAGCCTCCCCAGGTTAGAGTTTCCTGTCATTGTGTTTTCTATCTAGCAGCTGGATGGGTTGTCAGGCGGGAAATGAAAAAAAACAAATTGGTAACAAGACCCTGCAGTTAAATTCAGCAACAGCTCCGTAACTCTAGCCTTGCAAGATTCTTAAGCTGTTTTCGGTCTCACCCTCTCCCTCCCCACCTCGCCATAAACATCCGATAAGCAAAATTGGTAGGTGTGATACTCGATCAAGACAAGAACATCAGAAACCATTGTTGTGGCCTTTAATATGGCAAATATATTGTAAGAACATGTTGGAATGAGGCCTGTGTGACATCATCTCCGATACAGGGCAGAACTTTCCCAGAATTGCACTAAGTGCGGTAGCGGGCGGGTAAAATGGAGTCCTACCCGCCGATGAAAATGGTGGGTTTTCACGCCATATCTTCCTGAGCCCGCCTCATTACATATTCACTCCCACGAAACACGCCGTTTCCGAGGCGGGCAGGCTCTATTGCATCACGCCGGCCACCATCTTTAAAAGGCAGTCGCCAGAAAAGCGCTCATCGCCACCAGCTCAACACCTCTGGCTGGGAGACATGGCCAGCAAAGGCAAAAAAACTGCAGCCCCCCACTTCAATGACGGGTCCCTCAAGCGAATGCTGGATGCCGTGGAGGCCCGCCAGGATGTGCTCTACCCCGGCTCTGGCCGCAGGATGGGTAGCAAAGTCACCAACCGGGCTTGGGAGGCGGTGGAAGCAGTGGTCAGCGCGAACGCCCTGCAGAGGAGGACAGCCACCCAGTGCCACAAAAGGATGAATGATCTCCTCCGTTCTGCTAGGGTAAGTCACTCTTTTCATCACTCTCAACTCACACACTCACAAACCCATCACACATCCAAGGTGATCTCACTCACTGCCAGTGGAAGGGACATCACCATTCACTCTTTCACACACACCGTCATTGTCTTCATCCTGTCCATGGACACTCACCACCCACACAGGCCAGGCAGATTTATCATCTGGCCCGTCAGGCATCCTGATACACTCTCCCCATCTCTATCCATGCAGGACAAACTGGCTCACAACAGGAGGGAAAGGTCGCAGATGCCGGAATTCAAAGGGATGCCGGAATTCAAATTTCTGTCAGAATTTGAAAACAGAGCCACCCAGCTGGCCGGCGATGACCGGGACCGGGCCTGTGCTGACGGTGAGGTCGGCGCTGCTCTATCAAGTGAGGATCCAGCAGTGCAACATCCATTAGAAAACCATGCCGTGAGTGATGTGCACTCATTATCTCCCCTTGCTTTTGCAGGCACATCTGGGAAGCAGCCGAGACCACGACCCAGAGCTTCCAAGCAAGTTCCGAAGAAACCTCTGAAGAGAAATCTGAAGGCACCCTCCCCGAAGTCCCATCACAGCGCTCCTCCACACCCTCCACCAGCACAGAGACACACACCTCGGTGGGACCTAGCTTTAGAGTAGCCTTGGGATCACAATCTGGAGAGCACATCGCACTTTCTGATCCACAGCAGGTGGAGGCAGGGACTTCCCAGGTCCCCGGCACTCGGAGGACTGCTGGAGGCCAGAACGTTGCTGAATCTGCCTCAGATGACAAGCCTCTGGACGTCACAGTTGCTGGAGCTGCAAAGGCAAGCTAGGGAACAACAGGAAGGGGTGTCCGCTGCACTCCTCAGGTTGCAAGGCACGATTGAGGAGTCCGTCTGTCTTCAGGCTGAGGTGATAGCGCTGGCAACGCAACGCACTGTGGTCAACACTGGCAGAATGGTGGCTGCCATTGAGACCTTGGCCCAGGATGTCGCTCCTGCATTGCTGCGTGGGCTTAACTCCATTGTTGATGCCATAGTTGGCCTCCAACAGTGTGTACACGAGAGAGGTGCTGGGCAGCTCGATCTCACTCCAGCTACCCCTTCCGCTCATGGAGTCAGCCAGGGTCCCTCAGGTACCCAGAAGGAGAGGGATCAGCAGGTGCACGCTCCAGGGCCATCCACCCAGGTGACTCTGGGAGTGACCGGCCCATCTGACTCCCCTCTTCCTGTGACCTCCGCAGATCCAGCTTCACAGGCCAAAGAGGGTGCCACTGCCACACAGTAGGACCCCGATAGCAGGCTGGGGCCCTCCAGAGGACGCCTGCCAAAGTCATCATAGGCAGGGCATCACAGTCAGCAGGCTGCCTCAACCTCCATTGTGGATGTCCGGGGAGCACCAAGACGTAGCGGCAGGGTTAAGACAGTTAAGGAGAACTAGTTGCACAGCCTGGGCACGGGTGTTAATCACTCATGGATGCATAATGTTTACTATTGTCAATAAACTCCCAAGAATGTCTCCCTCCCTATGGCTCCTTATTCTGATGAGCAGTATTCTTGTCACTCACACCAAGGCCTCTTCCATGTGCTCCATGACCAGTGATGGTCCAGCCTCACACTCGCTGGAAATATTACTGATGCCTGCACCTTGGCACTGCTGGTCATTACTGCCAGAATGTGGTGGGCAGACGCCACCAAGTTCTCTCATACTCTCTGTGTGCTCTCAACAGCTATAAGGTGGGGCTGGTCCCCATCACACCAGCATCTGCGACCAGTGATGCTGTGCACCAGCTCCTGAAGGGCTGAGGTGCTGAAGGTGGACACAGCATCAGACTCATTATAGCGTCGCTATGCTGCAGCCTGAGGTTGCCGCACGGGTGTCATCAGCCATGGCCTCTGCAGGTAGCCCTTGTCCCCAAGGAACTAACCCTGCAGCTTCTGTGGACCCTGGAAGACTACAGGGATCTGCGAGCGACTCAGGATGTAGGTGTCATGCACACTCCCTGGAAACCGTGTGCATGTCTGCAGGATGCCTTTGAGGTGGTCGCATACCAACTGCATGTTCAGTGAGTGGAAGCCCTTGCAGTTGATGAAGTCTACTGAGTGTAGTGATGAAGACCTGAGCACCACATGAGTGCAGTCAATTGCACCCTGCACCTGTGGGAATCTCGAGATCAGGGCAAATCCAATGGCTCTTGCATCCTGGCTGTCCTGGTCCCAGGTGAAATGCACAAAGTTGTGTGCCATGGAGAAAATGGATGATCTCACAGATGCATTTGTGGGTGGCGGATTGTGAAATCCCACAGAGATCACCTGTGGAGCCCTGAAAGGAGCCACTGGTGTAGAAATTGAGCGCTGCGGTCACTTTCACAGCCACTGGCAGTGGATGTCCTCCATGTCCCCTTGGTGCCAAGTCCTGCAGTAAGTGGCAGATGTGAGCTACCAGGTCCCTAGACATGCACAGTCGTCAGCGACACTGGCTCTCAGTCATCTGCAGGAATGGCAGGTGGCGTTTATAGACCCTGGGTGTCACTCGCTGTCGCTCCTGGCAGCGTGTGTGGGAGCCTCTGCTGCCCCTTCTTCATGAGGTTGCTGCTCCTGCCTTTGTGCGGCCAGGAGCCTCAGTCTCTCTCTCCTCTGTCTCCTACAGTCTCTGTAGCCCATCAGGCATACAGCTAGGTCACCAGGATCCATGATCCTGACGTGGTCCTCCTGCAGCATGAAAGAGAGAGAGACGTGGTTATCAAGGCTGTACTTGGCACCTTTCCTGACCCTGTGTGACCGCCCCTTAATGCTTCCCGGAGAGTGCTGGTCACCCTTCAGATGGCCAGAGATGAGTGCGCTGCATGGCTGCCCTGTCAACCTGTGACATGGGGGACACTGGTCCAAACCGGGATGTTGAGATTGCAAGGGGCTGTGTGTGCTTCCAGCAGTGACTGCTATATGGCCAGCGTTGGTGAGGAGATTGTACAACGTGTGCAGTCCAACTGCTCCGCGGTCCAATAAAGTGGTGGCGGACACAAAGTCTATGGCTAGGGGGGGTGGGAGGTGAGGGCGGGGGGCGTGGTGGCTAAGGTATGGAGCACTTGGTGGCCCTCTGGTGCCTCCGCGTTGCTTGCATGGGTGGGCAGGCTAGGAGCCTGACCCCAATCATATCACTATGGCTGTACCTGATCTGTCTTAGTTGCATGGTCTGTTTAAACAGCTGTACCTATTGCTTGACCACTTCCCTCGCTTACCCTGCCACCCCCCCACCCTTGATTGCCTGTGCGCGTGATGCAGCGCCAGGGCAGCATTTGAGCCCCCACCACTCAGCTGTTGTTTCTGAGGTTGTCCAGCACTTGCTCCTGGACACACCCCCCTAAGAAGTCGCCTCTGAGGCTGGCCAGCACTTGCCCCCAGACACCCCCCTCCATCCCTCAGCAGTCGCATCTGAGGCTGGCCAGCACTTTCCCCCAGACACCACCTACCCCTCAGCAGTCGCCTGCGGTGCCAGGCATCAGTTTCACCCGCCCCCCCCCAGTGCCCCTGAGGCCTGTAAACAACGGGCGAGCTGTGGAGAACGCTGCTGCTCAGTCACCTCAGCTCCCCCAAAGTGAAGGCCACCAAGTGCATGTCGCCTGCATGCTGTTGTGAAACATGTTGGCGTGCTTTCCCACTGACGTGGACGGATGATACGGTGGGGTTCCAAGTGCCTGGCGGGATGGCCTTTTAATTATATGCTCATGTATTACAATTAGCTCCCCGCTGACTGATGGCGGGAAACGTGGAAGATACGGGGCTGAGTGGAAGATCGCGACCTGCCTCCATGCCGTGGCGAAGTGGGTCCTGCCTTATTTTCCACGCCCGTCACCTATCACACCCGCCACCAGCAGGCTCGGAAAATTCCGCCCATAGTGGGAGGCAAACAGCAGATGGTGAAATTTGAATTCAATAAAAATCTTGGAATTAAAAGTCTAATGATG
Organism: Cetorhinus maximus; assembly: GCF_964194155.1. NCBI lineage: Eukaryota > Metazoa > Chordata > Chondrichthyes > Lamniformes > Cetorhinidae > Cetorhinus > Cetorhinus maximus. The sequence goes on along the minus strand of NC_135880.1, from coordinate 154,227,978 downwards.
ACATGGAGCCATTGTTGATTGTTGTAAAAACATATCTGGTTCACTAATGTCCTTTAGGAAAGGAAATGTGTTGTCCTTACCTGGTCTGGCCTACATATGACTCATGACCCACTGCAATGTGGTTGACTCTTAATGGCCTAGCAAGCCACTCAAAAGCTACAAAGTCACAAAAAGGGAATGAAACCAGACGGACCACCCAGCATTGACCTAGGCAACGGGAACGACAACGGCAATCTCGGCTCTGTCAACTCTGCAAAGTCCTCCTTACTAATATCTGGAGGCTCGTGCTGAAATTGGGAGAGCTGTCTCACAGACTAGTCAAGCAACAGCCTGACATAGTCATCCTCACGGAATTATACCTTACAGATAATGTCCCAGACTCCACCATCATCATCCCTGGGTATGTCCTGTCCCTCCGGCAGGACAGGCCCAGCAGAGGTGGCAGCACAGTGGTATACAGTCGGGACGGAGTTGCCCTGCGAGCCCCCAACATCGATTCCAGACCCCATGAAGTCTCATGGCATTAGATCAAACAGGAAACCTCCTGCTGATTTTCACGTACCACCCTCCCTCAGCTGATGAATCAGTACTGCTCCATGTTGAACACCACTTGGAGGAAGCACTGAGGGTGGCAAGGACGCAGAACATACTCTGGGTGGGGGGGGCTTCAAAGTCCATCACGAAGAGTGAATCAGTAGCACCACTACTGACCAAGCTGGCTGAGTCCTAAATGACATAGCTGCTAGACTGTGTCTGCAGCAGGTGGTGAGGGAACCAACTAGAGGGAAAAACATACTTGACCTCATCCTCACCAACCTTCCCGCCGCAGATGCATCTGTCCATGACAGTATTGGTAGGAGTGAACACCCCACAGTCCTTGTGGAGACTAAGTCTTGCTTTCATATTGAGGATACCCTCCATCGTGTTGTGTAGCACTACCACTGTGCTAAATGGGATAGATTTCAAACAGATCTAGCAACTCAAGACTGGGCATCCATGAGGTGCTATGGGCCACTTGAACACAAACTGTAACCTCATGGCCCGGCACATCCCCCAACTCTACCATTACTATCAAGCCAGGGGATCAACCCTGGTTCAATGAAGACGGCAGGAGGCCATGCCAGGAGCAACACCAGGCATACCTAAAAATGATGTGTCAACCTGTTTAAGCTATAACACAGGACTACTTGCTTGCCAAACAGCATAAGCAGCAAGTGATAGACAGGGCTAAGCGATCCCACAACCAACAGATCAGATCTAAGCTCTGCAGTCCTGCCACCAGTCGTGAATGGTGGTGGACAACTAAACAACTCAACAACTCACTGGAGGAAGAGGCTCCACAAATATTCCCATCTTCAACGATGGAGGAGCCCAGCACATCAGCGCAAAAAGTAAGGCTGAAGCATTTGCAACAATCTTCAGCTGTTTGAAGATACTCAATAGGATAGCACCAACTGTAGATGAGAAGATCATTCCAGAGCAAGCAGGTTACCGCCCCGGCAAATCAACAACAAATCAACTGCTCAACCTCACACAACATATCAAAGATGGTTTTGAGCAAGGGATGATAACAGGTGCTGTTTTTGTAGACCTATCAGCAGCATACGATACAGTGAACCATAGACGTCTCCTCTGCAAGATCCTAGAGATAAGAAAAGATATTCACTTAACAGAGCTGTTAGAAAGCATGCTTCAGAATCGCCGGCTATATGTTGAACTAGGTGGGAAGTGCAGCAGGTGGTGTATTCAGAAGAATGGTCTTCCTCAGGGAAGCGTGCTTGCACCACTGCTGTACAACATCTACACGAATGACCAACCTGTAGACGGTGTCACACGCCGTTTTATATATGCTGATGACTTATGTGTCACCGCCCAAAGCACTGATTTTAACACCGTGGAGAAAACGCTTTCTGAGGCCTTGGAGGGACTAACATCCTACTATGAAGAAAACCACCTTCGCGCAAACCCATCAAAGACGCAAGTTTGTGCATTCCACCTCAGAAACCGTGAAGCCAAATGCCAGCTTAAAGTAACCTGGTGTGGAGCAACACTGACACATTGCGAGCACCCTATCTACTTAGGAGTCACCCTTGACAGATGCCTCACCTTCAAGAACCACATCGAAAAGACAAAGGCAAAAGTGAGCGCACGAAACAACATCCAGAATAAGCTCACTAACACAAAATGGGGAGCAAGCTCAAAAACATTGCGAACCAGTACACTTGCTCTTTGCTATTCCACTGCCGAATATGCCTGCCCTGCATGGGAAAGATCTACTCATGCTAAGAAGATGGATGCCGTTCTGAATGCAAGCTGTCGACTTATCACAGGTTGTTTAAAACCAACAAACACCAACAGCCTGTATATCCTGGCAGGTATCGCTCCCCCTGATATAAGAAGAACAGCAGCCAGCAAGAAAGAGCGACTCCGTCAAACATCAGATGAGAGGCACCCTCTACATGGTCATACACCTACACCCAGCCGCCTAAAGTCAAGGAAGAGCTTCATGAACAGTGTTGTTCCATTACAATCAACCCCATCTGAAGCCCGCATCGCCTTGTGGAAAGACCGGCTCGCCAGTCTTGAACAACCCCCAGCGATGGAAATTCTACCAGATGAAAGCCTTCCCCCAGGAGCTAATTGCAACTGCCTTAACAGACTTAGGACTAGTGCAGGTCGTTCAAAGGTGTCACTAACCAAATGGGGATATACAACCTGCCCGACAACTTGTGAATGTGGAACTGAGCCACAGTCTATGCAACATCTCCTGCAATGTCTATCGCTAGAGGAACCCTGCACTGTTGCAGATCTTGCTGAATTCAACAACAAGGCGCAAAAATGTGTCCAGTTCTGGCTGGGCCTTGTATAGACTGTCCGTGGACACGATAAGAAGTAGTCTACTCTTGATCATCGGTAAAGTAATGGAAGGGGTCATCAACAGTGCTATCAAGCGGCACTTGCTTAACAATAACCTGTTCACTGACGCCCAGTTTGGGTTCCGCCAGGGCCACTCAGCTCCTGACCTCATTACAGTCTTGGTTCAAACATGGGCAAAAGAGCTGAACTACCGTGGTGAGGTGAGAGTGTCTACCCTTGACATCAAGGCAGCATTAGACCGAGTATGGCATCAAGGAGCCCTTGCAAAACTGGAGTCAATGGGAATCAGGGGGGAAACTCTCCGCTGATTGGAGTCATACCTATCACAAAGGAAGACAGTTGTGGTGGTTGGAGGTCAGTCATCTCAGCTCCAGGGCATCACTGCAGGCGTTCCTCAGGGTAGTGTCCTTGGCCCAAACATCTTCAGCTGCTTCATCAATGGCCTTCCTTCTGTCATAAGGTCAGAAGTGGGGATGTTCGCTGATGATTGCACAATGTTCAGCACCATTCGCACCTCCTCAGATACTGAAGCAGTCCATGTCCAAATGCAGCAAGACATGGACAATATCCAGGCTTGGGCTGACGAGTGGCAAGTAACATTTGTGCTACACAAGTGCCAGGCAGTTACATCTTCAACAAGAGAGAACCCAGCCCTCACTCCTTGATGTTCAAAGGCATTGCCATCACTGAATCCCCCACTATCAACATCCTTGGGGTTACCATTGACCAGAAACTGAACTGGACTAGCCATATAAATACTGTGGCTACAAGAGCAGGTCGGAGGCTAGGAATCGTGTGACGAGTAACTCACCTCCTGACTCCCCAAAGCCTGTCCACCATCTACAAGGCACAAGTCGGGAATGTGATGGAATACTCCCCACTTGCCTGGATGGCTGCAGCTCCCAAAACACTCAAGAAGCTTGACATCATCCAGGACAAAGCAGCCTGCTTACTTGGTACCACATCCACAAACATTCATTCCCTCCATCGCCGATTCACAGTAGCAGCAGTGTGTACCATCTACAAGATGCACTGCAGGAAATCACCAAAACTTCGCCAGCACCTTCCGAATCCATGACCATTACCATCTAGAAGGACAAGGGCAGCAGATAGATGGGAACACCATCACCTGGAAGTCCCCCTCCAAGTCGCTCACCATCCTGACTTGGGCACATATCACCATTCCTTCATGGTTGCTGGGTCAAAATCCTGGAACTCCCACCCTAACACCACTGTGGGTGTACCTACACCACATGGACTGCAGCAGTTCAAGAAGGCTGCTCACCACCACCTTCTCAACGGCAACTAGGAATAGGCAATAAATGCTGGCCCAGCCAGCGAAGCCCACATCCCGTGAATGAATAAAAAAAAATATATATCTAACCTTTGCTTTTGAATATCAGCTGTGCTTTTGTTTTATTAGAGGGTTTAGAGCACTGGAGGATCTTCCAGCAGGCCCAGTTTCTGCAGTAACCAGGCACATACTGATTTCAAAAACTGAATGGTATACTACCATATTGGCTCCCTTGATCTCCCGCCCCAATGCTAGCAGGAGAGAGGAAGAATCACCGTGGAATTTCAAGGCTGCTATATTTCCAGGGACTTTTCTATTTCATTTGTTTTGCAAAAAAATGAAGAAAATAAATCACCAAGTTAGTATCAGGTAGCAAGTTGATGTTACATCACTGCCCACCATATCATTGCTCCTCTCCCCTGCCCCCACCCCTGTCCCATTAACACCCATACCCCTCCAGCTTCTTAACTGATGACTGAATGGGGGCAGGGAGGGAATGATGGAATGGGGTTGACTCTGTAATTGATTGCAATAATTGTACCATTTGCACTCAGCCAACTGCTCCAACAGTTAGTAAAATAGTACAGCCATTAACCCATGTCACCTTATCTGAGTTAGCTGATAATGAGGAAATATGCAGTCATGTTTCTCACAAGAAATTAGAATACATTAACATCGATTCAATGTCAACTTCACCCAGAAAAGAGATGTACATACCAATCCAGAAGGGACGTCTTCCACTGAAATCCCAGAGCCATTCCATGTCCTGTTTTGAAATGACACTCACAAGGTTGCCATGGTGCCTGTAGAGACATTTAGGGCTCAGTTGAAACCTGACCTTATATGCACTAAAATTCAAAAGAAGGACAAAATCGCTTGATGGTAGCGATGGCAGTAAAAGGTGAGAACTGGAAAGGTGGTTATCTTGACCGCTGATAGCAGTGAAGGGAATGAAATTAGACACCAAGTGGTATACTAAAGCATCACCATTGAGGTTAGGAACTGGAGCATTACCCTGGGAAACGATCACCAGCAAAAACTATTTCTTGAAGCGAAGTACAGGAATTAGTTATTTTCCCAGATAACCACAGCTGTAGATTGTAATATAAAATATGTAAAAATAGTTCACAAGCTTAGAAGACTTTGGTGACACATGTCTTTTAGGATTGAATCTGCCACTTTTGCTGCTGTGTCTCCAACTAGAGACAACGGGTGGTGTTCTACTGCCCATTTCAATCGTGGAAAATTAATGGAGTGATTAGATAAATTGGTATACACAAATGCACTTATTTCTCAATTAAGAATAATCTGAGATTAAATGGTCCAAATTAATATTTTCCAAATAAATCTTGATGATCTAATTAGTAAGTTTGCAGACGACACTAAGGTTGGAGGAGTTGCGGATAGTGAAGAGGATTGTCAAAGGATACAACGGGATATAGATTGGTTGGAGACTTGGCGGCGAAATTTCAGATGGAGTTTAATCCAGACAAATGCCAGATAATGCATTTTGGAAGGTCTAATACAGGCAGGAATTATACAGTAAATGGCAGAACCCTTAAGTGCAGCGACGGGCAGAGGGATCTGGGTATACAGGTCCACAGGTCATTGAAAGTGGCAACACAGGTGGATAAGGTAGTCAGGAAGGCATATGGCATGCTTGCCTTCATTGGCAGGGGTATTGAGTATAAAAGCTGGGAAGTCATGCTGCAACTGTATAGAAACTTGGTTAGGCCACACTTGGAATATTGCGTGCAATTCAGGTCGACACATTACCAGAAGGATATGGAGGTGTTGGAGAGGGTGCAGAGGAGGTTTACCAGGATGCTGCCTGGTCTGGAGGTTATTAGCTATGAGGAGAGGTTGGAGAAACTCGGATTGTTCTCACTAGAGCGACGGAGATTGAGGGGCGACTTGATAGAAGTTTACAAAATTATGAGTGGCATGGACAGAGTAGATAGTCAGAAGCTTTTTCCCAGGGTGGAAGAGTCAATTACTAGGGGACATAGATTTAAGGTGAGAGGAGAAAACTGTAGAGGAGATGTGCGGGGCAAGTTTTTTACGCAGAGGGTAGTGAGTGTCTGGAATTCGCTGCCAGAGGAGGTGGTGGAAGCAGGTACGATAGTGGAGTTTAAGAGGCAGCTTGACAAATAGATGAATAGGATGGGAATAGAGGGATACGGACCCCTGAAGTGCAAAATGTTTTAGTTTGACAGGCAATATGATCGGCGTAGGCTTGGAGGGCCAAAGGGCCTGTTCCTGTGCTGTACCTGTCTTTGTTCTTTCTTTGATCCATTATTGAGCTTGATGCTCAAATAATTCTACCTCGTGCTAATTTCTCATGAACATAATTATCCAGGCATTGCAACCAAGCTAATATGAACCATTTACATTAAGTCTTACATTTCCTTGCAGGCCCGGGCTGCTCCAGTCCAGGTTGCCTTGTGTTTAGTGTTCAGATAATAACATCTATTGTCATGGTAGGTCCATCCAAAAGGACATTTTTTAGCACTCAGCTCCTGAAATTAAAAATAAACAAGTTTTGTCAATATTCATTCATTTGGTGCATGATAGATCTGCATTCTGTACTCTGATATCTGTTCATCAAATACACTCCACAATGTAAAATCTACTACAATGTCAAATTGAATACCATTCCTGCTTAAAATAGTGACTTGAGAAAGCATCCTCAAATAGAAAATTGATGAGAAGGTGGAGATGGTCAGAGTTTGGGTGCAAATTTAATGTTCCTGGAAGGGAATGATTAGAGGGTTAAGAATGAACATTTTTCATCTTTGCAACTAGTGAAGGCACCAAGTGTTCTTAGAGCACCACCACTGTAATATTTGGATAGATTTACCGTAACTAGGAATATTGACACCACTAGTGAGATAACCAGCAGAATTGGTCCCATCTAACACGCTGCTTTCAATTTTTGATATAGACCTATTAGAGAAATGGCCAGCATCCATTGAAATTATAGCAGGTAACCCAGCAGTGGAAAAAAATATGGAAGGATACCCATCAGTAAGATGTGCAGGACTTTTACAACCTAATAAGGGAGTTTAGAATGAGTAAAACTCCCTCCCCTTTATCTCATCATATCTCAGCTCGAAACTCACGGGCCCATGCCTAAAGTACGAAGCTGAATGGGAGGTCAGAAATATTGACAACCTGTATCCTTCCTGCAAGATTACACTTCCTTCCTGAATGTCTGGCAGTAACCTCACCAACTTTTTCTCACCCCACAGCAAGGAAGCAAACTGGAAGCTTGGTCACAGCCCAGTGATCATCCCCAACACATTATCAGCACCACTCAATGAAAATCAAGGTGCCACTGGCAGTAATGCACTCCCAGGTATATTGGGATTCTGAGATTTAGGAGGAAAACTGGGCAGGATGGGGATGATGGCAGGAACATTACTAACATAAAAGATTCAGGCTATTTATTATAGGTTGCTTCTAAAATGGGCTTTAAAGCTCTCAGAAAAAATATTTAATTTACTTATCTACTCCAATTTTAATTTTTTTAAAGAATTTTCTCCAGCATTCAGAAGAAATGTGTTGGTCACAGAGGTGCATTCCTGTCATTCCAGATGAGTTGAAATAATGCTCAAAATGAGAAAAGAAGATGAGGTTAAAGCTGGGCAAGAAGTTAGCAAAATAAATATAATATAAAACATTGTAACAGCTTAATATTCTATGTATGGACATACCGTACCAGCAGAGCAGGAAAACTAAAATCTTTGATATGCAGGAAGTATGGGAGCACATCCAGCAGCAAGAAAATTAGAAATGTATGCCTGTTGCATAGCTGAAGTTTAAAGGGCAAGAAATAGAAATTTAATGAAGAACCAGAAGAATAAACTCAGTTGCTTTCAGATTATGTGATTTCAAATAACTTAAAAGTAGTTAAGTTGGAGATGATATACAAGACACCTTGCTTTCAATTTTTGATATAGAGCGATTAGAGAAATGGTCAGCATCCCTTGAAATTATAGGAGGTAAATCGGCAGTGGGAAATATATGGAAGTATACCCACCAGTAAGATGTGCTCCTATCCACTGTTAGGCAGGACTTTTACAACCTGCTAGAGGAGCTCAGAATGAGTAAAACTCCGTTTATCTTTATCTCATCATGTCTCAGCTCGAAACTCAAGGGCCATGCCTAAAGTTCCAGTGGGGCATTTCAAATGTTGGACTTGCCTTCGATATTCTTTCAGATATAGTGGTGACAATCACTCCTGCAAAAGCTTCTTGTATTTCAGGTGTGTCCACACTGTCCAATATCTAAACATATCTAAGAGAAACAGACCGGTAGTGCAGGAATCCCCCAAGGCTATCTCGCTCTCTAACTGCTTTTCCATTTTGAACACTGGTGAGCGAGATGCTCCTCAGAGGACTATAGCAAGAGCCAAGTCCGTGGCACCACAGGTGGCTCCGCTGCACAGGAGGGGAGGTGGATAAGTGAAAGTGCTATAATGGTAGGGGATTCCATAGTTAGAGGAGCAGACAGGCATTTCTGGGGCCATAGAGGTGACCCCAGGATAGTATGTTGCTTCCTTGATGCCAGGGTCAAGGATGTCACAGAGCGGCTGCAGGACATTCTTTTCGGGGAGGGTGAACAGCCAGAGGTCATGGTCCACATTGGGACCAGTGACATAGGCATGAAAAGGGACGAGGTCCTGAAAGCAGATTTTAGGGAGTTAGGGAGGAGATTTCTGGGGAAGGACCTCAAGAGCTGTAATCTTGGGATTACTCCCAGTGCCATGTGCTAGTGAGCAGAAGAATAGGAAGATTGAGCAGTTCAACACGTGGCTGGAGAAATGGAGTAAGAGGGAGGGGCTTTCAATTTCTGAGGCATTGGGACAGGTTCTGGGGCAGGTGGGACCTGTACAAGAAGGATAGATTATATCTTAACAGGACTGGAACTGATGTTCTCGAGGAGAGGTTTGCTAGTGCTGTTAGGGAGGGTTTAAATTAGATTGGCAGGGGGATGGGAACCTGAGGGGAAATTCAAAAAGGAAAGGAGAAAAATACAGGAAGTATGGGAGCACATCCAGCAGCAAGAAAATTAGAAATGTATGCCTGTTGCATAGCTGAAGTTTAAAGGCAAGAAATAGAAATTTAATGAAGAACCAGAAGAATAAACTCAGTTGCTTTCAGATTATGTGATTTCGAATAACTTAAAAGTAGTTAAGTTGGAGATGATATACAAGACACCTTGCTTTCAATTTTTGATATAGAGCGATTAGAGAAATGGTCAGCATCCCTTGAAAAAAAGTGGGAAGTAGAGAAGTATTAACTGATAAGTAGGATATATTAGAGAGTAATATCAAGGTAAATAGAATACCTAGAGAGTTTGATAGAACTAGAGTAGGCTATAGTAAGTCATTAGATGGGGTCAGGGCAAGGGGGAAGTTAAAAAGCCTAATCAGGATTAATGTGCATATATGGGAATGCACAGAGTGTGGTTAATAAGACTGGTGAACTACAGGCACAGGTTGACAAATGGAACTATGATATTATTGTGATTACAGAGACATGGCACAAAGAAGGGAAAGACTGGGCGTTAAATATTCCTGGGTACAAGGTACTTAGGAGAGACAGGAAGGAAGAAAAGTGGGGGAGTGGCAGTATTGATTAAAGGTATTATTACAGTAGTGGAGAGAGGGGATGTTCCAGGGAGGTCAAGGATGGAATCTCTCTGGCTAGAGGTAAGGAGGAGAGTGTGAGAGGAGAACTCTGGGACAGGCAGTCAGCAGCACCTAGAGGAGAGAGCGAGAGGAGGACCCTGGGACAGACAGTCAGCAGCACCTAGAGGAGAGTGTGAGAGGAGGACTCTGGGACAGGCAGTCAGCAGCACTTAGAAACTGGAAGGAGCGAGTGGCTATGGTGAAAAGGAAACTGGGCATGTGGGAGCGACGCTCCCTCTCCATTGCGGGAAAGAACCTGGTCATCAGGTGTGAGGTACTCTCGCTGTTGCTGTACGTGGCGCAGGTCTGGCCCATTCCAGACTCCTGCGCGATGGCGATCACTCGAGCCATCTTCCGCTTTATCTGGAGGTCGAAAATGGATCGTGTCCGCAGGGACGCGATGTACAAGCCTCTAGATAAAGGGGGAAAAAACGTGCCCAACATCGCCCTCATACTGATGGCCACCTTTGTGTGTGGCTGCATCAAGCGGTGCGTAGACCCTCAGTACGCAAACACCAAGTGTCACTACGTGCTGAGGTTCTACCTGTCCCCGGTGTTGCGAAGGATGGGTCTGGCCACGCTGCCGCGGAACGCTCCAAGTAGTTGGACCGTGCCGTACCACCTGTCCCTGGTGGAAAAATTTATGCAGAAAAACACCTTTGACCACAAGTCCATCAGGCAGTGGTCAGCACGTAACGTCCTAGAGGCCCTGAGGGAAAAGGAGAGGGTGGACCCTGTGGGATGGTTCCCCGAGCAGACTGTCAAAGTCATTTGGCAGAATGCCTCATCGCCAGAACTTTCCAACAAGCACCAAGACGTAGCTTGGCTGGTGGTGAGAAAGGCCCTCCCCGTCAGATCCTTCCTACACGCCAGGAGGCTCACCCCCTCTGCACGTTGCCCTCGAGGTGGCTGTGGTGGGGAAGAGACCGTTGTTCACCTCCTTGTGGATTGTGCCTTTGCAAAGAAAGTCTGGAGAGAGATGCAGTGGTTGCTGTCGAGGTTCATCCCAAGCAGTTCTGTGACACAGGACTCTGTGCTCTACGGGCTGTTCCCAGGGACACACACCGAGACAAACATCGACTGCAGCTGGAGGATCATCAACTCGGTGAAAGACGCGCTTTGGTCTGCCCGAAACTTGTTGGTCTTCCAGCACAAAGAGTTGTCCCCGACCGATTGTTGCGGACTGGCACAATCCAAAGTCCAGGACTACGTGCTGAGGGACGCACTAAAGCTTGGGGCAGCTGCTTCAAAGGCGCAATGGGGAAGGGTCGCTGTCTAAGACCTTTCTACCACAGCGCACCGAGAGACTGGGAACTGTTTAGAGCCCCTCAGGCTGTACAGATCAAAATGAAAGGCTGTAAATGATTGTAATATTGTTTGTACTGATGCACCTGGTGATACATTTTGTAAAAGTTTAACCTGGATTGTACCCTTGTAATGTTGTTTTTGAAATGGTTTTGAATGTGATTGAAGATATTTTATGAATAAAGTATATTTTTACAAAAAAAAAAGTCAGCAGCACCTAGAGGAGGGTGTGAGAGGAGGACTCTGGGACGGACAGGCAGTCAGCAGCAGCTGGAGGAGAAAGCGAGAGGAGGACCTTGGGACAGGCAGTCAGCAGCAGCTAGAGGAGAGAGCGAGAGGAGTGTCCTCTGCAGTCACTGTCGTTGAGTGAAAAAAAAGAGTGACATCACAGGAAAACCGTAAGTTCATTGGATGGTAAGTAACTGCTAGTTTGAACTACCTATTTTAAATTGATTTCAGATTAAGGGTGTCTACTGGGGCCCAGGATCGGAGGCCTAACACCTCAGCTTCAACTCAGCAGAGAAAGTGGGTTCCAACTGATTTTAAAAAGTGTATTTTGAATCTCTATTCTAACTTGCTTTCAGATTAAAAATAGGAGAAATATTTTACAGATTGATAAACTAAAGACCAGTAGGAAATTTAAAAACGAATTTAAAGACTAATTAAATAAAATAGTGATGCAGGGCCAGGCGATGTGTTATAGTTGCATGATGTGGGAGCTGGTGGACCCCATTGTGGTTCCTAGTGACCGCATCTGTAGCAAATGTTGGTTGCTCGAGGAACTCCGGCTCAGAGTTGACGAGCAGGAGTCTGAGCTTTGGACACTGCGACACATCAGGGAGGGGGTGAGTTACCTGGACACTGTTTCAGGAGACAGTCACACCCCTTAGATTAACTACCTTAAATTCAGCCAGTGGTCAGGGACAGGAGGGTGTGACTATGAGTGAGGCAGGTAGAGGGATCCAGGAAGTAGCACTGCAGGAGCCTCAGCCCTTGCCCCTATCCAACAGGTTCGAGATTCTTGCTCCCTGTGTGGATGAGAGTGGGGACTGTAGGGAGGGTGAGCAAACTGACCATATCACCATGGTACAGGGAGCCATTCAAGTGGGAGGAGAAAAGAGAAATGTAGTTGTAATTGGGGATAGTATATTTAGGAGAATAGATACTGTTCTTTGTAGCCAAGATCGAGAGACCCGAAGGCTGTGTTGCCTACCTGGTGCCAGGGTTAAGGATATCTCATCTGGGCTGCAGAGGAACTTGGAGTTGGGAGGGGAAAGATCCAGTTGTCGTGGTCCACGTAGGTACCAACGATAAAGGTAGAAGGAAAGAGGTTCTGCTGACGGAATACGAGCAGCTAGGGGCTAAATTAAAAAGCAGAACCAAAAACGTAATAATCTCTGGATTACTACCTGAGCCACGAGCTAATTGGCACAAGGTCAATAAGATTAAGGAGGTAAATGCGTGGCTCAAAGATTGGTGTGGGAGAAGCGGGTTCGAATTCATGGGACATTGGCACCAGTACTGGGGAAAGAGGGAGCTATTCCATTCGGACTGGCTCCACTTGAATCATGCTGGGATCAGTATCCTGGTGAATCGCATAACTAGGGTTGTAGATAGGGCTTTAAACTAAATAGTGGGGGGAGGGTTCAGTTGCATGACAATATAAAAAATCAAAGTTTAAGGAGAGGGTAAGAGTGCAAGTTAGTGACCAGGCTGATTGTTATCAAAAAGTGAAAGGAAGGGACAGAGTGTGTGAATGCCATATTGCACCAAAGAAACATATAAGAGTAGGGAAAATTGACAATAGGGAATATTTAAAGGCTTTGTATCTGAATGCACGTAGCATTCGGAATAAAACTAATGAGTTAACAGCGCAAATAGAGATAAATAGGTATGATTTGGTGGCAATTACTGAGACGCGGTTACAGACAGAGCAGGTTTGGGAGTTGAATATCCAAGGGTACTCAGTGTTTTGGAAGGATAGGCAGGAAAGAAAAGGAGGTGGTGTAGCTTTGTTAGTAAAGGAAGAGATCAGTGCTATAGTGAGGAACGATATAGGCACTGGCGAGCAAGATGTAAAGTCAGTCTGGGTAGAAATAAGAAATAGCAAGGGAAAGAAATCCCTGGTGGGAGTAATCTATAGGTCCCCAAACAGTAGTTTAACAGCAGGGCACAGTATAAACCAGGAAATACTGGGAGCGTGTAAGAAAGGGTAAGAAATCATGGGTGATTTTAATATGCATATAGACTGGACAAATCAAATTGGCAAGGGTAGCCTTGAGGGAGAATTCATTGTGTGTATTAGAGATTGTTTCTTGGAGCAATATGTTGTGGAACCAACCAGGGAGCAGGTGATTCCGGATTTGGTTTTGTGTAATGAGATGGGATTAATTAATGATCTCATAGTAAAGGATCCTCTAGGGAAGAGTGATCATAGCATGATAGAATTTCAAGTTCAGTTTGAGAGCAACTTGAGTCCCACACTAGTGTTCTGGAGTTAAACAAAGGTAACTACATAGGTATGAGAGCAGATTTGGCCCGAGTGGACTGGGCAGGAAGACTACAAGGTAGGACAGTTGATGAACAGTGGCAAATATTTAAGGAGATATTCAATTCCTCCCAAGTAAAATATATCCCAATGAGAATAAAGATGGTAAGAGGGGGGAAAAAGCATCCATGGCTAAGCAAGGAAGTTAAAGATAACTTAAAGGCAAAAACTCAGGCATACCAAATTGCAAAGGTCAGTGGCAGGCTGGAAGATTGGGAAACTTTTAAAGATCAACAAAGGGTTAATAAAAAGAGCAAAGGTAAATTATGAAAAAAAACTAGCACAAAATGTAAAAACTGATAGCAAAAGCTTCTACAAGTATATAAAAGGAAAGGGAGTAGCTAAAGTGAATGTTGGTCCCTTGGAGGACAAGACTGGGGAGTTAATAGTGGGGTACGCAGAAACGACAGAGACGCTTAATCAATATTTTGCCTCAGTTTTCACGGTGGAGGACACTAGTACCACCCCAATAGTAACAGGTAGTGCAGAGGATATAAAGAAGGAGGAACTTAGAACAATCACCATCATTAGAGAAAAAGTACTGAGCAAACTATTGGGATTAAAGGGTGACAAGTCCCCAGGACCTGATGGCCTACATCCCAGGGTCTTAAAGGAAGTGGCAGCAGAGATAGTGGATGCATTGGCTATAATATTCCAAAATTCCCTAGATTCTGGAAAGATTCCAGTGGATTGGAAAAATGCTAATATAATGCCCTTATTCAAAAAGGGGGGAGAGGCAGAAAGTAGGAAACTATCGACCAGTTACTTTAACGTCTGTTGTTGGGAAATTGTTAGAATCCATTATTAAGGAAGTAGTAATGGGGCATTTGGAAAGTCAAAATGCAATCCATCAGAGTCAGCATGGTTTTATGAAGAGTAAATTGTGTTTGACTAATTTTCTTGAGTTCTTTGAAGATGTGACAAGCAAAATGGATAATGGGGATCCTGTAGATGTTGTATATCTCGACTTCCAGAAGGCCTTTGAAAAGGTGCCGCACAAAAGATTAATACACAAGATAAGATCACACGGAGTTAGGGGTAATATATTAGCTTGGATAGAGGATTGGCTAACCAACAGAAAGCAGAGAGTTGGGATAAATGGGTCTTTTACTGGATGGCACGCTGTAATTATTGGGGTGCCACAGGGTTCGGTCCTTGGGCCCCAACTATTTACAATCTATAATAATGACTTGGATTCAGGTATAGAAGGTACTATAGCTAAATTGAGGTATATAAGATGCTAAAGGGTATAGACAAAGTAGATGTGGAGCGGATGTTTCCCCTTGTGGGGCATTCTAGAATGAGAGGCCATAGTTTTAGGCTAAGGGGTGGTAGATTTAAATCAAAGATGAGGAGGAATTACTTTTCTCAGAGGGTCGTGAATCTGTGGACTTCACTACCTCAGAATGCAGTGGATGCCGGGAGGCTGAATAAATTTAAGGAGGAGATAGACATATTTTTAATTAGTAATGGGTTGTAAGTTTATGGGGAGAGGGCGGGAAATTGGAGTTGAGGCCAAAATGAGATCAGCCATGATCGTAATGAACGGCGGGGCAGGCTCGAGGGGCTGAATTGCCTACTCCTGCTCCTAGTTCTTATGTTAAAAATGTGCAATACATTGAACGGTGTAGTATGTGGATTTAGGGAAATAATTTTGCAAAGAAATTGCAAAGAGGTGCAAGAATTATATAACAATTATAATGGGGGACTTAAATTATCCAAATATGGACTGGGACAGGAATAGAGCAAAGGGACATGAAGGGCGAGAGTTCATGGAGTGCGTTCAAAATAATTTTCTGCAGCAGTATGTTTCTGGTCCAATGAGAGGGCAGGCACTGCTGGACCTGGTTCTGGGAAATGAATTAGCCCAAGTGGATCAAATAACAGTGGAAGAGCATTTAGGGGACAGTGACCATTGTATCATAAGGTTTCGGTTGGCCATGGAGAAGGACAAGGAGCAATCCAGAGCAGGGAGAATTAATTTGGGGAAAGACAACTTCGATGGGATTAGAATGCACCTGACTCGAGTGAGTTGGAATCAAATATAGGTGGAAAAGACAGTGGCTGAACAATGGGTTACCTTCAAAGAGGTATCAAGGTATATTCCCTTAAAGGGGAAACATAGAACAAATAAATCTAGAACCCATGGATGACAAGAGAGATAGAGGTGAAGATGAAAAGGAAGAAGTATGCGTATGACAGATGTCAGGTAAAAAATACAGTGGAGAATCAGGCTGAATATTGAAGGACCGGAGGAGAATTGAAAAAAACTAATCAGAGAAGCAAGGAGGGAGCATGAAAAGAGACGAGCAGCTAATATAAAAGTAAATCCCAAGGTCTTCTATGAGCATGTAAATAATAAAAGGGTGTAAAAGAAAGGGGAGGGCCAATTAGGGATAAAAGAGGAGCATGTGGAGGCAGGAGAAATAGCAGAGGTATTAAATAAGTACTTTGCATCTGTCTTTACAAAGGAAGAGGATGCTACCCAGGCCGAGGTGAGAAAGGAGATAACTGGTACACGTGAGGAATTTAGAATACAGGAGGTTTTAGAAAGGTTATCCTTACTTAAAAATGATAAGATACCAGGACCGGATGAAATGAATCCAAGGATACTGAGGGAGGTGAGGGTGGAAATTTCAGTGGCATGGGTGATAGTCTTCCTCAGACACAGGGGTGGTGCCAGAGGATTGGAGAATTGTGAATGTTACACCCTTGTTCAAAACGATAATGACAGCAGCTACAGACCAGTCAGTTTGACTTCAGTGGTAGGGAAACTCCTGGAAGCTATAGTTCAGGACAAAATCAATAGTCACTTAGACAGGTGCGGGATAATGAACGAAAGCCAGCATGGATGTATTAAGGGAAATCATGTTTAACTAACTTGGAGTTTTTTTGAGGAGGTAACAGAGAAGGTTGATAAGGGCAATGTTGTTGATGTGGTATATATGGATTTTCAAAAGGAATTTGATACAGCGCCACATAATAGACTTGTGAGCAAAATTCTATCTCGTGGAATAAAAGGGAAAGTAGGCACTTGGATAAGAAATTGGCTGAGTGATAGGAAACAGAGAGTAGTGATAAATAGTTGTTTTTCAGATTGGAAGAAGGTCTGTAATGGGGTTCCTCAGGGGTCAATGTTGGGACCCTTGCTCTTCCTGATTTATACTAATGACCTAGACTGTGGTATGTGAGGCATGATTTCAAAATTTGCAGATGATACGAAGATTGAAGCATTGTCAATTGTGATGAGGATAGTCTTGAACTTCAAAAGGACAGACGTATTGGCGGATTGGGCAGACAAATGGCAGATGAAGTTCAAAGCAGAAAAGCGTGAGGTGATTCATTTGGCAGGAAACTATGGAGCGACAGTGTAAAATAATAGGTGCAGGAACAAAGGGTCCTCAGTGTATATGTACATAAGTCATTGAAGGTGGAAGGGCATACTGAGGGAGCAGTTAATAAAGCATATGGTATCCTAGGTTTTATTAATAGGGGCATTGAGTACAAGAGTAAGGAGGTCATGTTAAACTTCTGTAAGACACTAGTTAGGCCTCATCTGCAGTACTGCGTCCAGTTCTGGGCGCCATACTTGAGGAAGGATGTGAAGGCATTGGAGAGAGTACAGAGGAGATTCATAAGAATGATTCCAGGGATAAACAACTGTAGCTATGAGGATAGATTGGAGAGGTTGGGTCTGTTTTCCTTGGAGAAAAGAAGGCTAAGAGGAGACGTGATAGAGGTATTCAAGATCCTGAGGGGTATGGACAGGGTAAATAGTGAGAAATTGTTCCCACTCAAGAGTACATCAAGAACGAGAGGGCACTGATTCAAAATAATGGGCAAAAGAAGTAGAAGTGATATGAGGATTTTTTTTTAATCCAGAGGGTGGTTGAAGTCTGGAACGAACTTCCTGAAAGGGCAGAGGAGGCAGGTTCGATCAAGGGAATTGGATTGCTACCTGAAAAGGGAGAATGTGCAAGGTTACGAGGATAAGGCAGGGGAGTGGGATTAGGTAGAAGGTTCTTTCTGTGAGCCATTGCAGATGAGATGGGCTGAATGGTCTCCTTCTGCACTGTAACTATTCTGTGATTTTCTGTTTGCTGATGACTGTGCTCTAGCTGCCAGTTCAGAGCTGGACATGCAATGTAGCATGGACTTGTTCTCCAATGTATGCAACAACTTGGGTCTTGTGATCAGCATGAAGAAAACTGAAGTGATGTACCAGGAAAGCCTATCTTTGAGCCCAAGGTTTCAGTCAATGATCAGAACCTGTCAGCAAAGGATATGTTCATTTATCTAAGCAGCACACTCTCTCTAGCTATTTATACTGATGACGAGACAATGCAAAAATTGCCAAAGCAAGCGCAGCCTTCGGCAGACTTTAAACATCAATCTGGGAATGAAGAGAAGTAAGTCTGCCTGCCAAACTGAAAGTCTATAGAGCAATCCACTCTGCTCTATGCATGCAAGACTGTGTGTAGAAGGTAGGTGGGTCTTGAGGGCTCTGTCTCCTATTCAATGTATATACAAGGCATATAATAACTTGGGGACATGTATCTCTATGTATAGCAGGTAGGTTGGTGTTACAGGATGTTTCTTAGTCACCTCGTGATCACCTGAGAGACTTTGAGAGAAATTTCTAATTTTGACACATTCCCTAATACCCACCAATCTCCTAACTGCAGTTACATTATCAGTGGAACCAGCAAACAAATGGGAGATTATTTGAAGGACTGAATTGGATTTACTGTACATCTGCACTCTTTATACCTGGCTGAATTGTCAGTCTGGATTTCTACCTCTGATCTAAAGGGGAACAATTGGAAACCTGAGTCAGCCTATTTTGATTCCTTGTAATGGTTGCATCATTATCAATGTAACAATGTAAGACAGTGACTGCTCCCATATTTCTGGCAATAGTTCTTTGTAAGCAATGAATCAGGAAATATCAGAAAACAGTTTGAGCTATTTACACTTCCTCCCAGCATACTGTAGAAGCATAATCAGATAATGATGGACACTGATCCAAAGAAAAAATATTCAAAGGGGTGACTTGGTTGCATGGTTAAAGGGATGGGTTTTAAGAAGGGTCAAAAAGGAGGAGAGAGTGAAGTTTAGCAGTGAAATCTAGAGTGTAGAGTTTGCCAATGGTGGGGTAAAAGGATTGGGAGAGACATTGGAGACACATAAGAGGCTAGAGTCAGAAGAATGCAGAGTTCTCAGAGGATTGTGGAATCAAAGGACTTAAACATGAGGATGAGAATTTCAGACAGATACCCACGGTAGGACATTAAGCGTGGTGGAGATCCAATCACATCAATCACAGTCAAGACCCAATCCTAACCACATACTCAAATCAACTGGAATTCAAGACATTGCAAGCAAGAATTCCAACAGTTTGGAGAAACGTATGCCAGTTCGAGTACAGGCTAATGTCACTTTAGCTGAGGTCAGCAAACCCATTCCAAACCATGGGTAAAATTGTGTCAATCAATGCATTTACTATCTCATGAAAGAAACCAACAATCTTAGCACTAGCATTGGGGTGCAAGTTTTCAGTAAGTGGTCTGGGTTAGGAAGGAATTTCTGTCATTCCTATTTTGCCTAAAGTCCAACCTGTTTTCCAGGAAGATGTAGTGATGCTGGCACTGCCATTACTTTGTCACTCTGTGGAAGCTCTATCTTGCCAGGAAAATGCTGTTGACCGCGGCTGGTAACCAGTATTTTTGCTCTTTTATTGGACATTGAGGGAGTGTGGTCATCTTCAACCTTTAGTGATATTAATCCATGGTACTAAACAGGAAGAGAGGAAGTCATCAGAAAATTGTGGACAATATTATAAAACAATGTATGAAACTCTGATCCAGAATAAAATATTCCCCAAATATTTTACTCTTTCTTGGCAACATATTAGCAAAGGAATCCACTGTCAAATTTCAAGAGAACACGATTTAGAGAACATGACACTCTACTTATGGATAGGAAAATATCAAATGTCACTCCATCATTTAAGAAGAAAAGGGGGAAGAAAACAGGTAAATATAGACCCATCAGGTTAAATTAATTGTGGGGAGGTTACTGGAATCTATTACCAGAAACAAAGACTAAACATATGGACAAGGTTGAGTTGAGCAAAGAAATAACAGGGATTTGTCAAGGGTAGGACATGTCTGACCAATCCACATTAAGTTTTTGAGGATTTATTTATTTATTCACAGGATGTGGGCTTTGCTGGCTGAGCTAGCATTTATTGCCCATTCCTCATTGCCCTTGAGAAGGGGGTGGTGAGCTGCCTTCTGGAACCGCTGCAATCCATGTGGTGTAGGTACACCCACAGTGTTTTTGGGAAGGGAGTTACAGGATTTTGACCCAGTGACAGTGAAGGGACGGTGATATATTTCCAAGTCAGGATGGTGAATGACTTGGAGGGGAACTTCCAGGTGGTGGTGTTCCCATCTATCTGCTGCCCTTGTCCTTCTAGATGGTAATGGTTGTGGGTTTGGAAGGTGCTGTTGAAGGAGCCTTGGTGAATTCCTGCAGTGCATCTTGTAGATGGTACACACTGCTGCTACTGTGCATCAGTGATGGAAGGAATGAATGTTTGTGGATGCGGTGTCAATCAAGTGGGCTGATTTGTCCTAGACAGTGTCAAGCTTCTTGAGTGTTGTACACTCATCCAGGCAAGTGGGGAGCATTCATCACACTCCTGACTTGTGCCTTGTAAATGGTGGACAGGCTTTGGGGAGACAGGAGGTGAGTTATCACATGATTCCTAGCCTATGACCTGCTCTTGTAGCCACAGTATTTATATGGCTAGTCCAGTTCAGTTTCTGGTCAATGGTAACCCCCGGCATGTTCATAGTGGGGGATTCAGTGATGGTAGCGCCATTGAACATCAAGGGGCGATGGTTGGATTCTCTCTTGTTGGAGGTGATCATTGCCTGGCACTGTGTGGCGCGAATATTACTTGCCACTTGTCAGCCCAAGCCTGGATATTGTCCAGATCTTCCTGTATTTGCTGAGGAGTCGCGAATGGTGCTGAACATTGTGCAATCCTCAGTGAACACTCCTAGTTCTGACCTTATGATGGGAGGAAGGTGATTGATGAAGCAACTGAAGATGGTTGGGCCTAGGACACAACCCAGAGGAACTCCTGCCGTGATGTCCTGGAGCTGAGATTACTGACCTCCAACAATCACAACCATCTTCCTTTGTGCTAGGAATGACTCCAACCAGCAGACAGTTTTCCCCCTGATTTCCATTGATTCCAGTTTTGCTAGGGCTCCTTGTCCTGCTTTTTGTTTACGGACCTATCCTGGCAATTTTCCACATTGCCTGGTAGATGCCAGTGTTGTGGCTGTATTGCAACAGCATGACTAGGGGTGTGGCATGTTCTGGAGCACAAGTTTTCTGTACTATTGACCGAATATTGTCAGGACCATAGCCTTTGCATTATCCAGTGCCTTCAGCCATTTCTTGATGTCAGGCGGAGTCCATTGAATTGGCTGAAGACTGGCATCTGTGATGCTGGGGACCTCCAGAGGCCAAGGTGGATCATCCACTCCACACTTCTGGCTAAAGATTGTTGTAAATGCTTCAGCCTTTTCTTTTTCACTGATGTGCTAGGCTCCTCCATCATTGAGGATGGGGATATTTGTGGAGCTTCCTCCACCAGTGAGTTGTTTAATTGTCCACCACCATTCATGACTGGATGTGGCAGGACTGCAGAGCTTATATCTGATCCATTGGTTGTGGGATTGCTTAGCTATGTCTATTACATACCGCTTATGCCATTTAGCACGCAAGAAGTCCCGTGTTGTAGCTTCACCAGGTTGACCCTTCATTTTTAGATATGCCTGGTGCTGCTCCAAGGTTGATCCCCTGGCTTGATGGTAATGGTAGAGTGGGGGATCTGCCGGGCCATGAAGTCACAGATTGTGGCTGAGTGCAATTCTGCTGCTGTTGATGGCCCACAGTGCCTCTTGGTTGCCCAGTCCTCAGTTGCTAGATCTGTTCGAAATCTCTCTCATTTAGCACAGGGGTAATGCCACACAACATGCGTGAATGTGAAGATGGTCTTTGTCTCCACAGGGGCTGTGCGGCAGTCACTCTTATCAATACTGTCATGGACAGATGCATCTGCAGCAGGCAGGTTGGTGAGGATGAGGTCAAATATGTTTTTCCCTCTTGTTGATTCCCTCACGATCTGCCGCAGACACAGTCTAGCAATGACATCCTTCAGGATTCAGCCACCTCAGTCTGTACTGGTGCTACCGAGCCACTCTTGGTGATGGAAATTGAAGTCCCCCACCCAGAGTACATTCTGGGTCCTTGCCACCCTCAGTGCTTCCTCCAAATGGTCTTCAACATGGAGAGCACTGATTCATCAACTGGGGGGAGGCGGGGGGGGGGGGGGGGGGGGGGGATGTTGCGGTATGTGGTAATCAGCAGGAGGTTTCCTTGCCCATGTTTGGTCTGATGCCATGAGACTTTATGGGGTCCGGAGGTCGATGTTGAGGACTCCCAGGACAACTTCCTCCTGACGTATACCAAACCAATGTGCCACCAACTCTGCTGGGTCTGGATCTATCCTGCCGGTGGGACAGGACATACCCAGGAATGGTGCTGGTGGTGTCTGGGATATTATCTGCAAGGTATGATTCCATGAGGATGACTATGTCAGGCTGTTGCTTGATTAGTCTGTGAGACTAATTTTGGCACAAGCCCCAAGATGTTATTAAGGAGGAATTTTCAGGGTCAACAGGGCTGAGTTTGCCATTGTCATACAACAGGAAAGGTGGCCCAACATGGCTACCAAAAGAAATTAAGGATGGTATTAGATCCAAAGAGGAGTCATATAAACTTGCTAGAAAAAGTAGCAAGCCTGAGGATTGGGAGCAGTTTAGAATTCAGCAAAGGTGGACTAAGAGATTGATTTAAGAGAGAAAAAAAGAGTATGAAAGTAAACTTGCAAGGAACATAAAAGCAGACTGTAAAATCTTCTATAAGTATGAAAAAGTAAAAAGATTAGTGAAGACAAATGTAGGTCCCTTACAGTCCATAACAAGAGAATTTATAATAGACAACATGGAAATGGCTGAGAAATTAAACAACTACTTTAGTTCTGTCTTCATGGAAGAAGACACAAATAACTTCCCAGGAATGCTAGGGAACAAAGGGTCTGGTGAGCTGGAGGAATTGAAGGAAATTAGAATTACTACAACAATATTGCTGGAGAAATTAATGGGACTGAAAGCTGATCAATCCCCAGCACCTAATAATTTGCATCCCAAGGTACTAAAGGAAGTGGCCATGGAAATAGTGGATGCGTTGGTTGTCATCATTCTGTAGATTCTGGAACAGTCCCAGCAGATTGAAGGGTGGCAAAAGTAACCACACTATTTAAAAAAGGAGGGAGGGAGAAAACAAGGAATTACCAACTGGTTAGCCTAACATCAGTTGTAGGGAAAATGCCATAGTCTATTATAAAGGGTGTGATAATAGCGTATTTAGAAAATTAAATGAGATTAAACAAAGCCAACATGGATTTATGAAAGAGAAATCATGTTTGACAAACCTACTGGAGTTTTTTGAGGTTGTAACGAGTAGAATAGATAGGGAGAACCAATGGATGTGGTGTATTTGGATTTTCAAAAAGCTTTTGATAAAGTCCCACATAAGAGGTTAGTGTGCAAAATTAAAGTACATGGGATTGGGGGTAATATATTGGCATAGATTGACAATTGGTTAGCAGGCAGGAAACAGAGGCAGAATTTTACATTCGGCATGCAGGCGTGCACCTGACACGCCCGAATGTAATATGACACGTGATGACATCAGGTGTGCATCCAGACGTCATCGCACACTTACGCAATATTTCGTTTGGCAGGGGTGCGCCAGAGTCGGCCTATTCCGGCCATTAACAAGCTAATTAAAATCAAATTAACGCTGCCTGTCCAACCTTACGGTTGGCAGGTAGGCGAAAAGGCCAAGTGGCCTTTCCTTTTTTTAGGAAACCTCATCCACGAGCGGATGAGGTTTCCTAAAGCAGATAAACATTAACTAAAATGTTATTTTGAATTAAAAACATGTCGCAGCTCATGTGACAGAGTCACATGAGGGGACATGTTTTAAAAAAATTTTTACTGTCTTTATTAATTCTTTTAAAAAGCGCTTCAATCTCCCTGAGGCAGCTCCGTGCCTCAGAGAGATTGAAGCACTCTTTCACATGCATGCGCGACTTGCACGCCAGGCCCGCTGTCCCTCCTCCCCCCGCCTACACAGGCAGCGCTCAGCATTGCTGCTTGCGATCCATGCAGGGCAGGCCTTAATTGGCCCACCTGTGTGAAATCGCAGAACGGAGCCAATCGCAGGGGGTGGTCCGCTTCCGACCGCCCCCGCCTGCTCCCGCCGAGCCCATCCGGCAAGGGAAAAATTCTGGCCAGAGAGTAGGAGTAAATGGGTCTTTTTCAGAGTGGCAGGTGGTGAATAGTGGGGTACCACAGGGATCAGTGCTTGGGCCCCAGCTATTCACAATGTATATCTATGATTTGGATGAGGGAACCAAATGTAATTTTTCCAAGTTTGCTGATGACACAAAACTAGGTGGGAATGTGAGTGGGGAGGAGGATGTAAAGAGGCTTCAAGGTGATTTAAACAATTTGAGTGAGTGGGAAAATACATGGCAGATGCAGTATAACATGGATAAGTGTGAAGAGGGAAATGTTGACGTACAAAGGGATCTGGGTGTCCTTGTACACCAGTTGCTGAAAGGAAACAAGCAGGTGCAGCAAGCAGTTAGGAAGGCAAATGGTATGTTGACCTTCATTGCAAGAGGATTTGTGTACCGGAGCAAGGATGTCTTGCTGCAGCTGTATAGGGCCTTGGGAGAACACACCTGGAGTATTGTGTTTTGGTCTCCTTACCTAAGAAAGGATAGACTTGCCATAGAGGGAGTGCAGGGAAGGTCCACCAGACTGATTCCTGGGATGGCAGGATTGTCATATGAGAGGAGATTGGGTGACTAGGTCTGTAATCACTGGAGTTTAGAAGAATGAGGGGGGATCTCATTGAAATGTACAAAATTCTGACAGGGCTGGACAGACTGGATGCAGGGATGATGTTTCCTCTGGCTGGGGGTCTAGAACAAGGGGTCACAATCTCAGGATATGGGGTATGCCATTTAGGACTGAGATGAGGAGAAATATCTTCACTCAGAGGGTGGTGAACCTGTGGAATTATCTACCACAGAAGGCTGTGGAGGCACTGAATATAGTTAAGAAGGAAATAGATAGATAGAGCCCATTGTGAAGAAGTTGAGCATGACAGTAACCTTCAAAGCCCCCTGTGCAGTTGGAAGAGATCTCTCCTGCGAGCATGTCACAGAGTGATGTGACCGTGGCTCTTGAAAGCCTGAGTCTTCTCCTACATAGAGTTTCTCACAATTGCAGATAACTCAATCTCTGCCTGTAGACTCTAGGGTTTGCATTAGACCTTCTATGTCTCTGCTGAGCATCTCTGAGTGGTTCCGGACCTCAGGCTCTGGCGCTGCTCTCTCCCCTTCATGCACCAGTGGGCGTCCCACTCTGGCCTTCTTCCTCTCACTCTCCTCCTCATCATCCACACTGGAGGTCATGTCTCCCACCAAGACCACAATGCCCATCTGTCACAGATACTTTATTGCCCTGTGAGAGGGGCAGGAACAAAATCTAGCACTCAGCAGAGTGCTCCGCAGCTGAGAAAAGGCCTCTACCTCCAATGATTTCAGAATGATTAGTCCGCTCAGTCAAATGAGCAGTCTCTGATGTACTAACTCTGCTCAGCTGCAGCTTTTAAATCCGCCCTACCAAACTTACCCATGACAAAACGGATTCCCCACATGGCATGATTCTGACCCTAAAGCTGTATTATTGCCTTCAGAACATATTATGGCAGTCAACTGGGTCGTTAACAACCTCAATTACACCTATAATTGAGATTAGCTGGGTTCTGACTTCTAAGCCCGCCCGCATACCGTATTATTCAAAATTAAACGCCGCCCAACATCACCATACCCGATAATACGTCTCCTGATGTGGAAATCACTCCCATTTTGGGAGTGTATTAATCAGCCCACGGTGTCTAGGCTACTTTTTCAATGTCTAATTCTTTCTATTTGTCCTTTAGTTTGTCTCCTATTCTTTGTTATGGTTCATACACTAATTGAGACCTCTGTATCTCTCAGTTTGTCTCGGACTATTTTGCTTTTCCTTTATTTATCTTCACTTTATTCTGTTGTCTCGCAGCATTTCTACATTGCTGTTGCTACTTTTCTTTTAATCATTTACTGAATTTTTTCCTCAGCTTTATAAAGTACAGCATGCAATATTATGACCATCAGCACGTATTTAGTCGGCAGTGGGCATGGTTTAAGAATTATTATATGGGAAGCACTGCCATGTGTGTGTGCATGTCTGTTATTCACCACACAGATATGAAGCTCCCTAGGTTCAAGAATTGTATCAACCCGGCATAGAAGGAGGCCATTCAGTGAACTCGATTCATGTTTCTCCTAACTCTTCACCTGGAGCCACATTCTAATTGTTAAATTTCCTTCTTATGACTCAGAATTGTGTCAGCAGCTTGAGACTCCAGTCATCGACAACAGATCTTAGCAAACTCTTCTTAGGGTGAAAAATTCAGTCTATTCTCTGTAATATTCTCCCTGCAGTCGATCAGGAAAAGGAAAGCCTCCAGGATTACTCAGCAGGTAGCAATTAATTTATATTTGCTATTTGAAAGGGAAGAAGGAACATGTAGAATTCAAGCCTGTTGGGAAAAGTATAAGAATTATTTATGGCCACTCAGTAACTGCAAAATAATCCCTCTATACATATACACATTCTTCACTTTGCATTGGTTTTAAATTACCCCTGAAGACAGTATCACAGGGAGAGGACACTGGACTGCACATATCTGGTGAAGCCAGTTGCTGTTGCAGAAAATACAACTTGAAATTTTTGTTTTAGTTCCTCGGAAGACAGGCGTTGTGTAAGTGCTGATAACATTATGATAGTTGAGTAATTTCATATAGGACATTTGTAGCAAGACAAAATTATAAAATTACACTGAAAAAGGCATTGCAAATGTTTTTTTCTTACAAATATCTAATTTTCATACAAACCAGCAAACAAAAATATAAGTCGATTTGGGAAAAAATTATGTGAAAAACAGATTTACTAACCATAAATATGAGGTCAGTTCCATTTCTGAATGTAGATGATGGGTGTATCTAAAAACAGACATACAACAAATGTTTACTGACTCATATATGATGGTGGAAATTTCTGCTGCCAGAAAATAGCATTAACATCTTTGACTATGGTTGGGGATCATAGTTGGGACAAAGGAAACAGTAAGATCTTTTTCTAATACTTTCATAGCAAAACATAAAAGCTACAATACAGAAGCTCATCATTTGGCCCAACTAGTCCATGTTGATATAGTTTCTGCCTCCACTAGAATTGGAAGCGAATTTATTAATCTCACAACTCCCTGTGTAAAGAAAACCCTCCTGTCCTCTATTCTTAATTGGTTACATTTAATATTGTACCTTTGGTTCAGCATTCTTGACTGCCCAACTGCTGGAAACATCTGCTTCTATCTATTCTGCCTCATCCTTTCATAATTTTAAACATATCTATTATGTCATATATATATTATATCATATATACCAGAGATCATCAATCAAAATCTCCCTGCACGGCTCAAAGAAGGGGAGGATTGTGAACTTAATTGGCTGGATTTTCCATCGGCGGGTTTGAAGGTCGGGACACCAGGTAAAATCCAGTGGGCAGCTGTCCACAGCCTACCTGCCTGCCCCTGCCCGCACTGCAATTTTACCAGTGCTGGGGTGGCATCAGGTAGCTAGCCCATTAGTGAACCAATTGAGGATAAGGGCCTCATCCTGCTGCCACAATTTAACTGGCAGGTGGAGAGGCCCGTGTGAAGCAGCCAGTCTGGGCAGGTTTCCCTACTTGGACAGTTGGCGGGCAGGGAGGACCTCCTTAAGTGGCCCCCCCTCCAAGGTGTTACCCTGGCCCAGGTTTCCCTCCCCATCATAGCTTCTGAAATCCCTTCTCTCAACCCCTTTGCAGGGGCCTGTTAGCATGGCCCTGAAGAGACTTCAAAGATTTGTGTATATACATCCATATGTCTCTCTGCTGCTGCGCCCTCA
Organism: Cetorhinus maximus; assembly: GCF_964194155.1. Lineage (NCBI taxonomy): Eukaryota > Metazoa > Chordata > Chondrichthyes > Lamniformes > Cetorhinidae > Cetorhinus > Cetorhinus maximus. Next base: position 154,200,044 of record NC_135880.1, on the reverse strand, counting down.
TTAAAATAGTACCATTTACTTCATATTGCCTTTCCTCACTCGTTCTACCAAAATGTATCAAGTCCTCTGCCAACTAACCAGAGTGTGATGCTGGCAGAGTAACACTTACAAAGTCGCTGTCTAGCACAGCTTGCCTCCTCAAGCCCTGAGTGCAGAACCGGCAGTGGCCACCACTCTGGCAGCTCTCTGAGGTTCCTGTCTGTTAAATGGCTGCAGGGCAGTAGTCTCTTCTCCAGCAAGAGGGGAAGGAAAAGAGCTATCAGTGAGAGTAATGGCATGTGTTGAGTGGATAGATGGAGAACACTTGTTGAGGGTGAGTATGAGGGAGAGGTGGAACATTGCATAAGGATGACCATCTATGACAGCTGTGAATGGACAGGTGGGGATGTGCTGGAGTCGGCTAGAGAAGATAGAGTGACGGGTTTGGCGTGATACAAACATCAGGTATAGCTGAATGTGCCACTGCACTCACCTTTCTTGCCCTGCTTAGGTCATTTACCCACTTTCAATATGGACTTCACAAGCATGGCATCACATTCCCGCTGTTGACCTCGTAAACAACCTCTACACACATTTTTTTGCTTCACTGGCAGGCTTTTCCCTCCTGTTAATTGGGAACATATTTCCTTGCAAGCCCTTACAGCCCTTAGCATCACATCCAGGGAGGCATCACTAAAACAAGATGTGGCCTTTGAATGTGTGCATCCCATTGTGTCAATTCATTCTGTTGTGCTCTAATCTCCAGAATCCATCAAATTTTGTGCTTCGAATGCCGCTTTAAATATCAGACTTGAAATCGGTTTAGATTGGTCATCATCATGTCAAATCAAACTGATTGGTTGGGAAACTGGGAAATAATATGTTTCTGCAGCAGCAGAATTCAATTTTTTCATTTCAAGTATTAATCAAATTCCCTTTTGAAAGATACTATTGAATGTTTCCACTAGTCTTTCAGGCAGTGCCTTTCAAATCCTAACAACTTGCTATTCAAATGAAAATTCTCCTTATCTCTTCTCGGGCTCTTTTGCCAATTACCTTAAAAACCAAGCTTTATCTTTGATATTGATAGTCTGTTCAATGTGGACATTTTGAACTCATTGATAGAGTCTAGTTTGCCTGTTGGGCTCTTAATAGACACTGATCTGACTGGATCTAACCACAATTTGGATGTGAGAATATTTTTAAAATTTACAAGACGAAAAATTAAATACAGAGGGTTGCAGACATTTGCTGAATCATTAGGTCACAGAATCATGGAAAAATACAGCTTAGAAACAGGCCTTTAACCCCATCAAGACTGACCCATTGGTAGAGTTATCCAATTAGTCTCACTCCTCTGCTCTTCTCCCACATGTTCCCAAGTATTTATTCAATCATCATCGATGAGGCAGAGCAGGAGAGAAGGAAAGGAAGCAATCCTACACTACCTCATGGACATCCTGCCCCATGTGCTCAAAGACCTGTGGGTCAAGACACGAAGGCCCATGGTAGAAACTTGTGACCCTGAATAGACGTCATCCTCGAATTGTGGGACAGATGACAATTTATCCCTTTTGAAATTTGTCAATGAATCTGTTTTCACTACCCGTTCAGGCATAACAATTTGTTGTGCAAAAAGTGTTGTCTGGTTTTTTTTGTCAAATACCTTAAATCTGTGTCTTCTGATTACTGTCCCTTCTGCCACTGAAAACGGCTTCGCCAGCTTATTTACTGTATCAAAGTATTCATGATTTTGGACACCTCTATGAAATCTCATCTTAAACTTCTCTGCTCTACAGAAAACTTTCCCAGCCTCTCGACACAACTGTAATCTCTCATCTCTGGTACCAATCTGGTAAATCTCTTCTGTACTCACTCTATGGCCTTGACATCTTTCTAAGTGTGGTACCCAGAATTGAACACATGACTCCAGCTGGGGCCTAATCAGTGACTTATAAAGGTCTAGAATAACTTACTTGCTTTTATACTCTTGTTCTTCTATTAGCAAATGCAAGGATGCAACATGCCTTTTTAATTGCCTTCTCAACCTGCCTTGCCACCTTCAAAGATTTCTGTATACATATCCATACGTCTCTCTGCTCCTGAGCCCTCATTAAAATAGTACCATTTACTTCATATTGCCTTTCCTCACTCGTTCTACCATAATGTATCACATCCTCTGCCAACTAACCAGGGAGTGATGCTGGCAGTGCCCCATGGCATTTCCCACTATTCAGATGCAACCCAGTTCTTGAAGTCTGTAGGTCACAAGGATCAAAAAATGGTATTTAAAATGTAAACAGCTACTATAGGCACTAACTATGGGGAAAAAACTTGCCATACAAAGAATTTTTACCCTTATCCCATGAATAGGCATGACCTCTTGCATAATCAATTCTCCATTGCTGACAAATGACTACATTTCTACAGAGTAGAATTTCAAATAAGCTCATTAGGAGTTACAAATTTACAAAATTAATTGTTGCCTGCAGAAATAAACTGGACCTACACTGAATTGTTATTGACTGGTGATTTCCTAATAATTCCCATTGTGCGATTGAGCATATCAACTCTCATGAATTACCAGATGATGGAGAAATCATTAAGTGGGAGATTATGTGAACGGAGTCTTAGTTTTAAAGTTAATACTTTACAAAGGATGGTGATATTTTATATGCCTTCTTCAGAAGTAAGCACTTAGCATCTGTCAACTGTGGATCAGTGTGTAGCATTCTCTCCTCGGTGCCATAAAGTTCCCAGTACAGGGTTTGAGCACAAAAATTAAGGCTGATACTCCAGTGCAGTACTGAGAGCATACTGCACTGTCAGAGGTGCTGTCTTTCAGATGAGATGTTAAATTGAAGCCCTATATGTCTGCTTGGGTAGATGTAAAAGAGCCCACGGCACTATTTGAAAGAAAAGTAGGGGATTTATCCTTGGTGTCTTGGTCAATATTTATCCCTCAATCAACATCATGAAAACAGGATATCTGATTATTATCACCTTGCTGATTGTAGGAGTTTGCAATTCCAATCTTATTTTACCTTCAGGCAAAATTCTTATGTGAATTTCCTAAAAAGTAAAACACAACGTGTGGCAATTTTTCCTACCCAGGGTTTCTGATGCCAATTATGGAACCCTATTGTCAGTCCAATTAGGATCAGCTAACACACCACAGACTTGCAATTGAACACAGGTCCTTCTGGGGCTGTCCGAACTCAGTTCTAAGAATTGCATGCACCCAAACTGAAACATAATGAGAATTTTTTCTGTTTTGGAAAAGGAGCATAACCACTCCAGTTTTAAAAAAATCTGAAAACTTTACCCCGACTATTTTAACACACAATGGGGCACTGCCTACCATTTTTCCATTTCCAGTTACCCTCAGTTTCTTCTTGGGAAGAGATTTTTGAGGGAACTCTTGAGGTACATCCCCTTGGGACTGTTCCACCTCTTCATGCAAGTTAGTAATTGGCATTTCTTCCACCTGGCTCGGGTCACTTTTAAGGTTTGAGAGGGCTGTGGAACCCGAAGTCAGTCTCCCTCTCAGCACTTTGACTGGTGGATTGTCTTCACTTCTATCATTAGAAGCTGTAAGGCTGCAGCAATCTGTGAAACAAGAGACAATGTAGGAATACAATAAATGTTGATAAGATGCTTGAAGAAGGAGACTTCATACCATGTAATGAGTTTCCCATTCGCGCTTTACCTCCTCTTGCATCAATGATTTTGATCAATGTTTTTGTCTTAACACCAAGAACTGCATTCACTGGCGATGCAAGTAACACTTCAAATGTTTCTTCATTTTCTTCTAAACCATCATTGATAATTACTATATTCCAATTCTTTACTGATACACCTGCAGAAAAAAGGAACATAGGAGCAGAATAACATCAAAGTAGCACTGAAATAAATTCTGAAATAGCAGGCTGCTAACAAGCACTTTAAAAAACAATCTCTTTAAAATTTAGCCATAAGATTTTAATTGTGTTGGATGATATTGCAGAGGATCGCGGGCCAATTTTTCAAATGCATGTTGCATGGACAAAACCTCATCTGCTGAGAGCATGCATCAGGAGATCTGACCACGAAGAAGGTATTCCTTTTTTTCTTTTCTCACCTATTTCTATTATTTTAAAATGTATTTCCATCCATTGTTTTATCTCTACCTTATAGGGATTTTAATCCCTTCCCCCCACCCCACCCCCAATAGGGCTATCTGTACTTTGCTCGTCCTGCTTTCCAACCTTAATGTCACCTATTAGCACATTCCTTACATAATATCACCACCTTCAACACCTCTTTGTCTTTTTGACTATGACATCTTTTGGCTATCTCCACCTATCACTGGCCCTCTATCCAGCTCTACCTGTCCCACCACCCCCCCCTTAAACCAGCTTATACTTCACCTCTTTTCTATTTTTCCTTAGTTCTGTTGAAGAGTCATACGGACTCGAAACGTTAACTGTGTTCCTCTCCGCAGATGCTGTCAGACCTGCTGAGTTTTTCCAGGTATTTTTATTTTTGTTTAAGAAGGTATTCCTAGTGGGCAGAGATTTCAATGTGTCTAAAATGATGGGATGCCTGTGTGATTTCCCCTTAACACTCTTCTGGTGAATGACATTTAACATGAGCAATACATAGTCAGAAAATTGCCTCATCTTATAGAAACAAAGATGAGCTATTTGTGCCTAGGAAACTCATCAACGAGGTACCGGTGAAATTTCCTTGCCAGAAAGACTGCTAATTGGTTGCAAAATCAACTCCAGGATCCCTTGATTTTGAGGTATGTCCACATGACATATATTTTTACTCTAAACTACACCTTCACATACTTATTTGTTTGCCTCGGCTGAGATCAATTAATTCTGCTTCCATACAACATCTAGTGGTGCAATTTCCACAGCAAACTCCCTCCTCCTCAATTTTTGTTAGCCACCAGTTTGCACAAATCTCAAGGGTCAATGCTTTCTTCCCATTTAATGCACAAATGCCACAGGCTATATCCCTCTGAACAGCTGCACGCCACTTGATATCTTCCTGTGATTGGAACCTGCCATAGCAATAATACCAAACAAGGTTCTAGCAATTACTAGTGAAAAACTCCTGATCAGGGACAAATTACTATGGTCTTTAATGTATCATCAAGCATAGTTCCATTCTTCATCTTTAATAATTATAATCTACCTGGATCAAACTGGATAAGGTTGGCAGAACTGTGAGTAAAATCCTTTCCAACAGAGGCTGAAATGCTATTGACCTAAACAGAAATGAAGATAGAAAGAATTATAAACAACAGGAATTTTTACCAACACAAATAGAGCTGTAAGAAGCAGCAATTCCATATAAAATAATGACGATCAGCATGATCAGATCAGCAGAGTAGTGGAAATCAGGGAGCGGTTACATTTCGGAAGATGAATCGGAAGAGTAACGGAGATCATAAAGTGAATGTGAATAGATTAATGGAAACCTGAAGGTGATTATCGCCGGTTTAGCTTTTGACTGAACATTCCATAATATTTCTGAAGTATAAATCAGTTATCAAGACCTTAATATTCACGGGGGACAGGGAAGTTGCACAGGTACATGGTAGCATGGGGAAAACCCGGCAAAGACAGAACACTGTGTTCCAGCCCAATTTTATGTCAGATCATTATAATTTTTTCTTCTATTTTCTAGTCAGCAGCAGCCAAATTGAGAATGGGTGGCGGTCACAGCTATGGAACCTTGAGCATAGTCCTCCACAATCAGTGGGGGTGGTTGCTGGGAGGTAGAAATTAGGGTTTAGGATGAGGTATGGTCAGTGATTGTGGGAGAGGGGAAATTAGAGATCAGTGTTTTGGATGAGGAAAGGTCAGCGATCATGGGAGGCAGCTAGAGATTGGACCTGGGGAGGAGGTCACTTATCATGGAAGCAAGAAAGCTAAAATTCAGGACTTTTAGTCATTCATGGGATGTGAGGGTTGCTGGCAAGGCCAGTATTTATAGCCCATGACTAATCACCCTCGAGAAAGTGTTGGTGAGTCGCCTTCTTGAATCACTGAAGTGCATGTAATGCAGACAAACCCACTGTGCTGTTAGGGAGAAAGTTCCAGGATTTTGACCCAGTGACAGTGAAGGAAAGGGGATATAGCTTCAAGTGAGGATGGTGAGTGACTTCAAGGGGAACTTGCAGCTGATAGTTTTCCCTTGCGCTTTGTCATTGAAGGTGCTGTTGAAGCAGCATTGATGAGCTGCTGCAGTGCATCTAGTGGACGGTACACACTGCTGCCGCCATGTGCCAGTGATGCAGAGAGTGGAAGTTTAAAGAGGTGGATAGGATGCCAATCAAGCAAACTGCTTTGTCCTGAATGGTGCCTAGCTTCTTGAGTGCTGGAGCTGTACTCATCCAGGCAAATTGTGAGTATTCCATTACATTGCTGGCTTGTGACTTGTAGATTGTGAACAGGCTTTGGGGAGTCAAGAGGTGAGAATGCCCAGCCTCTGAACTGCTCTTGTAGCCACAGTATTTATGTTGCTGGTCCAGTTAATTTTCTGGTCAATGGTAACTCCCAGAATATTGATGGTGGGGAATTCAGCAATGGTAATGCCATTGAATATCATGGGGAGATGGTTAGATCGTTTCTTGTTGGAGATGGTCACTTGTGAGGCTCGAATGTTACTTGTCACTAATCAGCCCCAGCCTGCTTGTTATCTCAGTCTTGAAGCTTGCTTCATTATCTGAAGAGTTACAAACGGGACTGAACACTGTGTAATTATCAGTGATCATCCCCACTCTTGTGAGGATGGACAGGTCATGGACAAAACAGCTGAAGGTGGTTGGGCCTAGGACACTACCCTGAGGAACTCCCGCAGTGATGTCCTAGGGCTAAGATGAATGGCCTCCAAAAACCACAACTATCTTCCTGTGCTAAGTATGACTCCAACCAATGAAGAGTTTTCACCTTGATTCCCATTGACTTTAATTTTGCTGTAGTTTCTTGATTCTGCACTTGGTCAAATGTCTCGATGTCAAGGGCAGTCACTCTCAGCTCACCTCTGGATTTCAGCTCTTTTGTTCAGGTTTGGACAAAGGCTGTAGTAAGATTTGGAGCCAGATAGCACTATTGATGACACCTTCCATCAACTTTGCTGATGATTGTGTGTAGACTGATGGGATGATAATTGGCTGGGTTGGACTTGTCCTGTTTTTTGTGGACAGGACATACCTGAGAAATTCTCCACATTGCTGGGTGGATGTCAATGCTGTAGATGCACAGGAACCGCTTGGCTAGGGGCGTGGCTAGTTCTGGAGTATAAGTCTCCAATACTACAGTTGGGTTGTCATCAGCCCATTCATACGGAGCAAGTCAAATTGGCTGAAGGATGGCTGTTGTGATGCTGGAGACCTCAGGAGGAGGCCGAGATGGATCATCTACCTGGCATTTCTAGCTGTAGATCTTGCTTTAGCCTTGTCTTTTGCATTGATGTGCTGGGATCCACTAAAATTGAGGTTAGGAATGTTTGTGGAGCTCCCTCCTCCTGTTGGTTCACTACCATTCATAACTGGATGTGGCAGGACTGCAGGGCTTTGATCTGATCCATTGTGTATGGAATCATTTTTCTCTGTTTATAACATGTTCGTTCAGCTGTTTAGTGTTCATATAATCCTGTGTTGTAGCTTCAACAGTTCGCTGCCTCTTTTTTAGGTATGCTTGGTGCTGCTCTTGGCATGTTCTCCTACAGTCCTTATTGAATCAGTGTCGGTTCCCTGATTTGATGGTAATGGTAGAAGGAGGAATATGCTGAGCCATGAGGTTACAGATTGTGGTTAAATACAATTCTTCTGCTGATGATGGCCCAGCATCTCATGGATGCTCAATTTTGAGCTAGTTTATCTGTTCTGAATCTATCCCATTTAATATGGTAGAGAGCCACACAGCACAATGGAAGATGGCCTCAGTGTGAAAATGGGGCTTTGTCACCATAGGGCCTGTGCAGTGACCATTCCTACCAATACTGTCATGGACAGATGCATTTGCACAGGTAGATTGGTGAGGACAAAGTCAGGTATGTTTTCCTACTTTTTTTTTCACTTACCACCTGCCACAGGCCTAGTCTGGCAGACATGTCCTTCAGGATTTGGTCAGCTTGGTCAGTAGTTGTGCTACCCCCATCCAGAGTACAATCTGTGTCCTTGCTATCCTCAGTGCCTCTTCCAACTGGTGTTCAACATGGAGGAGTACTGATTCATCAGTTGAGTTGGAGTGGTGGGGTGGGGCAGGGGGTGGCAGGGGTGCAGTAGGTAGTAGTCAACAGGTTTCCTAGCCCATGTTTGACTTCATGGCATGTGATTTCATGGGCTCTGGAGGCAATGTAGAGGACTCCTAGGCCTATTCCCTCTGTGCCAGTATGCTGCATCCTCTGATGTTTCTGTCCTGCCTGTGGTACAGAATTGGTGATGGAGATGTCTGGGGCATTGTCTGCGGGGGGTTATACATAGTGAGTATGATTATGCCAGGCTATTGCTTGACTAGTCTGTGGAGCAGCTCTCCCAATTTTGGCACAAGCCTCCAGGTATTAGTGAGGAGGACTTTGCAGGATCAAGTGGACTAGGTGAGCCTTTGTCATTTCTGATGCCTACATCAATGCTGCGTGGTCCTCCTGTTTTATTCTGATTCAACTTTCCTGCAGCGGTTTAATACAACTGCGTGGCTTGCTCAGCTGTTTCAAATGTAGGTGAGACCGGGTAAAGGCGGCAGATTTCTTTCTCTGAAGGGCTTTAGTGAACTAAATGAGAAATGTTTTACCACAATTCAGTAGTTTTATGATCCTTTTTATTGATACTTGCTTTTTGTTCCAGATTTATTAATTAATTGAATTGAACTTGGCTCAGCTGCCATGTGGAATTTGTCTGGATTACAAGTCCAGTAACATTACCAACAGGCTACTGTTCCACTTTGTGGGAAGGTTGTTCATTGCAGGAAAGAACTAGTTATCCTGAGATTGACTTCTGCAAAATAGGAATTCAATAGCAGGATAAAAGAAAACCAGCCATCTAGGACATAAAGTTGATGCTGCTGTTTTGCCAATTAACCAATAGCAATGATGAACATTTTATTTATCCAACTGTGAAGTGCACAAGAGAGCAAAACATTGCATTTACAGCTTGACATTCAACTCTATTTATTAAATAGCATGCTGGAGAAATAATCATTTTGATTCTGCAGGGTAGCGAATACAATGGAGAAAATAAATGTGGAAATACATTATATTAGGTGAACTTTTGTTGAATACAGTAAGAAGCTGGAAGGAGGATCTGAAGGAGTTTCCTGATTAGATAAAAACTACCAAAGTGATAACATCATCAGTAAAAAACGGAAAGAGCATATTGGAGGTAACCTTAAAGTATTGCTGAAAAAATAGACATGTTGTTGAAGCTTTTCATCTTGCACTCATCAGGACAGATGCAAGAATACCAAATTTGAAAGGAAGCAAAAAATTAAATTGCATAAGGAAAGGGTGCTGATTGATTGGCAAGTCAACTCTGATAGGTTGAGGCATTACCATGGAGAATGCACCAGGGAGCTACTGTCCCCCATGCCATGAAGCCATGCCAAAGTGGCCACCTGTCAATCATTTCTGTTTAAAGCGACAGTCCCAATGACAGCTGTCAGCCCTGAGGTAACCTGGTGTCATCATGGAAAGTTGTTGAACCTACAAGAGATTAAACATCTTACACCTGCACCTAGTCAAAGTTGTAGTGGAATTCCCCAGGGGTCAGTGTTGGGATCCTTGCCCTTCCTGATATATATTAATGACTAGACTGCAGTGTGCAGGGAATTATTTAAAAATTTGCAGATGATACGAAGATTGGAAACATGATGAGGATAGTCTTGAACTTTAAAAGGACATAGATATGTTGGCGGATTGGGCAGACAAATGGCAGATGAAGTTCAATGCAGAGAAGTGTGAGGTGATCCATTTTGGCAAGAATAATATGGAGACACAGTATAAAATAAAGGGAGAGCCTCTAAAGGAGGTGTAGGAACAAAGGGATCTTGGTGTATATGTGCATAATTCACTGAAGATGGCAGAGCATGTTGAGAGAGCAGTTAATAAAGCATATAGTATCTTAGCTTTATTAATAGGATCATTGAGTACAAGAGTAAGAAGGTCATGTTGAACTTGAATAAGACATTAGATAGGCCTCGTCTGGAGTACTGCATCCAGTTCTGGGTGCCATACTTGAGGAAGGGTATGAAGGCATTGGAGAGAGTACAGAGGGGATTCACAAGAACGATTCCTGGGATGAAGAACTGTAGCTATGAGGATAGATTGGAGAGGTTGAGACTGTTTTCCTTGGAGTAAAGAAAGCTGAGGAGACTTGATAGAGGTATTCAAGATCCTGAAGGGTATGGACAGGGTAAAATAGTTAGAAACTGTTTCCACTCAAGAGAGCATCAAGCACCAGAGGGCAAAGATTCAAAATATTTAGCAAAACGAGTAAATGTGATGTGAGGAAACATTTTTTCACCCAAGGGTGGCTGGAGTCTAGAATGAACATCTTGAGAGGCTGGTGAAGGCAGGTTCGATTAAGATATTCACAAGGGAATTGGGTGGCTATTTGGAAAGAAAGAATGTGTAAGGTTACGGGGATAAGGCAGGGAAGTGGGATTAGGTGGAATGCTCTTTCAGAGAGCCAGTGCAGACTCGATGGGCTGAATGGCCTCCTTCTGTACCTTAACGGTTCAGTGATTCTATGCTATTGTTTCATTCAAAAAAGGCACAATGCCTGGACATGTTCCTTTGGCTGTAGAACACAGGTCCGTGTATGAATATATGTAGCTTCTAGCTACATTGCGAATGAGTGAGCCACATTGCAAGTCTGACTGATAATCTTAAATTAAATATAATTAAATGTTAGAATAGTTCTTAGTACACATGGGATCGTTGAGCAAGTGCTGTCCAATAGCAGAATCACATCTAATGTTAGACATTATGTTCTGAGTTTGGTGCAGTGAGAAAGTGAATAGTGAGAAAAGCTTACCTTTATGCCAATAAAAGAAGAATCCATGGAGTATCCAGTCCTCATGACTTTCACAGAGAACAATCCTACATCTTCACAGACCTGGTACTCTGATTCTACCATTTCTATATGAGACCATTTGAGATCAAGTCTGTAAAATTACAATATATACTTTCATGACAATTAAGAGTTTTACAAATTTATAACATCCAGAGAAAGGCAAAAGATAATTCCTCAAAATCAAATGTAACTGGAAAATTGAGGATTTTAAATAAAGTAATCATAATGGATGGAATCGTCCCAGATTTGCACTAAGTGCGGTAGTGGGCAGGCAAAAGATCATTTTACTGCAATGGCGGCTTTTCATGCCGTATCGTCCCAATCCCACCTCAGTAATCATGCATTCCCAGGGAACATGCCATTTTGATGGCAGGCAGGCTCTCATTTACTCACCACACCGTCACCTCGCCACTTCCTCATGCCAAGTGCCATATTTGAAGTGTAGCCGCACGCACACCTCTCAGCGCTTCCAGCCCAGGGCTGCTGCACAGAAGGCATGGCCCTGAAAGGCAAGGAGACTGCAGCCTCCCGGTTTAGTGATGAGTCCCTGGAACGCCTTTTGGATGCCATGGAGGCCCGTCGTGATGTCCTCTACCCCTGCTCTGGCTGCAGGAGGGGCAGCAATCTCACCACTCTGGCTTGGAAGGCAATGGCAGTGGTGATCAGTGCCAATGCTACACAGAAGAGGTTGGCCAATCAATGCAAAGAGGATGAATGAACCCTTCTGTGCTGCAAGGGTAAGGCAACCATCTCATCACTCTAAACTCTCACGTTCAAGCCTATCACGCATTCACTGACATCTCACTCACTGCCAGCTCAAGGGACATCACTGCTCACTCTCTCACACACATCCTCACATCTCCATCTGGCCTCTTTTTCTCTGGAGACTGCCTTCTCAGCCCTCACCATCTTGAGGCCACTTGCACAGATCAACTTGTGCTCCCACACATACCCTGGGATACCCTACTTCCCCAGTACAGCTCTCGCCCTGCAGTCTCTTCCCTTTCCAGAAGCCACTTTTCCCCTTCCCCAAGCAAGCCCTAGCCCTGCAGCTATTGAAAAGCCACCCCCACCTTATGGCTGGTCTGGTAGGTAGAGACCCACCGTGAGCCCCCCCTAAAAGTGATGTGGTGCTGTCTGCGAAGCCTGGTGCTGATGACCATGAGTGCTGCCTGAAGCAAGGTAGGCAAACAAATCTCGAAGTCCCTAGTGAAGTGCAACTTGCCAGGCACACGTCTATTATGTGCTCGGATGATCCAGCGCGGGGTATGATTCCAGCGAGCTGGGCTTATAATGATATGCAGAAGTATTACAATGAAAATCCCCACATACGATGGCATGAAACATGGCCCACCATTGACAGGTAGAGCGGACAATTGCAAACTGGTTTCACAACATCGTGAAACCAATTTTTGGCCTTTGTTCATGCTGCCAAACACACCCGCCACCAACGGGCGCAGAAAATTCCGCCCAATGTATCTGTAATTTTTTTTTAAAAATTCATTCATGGGGTGTGAATGCTGCTGGCAAGGGCAACATTTATTTATTATCTGTTCCTAATTACCCTTGAGAGGTACCTTAAGGCACCACTAATATAAGCAAAATTGAATATTCTGAATTGAATACTGGACATATTTACAAACCATAGCTTTATAAGATTACATTGGCAGGACCCACTATTTCAAGAACTTCTCTGATCCAAGTGAGTCAGATGTAAGCTGGGTACACAGCAAACAGATAATACTGCAAGTGGGCTCAGTCAAACTTTGGATCCCGTTGACAATCTACTGACACAATTCTAATGAACCAAGTGACAACTGGTTTGATATTTTGTGCCATCTTTCTTACTGACAGCTCCCTTGTTTGTCGTTGGTGGTGACGTAGCACGGAAAAATACTACATCTGCACATGCATGTGAAGTTTGTCACCTAGCGTTGCAACCCATTGATAAGGGAAAGGTTGAAGAGTTCTCACAGAGAAGCATGTTTGTCTAAAGGGTCAAACTGAGGGTGAGTAATGTCACAACAGAGTGTAATCTAAATGGTGTTGCAATTAAGCATGGAAAGGAGAATCTCAGTTTAAAGAATGTCTATAGAAACATAGTAATACTGCAGGTTGTAAAAATGCTAATTGAATTTTAGATGTTATCCCAAGAAATATGGAACATAAAAGATGTTCACACCCGCAGGGGAATGTAAAATTCTAAAACAAAAACAGAATTACCTGGAAAAACTCAGCAGGTCTGGCAGCATCGGCGGAGAAGAAAAGAGTTGACGTTTCGAGTCCTCATGACCCTTCAGCAGAACTGAGTATAGTTAGGAGAGGGGTGAAATACAAGCTGGTTTAAGGTGGGGGGGGGCTGTGGGGTGGTTGTAGGGACAAGCAAGCAGTGATAGGAGCAGATAATCAAAAGATGTCACAGACAAAAGGATCAAAGAGGTGTTGAAGTTGGTGATATTATCTAAGAAAATGTGCTAATTAAGAATGGATGGCAGGACACTCAAGGTACAGCTCTAGTGGGGGTGGGGTGGAAAGACTGACAAGGTATTAGTTGTAGATTTAAAAATAATGCCCATAAAAGAACATAAGGATGAGCCTATGTGAATCCGGAATAAAAGTTCTCAGCTGCAATGTCCTCAGCTGTGCAGTTTTGGGCTCCACACAATGTAAAGCATATTGAGGCAGTGGATAGAATTTAATGCAGATTACCTGGATGCTAGAAAGCTAAATATGCAGAGCTTTGGGGATCTCATGGCAGGCTGGGGAGGCAGAGGGACGTGGGAGGTTGGTGGAGAGGTCAGGGGGTAAGGGAGGACCTGCAGGGGCCAGTCTATTTTTTGTGGGGGTTGGGGGGGTGCCCAATGTTAAAAGGAGGTTGCTGTTGCAGGCACCTTCCCTCCCTCACCCCTACCCCCACCCGAGGCCTCGAACAGCATTACCTTTGAGGCTTCCCCCTTGCCCCTGAACTCCTCCCACCAGCTTGCAAATTAAGGCTGGCAGAAAATGGCCATCCTGCCCACCCAGCGTAAAATTGCGGGGAGGTCGGGATGGGCAGGAACCCGGTGGGAAGGCCATCTAAGAAATTTACAGCCACTCCTCTGCCTACAAACACTCCCGCAGGGGAATGTAAAGTTCTGTCCATAAAAGCTGAGCGGGAGAAATGTCTTCAGCAGAAAGTTTTAAGGCTACAGTTTTCAATTCCAAGGTTAATGGTTGAAACAAAAACTATGAAGAGTCAAGGTGACACTGGATAGGTGGGTGAAGTGAAATGGCTTGAAGGCATATGGGACCAGGATTGGAAAATATGATTCAGCCTATTTTTTCACACAAACATCGACACAGGTGGCCTGTTACCATATTGTAACTTCCATGTATGGCGACCTTTCTACCTATAAACATATGGCTTATATTGGGAACAGTGGGCCACGTAGTGGTCTTACTTACTAAATAAATTCTTTTTGTGTAGCATAGGCAAATAAAAGAATGTTTGTTTATTTTAAAGGACACAAAATCAATTATTTCTGTTTTTTAAAAAGTGTTCAAAAAGAGATCCTGCGGAGTGATCACTTGGTCAACAGATTGGGTTTGAATTCACTAGCTGAGTTTTAAAAAATCTTCTTTCACATTGAAACAGATTATCTTCTATGCTGGGAGGTGGAAGGTTTAAAATTTAAAGCAAATCTAGCCAATTTTCAATGAATTTTCTCCTGATGAAGCAACAAATAAGTTGACTCATTGACTTTGATATTTACACAAGTGAACTGGGGGAACTAGCAGTGGCCAGGCATCCCAGAAATACGGGAAAGACAGAGGTTCTGCCGGTTTTAACTACAGAACTTCATTTGAATTTTTTCACTCAGTTTCCCGGACATCAGATTAAGAGGCTGGCTGGCTGGAGAGTGGGAAAATCTGCTGGACAAAGCAGCAGCCATTGGCAGGAAAAGAGAAGAAAGATCATGCTGGAGATGGAAGTGAGGCTTGGCAGGAGACATTGTGTTGTGGAAAGGAGGTCTGTGAGATCAAGTGAATGGAGGCAGATCGCAGCAAGTTATCGTGATGGGTCAGGGAATCACTCCCGCTCCTCCTGGCCCACAAGCAGTTCTAGAAAAACACTCAACTGCTGAGTCTGGCATTTTGGAGAGGAACTTCAGAATACTTTAGTGCAGAGGGATCTGGGTGTCCTCATGCATGAATCGCTGAAAGCTAGTATGTAGGTACAGCAGGTAATAAGGAAGGCAAATGGAATTTTGGCATTTATTGATAAAGTAATAGAGTATAAAAATGGGGAAGTGTTGTTGCAACTGTACAAGGCATTGGTGAGACCGCACCTGGAGTACTGTGCACAGTTTTGGTCCCCTTACTTGAGGAAGGATGTAGTTGCACTGGAGGCGGTTCAGAGGAGGTTCACTAGATTGATTCCAGAGATGTGGGGCTTGTCTTATGAGGAGAGATTCAGCAGTTTAGGCCTATACTTGCTAGAGTTTAGAAGGATAAGAGGAGATCCAATTGAGGTATATAAGATGCTAAAGGGGATAGACAAAGTAGACGTGGAGCGGATGCTTCCCCTTGTGGGGCATTCTAGAACGAGAGGCCATAGTGTTAGGTTAAGGGGTGGTAGATTTAAATAAGAGATGAGGAGGAATTACTTTTCTCAAAGGGTCATGAATCTGTGGAATTCACTACCTCAGAGTGCAGTGGATACCGGGACGCTGAATAAATTTAAGGAGGAGATAGACATATTTTTAATTAGTAATGGGTTGTAAGGTTATGGGGAGAGGGCGGGAAATTGGAGTTGAGGCCGAAATGAGATCAGTCATGATCGTAATGAATGGCGGGGCAGGGTCGAGGGGCTGAATTGCCTACTCCTGCACCTAGTTCTTAAGTTCTTATGTTTCCATCTCCCTTCAGCTGCTGGGATTCCCAAGTCATAGGAAACCCAACCCACAGGCATTAAATGCAAATAACAGCCTCAATTAAATATTATGATTATAAGTACTGACCTGCCTTGAGAGCAGGTTTCTCATTTGACCCCAATCTACCTCATAGGTTCATTCACAGGCCAGGAGGCCTGATTTCAGATTTTTAAGAATTAGTTTCACTCTGATCAATACCCTCCCACACCCCTCTCCTCTCTAACCACTGCCTATTGTGGACAATTAAAATTACCCACAATGTATCTCCCTTTTTTTGTGACTGTCTGCTTTGTTCTCAAACATCAATTCCTCTTGTGTCATTGTCTTTTTTTATCTTTTCCTTTACTCTTTAAATCTGATGCACACGTTCCTCATTATAGTTGCATATCTGATGATTTTAGTTTTTGTTTCTTTCTCGTTCTTTGTTAAAAATCTCTTGTTCTCTATGTTTCCATTCTTCCAGTATTTCTGTGTGATTTTCATAATATGCCTGATGTTGCTGATGTTTCTGTCTCTTAAACTTGAGGCCAAAAATGGCAGGCTGGAGGTGGGTACCATATAATGCGAGGCTGAGTAAATTGGACCAATATTCTTTGGAATTTAGAGGAATGAGAGGTGATCTCACTGAAATATACAAGAATGTGAAGGGGCTTGACATGGTAGACACAGAGTTGTTTCATCTGGCTGGGGAAGCTAGAATACATGGGCACAGCCTCAGGCTAAAGGGCCAATCATTCAGGACTGAGATGAGGAAAAACTCCTTCACTCAAAGATTGTGCATCTTTGGAATTTTCTTCCCCAGAGAGTTGTGGATGTTGCATCATTGAATATATTTAAGACTGAGAGAGACAATTTTTTGTTCTCTCAGGGAATCAAGGGATATGGGGAGTAGATGGGAAAATGAAGTTGAGGCAGAAGATCAACCATGATCATAATGCATGACAGAGCAGAATCAAGCAGCCGTATAGTCTACTCTTGCTCCTGTTTCTTATGTTCTGCATGAAATAAAATGTAGGTGGGGATCAGGCCAAGAGGCATGAGGAGTTTGGAACTGGGAAAAAGCAAAGGGTTGAGGTTGCCACATTAAAGAGAAAGGGCTGAGAGGGGAGGGAGATGGGGAAGGGATTTGGAGGTCAGAGTCCAAGACTTAGAAGAATGAGAAGGTAGATTAGAGGCTCAGGATTGGCAGATATGAGACAGGAATGGGACGAGAGATTTAGGATCAGGATGTAGTAGAAACTGGAGAGGGCCAACAATAGATCCTTTGAGGATTCCAGTTAACATTGTAGGTACAGGAAGCAACTTGTAATTTGAGGATTCCAGTTAACATTGTAGGTACAGGAAGCAACTTGTAATTTTCTGGCTACGACTGGATAGATAGGAATCAAACCTAATGAAAGCAGTCTCAACCAAATGGACAAGGGATAAAAATAACACTGCCTTTTATGACCACACAATGTTCCAAGCAGCCAATAAAGTATTTTTGAATTACAATCATGATTATGACATAGTAGCACGAAGTCCAACTAGATGGAGTACTGCTAAACAGAGTGCTTGTTTAACTCAGGGAAATTTAAGGGTTGATTTCATTCTAAGATCTAGGAAAGATTGCAGTTAGCATTTATCTTTACTTTCGCATTAAATTGTAGTTTCTTTCAGCCTTTGTCAGTGGTAAACAAGTTGCTTGCTAGTTGTAGCTGCCGTCTTCTTTTCCATGAAATGATGATGATGCACTGTGCCCAGGATGTATGTCACTTCTGGATTGGACATTATCTATTGTGATTGTCGAAGTCGATTTGTGACTAGCAGTCCCTTCTGTAGCTGTCATAGATGAGTGGTGTTGGCCCAAGATCGACTGAAGTTTTTTCCTTCAGGCACGCTCTCCTTTCTGCCATCTAGTCATTTCTTTTGTCCTCTGCTTTTTCCGCATCCTTCATGACTGCTTGACCACTTGCCGGACTGGCACTGTGATCAGCAGTGAGGACTTTCCATGCATCGGCTCCAATTCTGGTCAACTTGAGGTCTCTCTTACACACGTCCTTACATCACAGATGTGGGTGACTTGTTGGTCTCGTGCCAATAGCAAGATCGTCGTCGAGCATGTCTTTGGGGATGCAGCCTTCATCCATTCCTAGCACATGACTCAGCCAGTGGAGTCACCTCTGGTTCAAGAGAGCAAACAAGCTGCGGATCCCTGCATGCTGGTGTACTTCCATATTTGGCACTCTGTCTTGCCAGGAGCTGCCCAATATTCATCTGAGGCAGCGGAGATGGAAGCTGTTCAGCCTTTTCTCTTGACTTGCATAAGTTCCCCATGCCTTGCTACTGAGAACACATATGGAGCTTTGTATTATCGGTCAGTTTGCTATTGGTCCACAGTCGACCTCTCAACTTTGACATTAAAGCTGTCAAGGTAGATTAGAGGCTAGGGATTGGCAGATAGGAGACAGGAATGGGACGAGAGATTTAGGATCAGAAAATGGAGGGCCAAAGATAAATCCTTTGAGGATTCCAGATAACATTGTAGGTACAAGAAGCAACTCATGTAATTTTCTGGCTACGACTAGGTAGATGGGAATCAAACCTGATGAAAGCAGTCTCGACCAAATGGACAAGGGAGAGAAATAACAGTGCCTTTTCTGACCACACAATGTTCCAAACAGCCAATGAAGTAAGGGATGCCAGCGCGGCACATCAGCAAATAGCAACTCACAGACTAGAACTTTGGTCTTCGTGCCAAAGTTGAACAGCTTGCCTTCAGCTCTGACATGCAGGTAGATGACCTCATTTGAGTTGCTGAAAGCGTACATTAATTGGGTGGCTAGTTACAACTGGTTCACGAGCTAGCAGGGTCTGACTCAGGTCTCTGGAATTTCAGCTAGTGTAAATACAGGACGTTTTGTTAACACACAAAGTAAGTGGCACAAAATCCAGCAATGCTAGACAGAGTACTTGCTTAACTCTGGAAATTTGGAAAGGTCACAGCGGACTGGAAAACTACAAATGTAACACGTCTATTCAAGGAAGGAGGGAGACAGAAAGCAAGAAACTATATAGGCCAGTTAGCCTGTCATTGGAAAAATGCTGGAATCCATTAGTAAGGGAGTATAACAGGGCATTTAGAAAATCATAACACTATGTGCAGTAACTATGTGAAAGGGAAATAATGCTTGATAAATGTATTAGAGTTCTTTGAAGATGTAACAAGCGTGGTGGATAAAGGGGAACCAACAGATGTAGTATATTTGGATTTCCAAAAGGCATTCAAGAACTCCTGGTGTTGGGGTTATATATTAGTATGGATAGAGGATTGGCGAACTACCAGGAATTGGGATAAACTGGTCATTTTCAGATTGGCAAACTATAACTCGTGGAGAGCCACAGTGCTGGGGCCTCAACTATATACAATCTATATTAATGACTAGGATGAAGGGACTGACTGTATTGTAGCCAAACTTATTGACGATACAAAGGTATGTAGGAAAACAAGTTGTTAGGAGGGTACACAGAGTCTGTGAAGGTTTATAGATAGGGTGAGTGAGTGGGGAAAAAAATGGCAGATGGTGTATAATGTAGGGAAAATGTGAGGTTGTCCACTTTGGTGGTAAGAATACAAAAGCAAAAATATTGTTTAAATGGACAGAGACTGTAGAATGCTATGGTATTGGGGATCTGGGTGCCCTTATACATGAATCACAAAAGGTTAGCATGTAGGTACAGCAAGTAATTAGGGAGGCAAATGGAATGTTGGCCTTATTACAAGGGGATGAAGTATAAAGTCGGGAAGTTTTGCTGCAAGCTGTACAGGACATTGGTGAGACCATACCTGGGGTAATGTGTACAGTTTTGGTTTTCTTATAAAGAGGGATATACTTATATTGGAAGCAGTTCAGAAAAGGTTCAGTAGGTTGATTCCTGGTATGAAGGGATTTTCTCATGAGGAAAGCTTGGGCCTATACTCATTGAGCAGGTTGGGCCTATACTCATTGAAGAATGAGAAGTGATCCTCCTGAAATGTATAAAATTTTGAAGAGTTTGACAGGGTAGGTGCTGAGAGGATGTTTCCCCTCGTGGGGAAATCTAGAACTGGGGGCACATTTTAAAAATAAGGGGTCTCTCATTTAAGGAGATGAGGAGAAATTTGTTCTCTCAGAATGTCATTAATCTTTGAAATTCTCTACCCCAAAGAGCAAAAGAGGCTGGGGGCTGGGTCATTGAAAATGTTTAAAGCTGAGTTAAACATATTTTTGATCTACAAAGGAGTCAAGGGTTTTGGAGGGCAAGCAGAAAAGTGGAGTTAAGCCCACAATCAGATCAGCCACGACGTTATTGAATAGCAAAGCAGGCTTGAGGGGCCAAATGGCCTTCTCCTGCTCCCATTTCTTGTAGGAAATGTGGCAGTCAATTTGTGTACACCAAGCTGCTACAACAGCAAATGATACTGACCAGGTAAGCTGTTTTTGTCATGCTAATTTTTGTGCTCAGGTCCCAAAGAGGTAATTGACCCAACAATCTTCTGTGAGGAGCATGCTCTTACTCTTGGCTGATGTGAGGAAAGTTATTAGAGGAGTATGATGCTCTCAACAGTTTCAAAGGTGCAGACAGCTCAAAAAGGATCATTTACCATAGGAGCCATCACGTAGCATGTTATTTGTGTCTTTAAAATATTCCTAATTCTTTCATGTACCTATCTAGCTACCCCTTAAATGCATGCCGGGCAGGATTTTTACCTTGTTGGGCGGGCGTGGTGGACGGGCCCGTGAGCGGTCACGAAGCCAACCGCCACCCGCGAATTAATGACCAGCCATTGTGAATCGCGTGCTGCAACGCTGAGCGTTGCCTGGGTGGGGGCTGGAGGAGGGCAAGTGCAGGTGCGCAAGTGCAGTTGCGCACACTGAAAGCTCCCTGACGGCACAGAGCTCCCTCAAGGAGCTGAAGATTTTTACAAACACAAATAAAGAATTTCAAAATGCTAAAAACATGTCCCCTCATGTGACCCTGTCACATGAGCAGGGACATGTTATAAATGAGATTCGACCATCTTTATTGTATATTTAATTGCTGTTGGAAACTTCATCCTGCCCGTGTATGAGATTTCATAAAAAATCCAAAGACCGCCTGGCTGATGGACGAGCAATGAAAATTTTCATTGAATTATTCATTTAATGGCCTGAATAGGCCTGTTAATCGTTGGCAGGCGCGCTGCCAACTCCAGTGGGCGCCCACTGAACGAAATATCGCACAAGTGCGCGATGACGCTGGGACGCTCGCTGACGTCATTGCGCATTATTTTCCGCTCGAGCGCTCGGGCGTGCTCCCGCTTACTCAGCTAAAAATTCTGCCCATATTTATTACTGACCTCAACTGTTCTATGTTCTATGTAGTTGCAAGTTCAGCATTCCAAACAATCACTGATTATAGAATTTGCTCCTGAATTCATTATTGGATTTATTCGTGACTGTCTCATATTTATGGCATTTCGCTTTGGTTTTCCTCACAAGTGGAAACATCTTCTCTAAATCTATCCTATCAAATCTTTAATGGCCTGTATTTGGTCACCCATCAGCCTTTTCTTCGCTACAGAAAATAGCTACTGGCTCTTCAGTCTTTCATTTCTTGTTCATGGAGCACTGTCAGAGACAGTTGCAGTATGAAGTGGTGGGGTGTAGGCCTGTGGCTCCTGCTATTGATGTAAATCCAAACACCATGGCCGGTTGCTAAGTGGAGTCTGGCTCTTCTGAACAAAAGAGGAGGATGATAAAAAACAAGACCAATAATTCTATAAAAGTTCTATCTTAACAGAGCCCTCTTTATGTGGAAGTTGGAATCACCGTGACTGCTTATACTGCTCCTTTTTTAATGGGAATTTTTAAAAGTTTGGCAAAAATACTGAGTTTAGTTCAGTTAATATTTCACATTCTATAACATTGTGCGTGAAAGGTATGTCAAGAGGTAAGTCTGCTCATAACAACACAAAAAAAGGTAAAAAAAGTAAAGGTTGCACCTCCAACTGTGAATACTATTTCTATATAGTTTGATTAAGAGTTTATTTCAGTCAGCAACAGGTTCTAATTCTCACCAGACAATTAACAAGTTCACCTATTGTTGATTAAATAGAGCCAAAAAATTATTGAAATTTACACAAATATCTTACATTTGAGGAACAGCTGTGTTTCCTGTGGAATCTGAAACCTGAAACTCCAAACTGTCCGATGTTACTTCTGATGAAGATCTTATAATGTAAATGATGCTCTTGCTGTTCAGGTCTTTCTGTGTGAACTTATCACGAATGAATCCTCCTAGGCAGCAACAAATCACAAGGTAAGTGCATCTTTTAAAGTACATGAGGACAGCACTTCAGCCAGTGTTTCATGAATTAATATATTTATTCTGTAATGCCTATAGTAAATAGAACACCAAGGATTGCGAGTAATGCATTGCTAGTGTAGGTTTTAAAAATTCATTAAAATGTAGGATGTGAACTGACAGCTGCCGATTTATTGCCTGCCACTCGTTGCCTTGAGAAAACAATAAGGCTTCACTAGATTTATTTCTGGGATGAGAGGCTTGTCTATGAGTGATTGATTAGCATGGACCTATATTCTCTGGAGTTCAGAAGAATCTTCCAAGAGGGACTGCCTGTGGAGTGATGCTGCAGTCCAGATTCAGATTAGATCTCAGATATCAAAGCGAGAACCAGTGATTGATGATTGTCCTCCTTGAGGCACCAAGCAACACTCCAGACATGCTGCCATAGACAGTGGAATGTTGGCAAGATGCTTGAAGAGACTGCACCATGTCTACTCTGTTCGTGGTGCACACTGATGGAGTTATGATCCCATAACAGAACAGCCACATGCTCCAGAGGCTGCCTAGCATTCCAAGGATGAGGCCACCATCATGCAAGATTGTAACCACTAATTCTAAGATTGGTGTCCTTCATTGTGATGCTGAGGATAGCAATGAAGGTGTTCAAGTCAGGGCAGCATGGAGGGCACAGGTGAAGGAGGCTCGTATAAGCTACTTGTCATCATCATCCTGCAACCTTGTGGCAACAAGCATCTGACACATCTGGACTGTGCTATGGCCTCCTCCTCTGGAGCCCCAGCTTCCTCAGCCTCATCAAGCTCAGCCCAGCTCAGCTTGACGTCCTCCTCATCGGAGGAAATGTGCAGTTCCTCCATCTCTCGATGTGTACAGCGCAGCAAGCCACGATGATACAAACATACGAACAAGGAGCAGAAGTGGGCCATTCAGCCCCTTAAGCCTGCCCCACCATTTAATAAGATTATGGCTGATTTGATAGTAACCTGAAATCTGCATCCCACCTACCCCCGATAACCTAACACCCCCTTGCTTACCAAGAATCTATCCACTTCTGCCTTAAAAAAGTTCAAAGACTCTGCTTCCACCACCTTTTCAGGAAGAGAGTTCCAAAGACTCAGGACTCTGAGTGAAAAAATTTTGCCTCATCTCTGTTTTAAATGGGTGACCCTTATTTTTAAACAGTGACCCCTAGTTCTAGATTTTTCCACAAGAGGAAACATCCTCTCCACATCCACCCTGTCAAGACCTCTCAGAATCTTATATTTTCAATCAAGCCCCCTCTTACTCTGCTAAACTCCAGCGGATACAAGCCTAGCCTGTCCAACCTTTCCTCATAAGACAACCCACCCATTCCAGGTATTAGTCTGGTAAAACTTCTCTGAACTACTTCTAATGCATTTACGTCCTTCCTTAAATAAGGTGACCAATACCGTACACAGTACTCCAAGTGTGGTCTCAGTAGTGCCCTGTACAGCTGAAGCATAGCCTCTCTACTTTTGTATTCAATTCCCCTTGCAATAAATGATAACATTCTATTAGCTTTCCTAATTAATTGCTGTATTTGCATACTAGCCTTTTATTATTCATGCACTAGGACACCCAGATCTCTCTGCACCTCAGAGCTCTGCAATCTCTCACCATTTAGATAATATGCATCTCTTTTATTGTTCCTTCCAAAATTGAAAATTTTACATTTTCCCACATAATACTTCATTTGCCAGATCTTTGCCCACTCACTCAACCTATCTGTATATTTTTGTAGCTTCCTTATGTTCTCTTCGCAACTTACTTTCTTACCTATCCTTGTGTCATCAGCAAATTTGGCAACCATCCCTTCAATCCCTTCATCCAAGTAATTTATATAAATTGTAAACAGTTGAGGTCCCAACACTGATCCCTTGTTACATCTTGAAAACCTGAAAAATACCCATTTATGCCTACTTTCTGCTTCCTGTCATCTAGACAATCTTCTATCCATGCCAATGTGTTACCCCCTATACCAAGAGCTTTTATTTTCCGCAATAACCTTTGTTGCACTTTATCAAATGTCTTCTGGAAATCCAAATACAGTACATCCACCGCTTCCCGTTTATCCACAGCACGTGTTACTCCCTCAAAGAATTCCAGTACATTGGGTAAACATGATTCGCTTTCACAAAACCATGTTGATGCTCCCTGATGACCTTCAGCTTATCCAAGTGCCCTGCTATAGCTTTTCTAATAATAGCTTCTAACGTTTTCCCTACAACAGGTGTTATGTTAACTGGCCTGCAGTTTCCTGTTTTCTGTCTCCTTCCCTTTTTGAATAATGGGGTTACATTTGCAATCTTCCAATCTAATGGGACTTTCCCCGAATCTAGGGAATTTTGGCAAATTAAAAACAATGCATCAATTATCTCACTAGACACTTCTTTTAAAGATGCCAGGATGAAGTCCATCAAGACCCAGGCTCAGCCCACAGCTACAACAATTTACTCGGTACCATTTCTCTGCTCACAGAATCACAGAATTTCACAGTGCAGAAGAGGCCTTTCGGCCCATTGGGTCTGCACCGACACGTGAGAAACACCTGACCTGCCTATCTAATCCCATTTACCAGCACTTGGCCCATAGCCTTGAATGTTATGACGTGCCAAGTGCTCATCCAGGTACTTTTTAAAGAATGTGAGGCAACCCGCCTCCACCACCCTCCCAGGCAGCGCATTCCAGACCGTCACCACCCTCTGGGTAAAAAAGTTTTTCCTCACATCCTCCCTAAACCTCTTGCCCCTCACCTTGAACTTATGCCCCCTCATGACTGACCCTTCAACTAAGGGGAAAAGCTGCTCCCTATCCATCCTGTCCATGCCCCTCATAATCTTGTACACCTCGATCAGGTCGCCCCTCAGTCTTCTCTGTTCCAATGAAAACAACCCAAGTCTATCCAACCTCTCTTCATAACTTAAATGTTTCATCCCAGGCAACATCCTGGCAAATCTCCTCTGCACCCCTTCCAGTGCAATCACATCATTCCTTTAATGTGGCGACCAGAACTGCACACAGTACTCCAGCTATGGCCTCACTAAGGTTCTATACTACTCCCAACATGACCTCCCTACTTTTGTAATCTATGCCTCAATTGATAAAGGCAAGTGTCCCATATGCCTTTTTCACCACCCCACTAACATGCCCCACCGCCTTCAGAGATCTATGGACACACATGCCAAGGTCCCTTTGTTCCTCAGAACTTCCTGGTGTCATGCTGTTCATTGAATACTTCCTTGTCAAATTACTCCTTCCAAAGTGAATTACCTCACACTTTTCAGGGTTAAATTCCATCTGCCACTTATCTGCCCATTTGACCATCCCGTCTATATCTTCCTGTAGCCCAAGGCACGTTAACCACCTGGCCGATCTTTGTGTCATTCGCAAACTTAGTAATCCTACCCCCCACATAGTCATCTATGTCATTCATATAAATGACGAATAATAGGGGACCCAGCACAGATCCCTGTGGCACTGGACACTGGCTTCCAGTCACTAAAGCATCCTTCTGTCATCACCCTCTGTCTCCTACAACTAAGCCAATTTTGAATCTACCTTATCAAATTACCCTGTATCCCATGTGCATTTGCCTTCTTTATAAGTCTCCCATGTGGGACCTTGTCAAAGGCTTTGCTGAAATCCATATAAACTACATCAACTGCACTACCCTCATCTACACACCCGGTCACCTCCTCAAAAAATTCAATCAAATTTTTTAGGCATGATCTCCTTCTGACAAAGCCATGCTGACTATCCCTGATCAAACCTTGCCTCTCCAAGTGGAGATAGATTCTCTCCTTCAGAATTTTCTCCAATAGTTTCCCTACCACTGCCTATAGTTCCCTGGCTTATCTCTACAATCCTTCTTAAATAGCAGAATCACATTAGCTGTTCTCCAGTCCTCTGGCACCTCCCCCGTGGCCAGAGAGAAATTAAAAATTTGGGTCAGAGCCCCTGCGATCTCCTCCCTTGCCTCCCTCAGCACCCTGGGACACAAATCATCCGGACCTGGAGATCTGTCCACTTTTAAGCCTGCCAACACCTCTAACACCTTGTCACTCCCTATATCAATTTGGTTAAGAACCTCGCAGTCTCTCTCTCCGAGTTCGATATCTTCATCCTCATTCTCTTGGGTGAAGACGGATGTGAATTATTCATTCAACACTCTAGCGATGTCATCTGGCTCCACCCATAGATTGCCCCCTTGTTACCTTATGGGCCCTACTCTTTCCCTGGTTATCCTCTTGCCATTGATATACTTATAGTCACCAGCTGTAACTGGTGACTGTAATTTTCCTGACTTCCTCCCCCACTTCCATTTTCTGGTTTATAGCAGCTTCTGGGATGTTACGTGTATCCTATATAGTGAAAACTGATGCAAAATACCTATTCAAATCATCTGCC
This sequence comes from Cetorhinus maximus, assembly GCF_964194155.1. NCBI lineage: Eukaryota > Metazoa > Chordata > Chondrichthyes > Lamniformes > Cetorhinidae > Cetorhinus > Cetorhinus maximus. The sequence goes on along the minus strand of NC_135880.1, from coordinate 154,173,326 downwards.
CATCTCCTTGTTTTCCATTATCAATTTTCCAGACTCACTTTCTATCAGACCAACATTCACTTTGTTAACTCTTTTCATTTTTAAAATATTTATAAATAGTCTTACTATGTGTTTTTATATTTCTGGCTAGCTTTCTCTCATACTCTAATTTTTCCCTCCTTATTAATCTTTTAGTCATCCTTTGCTGTTCCTTATATCCTGTCAAATCTTCTGACCTGGCATCTGTCTTTGCACAATTATATGCTTTTTCTTTAAGTTTGATACTATCTTTAACCTTTCTCATTAACCACAGATGGTGTGTCCGTCCCTTCGACTTTTTCTTACTCGTTGGAATGTAACTATTCTGTGCATTCTGAAATATCCCCTTAAATATTAGCCACTGCATCTCTGTTGACCCATCCCTTAACCTAATTTCCCAATTCACTTTAGCCAGCTCAGCTTTCATGGCCTTATTTAAGTTTAAAAACTTAGTCTCAGACCCACTCCTCTCTCACTCAAACTGAATGTAAAATTCAATCATATTATGGTTGCTACAGAGGGGTGCCTTCACTATGAAACCATTAATTACTCCCGTCTCATTGCACAATACCAGGTCCAGTATAGCCTGCTCTCTGGTTGGCTCCAGAACATGCTGTTCTCAGAAACTATCCCAGAAACATTCAATGTACTTCTCATCTCGGCTATCTTTGCCCATCTGACTTATCCAGTTCATATGTAAATTAAAATCTCCCATGATTATGGAAGCTTGTCTTTCTGACAAGCTTCCATTATTTCTTCCTTTATGCTCAACTCTACATGTAGTTACTATTAGGGGGCCTGTACAAAACTCCCACAAGTGACTTCTTGCCTTTACCATTTCTCATCTCTACCCAAACTGTTTCCACACCCTGGTTTCCTGAAGTTAGGTCATCCCTTTCCATTGTGCTCATAACATCGTTAACTAACAGAGCCACCCTTCCACCTTTTTCTCACTTCCTGTCCTTCCTAAATATTCTGTACCCTACAACATTCAGGTCCCAATCTATGACTTCCTGCAGCCATGATCTTGTAATGGCTATCAAATTGTAATTATTTATTTCTCTGTGCGCTCTTAGTTCATCTGTTTTGTTTTGAATGCTACGTGCATTCACATACAGAGCATTTAGTTTTATCTTTTTATTCTTTTTATAACTTTAGTTTCATCTGTTGATTTACTGTTAGATTTGTACTCTCTATCCCTCCCTGTCATGGTTTGTTTTCATTTCCCGTAATAATACCCTTTTCTTTTGTCTTGTCTCTGCACTTTGATTTACCACATCTTCCCAAATTTGATTCCTTGCCCGCACTATTTAGTTTAAAACCCTCTCTACTTCCATAGTTGTGCGGCTTGCATGAACACTGGGCCCAGCACGATTCAGGTGTAGACCGTCCCAATGGCACAGCCCCCACTTTCCCCAGTACTGGTGCCAGTGCCCCACGAACTGGAACCCACTTCTCCCACACCAGTCTTTGAGCCACACATTCATCTCCCTGATTTGTCCTATGCCAATTTGCATGTGGCTCAAGTAATAATAGAGATTATGACCTTTGAGGTGCTGCTTCTTAATTTGGTGCCTAGGTCCTCATAGACTATGCAGAACCTCCTTCTTTGTCCTTCCTATGTCATTGGTATGTACATGGAACATGATGACTGGGTCCTCCCCCTCCCACTTAGTTCCCCTCCAGCCCTGAGCAGATGTCCCGCACCCTGGCACCGGGCAGGCAACACAGCCACCTGGACTCGCTCTTTGCTGCAGAGAATGGTGTCAATCCCCCTGACTATACTATCCCCTACTACCACTACTTTCCTTTTTGCTCCCCCCACTCGAATGGCTTCCTGTACCACGGTGCTATGGCCAGTGAGCTCATCCACCCTGCAGCCCCACTCTCATCCAAACAAGCTGAAAAAACCTCAAACCTGTTGGACAATTGTAAAGGCTGAGGCTCCTGCGCTCCTGCCGTCTGAGTCCCCTTACCTGCCTCACTCGCAGTCACACTCTCCTGTCCCTGACCACTTACCAAATCAGAAGACCCTGTCTTAAGAAGTGTGACTGCCTCCTGGTACAAAGAATCCAGGTAACTTTACCCCTCCCTGATGCATCGCAGTGTCTGTAGTTCATCCTCCAACTCAAACTCTGAGCTGAAGCTGATCAAACTTCAAACACTTACTGCAGATGTGTTTGCCCTGGATCAAACTGGCAACCAGGAGTTAACACATGCTGCAGCTGTGACACATCACCTGCCCTGACATCCTTAATGTGTTCTAATAAACTATTTAATTATTTTATTCAATTATATATTTTATTTTTGTTTTTATATGTTTTATTAACCTTACCACCAGTTGCATTTTGAATCTTAGGAATAGAATAAACCTTAGTTACTTACCAGATACTCACCAAATAACTAGCTTCTTCTCCTATAGCAGAGTACGACCACTTCCTGAAGGCTGAGAAAGCAAAAGAGCACCTCTTTCCCTTACTTCCCTAACACCCTAATTATCCAACTCCCAGCACTCTATTCTAAGTTGCAGTTCTTGCAGTAAACCTTACCAAAAGCACCTCTTTCCCCCTATGCACCGAGTTCCTACTTTGAACCAAATTACCAAATATACTCACTCGGTCTCTGTCTCACTCAGACTGAGTTTTCCACTCACTGATCATGCGCCTCTTACAGATGTGGGAGATCCTCTGGGGAGAGCACTGGAAAGTGCCGCCTGAGCAGTCAAGACATCGAAAACACATCTTCAAAATGCCAATGGTCTGCTCAACCAAGGAGCATGTTGCAGAATGAGCAGCATTGTACCTCTCCTCTGAAGTACTTTGTAGCCGTCGAGCGGGAATCATTAGCCTTATATGGGTAGCCATTGTCACCAAGGAGCCAATCCTGGATGTGCTGAGGACCCTTGAAGATCTGTGGCACATGCGACTGACTCAACATATACGAGTCGTGGGATTTCCCAGGGTATCTACAACAACATTCCACAAGCTTGACACCATCCAGGGCAAAGCAGCTCGTTTGATTGCTGCCCCATCCACAAACATTCACTCCCTCCACCACCGATGAACAGCAGCAGCAGTGTGTACCATCTACAAGATGCACTGCAGGAATTCACCAAGGCTCCTTCGACAGCACCTTCCAACCCATGGCCACTGCCATCTAGAAGGACAAGGGCAGCAGATACATGGGAACACCACCACCTGGAAGTTCCCCTCCAAGTCACTCACCATTCTGACTTGGGAATATATCGCCATTCACTATTGCTGGTCGAAATCCTGGAACTCCCCTCCTAACAGCACCATGGGTGTACCTATATCACATGCAGCAGTTCAAGAAGGCAGCTCACCACCAGCTTCTCAAGGGCAATTAGTGATGGGCAATAAATGCTAACCTTGCCAGTGATGCCCACATTCCATGAATGAATTTTTAAAAATCTCGCACAGACCTGCATAACCTGCTTCTGGTGGTTACAGAACAGCTGCGCATTGAGAATGTGGGAGCCTTTTCTGTTGGTGAATCATAGTGGCTACTGCCGGGGAACTCCGAAAGCTACATGTATACAGTTGATGGCACCCTGCACCTATAGGAAGCCGGAGACCATGGCAAACCCCACTGCACTGGCAGCCTGGCTGGCTTCATTCAGGGTGAACTGGATGTAATTTTGTGCATTGTTAAATAGGGCACCTCTCGGATGCACTTATGAGCAGATGCTTGGGATATGCCACAGAGGTCCCCAGTGGAGCCCTGGATCAAGCCATGAGCAAAAACGTTCAATGCAGCAGTCACTTTTAGGGCCACTGGCAATGGATGGCCTCCCAGTCCCTGTGGCGTCAGCTCCTCCCAAAGAATGTTGCAGATGAGCCACCACATGCTTTGACAAACGAAAGCATCTATGGCACAGTCTCTTGCTCATCTGTAGGTATGAGAGGTGTCTTCAGTTGTGCCAAATGCCTCCGTAGGATGGGTCTGTCAGCCTCAGCTTTTGGGTCTTGATGGGGCCCCACTGGCCCATGTTCCTCAGGATGAGGCTCTCCCTTTTGCCCTGCCCTACTCCTTCTCAGATGCCTGATTGCCATGAAAAAGACAGCATTGCTCACTGCATCCATTCTCAACTGCTGCTCATCTCAGCAGAAACATTGAACAGGTACATGATTGAACACAACCTTGTAATGTTCACCTTCCAGTCACAAGCTAGGGAGTCACTATGAAGCCCTGGGATAGCCCTCATTCCAGATTCCATCCTCAGATCATCCTTTGCAGCTGTAGCACAGCCTTGAGCATCAATGGAAACGTGACTCCACCACCCCAGGCATGGCAGCACTTTCAGAAAGGAAGTTGGATCTGGATGAGGGCAGCCAGATACACTCACTGTATTGAGTGCCCCCACTGTATTACCTGTTCCCCCATCTACAGACCACAGATGCCTCCCCTGACTGTGACTGTGCCATCTGCAGCCTAGTGCCAATCTAACAATCCCCAGGACTGACGTGTCTGAGGGACTGATCACGCCCTGAACACCATGCTGGGCATGACTGAGGCAGGACAGACAGGTCTTTCCCTCCCTGTACCGGGCCCAAGACAGGCTTGCCAAGCACAGCCTTCTAAATTGGTGCGCAATTGCCCAGGACAATCTATGCTTTCTGGCCCCACCTAACTTCAACCCACCTCTCCCCAGTCATCTGTCTCTGTGCACCTTCCCCAGTCAATTCCCCCTGTCATGTGTCTCTGTCCATCCTTCCCCCTTGAGTCTAGTTAAACCCCCCTCCCCTCAATCTCAGGTCTTTGTTTCCAGCCCCTTTCCTTGCCTCTGTCTGGTCTCACTCCCCCACAGTCAAGCCTTTGCCTTCCAGCCCCTTCCCCTGCCCCTGTCTTATCTCAACCTCACCTCCCGCACAAGTCAAGCCTTTGCCTTCAGACACCATCCCCACTTGCCTTCCTGCTGGTTTTGCCTGAACAGCCTTGGCACAGAGTTAGAGCAGTGGTGAGCAGAGCACAATAAAAGGTAGGCGAGCGCTACGTGCACAAATCTCAAGGTCGCGAGTAAAGTGCAGTTCACCAGGTGCACATTTGTTGTATCTGGTCATGATTCACTCTGGTCTAATTTGAATTGAATTTGAAGAATGAATTAAACCCACAGTGGGAAGTAGAGAGTGAATTAAACCCACAGTGGGGCGTGTGGATTGAATTAAATCCACATGGGGATTGGGGAGTGAATTAAACCCACAGTGAGGAGTGCAAAAATAGCTGTCAGCAAAATTCTGGAAGTAGTAATCTAGGCTGTCATCAAGCGATATCTATTTACCAATAATCCATGCAACAACACTCTGTCCAGGTTCCACCATTAAATTATAGAATGGTTACAGGAGTGAAGGAGGGAGCCCCTACTCAGTCCATCGTGACTGTGCTGGCCCCATGCAGGAGCAATTCATCAAGTGCCTTTTCCCCATACCCCTGCACATTTCTCCTTTTCAGACAATGATCCAGTTCCTTTTTGTATGCCTTGATTGAAGCTCCCTCCACCACAATCTCAGATCCAAACCACTTGCTGCGTAAAACAATTTTGGCCATTGCTTTTTTTACCAATTACCTTAAATCTGCACCCTTCGCTTCTTGATCCTTCTACCAATGGAACATTCTGAAGGGGGAGGGTGAATGCAGAACATTCTGAAGGGGGAGGGTGAACAGCCAGAGGTTGTGATCTATATTAGTACCATTACCAACAACACAGGTAAAAAGAGGGATGAGGTCCTGAAAGCAGAATATAGGGAGCTAGGAAATAAATTGAAAAGCAGGACCTCAAAGGTAGTAATCTCAGGATTACTCCCAGTGACACGCGCTAGTGAGATCAGGAATAGGAGAATAGACCGGACGAATGTAGATGAATGGAGAGATAGTGTAGGAGGGAGGGATTTAGATTCCTGAGGCATTGGGACCGATTCTGGGGAAGATGAGACCTGTACAAGCTGGACAGATTGCACCCCAGCTGACCCGGAACCAATATCCTCACAGGGGTATTCGCTAGTACTGTGAGGATGGGTTTAAACTAGATTGGCAGGGGGTTGGGAACCTGAGCGGGGAGACACAAGAGAGGGAAACAAAGATAGGAATGAAAGACAGAAAAGTAGAAAGCAAAAGTGGAAGGCAGAGGAAACAAAGGCTAGCAGCAAATAGGGCTATAGTACAAAAAATTATGCGTGAAAATGTTAAAAAGACAAGTCTAAAGGCACTGTACCTGAATGCACGGAGCTTTCACAATAATTTGCGAATTAACAGCACAAATAGATGTAAACTGCTGTGATATGACTGCGATTACGGAGACATGGCTGCAGGGTGACCAAGGCTGGGAACTGAATATCCAAGGGTACTCGATATTTAAGAAGGACAGGCAAAAAAGAAAAGGAGGTGGGGTGGCGTTGTTAGTTAAGGATGAAATCCGTACAATAGTGATCTAGATGTAGAATCAGTCTGGGTGGAGTTAAGAAGCAACAAGGGTGGAAAACATCAATGGGAGTTGTCTATAGGCCTCCAAACAGTAGTGATAAGGTAGGGGGCGGCATTAAACAGGAAATTAGAGATGCATGTAACAAGGGTGCTACAGTGATCATGGATGTCTTTAATTTACATATAGAATGGGCAAACCAAATTAGCAATAATACTGTGGTGGTTGAATTCCTGAAGCGTGTACGAGATGGTTTTTTAGACCAGTATGTCGAGAGACTGATTAGGGAACAGGCTATCCTGGATTTGGTATTGTGCAATGAGAAGGGGCTAATTAATAATCTTGTTCTGTGGGGTTCTTTAGGGAACAGTGCCAAAACATGATAGAATTCTTCATTAGGATGGGAAGTGAAGTAGCCTGATCTGAAACTAGGGTCCTAAATCTGAACAAAGGAAACTACGAATGTATGAGGATTGAATTGGCTAAGATTGGGGAACTTCATTAAAAGGCATGACGGTAGATAGACAATGGCTAATATTTAAGGAACGAATGTATGCATTGCAACAGTTATACATTCCTTTCTGATGCAAAAAACACAACAGGAAAACCAGCCCAATCATGGCTAACAAAAGAAATTAAGGATAGAATTCGATTCAAAGAGGAGTCATATAAATCCTTTCGAAAAAATAGCAAGCCTGAGGATCGGGAGCAGTTTGGAATTCAGCAAAGGAGGACCAAGAGGGGAAAAATAGAGTATGAAAGTAAACTTGCAAGGAACATAAAAGCGGACTGTAAAAGCTTCTGTAAGTATGTAAAAAGAAAAAGATTACTGAAGACAAATACAGTCCGAAACGGGAGAGTTTATAATAGAGAACAAGGAAATGGCAGAGCAATTAAACAACTACTTTAGTTCTGTCCTCACAGAGGAAGACACAAATAACTTCCCAGAAATATGAGGGAACCAAGGGTCCAGTGAGAAGGGGGAATTAAAGGAAATTAGTATTACTAAAGCAATAGTGCTGGAGAAATTGACAGGACTGAAAGGCGCTAAATCTCCAGGACCTGATAATCTACATCCCAGGGTACTAAAGGAGGTGGCCATGGAAATAGAGGAAATAGTTGGCTGTCATCTTCCAAAATTCTGTAGATTCCAGAACAGTCCCAACAGATTGGAGAGTGGCAAATGAGGAGGTGGCAAAAAAGGAGGGAGGGAGAAAACAGCAAATTACAGACCAGTTAGCCTAACATCAGTAGTAGGGAAAATGCTAAAGTCTATTATAAAGGATATGATAACAGGACACTTAGAAAATATAAACAGGATTAGACAAAGTTAGCGTAGATTTATGAAAGGGAAATCATGTTTGACAAACCTACGGAAGTATTTTGAGGACGTAACTAGTAGAATAGATAGGGAGAACCAGTGGATGTGGTGTATTTGGATTTCCAGAAGGCTTTTGATAAAATCCCACATAAGAGGTTAGTGTGTAAAATTAAAGCATATGGGATTGGAGGTAATATATTGACATGGATTGAGAATTGGTTAGCAGACAGGAAACAGAGAGTCGGAATAAATGGGTCTTTTTTGAAGTGGCAGGTGGTGACTAGTGGGGTACCACAGGGATCAGTGCTTGGGCCCCAGCTATTCACAGTATATATCAATGACTTGGATGAGGGAACCAAATGTAATATTTCCAAGTTTGCTGACAACACAAAACTTGGTGGGAATGAGAGCATTGAGGAGGGTGTTAAGAGGCTTCAAGGCAATTTAGACAGGTCGAGTGAGTGGGAAAATACACAGTATAACGTGGATAAGTGTGAAGTTATCCACTTCGGTAGGAAAAACAGAATGGCAGAGTATTATTTAAATGGTGATAAATTGGGAAATGTTGATGTACAAAGGGACCTGGATGTCCTTGTACACCAATCACTGAAAGCAAGCATGCAGGTGCAGCAAGCAGTTAAGAAGGCAAATGGTATGTTGGCCTTCATTGCAAGAGGACTTGAGTACAGGAGCAAGGATGTCTTACTGCAGCTGTACAGGGCCTACGTGAGACCATACCTGGAGTATTACGTGCAGTTTTGGTCTCCTTACTTAAGAAAGGATATACTTGCCATAGAGCGAGAGCAACAAAGGTTCACCACAATGATTCCTGGGATGGCAGGATTGTCGTATGAGGAGAGATTGGGCCGACCAGGCCTGTACTCACTGGAGTTTAGAAGAATGAGAGGAGATCTCATTGAAACAGATAATATTCTGACAGAGATGGACAGACTGGATGCAGGGATGATGTTTCCTCTGGCTGGGGTGTCTAGAACAAGGGGTCATGGTCTCAGGATACAAGGTAGACCATTTAGGACTGAGATGAGGAGAAACTTCTTCACTCAGAGGGTGGTGAACCTATTGAATTCTCTACCAGAGACGGCTGTGGAGGCGGCTGTGGAGGCCAAGTCACTGAATATATTTAAGAAGCAAATAGATAGATTTCTGGACTCGAAAGGCATCAAGGGATATGGGGAGAGTGTGGGAGTACGGCGTTGAGATAGAGGATCAGCCATGGTCATATTGACTGGCGGAGGAGGCTTGAAGGGCTGAATGATCTACTCCTGCTCCTATTTTCTATGTTTCCCGATCTACCCTTTCCAGACTCCTCATGATTTTGAATACCTTTCTCAAGTCTCCTGTCGACCTTCTCTTCTCCAAGGAGAACAGTCCCAGCTTCTCCAATCTATCTATGGAACTGAAGTTCCTCATCCCTGGAACCTTTCTTGTGAAACTTTTCTGCACCTGTTCTAACGCCTTCACGTCGTTCCTAAAGTGTGGTGCCCAGAACTGGATGCAATACTTCAGTTGAGGCCCAACCAATGTTTTATGTAGGTTTATCAAAACTTCTTTGCTTTTGTAGCCTATGCCTTCAGAACCACTTGGCTCCAGATTTTCCTCCACTTTGATCCAGATATGGACACAAAAGTGGAATGCAAGAGTTGCTGTGAGTGTAGTTTTCCTCGACAAGGAGACGTCATGTAACCAAGTATGACTGCAAGGAATCTAAGCAAAACTGAGTTAGCTCAAGGTCACTGGAAGAATCCTATAGTAACTGCAGTCATACTTGACGCCAAGAAAGATGATTGTGGTTTTTGGATACTAATCGTCACAGTTCCAAGATATCAGGGCCACAGTTCCAATGCCTAACCATTTTCAGCAGCTTCACCAATAATCTTTTCCTTGTCATAAGCTAAAGAAAGGAGCTGTTCATTGATTGTTCAGAAGTGTTCAGCACCATTCAAACTTCTTCAATAATGAAACAGTCCATGCTAATCACAGCAGGAAGCAGACTATATCCAGATTTGAGCTGACAAATGGAAGTTAATATTTGCATCACATAAGTGCTAGGAATTGACCATTTACAAGAAGAAAACACGAGGCTACCCCTTGTCATTCAAAGCATCATCATCACTGTGCCCCCTCCCCACACTGTTGGATAGTGTAGAATATAATAGGAAAAATAGCATAACAATACAGAAGTCGATGATAATATCTTTGTATGATGAGAATGTATTCTATGATTGAGACTAATACATGGCTTTGATTAGGTCATTGGGATTCTGTAGGGGAATGCTTAATAAGCAATGCACATCAAGTTAATGAGTTCATTTAAAAAGCATCAAAGGGTTTGTATAAAAATTATAGCTGGTTTGGAAGAAACATGCCTCCATTTTAGATGTTATCATTGTGTTCAAATGTGATGTTGACTCCCATGAATAAACAATACACATATTCCAGTGAGAATGGAGTGCATATGCTGCTATAATGCCATCTATTGGTGCAGCAACATATGACACATAGAGATCACATGCCAGTAATTTCAAAATTGATAGGTTTAGAACAAATTATTTGACATTGTCCATCCAGATGCACTAGTGCTGAGTGCTCGGTGTGCACATTGTGTTCAAGTACACAGTGAGTTAGCATAGTACATATTGAAAAAAATGGCACTGCAGCATATTTGAGGATAATGGGGGAATTCAACCCTAGCAAAGAGGTGTAGTTACTAACGAAGGTTACACATTTGGCTGAAAGCAAATACAGTAGGAAATAAGGATAAAGTAAATGTTTTCTTCACCATGATGGGGCCAGATGCTTTTGAGGTAGTGTCAAACCAGTTTTGTCGGTGAGACCCCTGTACTATGGAATAGACTGAAATTAGTGAAATTCTGGACTCATATTATGGCACAACTAGGAATGAGATTGTATTCTGTAAAAGGAAGCAGTTGCCAAGTGAGACTGTTGCTGGGTACATTCTCGAATTAAAGAAATTATCACCACTGTGGGCATGGCTTGAACTTAGAAATCAAATTTAGAAGAGACTCACTGGAGCCGTGGCATGGTAAGCGGTGGGGGGGGTGCGGTGGTGCTGAAGAACAATAAAATCCAGGCCAAGCTTTTGACTAAAGGCAATACGTTGATGTGGAAGGAGGCGTGCAATGAGACCATGGCCATGGCAGGAAGAGGTGGTAGCAAATTGCAAGCAAAAATTTAATGAACTCAATCTGACTTTAATGCAAAATGTAGAGTGGAGTAGAGTGCAATGTTTTGTAATTATTAGTATACTGAAACGATCATATATTGCACACTTGATTTTTATTTTTACTCTAATGATCATAGATAACTATGTTATGAATTATGATTACTTGTTTTATTTGTATTGTCATCACAATTTGGCACCTGTTGCCATAATGATTTTTCAATAAACCAATTAACTATCTATCTATCCAAGTTCTTTTCCTGAGCTAGTAGGGAGTCCACCGGATTTCAGCAGGATCCAGGCCACGGCAGCCAAGTTCACAGCCTTAGAGTCAGAAGTTTAGATGCTACAATTGCCATGGTAGCCACCAACTATCTAAATGTCCCTACTTCTAGTCAGAGTACTATGCCTGTGGGAAAGTCGGTCATATCCAGATGGAATAAATGAGTTAGAGGAAACAGTAATGCGCCAGGTTGTGGTAAAGCTTCAGGTCACAGCAATGCACCAAGTCAAAGTTTTGGTAGATCTAAAGGTAGTTCAGGAGTCTGGGAATCCTCAAATACGCATATGATAGAAATGGAAACAGAAGTTGATGTTACTGAGCAGGAAGATCAAGAGTTGTCTTCAGTTAGAGTGCAAGAAAAATAGCACATGGAAGATGAGAGTAAAAGGGCTGAAGATATAATTCCAGCATCCACAGTATAACTGAAAGTTGGAGTTTCACAATTTACTTCTACCATTAATACAGTTGCAACAGTGTCTGTTATCTTAGAAGAAGAATTCATGAAGTCCCTAATTCGCATTCCCTTACGCAAACTGGTGTGAAACTGACTAGTTAATAATAAGAATTAGGTGAATTTAGCGTTAGGGTGGAATATAATGAACATCCTATTACTTTCATTTGGTAGTAATAGGAAGGAACAAAGTTTCCCTAATGGGGAGGAATTGGCTTAAGAAGATATGGTTAAACTGGGCTGAGTTACTTACAGTAGGGATCAGTAAGAGTACGCCTGTCATTGAGGAAGTGTTAAGAGAGCATAAAGTGATCTTTGAGCAAGGGGGACCAAAGGATAAAATGAGGCATCACAAGGCCGAAGTCAAGATAAAGGACAACATACAGCCGACATTTTGCAAGGTGAGGCCAGTGCCTTATGCATAGTTGGAAGCAGTAAGTAAAGAGCTGAATAGATTAGAAAGAACAGGAGCAATTAAGAAAGTGAAGAGCAGTGAACGGGCTTGTTTTCCACTTTAGCCAATGGAAAGGTATTCAGTAAGATAGAGTTGCCAAATGCATTTTTGCAATTAGCATTAACTGACAAGAGCAAGGAACTGCTTATCATTCATACACACAAAGGGTTGTACCAGTACAAAAAGTTACCTCAGCAATGTTCTAGAGCATCATGGATCAGGTACTAAGTGGGATGAAATGAATGTGCTGCTTCTTATGTCACATTCCAATTAGCAATGTGGCAAAGAAAGAGCACATTATAAGGTTAAACAAAATCCTATATTGGCTTCAATAGCTTGTCATCAAAGCTAAAAAGCGCAAGTGTTGCTTTATGGCGGTAAGTGTAACATACCTGAGTCACCAAATAGATCATGAAGATATCCACCCAGCACAGGAGAAGGCTGAGGGGATTTTGAAAGCAAAGAGACCAGAGAACAAAGAAGAACTTAAAACATTCATAGGGATTGTTATGTATTATTCTAAGTTCATCCCTGACTTAGCTAATGCATTCAATCCACTCTACCAACTGCTCAAAGATGGAATGTTCTAACATGGCAGAGGCTGCTCATCTTGGAGACCTGTTGCGGATTGGGAGTGGCCTGTGGACTGTCGGCAAGTATTTGAACCAGTGAAGAAAGTACTGACGAGTGATGTTGTTATGATCCACTATGATCCCAAGAAGCAATTAGTTTTAGCACATGATGCCCCACCACAGGGATTAGGTGTGGTAATATCTCAAATAGCAGAAGGTGGTGTGGAGCAGCCTGTAGCATATGCCCCACCTACTTTAATGAAGTCAAAGCAAAATTACTCAAGTTGAGAATGGTATTAGCGATCATATATGGTGGTACTAAGTTCCACAAATACTTGTATGGTAGGAAGTTCACTTCCTAGCTCTGAAGCTCTGAAGAAGGGTCATACGTACTCGAAACGTGAACTCTGATTCTCTCTCCACAGATGCTGTCAGGCTTGCTGAGTTTTTCCAGCATTTTCTGTTTTTGTGTGAGAAAGTTCACTTTGTTAACTGACCACCAGGCCCTTACGATCATATTTGGTTCAAGGATGGGAGTACCATCCCTTGTGACAGCATGGCTTTAGAGTTGGGCGTTAATTTTGATGATCTATCAGTATGATATTAAATATCGTCAGTCAGCAGATCATGCAAAGTTACCTGTAAATTATCTTACATAGACAAATGACATGCCAGTGTCTGCTAGAGAAATTAGTGAAGAAACGCACAAGGAGTGCTGCTCAGTAAAGTGCTCAATTATGTCATGAATAGCTGGTCTAAATAGTATGATGAGGAGAAATTGCAGCAGTATTTCACATAAAGAAATGAAGTGAGTGCAGCTCCATGCTGTCTCCTATGGGGTTTAAGAGTCATTATTCCACCAAAGTTTAGAGAGAAATTGTTAGAGAAACTTCATCAAAAGCACACAGGGATAGTCTGTATGGAAGCAGTAGCAATAAACTGTTTTTTTATCCAAGGGTAGATAGAGATTTTGAATAGTTGGTGAAAAGTTATGAAGTGTGTCTCAGAATGAGAAATGATCCAGCAAAGGTTCCTTTCATTCCGTGATCAAAAACAATAAACCATGGGAACGAGACATGTCAATTTCACTGAAGTAGAAGGGAAAGAGTACCCTGTTTTGGACGATTGCTATAGCACGTGGATAAATGTTCAGCCTATGCCCAACAATTGCCAAAACTATTGAGGCTTTGAGAATTTGGTTTGCAATTTATGGGTTGCCTGAGGTGTTGAAATTTTTCAGTGTAAGAATGGAGTCAAACACACCCTCATACCCCCATATCACCCAGCATTGAATAGTGCTGCAGATAGAAGTGTGTAGACTGTGAAGGGGTCTTTGCAGAAATATTTGCTAGATGACATGCTAGGCAGTAATTTCCATGTTTCTCTTTGACAGAGGCGAGACAATTTTCCGTTCTCTTACAAAATAACCCAAGTCTACAACAGGTTGCTCACCTTACGCGTTAGAGTTTAAGCACACTTCTCGGATAAGGTTTAGTTTGTTTAAGCCTGGCATCATTGGCAAAGTAAGAGAAAAGCATCACAAAGTGAAGGTGAATCATGATACATGAGGCATGAAACTTAGAGAGGTAAGAGCTGGTCAGAAGGTCATGGTGAAAATCCACCGAAGGTGATAAGGATAAGCATGTGATTGGACGTGATTGTTGGAACAACATTAGGTGCATGTACATATCTAGAGAAGACTGGAGAGAGACTCCATCAGTGTCATGTAGATCTTTTGCTTGAAAGAGGAAATCTGATGAACAGGGAGTATGATAAACCCCCTCTGGTCCAAATTCCTCCTACGGCCCAAGGTGAAAGTCAGAAAGAAGGTGAATCAAAAATAAACTGGAAGCTTGATGATATTACAGAATCCACCGTGGAGCAAAATGAGCCAGGGCCTTCGATTAATGATAATCAATCAATGTCACAGTCCCAACCATTAAATGGTGTTGGTAGTCAAAAGTCAAAGTTCAGGGTTGACACAATCAGAGGTGTTAAGAGAGCAGAATCAAGCTAACAGACATGGAAGAAGATATCCAGACAGAAAGGAAAAGAAGCCAGATGGATTAATTGAAAGTGTGTAGGAAGGAAGAAGAAAAAAGTGGGTCTTTTCATTATTTCTTATACTGGTGTTAAGGGGAAACACTTTTTTTACATGTAAATTACTCTGTTAGTATCAGTTATATATGTTTGGTTGTGATTAAAGTAAAAACAAGTATGCAACCCAACCTGTTGTATTTCAGGTATTGTTGCTATTAGTTTAGACATATTGTATCAGGGAAATTATGTACATGTATCATTTTACATTTTAATGTACATGATTTTTTTGAAGTGAAGAGGGAATATTTTAAGAGTGGAGTATTTTGTTATATCGCCCTCTCAGCTGCCCTCTCTGTTGGGAGGTATAAATCTATTCTGTTCAATAATGGCTTCCTGCCGAGGGTCTATGTGTTACTCGTTTCTTGTGAAATACACAACACAGTTTGGTACATATTGCCATTCCTTCATCATGGTTAGGTCAAAATCCAGAAGTTCCCTATCTTAACACCACTGTGAAAGTATCATTTCTACAAAGACTGTTGCAGTTCAAGAAGACGACACCCCACTACCTTCCCAGGACAACTAGGGATGAATAATAAATATGGTTTTGGCAGTGTCAAACAGTGTCAAGAACAAATAAAAAAAACTAAGTACAGAAAGAGAGAGACAGAGCAATGGACATAAATGCAAGAGGGCATGAAAGATAGAAATGATAGAGTGATACAGAATTGGAGGAACAGGAGCAGAAGACAAAAGCACCAAAGAAATTCAGCAACTCCAAGAAGCACAAAACTGATTATGAATTAATGTTTAATTTCAATTCTACCTGATTTAAAGGTGATTTAATCATACAGGACCAGTCACTAGATACTTCATGCATCTCGGTCTACTGTCAAAAAATTGAACACTACTATAATAAAGCCCCACTATAACATGTTCTCTGCATTCTAGTCTAGGTTCTTCATTCTCTTCTTTGAATACCGCTTGTTATCTGGTGTATTCATCTGAGCTTACAGACTTGCCTTAATATCTCATCTGGAAGACCACACCTCCAAACATGCAAACTTATCTCACTGCTATACTGAGTTTAGACCAAATGCTTACATTTGTGCTGGGACTTGAACACATGACCCAAGAGAAAGAGTTTTACAACTTGAACTAAGCTGATACTTACACTTATAGTCCAGGATGTAACTACTTAGCAAACTAACTATGATGTAAAAAAAATGTCAAATTGTTATGAGCAAAAAACAGTCATAACTAGGAACATATGAACTTTTCAGTTTACTTATTTAGCGTAATATAAATATTGGAGATTTATAAATATTAATGAAATAAGAATAGAAATAAATGAAAAACTACCGTACCAGTAGTGACGTTTTCCAAGTAACCAAAATGTGGAGCGCGTAAAATATGGAAAATCAGTTCTTCATCTTTGCTATTGCTGTCTGATGCTTTCAAGTCTTGAGAAGAGATGTAGATTCCATACTTGCTGTTTTTTAACACTTCGACTTTTGATGGGCACTGTAGGTAAACTATTCTTGGGGCAGCCTTGTCCACATGGTCCACCTGAACAAAGGCAATAATTCATTGATAGCTACCTCTCTTGTTACAAATAATCCATCCCTAAACCATTCATATTTTTATGTTATTGAAGTTCTACATCCTCCACAAATATTAACATTAGAGGGAATAAAAGATTTCACTTTCTTTTTAATATGAGACTCCCAAAGGCAAAGCAACAAACAAGAAAACGTGTCCATTCTTTTCTCTTTAGTCTCTGTAAAAGTGTTCAGCTTTAGCACATATCCTAAGCAATACATGTGTGTATTTATTCCCATTAGCACTTTCCATATTTCGATTAAAAGTGCTACTCATAATTCACCACATCTGATCAATGTCCAACATTACAATAATCATTTTTTAAACTTTGGTGCCATTATTTGCTTATTTCTAATCCATAACTCAGGTCTCAAATTTCACAATTCTAAATGTAGTAACAGAAAAACCCATTTCTTACAAAGAATCTAGAATTTAAACCACGGCCATGTAGGAATGCCAGTCAAGATTGAAGCTTGAACTTACATACAACACTCAGCAATCTGCTGCTCTGCTAACATAGTTACTCACCAGGTTACATTTCCAATTTGAGGTAAGGTCTATATCTAAAACTACTGATAATCTTAAACCACTTGCCTCAATTGTGAATACAGATGGCTCAGTGTGCAATTTTCCATTGACCAGAAAGCCGTGATTGGTCATATCAGTGACAATAAAGGTAAACCTGTCAATCTGCGAATCTCCTCCATCATGTTTGTATGCTACATCCATGTTGTCAACATCCAACTGCGTGAAGTTGTGCTGACGAAGTACAATCCCTTTGCGGTATAGTTGGCCGAACTGTGGATGCTGTGCAATGATGTAGGTAAGGTTCTGTGGGGGAGTATCAGGGTCAGATAACTGTAGCACCTCTGGAGAAATGGACTTCATGGAGCCTTCAACCAATCGAATGCCTTTGTTGTTCGACAGTGTGGGCAGGATGCGATCAATGTTCTCAATGATGATCTCTAGACTTCCGTTTCTTGTGGACAGCCCATTGCTGACAATGAATCTAGCAAAGAGAGTCAGAGGCAAGGCAGCCTTCAGCAAGTTTTCTTGATTCACCATCTATAGAAATGAAATAATAAAATAATACACACCTTTAACAGGGATTCGGGTCCCAGTGGCTCTGTAACAAAGTTCAGAAACAAGCCTCTATGTCATGTACATTATACATTATACTGACAAACTGTTGCCATCTTACATGGCTTGGCAGAACTAGCAAGGCTGCAGGCTGGATTTTACAGAGTGCTGTGGTCCCTAACCCCCAGCTCAATAGCTGGTGGGGAGGCTGCCCACAATCCTAATGGGTGCCCCAGAGCAATTTAACATCAGTAGCAGCATTAATTACCTTAAGGTGAGACATCCACCTCTTTCTCAGGTGAAGTCCCGCCTTAGTTTCTAGCTAATTGGATGGCCGGCAGTTCTGTAATCCCAGCAGCGCCAGCCTGGAGCAGTGGCCACTGCTGGGACTACAGCTAGTCCCAGCTGGCCGAGGAGCCCAGGTAAGTCAGGGTCTGGTCTTGACAGGAGTGGAGGACCAAATTCAAGAGAACTGGGGAAGGGTTAAAGGTTTAAAAGTGGGGGGAAGGATTGCCTCCAATGGGCCATGGAGCCCACAAAGGAAGTCTCCCCCTTGCCCAACACCAGCTGCAACTAAAGCTGCTGGCCTTCCAACATGGCATGGCCCTTCCCCTCCCACCGTGGGTAAAATACCAGCGGAGTGGGGGGGTTAAGGCCCTTAAGTGGCCATTAATTGATCACTTAAGGCTCTCAATAGGCTGCCCGATACCTTCCCTGCTTCCTGTAAAATTTCAAACAGATTGGAGGTGAGTGGATTGATGCTGGGAAGTCCACCTGCTGGATTTTATGTGCACCTCCAACCTTCAAACCCGCCGGTCGGGGAGCATAAAATCCAGCCCTACGTTTAGTCTCACTGGACACTTTCAACATGTATGACTACAGCCATTTATTATTAGCATGGTCATCGTGAGCAAAGTAATCTCTTAACAAACATTTCTTTCTCGGCAGTTACCATAGGTGTAAGGGCATGGCAAATGACCAGCACATACACAGCCGAAAACTACTGTAGTTTTTTTTTAAACAACACAACACTGCAGTTGCTGGAAACCTGAACTAAAAACAAGGAAAATGATGGAAATACTAATTGCCGGAATTTTCCATTCCAGGACTAAGTCCCGTGGTGGGGGCTTCCACCATGGAGGCCACTGGGAATTCATGTTGTATTGCACAGCACTGGCCTAATTAATTATGCAGTCTGGGGTTTCCCGACATTTTGTGTGGTGGGTTGGACTTGATGACTCATGCCCCGCCTTCATTTTCGGGTGCCATATTTAAAAGGCATCCAGGCATCAACTGATCCATCGTTGAAGACAGAAGATCTACCTCCTGGAAGGTCCTGGAGTTAGAAAATCCACATCCTGGAAGATCCTGAAGTTAGAAGATCCAAGCTGTGGATGCTCCACCCACCCACTGCTGCATGTGGTGTTCCAGGGTCCAGTCGCTGGAGGCCTCCAACTTCCCTTCCAATCTCCGTGAGCTGCCCCAGGCCTTCCTGAAGTTAGTCCGACATTTGCACACATTGGTCCAGGCCCCGCTGGCGGCGTGGATGATTGGGTGGGCTGAGGGGGTGGTGGCGGGGGCGGGGTGGGGGGGGGAGCGATTCCAGTCGGGCCTTCATCTGCATCCCATTAATGGATGCAAAACAGTTTCACGCCAGCCTCTGACGGGAATGGCGACCCGGCATGACAGGCGGGAGTTCACGTTCCCACTGTCATTTTACACTGACGAGAAACCGACTTTCTGGGTCTCACCACATTGCTCACCACCTCCCCAACCCACCATTAAACCCACCACAGGGGTGTTCTGGAAAATAACCCACCCATCAAGTCTGACGAAAGGTCAATGACCTGAAAGATTGGGTAGAACTTTCCCCCGTGTGTGATGTCAGGGCCAAATTGGGGGCCTGAGCCTACACTTGCCGGCTGCCAGATCAGTTCAGGGATATTCCCAGAGGCAGTTTCCTAATTGGCCATCCTTATGTTTGCCATCCTATCAAGGTTGCCTGGTAGTTCTTGATGCTGTCACCCAGAAGGCCAGCGGCTCTGAAGCTGAGGCAGCTCCACCGGGAGAGGTGAGTGCTGCTGAGGGAGGTCAGGAGCATCAAGGGTGCCACATCATGGAGGTGTCATTGGAGGCGTAAATTTAAATATTAGGGAAGGTGTTAGGCCCCACAGAATGGAGTGCCTTCTGGAGGGACCGACACGGGTGGCCTTTCCTAGATGGATGGATGGATGGATGGACGGACGGACGGATAATTGGCTTATTGACAAATTATCATGGCGGCAGATACCAATTTGTTATGACTATGCAAATAAAACAAGTAATCATAATTCATAACATAATTATAGACAATCATTAAAATAAAAGATAAAGTACAAAATAATAAGAGTTGCAGAATTATTATCATTTCAGCATACAAATAATTATGATACGTTGCAAAATACAAGTCATCTTAATTTACAGAATGGAAAAGAAAGGTCCACTGCACACTGCAATTTGAATTAAAATCCATAGATCACGTGTTGTCAGGTTGAGTTCATTAAATTCTCAATCATTTCAATACTATTTATCAGTTTTATAAGGTCAGGGATTGGGCTGTCTCGTGTTCTATTATCTTATTTGTGGAATGGTGTCTTTTCTCCATAATTCCATCCAAGAGATTGATAGAACATTTACCTTTGTGCGATTGTGGCAGGAGATAGTGGCAATGGGAGTTGGGATTCAAGAGTTTTCTAACAAAGTCCGGGCAGAGCTTCTTCTGCCTTTCAGCAAGGGAACACTTATTCAGTTGCTTGATGTGTCAGAGTAGCTTTGCTACACGTTACCTAGGATCAGTTTCAATGCTTATTTCTGAATACTTTCGAGTTTGTTCACGTGCTCTTTGGTAAGTCCAGCATTCCAAACAACGGGTCTTACATAACTGTTAAACACAGTGAAAAGGTCAATCTGAGATACATTGTGATGCTCAAGAAGACATAGCATGGGAAGTCCTCCATTTGATCTCTTAAACATTTCACGAATGGTAATCCCATTTGAGTTCTCTTTGAATGTAGGTTCCTAATAGTTTAATGCATGCTTGTTGTGCAATCTCAGCATTTCTACATTGATGGGAGGGGGATCAGGAGGGCTGCACATGAAACACAATTCCACAGTGTTGCACTTTGGGGGATTCACTTTCATGTGATTCACTGTTGCCCATTCACTCAATGAACTGATTGCCCTTGCATTTGGGATGTGTCTCCTTGATTACAACACTCCAAGAGAGTCAGGTTATCCACATAGTGACCACTCTGCTGCCAGTAAAATGCTGGTTAGCCTGAAAAATTAGCCCTAATTGGGGCCTTAAGGATTTAAAATTGGCTGACCGCCTCTGTAGAGCCAAACTACATCACTGTCTGTATCAGGAAACTTCCTCAGTGGCTGGAATGCATCTTGAAGCTATCCCAGCCCAGCTCCCCACTATTCTCCCGGCAGGCACCTCCACAGGGCCAGGAACATTCTGCTCATTAACTCTATTTCTCTTTCCCAGGTGCTGCCTAACCTGTTGAGCATTTCCAGCATTTTCTAGAGCTATTTTATCACTTCTGTATTGGAATTTAGTTGCCGGAAGATGTATGAACCTCACTGGTAAAGAAGTTGGTGGAAAATTCAAAGGCTCCAAAATATGCTTAAATATTTACACCAGCTGTGTATGAAGCAATGGTGGGGCCATATTTGGGTTTGGAACCCGACTCCTTGACATACAGCTTTGTGGTTGCTCTTTCTCAGAGGAAACCAAAGAACAGCCCGTCTCTGGACTCCCTGACTAACTCGGGAGTCCAGCTGGGACGATGGGCAGAATTTTGCCCTTGGATGGCATGCAGGCCCCACTGGCTCGGCGGCGGGCAGGCAGCCGACCCCGACTCTGAAACAGAGCCCGCCGCCATTTTAAGTGTGTGGGCCAATTAAGGCCCTCCCAGCGGCATCCCCAACAGGAAGCGCTATGCGTTTCCTGTGTGGGGCGGGGAGGATTTCCCCACCTGTCAAAGTGCGCTCTTTCGCGCATGTGCGCGAAAGAGCGCACTTCTCCCTGAGGCAAAGTCCTGTCTCAGGGAGAATAGCGACAGTGGAAAAAACTTTAAAAATAGAAACATTAAAAAATTATTAACATGTCCCCCTCATGAGACAATGTTCACAGGTGTCTGTCTGGAGGTGTGCTGGAAATAGGGCATGGAGAGAAGTTCTCTTTCCGGAGGACATCAGGAGGAAGCTAGGCATCGTCACCAAACAAGCTTGGCTTCAAGTTGCCGAGGCAGTGAGTGACTGAAGTGTGGCGCAGTGTACCTGAATCCAGTGCTGTAAATAGTGCAATGACTCTCAGCTGACAGCCATCACTCTCACATCTTCACAGCTTGTACATGAATCCTCTGACTGACACATCTTCCTGTTACATACATTCCTTTCTCTCCAACCTCCTCAAATCTCCATCTAGCAGACAGAATAACACCTGCAATCCCACTCACTCCCATTCTTCAAAATAACCCTCCTCAAATGTCTTCCCGCCATCCACAGCAACCAATTGAAGACTAAAGTAAGGGAGGTTATGCTTCAGTCATACAGAGCACTAGTGAGACCACATCGGGAGTACTGTGTACAGTATTGGTCACCTTATTCCAGGAAGGATGTGAATGCGTTGGAAGCAGTTCAGAGAAAGTTTACCAGACTAATACCTGGAATGGGTGGGTTGTCTTATGAGGAAAGGTTGGACAGGCTAGGCTTGTGTTGCTGGAATTTAGAAGAGGTGACTTGATTGAAACATATAAGATCCTGAGGGGTCTTGACAGGGTGGATGTGGAGAGGGTGTTTCCCCTTGTGGGAACATCTAGAACTAAGTATCACTGTTTAAAAATAAGGGGTTGCCTATTTAAAATGGAGATGAGGTGAAATTTATTCTCTCAGAGAGTCGTGAGTCTTTGGAACTCTCTTCGTGAAAAGGTGGTGGAAGCAGAGTCTTTGAATATTTTTAAGGCAGATGTGGGTAGATTTTTGCTAAGCAAATAGGTTATCAGGAGTAGGGGGATGCAGATTACAGGTTACTATCAGATCAGCCATGATCTTATTAAATGATGGAGCAGGCTCAAGGGGCCGAATGGCCCACTCCTGCTCCTTGCTCACATGTTGTTTGTATGTTGTATGTTGTTTGCACAGTCCTAGGGAAGAATTTTACGAGTTGGCGAGCAGAGGCAGGGCCCAATTTAAATTTTCAGGAAGGCGGGAGTGCAGCCAAATCAGTTGCACGCCCGCCGACCTGTCAATGGACAATTAACGCCATTGACAGGGTCAATTAAATAATTAAAGGACGGTTGGTGGGAAGGCCAGGAGTCCCTTTGGGAACTAGAAAATACATGAAATCTCATCCACGGGCGGGATGAGGTTTCATGTAGGCTTTAAAAAATTTTAATAAAGGTTTTGTAAAAATTATGGACATGTCCCAACTCATGTGACATTGTCACATGAGGGGACATGTAAGGGAAATTTTATTTTTCTATTTTTGTCTTTTTTGCATGTACAGCTGATCTTCCTGAGGCTGCACTTTTGGGATTCCCCCCAGCCCACACAGGTTGCTGGGTGGGCCTTAATTGGCCCGCCCACGTAAAATGGCAGTGAGCCTCCAATCGGGTGCGCTGATCGGAAGCGCGCCTTTATGCGCCCGCCCATCAGCTTCCCCCCACAACAGGGAGAAAATTCAGTCCTTAATTCTTGGTCTTTTCTCATTGCAGTAGAAGAATGCCTACAACTGCAGGAAGAGGCTCGGGGGTGGTGCTGGATATAAGGCCACCCTGATCGCGATGGAGGAGAAAGCCCTGGAGATCGACAAGGTGTCTGCAGTACAGGCCATTGCTAACAAGAGATGAAGGTGGCTTAGAGACATTGTGACAGCATAAGGTAACACACTAACACTTGGGCTGGAATTTTCCAGCAGGGCTGGTGAGCCATTGAAATCTCCGTTCACGTCGGCAGGACCAGAAGATCCCGCTGGTGTGAGGGGCGGGAAATTTCCAGCCTTGGAACTGAACTGTAACTCATGTCAATTGATGTCACCATGACATTGAATGCCATGATATGCACCATGCTAACTTGGAACACTATTTCACATCCATTCAGCACTAACTCATGTCTTTCATCTCCCATCAGTGAATTGCTGGACCCACCAGAGAATAATGGGGGTGGGAGGTGGGGGAAAGAGTCTGTGGATTCCTCAGAGGAGGAGTGTCACATGACTCATGTGTACTCTCCATCAGTGTTGATATACAGACCATGATGGGCCCAGATTCTCAGCTAGATAGGGTGGTACATAGTGAGGACCATATCAAATGTGAGCAAGAGCAGGTACTGAAGACCTGGACATCAATGGAGAGTCCCTCTTGCAGGGCACAGGACACTTCAAACTCTGCTCAGCTTGACACAGATGCTGAGCCACAAGGATTATTCACTAAATGGGTACTTGTGAAGCAGCAAAGGGAAATGCATGACCATCTGTCAAAATTTTCAAAAGCTGTGCACACCTTTACACAAAAGATGAAGGAGTCTATCTCTGCTTTGAGTGCCCTGATATCTCAGACATTTGCACTCCTGACCACTTCCTCTGAAAGTGTGGCCAACATCATGGAGTCATGCACAGCAGACCAATGAGTGGATGCTGGCCCACATAAATGGCTGCACATTATGGCTGCCATTTTGCAAAGTATTGATCAAAGAATTGTCTTGATGGTTGAACTCTAAACTCAACTGCAGGGAAGGGCTCTCCCACTCTTGCTCTGCAGGGAAGGGCAGGTGGGCTCTGAGAAGGAAAAGGGAGCCTTACACCAATAAACCTTATGTCATTTAATCTTTCCTGCCCTTCGCCTAAACAGACCTTCCATTTTTTCTTCTTCTCACTTTCCCCCTTTCACTTGCCCGAAACCTATTACATTTCTAGCATTCCTCAGTTCTGATGAAAAGTCACAACCGGAAATGTTCAATCTGTTTCTCTCTTCACAGATGCTGCCAGGCCTGCTGAGTATTTTCAGCATTTTCTGTTTTCATAACAGATTCCCACCTTCCCCAATATTTTGCTTTAGAATTTTCCCCTGCTTAGTGAAGGGGCACGGAAGCAAATTGCAGCACTTTTACTTACCCTTGGTGAAATCAGCTAGCTCAATGTAAAACCACGCATCATATAGAACAGTGCTAATAAGCCAACCTAATAAAACATCACTTGGCCTTCAATGTTATAGTCAGTCCTGTCACATTAGGCTGTGAACACAGGCACTCTCGATCCACGTGGAGGCTAGGATGCGCTGTTTCTGCACTAGCCAGCCAATGTTGCAGCAATTAATTTTAATGGAAGAAAAATTGCAGTCTTGCAGAGGGAAACCTCAATCAGAGTGCATCCATTTAGAATCATAAATATATCAACATGTCAGAAACAACTGCAGAAAGTTTTAGCTGATGTAATTTTAGCTACCAACTATTATTAAAAGAATGCTAATATCCCCATGTTCTTAACATATAACTAACCAACAATGCATACAGAAAATGTGATTATGAGACATGCAATGGATTAATTTAATGGACTCAAGTGTTATTGATTAATATTACTTCAAAACCTTCATATAAAAACACACATTCTTACCTCAATGAATCTCTCGTAGCTGCTGCCTTGCTTTTGTGAGTATAAGAAACTGTCTGAGCTGCCACATCCATCTGGCTAAAACTGGTTATTGCCACTCCAGGGTAGTTGATATATTCTACTTGTCCATACTTTGGTGGCACTGTTATGACATAAAGCAGCTCCTCAGGTTTGTTTGTACCATCAGAAGCAAGAAGGACGGCTGTTGTCAAAGTGCCTCTGTCTCCCTTGATGATGGTGAGTGGTTTTAGTAAAATAACAATTTCACCTGGATATATAAAGAAAGGGTATTAAAAACTTTCAAAAGTTAGAAAGTACATCAAACTTTCAAAAACTGAATAGTCACATATGCAGCAGCTAACTTTTATAAGGGCTGCAGATGTAGTAGCTCTAGGCTGAAGACCAGCAAAGAAAGGATGATGTCAATAAATAAGAAATAAAAGTAAATAAATATGCCTTTATAAAAGATTTTAGAGAAAGAAATAGCTTTCACCTTTAATTTTAACAAATGTGTTAATTTATTTGTGTTAGGTTCTTCTTTGTGCTACTTTGGGGCATTTATTAAACCATTTACTGCTTCATTTATTACAAATACCCCTGAAGTACATTTACCATCTAAATGAATTCTTAAAAAAAATCAAGTAGCAAGGTATATTGCTGAAAAGGGACACGTTGCCGAAACTTATTGTCTTGCACTCATCAGGACAAACACGAGAATGCCAAATTTGAAACCATCACAACAATTTATACTTCAGGAGAAGAGAGTGCTGATTGGTTAGCAAGTCGACTCTGACTGGCCAAGACATTGCCATGGAGAAAGCAATGGGGAACTTTAGGCTCCCCAAGTTCCCTGATAATTCTAAAAAGGTACAAGGCTTTAACATCCTTTGGTTGTTCGTAATAGGAAGATACAGATCATAGCTCGACCAGCCCATGCCTGCAAAACCCAAGACAAAACGTCCACTGATAGATGTGATTCCGTAATTTGGCAGCACATGCTGAACAATCCTGAGTGTGCTAATGGCTACACTAACTATCAATTTAAGCTAATCAGTCAAGCTTGTAACATGGCTCATTTACACTTGCAACATACATTCATACACAGGGACCCGTTCTCTGCAAATAAAAGGAATACTCTAGCTTTCAATTCCAGGTTTATTAATTGAATGTAAATTTCACCAGCTACCATGGTGGGATTTGAACCCATGTCCCCAGAGAGTTAACCTGGGCCTTCTGGATTACTAGTGACATTATCACTATGCTACTGTCTTCCCAAATAAAAGGAATATGTTCAAGCTTTCAATTATCCAGGAGCCTATAGCTCCCTGTTGCTTTCTCCATGGCAATGCCTCGGCCAGAGTTGACTTACCACCCAATCTGCACCTTTTTCTCCTGCAGAATAAATCGCTGTGATCTTTTGAAACTTGGCGTTCTTGCATTTGTCCTGATAAATGTAAGAAAATCTTTGGCAATATGTCTCTCTTTTCAGCAATATTCAAGTTCTGTACTATCAAGTGACTGTTAGTAAGGTGCAATAAATGTTGCCATACTGTGCTGCACAAAAAATAGTTATAATATACAAATGAATATCCTCAACATTGTTTGTGGACAGGGAATGAGGTTGGGAGACCCTGGGGGCATTTTATTAAGCTGCTGTAGTAACTGTGGGTATAGCCTCTCCTGTTGTCTATCAGGGGTCACGTGATGTTCTGTGAGGTTCTGACCAATGAGCCCTAAGTGTGGGTAATCTGGGGGTGGGGCTTCCTGGCCAGAGCCCTTATCGAGAATGTAGCCCCTGAAAAACTCTCTGTATTAAAGTTTATCTGTTTCTTCTGAAACCTGTCTGCTTCACCAAGTCATTACAGCTGGATATTCCACCCAGGACTAGAACAGGAGGGGAAAGGCCTATGGCCCAAGTAGACAAGGGCTGGGGCTAAGCAATGAAGAAGTGGAGTTCAGCTGAAGCACTAAGTTAAGGCCTACAAAAGAGAAAGTGAATGTGGAGGCGGGTCTTGCAGTGCAACACAAATAGCCTAGCTGTGAATGGACTACAGCTGAGCACAGCTACACTTACGGAATAGGGCAAGGGTTCCTTAATAAACAAATCTATCTCTGCTTTAACTCCTAGAATCCAATGATAATCCACTCAATGGCAAATTTACAACATTTTAATTATCAAAGGAGGTCTTGTGGTGCACTAGATTCTGTCCCTGCCTCTGAGCCAGAACCTTTTCGGTTCACGTTCCACTACAGGACTTGATGGCTAAGGGAGGTGCTTCCATATCACAGCCAAACAGGTTGATTTTCAGTTTGTAAATCCTTCCAATCTATGGCTGGTGTTATGAGCAGGAGGGACTCCTGGTTGATGCAGAGTAGTGCTCATCAAGCTATAGCTTCAACCTGTTCCAGGAAAAACAAGCTACGGAAAACAGATGTAAATAGATGTTGTGTCTGCCTCATGTGTCTCTTGACACTGGAAGACTTCTCAGTCTAATTATCAAAAGTTTTCATCTCGATCTGATTCTGAGTGAGAGTGAAATACCTGCTGTTTTTGGGAGAGGTTTTTTTTCTGTAGCAATGTGAATTTTTTGGATGACAAGGGGCGGGAAGACAGGTTTTCTTTGACAGGATTGGTGGGTGACTGAAGTACAAAATAAACAAACAATCAGAAAGCACAAAACATGAGATAACAAATGGGGAAAAAGAAAACCCCCTGTTTCATGCATCAGGTCCTTTAGGTTACAACATTCACAGGAAATGAAGTTTTCAATAAATAAATATAGATGTCTAAATTGGAAATCCGATCCCTCAAGATTTCCATGTATTTTCATTCTTTTCAAAAGCACATTCCTAATCTAAATTATAATTTGAAGTTGCAAATTAAGAAAATCAGATATTTTGCTTAAAATAAGTATTATTAAATTATATAACATTCAGAAGTTTATATTATCACATTGTCCTTTGTTCACAATGCTTCTTTTTATGCTGTGGGTGTCATTGGCAAAGCCAACATTTGTTGCTCATCCCTAATTGCCCTTGCACTGAATATTTCAGAGGACAGTTAAGAGTCAACCACATTACTGTGGGTCTGGTTCACATGTAGGCCAGACCAGGGTAAGGACAGCAGATTTCCTTCCCTAAAGTACATTAGTGAACCAAGTGGGTCTTTACGACAATTGAGAACAGTTTTGTGGTCACCATTGCTGAGACTTTCTTTATAATTCTAGATTTATTAATTGAATTTAAATTCCACCAGGTGCTGTGGTGGGATTTGAACCCATGTCCCAGAGAATTAGCCTTGGCCTATGAATTACTAGTCCAGTGATATTGCCACTATACCACCATCTCTAATAAGCTTGAACTAACCCATTAGACTCTTATTGTATGTTCAACTTGGGAGAAAATTCATGCCATAACGCAAGGGCAAGATCATTTTGGCCATATGTTAAGATGCAGCATTGTGAGCAAGGATCATGGCTGGTCAGAACTAAATGCTTGCACCTGGCAGTGTGTTCCGAAAATGGTAACAGAAGTTTGTCGATTAAGATGCCTTATTAGTTACATCCTATCATGCAAAAACACAAGGATGCCACATTTTGATCAAAATTACAGTGGCTATTGCCAATAGGTCTAACCGCCATCTAAAATGGCTGGGTGATGATATGCTGTGTGATCACAAAGGTAGATCAGGGGAGCTGGAAAAGTGGCCAACTAGCCTTTATGGATACTTGAAATATATGGCAGTAATTTCTGTAAGGTCAGTGCATTCACACACAACACAATTCATTTATTTTACAAAATAACCATGTATTGAAGTTAATTACAATATTATTTATGCATTTTGAAATTATTTGTGTTTTGTTTTTTTGAGCTGTGAATTATCTCCGGGGTTATTATTACTACTGTACCCTTTTCAATGTTCTGAATGGAGATTTGGAAGCGGTGCACTGAAGATCTGTTATCACCATCTGAAAGGCGGAAATGAAAACTGTCTTGACCCTTTGACCCAATTGATCCAGTGTGCACATATCTCAGTCGGTTCATATCGATGTCATCTTGACTGCAGTTCATGCCAAGGTGCAGGGGCAGCCAGTCCCTGCCTTCCTGATAGAAACAAAACATGTCATTAATATGATGGATAAAACTTTTCACAATGAAACAGAAACTCAGCACAGAGAAAGAAAATCAGAGACAATCAGAAGTTCACAGATTTTCATTATTGAACATGAAAACACACCAATCCAAGGCCAACACCAAGGTGAGCTGCCTTCTTGAACTGCAGCGGTTCAAGAAGTTCACCACCACCTTCTCAAGGGCAACTAGGGATGGGCAATGAATGCTGGCCCAGCCAGTGAAGCCCACATCCCATGAATGAGTAAAAAAAAATTTCAGTGTAAATTATGTCTACAATATGATTAAAAGACAAAGCCAGTACATTGTCTAGCAAATGTTGTGCTGCCGCCATTTTACCAGGTAAATGTTAAGCAATATTACATTGCTGACTGTGTTTATCACAAGAAGTTCATTTTAACTAAATGTGAAAGAAACATGAGCAATAACTGAAACAAAGCACATGATAGAAACTCTATGACACAGTTCAAGCTAGACCTGGATGCCAAATTGACACAATTCTCAGTGTAGGCTGTAACTTAGTATATTGCCAACACGATCTACTTCTTAGAGCAGCCTGTTGCTATACTGTGTAAACTGTCACTTACTATACAGGCAACATGACAAGGTTACAGTGCAGGCTATTACATGCCATGCCCTTTTCAGTGCATGCTGTAGTGTTCAATTGCTCTGTGTTTGATTATGTGAGTCTGTTTACTATTTCTGCTCACTGTGCTTGATTGGTGAAGCCTGGGTGCAGACTCAGAGAAAAGTAAACAAACTGTAGAAGGAACTGTAACCCAGAGCTATAAGCATGGAGTGGATATTTTAAATCACTGTGAATGAATTCCCTATTTCATACCTAAGCCTGAATTTTTCCTTCCAAAATGGGGGGAGGGGGAATGGGACACCCCAGATCTCAAAGTCCTGCCCCCAATTCTGACAGGTCCTATTTTTACTCGGGGAGGGGGGGGGGGGGAGAGGGACTGGGCTGACTCCCACATATGGGAAACCTAGAATTTGGAGGGCCATTTGAAATCAGTGCTGAGTTCAAACAGATCTCATTTCCTCTGGAGCAAGGGCCTTATCCCACAGTGTGGGAGTTATGAATCTTTAGAAATGACATAAATTATCCTGAAGGGCGAATAAGGTCTGCAGGACTGTCAAGCTGCAAAGTTATTTAAATTCTCAGCCCTGCAAAAGATGAAAAGCAACTGCCTACCTGTGTCTGTGAGAGTTGAAAAATCTGTTCTAGCAGTTTCAAAAGCTGTCAGTTGACATAACCCTAGGTTCTATCATTATAGGATTACTACAGCTTGTCTGCTTTCTACAACCTATCATTATCAGAGTGGGGGTATAAGTTCATAGTTTGATTTACAGCTCAAAAAGGTTAATAAAGGATTAGTTATCTTTGATATGGGGTTATGAACACAAATGTTTGTTTTTTATAAATGATTCAATACTTGAGGGGATTTAAATGTATTGATTATTATTATTTATATATATTATTATTCATTAATGAGAGATTTTTTTAATATAGTGAAGTATGTAATATATGTTTAGAGCTTAATTTTATTTCATCCCAGCGTGGCTCCTGAGATCTGTCTAATGTGAATATTGGATGTTTTGGCATGGAGGTCATAAGGGTAAAAGGTGGTTGGTGGGGTCATGAGTTAGCATAGGGTTGGCATAGGGGCTATAAGAGGCCAAAGGCATGGGTGGGGCCATGGGTCGGTATTAATTGGCACTAAGTTGGCATTGAGGTTATAAGGGGCCACTGGGGGTGGCTAGGGGTATGGATTAGCATGAGTTGACATGTATGGGCTTGGGGAAGTGGGGAGGAAGAGGGTGTGAGCAGTGACGGCTAAGGGGCCTGATTTTTAAGAAAACAACCGGAACGAAGCCCTAGAGAACCAGAGATGGACCTTTTAAGCAGCCTGTCTTGGCACTTGGCAACCCTTGTGGCTGCCTCCTGCCTGCGTCTGCCAATAGCTGGCCTGACTCCACCCACACCAGCGCCCTCCATCTGCTCCCAGAACGAAGATCCCACCTGAAGCAGGTGTGGTGAGCTGGGAGATTTCCTGACTTGAGCTACCCGCCTCGGAAGTGAAAATCTAGGCCAAAAAAACTAATATCTGCATAGCTCTGAGATATAACATGCACAACAAAGTGCCAACGAGGATGATGGAGAAAAGTTTAAATTTTTTGACTCCTGCACTTTTCCTTTCTTTACTAGGAGATCTACCCAAGCCATGGGATCGATGGATTTTGGGGTTCACGACCTACTTACTCACTAAAGGGATGGACAGTCTGCGTACAGCAGAGATCCACAAGAAGGCAATACCCTTGAAGACCACACATGCTGTCAATTACTATCCTACAAACATAAATTACTTCACAGTGCGGGGAGTCACTTACCATCGGGCAAACATGATATGATTCTCAGTGCAGACCATGAGTTATTATTCTCCAATGTAACACACTCGTCAGGGGAGACTGCCACTTTCTATTCAGCCAGCCTTACTCACTTAAATTGCACCACTAACCTCACAATGCGTTACAACCCCATCATTCACTTACCAATGATCTCCATCAATCAACTCATTCCTCACAGTCATAATCTCACCTCACCCTCACATGTATAAGCACTGTTGCAAGCCTCACATCCACATCTCATACCTTGCACATGCTGCCAGCTATTCGACCATGACAGCCACATCACCCAAACATATTGTACTGCACTTACTGATACACTGTCCTCTCTCTTGAATGACAAGGTGTCGCATAACCAGAGTCAGCAGGAGCTAACCCACTGGGGACAGACACGGCTGCATGTCCTCACCTCAATGGTGAAGGGCACTTGCCATCATTGGACTGTCCATAGCTGAGGCTGTGACAATAGGTGGGGCTGAAACCATTAAGATTGACAGAATGCTCATACCTAATTCTCATCTCACATTCTACTTTGCCTGCATCTCATGATCTCTTCTGACTTACAAACTGCTGTTGGTATAAGCATCTGCCTTTCACTTTCTTTCACTCCCCTTCCTTTCCCTCACTGCAACCCACCCTTGTGTCTTTCTCCTTTCAGATTTCATAGAGCTGCCATCTAGCCTGGCAGTAGTTCAGAAGCGTGAAGCGTGAAGTCAAAGAGGAAGAAGAAACTGAAGATTAAGAATCACTGGCACTCGATATCACACTTGCAATCACCAGCTTGCATAGCGGCACTGAGGGTGCTTCAGGGTAAGGAGGCAGACAAGATTTTACCAGTCCTTTAGGGATGGCTGGGCTGGCAAAATGGCATCGGGAGGAGTTGGCGGAGATAAGGTACACTAGGTCTTCTGCCACCACCCCATTTTGCCAGCAGCAAGAAAGTTGGCAGGTCGGCTGCCTTCTGGGAGGCCAATTGAGGCCCAATTCCCATCTCTGTGTGCATTTTGCCTGCGTTGGCGGGGGGAGACCACCATTGAAACCTGGCGGCCTTCCTGCAGGCTTTGGAGATGGGGCGGGGGCCTTCCTTTTTGGAAGGTCCCCCAGACGAGATCCTTGCAGCAGCCGCACTGCTAGCACTTAACGAGTGCTGCCGATCAGCGCTGCCGGACCCTAAAGTTCCCCAACGCCACTTACCCCTCTTCAAAAACACACAGCCACTGTTGAAACTGCAGTTACAGTGATGGTCAGTAACAGAGCAAAGGTGTGAGACTGTTGTAGAATGGTAAGTTCACTGGTACTGTAGTTGATGAGGTGATCACAGACATTTCCAGTGATAAGGGGATATATTGGTTGCCTTCTCCATTCCTGCTCCTTTTCTTCCTCCTCTTCATCCTTTCCTACATCCTCCTTTTCCTCCTTCTCCTCAGCTGCTCATCATATACCCTGGTAGCAGGAGGCTATCACCTCATGATGGTGAGGTTATGCATGATGTAGCAGCCCATGAATAATCATGCAATACATCCTGGAGAGTACTCAAAAGTAGTCCAGAAAGTGCTGCAACCGCAATCCAGTGGCCTGTTCAATGACATTTCATGTGACAGCATGGCTACCGTTAAATGCAAGCTGCCCTTGCATTGTGCACAGGAGTCATAAGCCAGGTTGGACAGCCCTTGTTTTCCAGTAGAAACTCTTCGGACTGGTGCAGAGAAAAAGGCATCAGCATGGCCTCCAGGCTATCTAGCATTCCCCTGCACAATGTGTTTAGCACAGTCACACACCAACGGCTTATTCTGGGAGTGGAGTGAATAAAACACCTCTGTGCTTCTAGTATATCTCTGAATTTCAAAGCATTGCCCGCAAAGTAACATGTGTGCAGTCACCCTGCTCCAGAAAGGAGCCTGCTAGTTTACGAAGCCATGGACACTCTCTGCCTGATTGTCTCTGGTTAAAATGAATGCAATGTACTCCCCTCCCTGGCATAGCAGTGGAGGTGACCTGCAAGGCAATGCTCCAATCTGGAAGGATCCTGACACAAAGGATTTCATGAGCACTGTCACCATGACAGCAGCTGGCAGTGCCATCCTCGCCCTGCTCTGAAGCTGTAGATCTGCCTGTGGCAAGAGGCAGATTTTAGTGAGCATCTCTTTCATAAAACAGAAACGTCGCACACATTGTTTCTCACTGAGATTGAGATAAGGGATTTGCTCCCTCAGGACTTCAGGTGGAAATGGCCATGTGCTCTTCTCCCCTTTTCCCCTTTCTCCTCGTCCCTCCTTCGCAGTTTGTCCTCTTCTGTGTCAACTCTGCTCATTCTTCCAGACATGCTGCAGGCCTGGGGGATGGAAACTGCAGCCTCCATGACTGGGAGCAAATAGTCTGAGCATAACTCTTGAAGGCAGAACCATTGCTTTCACCACATGCAACACCATTCCCTGTAGACTTCATCAATTTTAAATAAGGTTACAAACCACCAAATACTACCACTAACTCAGCTATAGCCAGTTAAAATCAATCAGAAACTAACCTGCAAGTAGTTGATGGTACCTTTAAATAGCGCTGGTGAGGGGATCCTTCTGGCTGCTGAACATAGGTCCAGCTGAGCGAGGTTAAGAGGGGATGTTAGTTCAGGTGTTGAGATCAAAATTGCATCACTACAGCATATTACATGCTAACTGACATCACAATCTGCCTGTTCTGCATACTTTTAGCGCACACTCCTAATGCCCTTACCAAAATGATGTTTGACATGACCTACACCAGAATTGTGCAAATTTGCACACAAAACAGCAATAAGAATGCTGAAAAAAAGGCATTATTCAGCTGAATTTTGCAGCTCTGGTCACTCACCCTCAAGAAAATACTCCAATTTGTGTTTCTCATATCAAAAGCATGACCTTACACTTCTCCCACACTGAATTATCTGAACAAAATTAAATCTCTTGGAATTCTCAATCTGCCTTTAATATTTAAATTAACGTTAACTCTGAAAATGACAGCCAATAGAAAAACAGTCTGTGATTTTTACACAGCATGAGTCACCTATACATCTGATAGAGCTTGAATCAGCCGCATCTCAAATTGGAATGTCTTACTTCCACAGAGTCACTGGCTGAAATTAGCCACTTACCTTGAGCTGGAGCACTCCCTGATTGGGAGCATTTTCTATCACATAATATACATGCTGTCTTGGACTGTCTTTATCTTCAGCTTCCAGGACTACACTCGAGATGATTCTGCTATCTCCAATCTCCACCTTTAGTCCATTGTTCCTGGGAGAGTTTAAAATATTCCAGTCAGTGAACAAACCTCAACTAGATTAGTTAGAGAAGATATTTTGTTTATCTTTAAGGGGCTCACTACATCATCGTCCACAGGTCTATGCCATCCATTTATAATATCTCATCATATTTGTGATTTAAGTGTTATAGTACTGCAAAGAAATCCACAGGAATTGTGAACAATTTACCTTTGACCTGCAAGATGAAATGTGCTTTATTACACAGGGATCATCACTATTATGAATGTCAAGTGCTTAACTGATTGCAAAGCTCCCATTTGAGTGATGATTTCGTTTTGTGCCTCAGACATGGGCAGAAATGACACACACCATATTCTATGTCTAAACAGGAGTTTTATTCAATACTTAAAATTGTCTCCAGCCTGATGCTTCCAGTTTATTTTCTCTTTCTCTGCATCAAAGACAGGCTGAGAGTTAACATATCAGAGAGGAAAATGTTGAACAATCCATTCATATCTTATCTCGCAGATATCAATCTATCCCATCCTCATCGCCAAACATTGCAGGGAATTTTATGTTTCTCCCCCACCGGGCAGGTTTTTGGCAGGGAAGACATGTAAAATAGGGCAGGTGGCTAGCCCACAGCCTTCCTGTCCACCCCCAAGCTGTTCCCCATAATAAGTGGGTGGGTAAGGCGTCAGCCTCCCCGCCCATTGTTAGGCCTATTGAGGCCATTAACTGGCAGCTAAGAGCCTAATTTCACCTCTACTACCATGGAAGACCGAGGTATATGGCCAGCCCGCTTTTTTTGGAACCTTTAGTGAAAAGACAGGACTCTTTGTGAAGGTTTTTTTCCCTATCAATCATTCACAATGAAGGAATGGCGAAATATTTCCAAGTCAGGATGATGTGTGGCTTAGAGGGTACCTTGCAGGAAGTGATATTCCAAGGTGTTTGCTGCCCTTGTCCTAAGTGCCCTGTCCACATCTGGGGCACCCCCCCTCCAAGATGGTACCCCCCACTTTGTGACTCACCCACCTGTCCTCCAAAGCCCTCCATTCCATCCCCTCTGTTGCTCCTTTAGGGTCCCCGATCTCTCCCTGCCCAAAATGCCAGACTTACCTCAGTCCAGTATCCATGCTGTTTTCTTCTTGGAGACTCTTTGTAGTCCCAGCAGTGGCCACCACTGGGTTCTGGTGCTCCTGGGACTAATCAGCTGTCAGCCGATCAGATTTGCTGGCAGTGTTTCTAAGGGGTGGAAGTCGCATACTTACCTTAAGGCCATCCCCGGCATATTATTGCTGCGGGGCAGCCTTTTTTAAACTCGGTCGGCTCACGCTCATTTTCCAGACTTCAGCAGTTGTCTTGAGTCAGACCAGCCACATGGAGGTGAGAGCCATGTAATGGAAGTGGGAAGAGTTTTCAAAGCTAAGTAAAAGTGTTTTTAAAAGTTTCAGGGACCCACCACTTCATCGTTAAACTTCCACTGCAGGTCAGGGGAGGAGCCAGAATTAATAACTTTGCCAATTCCGGAGGTCATCATCCTCCTGGCATCGCACGGGCACCAGAGCAGTGGGCACAGCTGTTTGAACTTCACCTGAGCAACAGGAAAGGTGTAGCTGGGGGCAGATGCCGCACCCTTAGAAACCGAGGCTATTGGATGCGGGGAGCAGCAGCTTATACAGGAAGGGAGAACACCGGGCATCAGGAGGACAGACAAGCAGGAGGAAGGCCATGAAGGAGAAGGAGACAATACCCTGAGTGTTTCATCATGTATTTGGGGTCTAGATAGGGTTCTTTGAGGCTTGCCTATTCTCCCAATGTAAGCTGCTTGAGACTGTAGTTTGTTCAAACCATTATTATTTATTTACAGCTCTATCTTAGGAACTCTGTATGAGGTTGGACTTGTCCTCCCTCAATATCTCTGTTACTTAGTCATGTGTTATTACATCATAGTTACATCAGCGTCATGTGCTGCTTACGTTAACCCTTTGCTCTACCCTGAGCACAGGATCTATGTGTAGAAGCCTATAGCTGACTGTGGACATCTATTTATTCTTTCATGGGATGTGGGTGTCTCTAGCTAGGCCAGCATTTATTGCTCATCTCTAATTGCCCTTGTTCACAGGGCATTTATGAGTCAACCACATTGCTGTGGGCCTGGAGTCACATTTAGTACAGACCAGGTAAGGACAGCAGATTCCTTCCCTAAAGGACATTAGTGAACCAGATGGGTTTTTACGACAATCAGCAGTTCCCTCAGCCAGGGAAAATCCAAAACTCGGTTGGGTTCCCTCCGGAGACAGGTTTCTGACACAAAAACAGAGACTACTCTTGTTTCACGTCTCCTGTGGGAAAATCCAGCCCAAGATGTTTGGGTTCTATCCTCGACTTTATCATCTTTACCCAGCAGCATCTTGCACAGATACAGAAAGAAAATAATGTTGATGGATTTTACACAGAGAATATGTGCCATGTACTCACTTCCCAGACTCAAGTGCTTAATAT
This sequence comes from Cetorhinus maximus, assembly GCF_964194155.1. NCBI lineage: Eukaryota > Metazoa > Chordata > Chondrichthyes > Lamniformes > Cetorhinidae > Cetorhinus > Cetorhinus maximus. The sequence goes on along the minus strand of NC_135880.1, from coordinate 154,135,927 downwards.
ATTCATTTGGCTTAAAGAGCAACACTTTCTAACCACTCCCTAAATAAGAATATAGAAACATAAGAAATAGGAGGAGTATACCATGCAGCCCCTCAAGCCTGCTCTGCCATTCACTATGATCATGGCTGATCTTCTGCCATAACTCCACTTCCTGTCTGCTCCCTTGATTCTCTGAGAGCCCAAAAATCTCTCTATCCTAGTCTTAAATATACTCAACAATGGGGCATCCATAACTGCCTGGGGTAGAGAATTCCAAAGATTCACACATGCTAAGTGAAAAAATTTCTCCTTACCTCAGTCCTAAATGATCAACCCTTTATCCTGAGATAATGCCCATGTTCTAGATTTCCCAGCCAAAGAAACAACCTTTCAGCATCTACCCGGTCAAACTCCTTTAGAATCTTGTATGGTTCAATGAAATCACCTCTTATTCTTCTAAACTCCAAAGAGTATGGGGCCAATTTACTCAGCCTCCCATAATACGGTAACCCTCTCATCCCAGGGACCAAACTAGTGAACGTTCACTGTACCACCTCGAATGCAAGTACATCCTTCCTTAAATATGGAGACCAAAACCGCACACAGTAGTCCAGTGAAGTCTCATCAAAGACCTATACAATTGTAACAAGACTTCCTTTTTCTTGTACTCCAAACCCCTTGCAATAAAGGCCAACATGCCATGTGCCTTGCTAATTGCTTGCTGCATCTTCATGTTAACTTTCTGTGTTCCTTATACGAGTACACCCAAGTGTCTCTGAACATTAACATTTTGAAATTTTGCAGCTTTCAAAGGTATTCTGCTTTTCTATTCTTACTGTTCTTACATACTGAACGATTCTTAGGTTAGTCACTGCAACAGAAAGGTCCTGTGAGGTAACCAAGGAGGTGTGTGCATATGACTCCAGGTGTGTGTGTGTGTGTGTGTGTCGAATTTACTAGGACAATTGGCTGTAAGAAAGAACATGATCAATAGAGCAGTACAGGAAGGTAACTGAGACAGCGAGAGATAGCAAGTATTATGTATGTATACATGTCAGCAGTTGTAAGTGTTGTGAATTTGTGTCATTACAAACATGAGATGATAGTTGTGAACATACATGTTAGGCAGCCACAGACAAATCAAATTACAACGCTGACAGGACTTCCTTATATGCCATACAACCATAAAGGGTTTATAAAAATAGAAATACTTTGCAACATGAAAAAAATTATTTTGTCAATTTTACTAACTTCTCAGACCTGAAATATGGTCATTGGTTGGAGCAAATTTTAACAATAAGTAACCTTTTGAAACAGATTGAGCAATCGTACATAGGATAGATTGCTTTTGATCATCGCAATGCTGGCTTCTATGTTGAACTAAAGCAGCGCTACACATTATATCCATGAAAATAACAGTTGAGAGCAGTTCTCTGTCCACCTAGTACACTCCTTTCAACTGACCATAAAATGACCATTGTGTCATCCATTTATTCTCCAGGAGGAGATAAATAACTAGATAAAAAGCTTTTTAAAAAAGAGAAAACTCTGAATCCTCTCGACTAATTTTATTGAAATACATATCGTCTAGCTGACTTTGTGATGAATCACTTGGGGCCCAAGTTGTGATGAGTGGAATTATGAGGTTTCCTGTTGAAGGTTAGGAAAACATACCTGCTCAGTAATGGTTGTTCATCGTTCAGTGGAAGAATCACGACTGAAATGACTTTGTGGACTTTGTGCTTGCCATCTGACAGCTGAATGGTGAAGCTGTCTGCCACAGTTTCAGAGTCATCATGCATATACATCAACTTCATTCCTGCAAGAGGAGAGTAGGGGGCAAGAAAGCAGATTAACATATTCCTCCAAACAGAACAAAAATAGGTTGCAATATTATCTTTTCCCACATTTGGAATGCATCCATTGTCACGTCTGTTCTTTTCCATCTCTCTCTCTCTGCATCTTTCACACATTGAAGCACGGAAAAACACAGCACAGAAAGAGGCCACTCACAATTGGCTAGATTTTCCTGGTCCCCTGGAGATGAGGTTGGAGGCATGGGGCCAGGAAAATCGGGGGAAGCAGTGTAGGGATGGCTTTCTGAAGCATTCCCACTGCCGAGGAGCTTTCCAGGGTTGGTCTCTAACAGGATCAGCTGCTTGCTCCATGGAGGTGGGTAGCCAATTAGGATGGTTAAGGTCCCAATTAGGGGGGATTTTGTCATGTTGCCAGAACTTTCTCACCAGCTGAACAGCCCCCTATGGTATGTGGAGACCGCCTGCTCATTCGAGGCAGTCTCTTGGCCATAGGCCAAGGTGGGGGTGGTTATCAGAACTGAAGGTTCCATGGCCCAGTGGCTTGGCCCACATGAATGAAAGGTTGAAAAAGTGGCCACATTTGATCTTGTGGAGGAGTTTTTCCTCCATCCTGATGTCCTTACTGTTTTCAGGATTCTTCAGTGCAGCTCTTTCGTGTTGGCCTGTGCTTCAGCAATGCCTGACTCCCGCAGTGGGGTCACTGAGCCTCCAGGCCTGCCGGCCCTCTGATTGGGTCTGCAGCATCAGAAGCTCACCCACTATCCTTAATAGGATAGCGGGCATGGAGGTGGCCTCCCAGAAGATTATGCCATCAGTCGTGCTGCTGGTAAATGTGGTCTTGGCACGCCTATTTGGTCCCAATTTTGCGATGTTGAAGCTGCGTAAAAATGTGTCCATAATGGCTTTTTGATAGACCTCTCCAATTATTCCCAGTCCCCCGCTCTTTTCCCATTGCAAGTTTGCATCTAATTCCCTTTTGGGAGTTATTATTGAAACAGATTCTGTCATTCTTTTAGGCAACACATTGCAGATCATAATAACTTGCTGCAAAAAACAAACATTCTCTTCATCTCCCCTCTAGTTATTTTGCCAATTACCTTAAATTTGTGTTCTTTGGATTCTTTTCCTCTTGCCAATAAAATCAGAATCTCCCTATTTACTCTATTGAAACCCCTCGTAATTTTAAACACCTATATTAAATTTCTGCTTGACCTGTTGTGCTCTAAAGAGTACAATCACTTCTCTTGCACCCTCCTCAAGATCTAAACATTCTTCCTAAAGTATGGTGCCCCGAATTTGACCACAATACTGTTGTTCAGGCCTAACTGGTGATTTATAAAATGATTAGCATAACTTTATTGCTCTTATACTCTATGGGTTGGATTTTACGTACCTAGGCAGTGGGCGGAAGTCTTTACCGGAAGTCGGTGGCTTGCCCTTCAAACACGGCGCATAATATGTGAATCAGCCAATTAATGGCTGCCAGGCAGGTTGCCAGCCAACAGCATTAGTGGAAGGTGGGTTGCTCGCCTAATGAGTCATTGATGGTGGGACGCACGGGCACCGAGGTGGCAGACCGTGACCTGGAAGGAGGTCACGTCCATTCATTTAAAGGGTCTCCTGGCACGGGACTGTGACAGGAGCACCAGGGATCATCATTTGAAGAGGGTAAGAAGGTCTTGTTGCTGATTATAATTATTTGGAAACGTTGCCAGAAATGAGTGAAAGTTTTTAGGTATTTTTGACCGTTTTGCTAATGGGAAGGTTTCAGGGCCTTTGGTAGGGAGGAAAATGCTTTGCAATGCAGTTGAATCATAACCCTGCTGAATATCGAGTGTTTATGGAGACATAGAACGTCAGACTGTTAACTCTTTGTGTCTCTCCACAGGTGGCCAACAGAAGGGAGCCAGGTGATGGGAAATGCTTAAGGTCAAGGACAGCCCAAAGGTTCGACGATGATTCCCTGCGAGCCTTCCACCAGGCTGTAATTGACAGGCAGGAGGTCCTAATGCCTGCTGATGGAAAGAGGAGACCTTTGCACAGTCTGATCAAAGCAGCCTGGACGGCTGTTGCAGCAGAGCTAAATAGATTTGGCGTCCTCCAGTGAACCTGGATTAATTGCCTAAAATGCCTCAATGGCCTCCTTAAATCTGTAAGGATGAGTGAGGCTCCATTAGGCTATTGTCTTGTATGCTGCCCAAGGGCGTGAGGAGCACAAGTGTCATTGGTACCGGGGCCTATCGAGGGTTATTGGGTGAGAGTCGGTAGCGTGAAAGGCACACTGGTTAATGGGCGCAAATCATTGTGCAAATTGTACAACCTGTGGAATTCTCATTGGCTATATGCATGAAGGAATGATCGAATAGGAAATTATAAATCATTACAATGTCACACTTTAATTGCACAATGCCAGGAAGAGAAGCAAGACCGGAGGTGGTGTGCCAAAGATGGCCATCCTAACGCCCATATTGAAGAGGTGCTGGAGCAGGCGGTGAACAAGTGGAGCCGGTCCATTGTTAACAGTAAGTTAGGAGGAAGGCCCCAGGGTGGTGAGATTGCAAGGGGCATTCTTTACAATTGAAATAAAACTGTGTCAAGAAAGCTAAGCGGAGGGTGCGTGATGTTTGGTATGATGTTATGACATTGATGCTTTATGAAGGCTCTCGTGCATCGGGGATTAACGAGTTGAAAATTGTAAAATGCAAACACTGAATAACATCTCACGATGTGTGCAGTGCTGCCAATGTGGTTGTTAGTCTCCGCGTATTCACCTCAAAAGGTAGAAAATGGCCATAACCATCTCCACTTTTGTCTCCAACACAGTGCAACATAAACTGCTGTTGCCACAAGTCCTGAGGAGGAAGAGGAAGCCTCAGAAGGTGCAACGTCACATCCTTATTCTGCACCCAACATCAGCGCAGATACACAGACCTCAGTGGATATTCACGCCTCGGAAGTAGGGGAACCACAAACTGATGAGAAGGCACATCACAGTCGCATGTACAGTTGAAGAAGCAGGCCTCTGGCAGTCAGAGGGAGGCTGGAGGCAAGTGAGCTGCTGAGTCTCAGTCTGATGATGAGCCTTTGGAGTCATACGTTAGGTGACAGGTGCTAGATATCCAGCTCAAAGTGCAGGAAATGTGGCGGAGATACCAGAGGAGTTGCGCATTCTTTGGAGGTGTCCATCCTGGCCATGAACGCTACGATCACCCATTCTATGGAACTTTGGCTTTCTCTGTTGACATGCTGGCAACTATCTTGGAGGGCCAAACCCAGCAGATTACTGAAGTAATTGTGGGTCTGAGTTCTGATGTGCACTTCATTGCCTTGTCTCTGAGCTTAGGAGCTCAGAGCCAGGCAGGGTAACAGTGGGACAAGGAGCCTGGAGCCACATCCACCTCCTGGCCCCTCTCAGGAAAGTAGGGGGGGCCAAATGGACCTCATGGTGGAGGGTGAGACGCAGCTGACGCCATCTGGGGGCACCTGTCAGGGTGCTTCTGATGGAGTCAGACTCTCCTCTGCCATTGGCACAGATACCTTTGTGTGCCATTTTGACAGATGAGCCACCTGCAGGAAACTTCTCCATACACTGGGACCCTCATGGCCTCAGGTGACCAGAAGATGATCGCCAAAGCCATCTCAAACATGGGGGCCTGTCTCCAAAAGAGCTGGTATTCAGGCACCACACCACAGCACCCATAAAAGAATGAAGAAACCCCACCATAGTCACACATGGGTGAATATCAAAGTTTGTATTATTTGCATACGTTACTGAGTTTGTGTGTACATAAATGATATCTTGTTTGAACACCATTCAAAAGACCACTGATTTATTTACTGTGTGCGAGAATGCATAGAGGTGGATTCCACTGATGGTCTTATTTGAATGATTAATCATGTGCCCCCAAATGAATTACACGGTTTGGATGTTTGAGATAGTCTGAGATGAGGAACTGGTTTTCCTGTGATGAAGGAGGAAGAAGGAAACATTGGCCAAGATGATGAGATATTTTGATGGTCTGAACTATTGAAATCTTCTCAGGATTGGAGCCTCCCTTGTCTCACGCCCATCGAGATGCTCCCTGGCAGGGCCTTGCACATCTGGCTTCAGTGGTTCACCCTCCTCTTCCTCTAAGTCATTATCAAAGGAATGGTTTGCCTCCTGCGACTCAGCCTCTGAGTAGGGATCGCCTCTCTGCAGAGCCAGGTTGTGGGGTGCAAAACAAACAACCACCATGAGGCACACTCTCAAAGATGTGAGTACTGGAGAGATCTGCCAGATTGGTTGAGGGCATCTCAATCTCAGTTTGACCAGATCAATGGCATCATAAGCCACTTCTTCAAAGGGTAACCTTTGTGATCCAGCAATCATTGTTCCAATGCATCAGGTCCACAAAACATTGCTGGCACCTGGGAAAGCCTGAGGATGTAGAAGTCATGGCGGCTCCCTTTGCACACATCTGCATTATATGCTGCTGGTTGTCGCAGGCTTGGACATTGATCGAGTTGTACCTCTTTCTGTTAATAAACAATACTGGCTGCCCTGTTGGTGACTTGATGGTGACGTGGATGCAATCAATGATGCCTTGCACCCTTGGAAAACCTGCCATGGCTGCAAAGCCTCTTGCTCTTTTCATGTGACCAATGTCAGTATTGAATGCAATGAATTGTTCTGCATGGCGAAACATGGCACCTGTAAAGACCTTAATGCTGTGTTGTGCTGCAGGCTGGGTTATACCATTCAGGTCTCCACAGGCAGCCTGAAATGAACCTGATGCAAAAAATCAAGTGCCACTGTGACTTTCAATGCCAACGGCAACAGATGGGTCCCCACACAGTTGAAGCTATGTCTGGGGCAAGCATGCTGCTTCATCACGCCGGGCGCATATTTAAAGTCCAGCCGTGTGCACACATCTCAGTGTTTCCAGCCTGCGATTGCTGCAAAGAAGGCATGGCCCTGAAAGGCAAAGAGACTGCAGCCCCCAGGTTCAATTGCAAGTCCCCCGAGCGCCTTTTGGACACAGTGGAGGCTTGCTGTGGAGTCCTCTACCCCCACTCTGGCCACAAGATGAGCAGCAACATCACTAATCTGGCTTGGGAGGCAGTGCAGCGTTGGTCAGTGCCAACGCTCTTCAAAAGAGGACAGCCACCCAGTACCGCAAGAGGGTGAATGATCTCCTTTGTTCTGCCAGGGTAAGTCACACTTCTCATCACTCTCAACTCACACACTCACAAACACATCCACAAGGTGCTCACTCACTGCCGGTTCAACGGACATCACTATTCACTCTCTCACACAGACCTTCATTGCCCTCATCCCGTCCATGGGACCACTCACCATCCACACATGCCAGGCATGCTTATCATCTGGCTTGGCAGGCGACCTACTTACACTCTCTCCATCTGTATTCATGCAGGACAAGATGGCTGTGAGTGATGTGTCTTGTTTCACAGGCCACTGCCATGCACTAATTATCTCCCCTTGCTTCCGCAGGCACATCTGGGAAACAAAGGATGGAGTCCACGACCCAGGGCCCCCAATCAAGCCCCGAAGAAACCTCAGAGGAATCTGGAGGCACCCTCATTGAAGTCCTGTCACAGTGCTCACCCACACCCTCCACCAGCACAGAGCAACACACCTCAGTGGGACTTAGCTTTAGAGTAGCCTTGGGATCACAATCTGGTGAACACATCGTACTGTCTGATCCGCAGCAGGCGGCAGCAGGGACTTCCCAGTGTCCGGCGCTCAGAGGACTGCTGAAGGCCAGAAATTTGCTGAGTCCGAGTCAGATGACAAGCCTCTGACTAGGGCATGTCACAGTTGCTGGAGCTGCAAAGGCAAGCTCGTGAACATCAGGAAGGGATGTCGGCTACACTCGTCAGATTGCAAGGCATGATGGAGGAGTCTGTCCACCTTCACTCTGAGGTGATAGTGCCGGCATGCCAATGTATTGAGGTCAACACTGGTAGGATGGCGGTGGCCATGGCGACCTGAGCTCAGGTCATTGGTCCTGCATTGCTGCACGGACTCAACTCCACCGTTGATGCCATAGTAGGGCTCCAACAGTGTGTACATGAGAGGGATGCAGGGCAGCACGATCTCACTCCAGCTACCCCTTCTCCTCAAGCAGTCGGTCTGGGGCCCTTGGTTACCCATACGGAGGAAGATCAGCAGGTGTACCCACCGGTGCCATCCATCCAGGTGACTCAGGGAATGTCCAGCCCATCTGAATCCCCTTTTCCTGTGACCTCAGAGGCTCTAGCTTCACTGGCCAAGAAGGGTGCCACTGCCCCACAGTAGGACCCTGAAAGCAGGCTGGGGCCCTCCAAGTGTCGGCACTCCAGGACATGCCCATCAAGGTCATCACAGACCGGGCATAGCAGTCATCAAGCTGCCTCCACCTCGGCTGTGGATGTCCAGGGAGCATCAAGACATAGTGGCAGGATTAGGAAGGTTAAGATGTAGTTGCACAGTCTGGTGTTAATCACTTGTACATACTGTTCACGATTGTCAATAAATTCCCAAGAATGTCTCCCTGCCTATGGCTCCTTGTTCTAATGAGCAGTGTTCTTGTCACTCAGATGTGAAACTTTTCCACACAAGATAAAGGCAGGTGTCTCAGTCCAGGGCCTCTTCCCCGTGCTCTGTGCAGCCTTCAGAACAACGTGATGGTATGGCCTCACACACCCTGGACATATTACTGATGCCTGCACCTCGATGATGCTTGTCATTGCTGCCAGAATATTGTGGGCAGGTGTCACAGAGTTCTCTCAGTCTATCTGTGTGCTCTCAGCGCCTTTAAGGTGGGGCTGGCCCCCATCTCTTCAGCATCTGTGACTAGTGACACTGTGCTCCTGAAGGCGTCAGGTGCTGAAGGCGGACAAAGGATCAGATACTTTTAAGTTTCATGGCTGTGTCTCTGTATGATATGATATGATATGGCTATGTAAAGATCTGTGGAGTGCTCTCACTGCATGTCGTCATCATCCTTCTGCAATCGAGGATTAGGGCCTTCACTGCATCTCCGTGACAGGAGCATTATCACAGAGGGTATGTGTGTTGCCATAAGCCAGATTGATGTCAAACATTCATAGGTGTAAAGTGAGAATCTATGGTGTCTCCTCACTGCATGTCATCATCATCCTCCACAAATCTTACAACTATGAGGATCTCCCGAGCGCGCCTGCCTCGTCTGGCCAGTGCAAGGGCCTCATCGCTGTCATCATTGCCTTCGAAAACCTCCTCCTCCCTGTTGGTGCCCTCATCGGAGGAGGCATGCAGCTTCTCCATCTCCTCCTCAGCCAGTCCTCTCCCCGTTACAATCTGGCACTGCAAAAGGCACAGCAAGCGACGATGATGCATGACACCCTCTACAGACTGTATTGCAGGGCTCCGCCAGACCGATTCCAAGGACCGGAACCCCATTTTCAGCATCCCGATGGTCTGCTCCACTAGGTTGCGAGTTGCGGCATGAGCCTCGTTACACCTTCGCTCTGCTGCAGTCTGAGGCCACTGCACGGGTGTCATCAGCCACATCCTCTGCAGGTAGCCTTTGTCCCTGAGGAGCCATCCCTGCAGCCTCTGTGGACCCTGGAAGACTTCAGGGATCTGTGACTGACTGAATGTAGGAATTGTGCACACTCCCTGGGATCTGTGCACAGACCTGCAGGATGCGTTTGTGGTGGTCGCATACCAGCAGGACATTCAGTGAACGGAATCCATTGAGGTTGACATAGTTGACTGCGTGTTGCAACGGAAAGCTGAGCACCATGTGAATTCAGTTGATGGCACCCTGCACCTGTGGGAAACCCGAGATCTGGGCAAAGCTAATCACTCTTGCATCCTGGCTGTCTTGGTCCTGGGCGAAATATACAAAGTTGTGTGCCCACGCGAAGATGGCACCCATGACCTCATGGACTTATTTGTGGTTGGAGACTTGTAATCCCACAGAGGTCTCCTGAAAGGAGCCACTGGCGTAAAAATTGAGCACCACGTCACTTTCACGGCCACAGGCAGTGATTGCACTCCATATCCCCATGGCACCAAATCCTACAGTAACTGGCAGATGTAATCGACCAGTTCCCTACACATTCGCAGCCTTTGGTGACAATGGCTCTCGGTCATTTGTAGGAATGAAAGGCAGTGTCTATAGATTCTGGGTTTAACTAGGCGCCGACCAGCGACGGCTCACTGTGGCTCTTCAACAGTGTGTGTGGGAGCCCCAGCCGTCCCTTCTTCCAGAGGGTACTGCTCCACCCTCTGTGCAGCCAGGTGCCTCAGTCGCACTCTTCTCAGTTGTCTTCGCTCTCTGCAAACCATGAGGCATACAACTAGTTCACCAGGCTCCATGATCCTGATGTACCCCTCCTGCAGGATGAAAGAGACAGACACATGGTTAGCATAGGTGTACTAAGAATCTGTCCTGGATAAGTGTGAAGGCTCCTTAATGCTTCCTGGAGAGTGCTGGCCACCACTTGGATGGCCAGAATTTATTGCGCTGCATGGCTGCACGAAACCCCACCCGCCTCCACCCCACTCCATCCGACCAATTGGTGGCAGCCTTGCCCATTGGACTGCATGCTGTGCTCTCAGCTCAGGAATTCTCCTAACCCACACTGCAAGGCTGCACTGTTAGCTTGAACCATGGGGGAAACTGGTCGAAACCTGACTGATGACATTGCAAGGGGCTGTGAGCGCCTCCACCAGTGATTGCTCCACGGCCAGCTTTAGCAAGGAGATTGTACATGTGCACTTGTCCAACTATTTTGCAGTACACTAAAACACTCATTACAGAATCTCAGAATTTTAACGACACAAAAGGAGGTCATTTGGCCATCGTGTCTGCACCGGCTCTCCAAATGAGCATTATGACCTAGTGCCATTGCCCTGCCTTTTCCCCATACCCCTGCACATTGCTTCTATTCAAATAATCATCTAATGCCCTCTTGAATGCCTCAATTGAATGGGGCCCCACCACACTTCCAGGCAGTGCATTCCAGACCTGAACCACTCGCTGTGTGAAAAGGTTTTTTCTCATGTCACATTTGCTTCTTTCGCAAATCACTTTAAGTCTGTGCCCTCTCGTTCTTGATCCTTTTACAAACGGGAACAGCTTCTCCCTATCTACTTTGTTCAGCCCCCTCATGATTTTGAACATCTCTATCAAATCTCCTCTCAGCCTTCTTCTCTCCAAGGAGAACAGTCCCAACCTCTCGAATCTTGCCTCATACTGAAGTTTCTCATGCCTGGAAGGATTCTTGTAAACCTCTTCTGCATTCTCTCTAATGTGTTCACATCCTTCCTATAATGTGGCACCCAGAATTGTACACAATACTCCAGCTGTGGTCTAATGAGTGTCTTATATGAATTCAGCATAACCTCCCTGCCCTTGTACTCTTTGCCCCTATTAATGAAGCCCAGGATACTGTCTGCTTTATTAACTGCTCTCTCCACCTGTCCTGCCACCTTCAATGATCGATGCGTATACTCCCAAGTCTTTCTGTTCCTGCACTCCCTTCAAAATTTCACCCCTTATTTTATATTATCTTTCCATGTTCTTCCTACCAAAATGCATCACCTCACAATTCTCCACATTGAAGTTCATCTGTCACCTATCTGCCCATCCACCAACTTATCTTGTCTTTTTGAAGTTCTACACTGTCCTCCTTGCAGTTTGCAACACTCCCAAACTTCATATCATCTGCACACTTTGAAACTGTCCCTGGCACACCAAGATCTGGATCATTAATATACATCAGGAAAAGCAAGGGTCCCAATACCGACCTCCGGGAACTCAACTACAAACCTTCCTCCAGCTCGAAAAATATTCATTGACCGTTACTCTCTGCTTCCAAGTTTTCAGCCAAATTTGTATCCACGTTGCTACTGTCCCTTTTATTCCATGAGCAATAACTTTTCTCACAAGTCTGTTGTGTGGCACTGTATCAAGTGCCTTTTGAAAGTCCATGTACACCACATCAACAGCATTACCCTCATTGACCTTTTCTGTTACCTCTTCAAAATATTCCAGCAAGTTAGTTAAACACAATTTCCCCATGCTGACTCTTCCTTATCAACCCATATTTTTCCATGTGATTACTAATTCTATCCCGAATAATTGTTTCTAGAATCTTGCCCACCACTGAAGTTAAACTGACTGGTCTGTAATTGCTGGGCTTATCCTTACAACCTTTTTTGAACAAGGGCATAATGTTTGCAATTCTCCAGTCCTCTGGCACCTCCCCTGAGTCTAGGAAAGACTGAAGAATTATGGCCAGTGCCCCTGCAATTTCTACTCACTTCCTTCAATGTCCTTGGATGCATTTCGTCCATCCCGGTGCCTTGTCAAGTTTAAGTACCAACAGTCTATTCAACACTTTCTCCTTATCAATTTTGAACTCTTCTAGTGACAGAGTATCATCTTCCCCCATGGCCTGGGTAGCATCTACCTCCTTGGTAAAGATGGATACAAAGTATTCATTTAATACCTCAGCCATGGCCCCTTCATCCATGTGTAAATTTCCTTTTAGGTCCCTAATTGGCTCTACTCCTCCTCTGACCATCCTTTTACTATTTGTATGCCTATAGAAGACTTTGTGATTCCCCTTTATGTTGGCTGCCAGTCTTTTCTCATAATCCCTCTTCGCTTCTCTGGTGCACTTTTTCACCTGCCCTCCGAAATTTCTGCATTCCTCTTGGCTCTCAATTGTTTCTACCTGACGCCTGTCATAAGTACACGTTTTCTTCTTTATCTTAATTTCTATCTCCTTTTTCATCCAGGGAGCTCTGGATTTGTTTGCCCTACCTTTCCCTTTCAATGGAATATACCTTGACTGTGCCTGAACCAATTCTTTTTTGAAGGTAGCCCAGTGTTCAGCTACAGTTTTTCCCACCAATTTTTTGTTCCAGTCTATCTGGCCCAGCTCCGTTCTTGCCCCATCGAAGTCGGCTCTCATCCAGTTAATTATTCTTACTCTGGATTCCTATCATCCTGTTCTATCATCATCCTAAAAAGTACAACACAATGATCACTGTCTCCTAAATGTTCTCCCAATGACACTTGGCCCACCTCATTTCCAAGAACCAGATCCTTGTCTTTCCTTGTTGGATTGGACACATACTGCTGTAGAAAATTTTCCTGAACACAGTCTAGGAACTTCTCCCCTTCTCTGCACAATCACTTTACATGACCACTGTCCCAGTCTACATTCGGATAATTAAAGTCACCCATTACAACTATATAATGCTTGCATCTCTCTGCAATTTATCTGGAAGGTTTGTTCCTCTACATCCTTCTCACTAGTTGGCGGTCTATAGACTACACCGAGCAATGTAATTACACCCTTTTTGTTCCTTAGCTCTAGTCAAATTAATTCTGTCCATGAACCCTTTGGGACATCTTCTCCAGCACTGCAATGCTCTCCTTAAACAATACTGCCACCCCTCCTCCTTTCCTAACTTTTCTGAACACCTTGTACTCAGGAACATTTAACACCCGGTCCTGCCCTTGTAACTCCCCAATCTTATTTACTATACTCTATGCATTCACATACATGCATAGTAACCCTAATTTGGATTTTGTTACTTTCTCCCTCAACCCGACTCCACCTATTAATTTACTATTCTCTACACTAGTGCTATCGATCCTTCCCAGTAGTTTGTGTGCCCTGGTATTCCTCTCTAATGTTTTCTCTTGATTGACACACCCTGGCCGAGTTAGTTTAAACCCTCTCCAACAGCACTAGCAAAACTCAGTTCCGGCTTTGTTCAGGTGCAACCCGTCCGGCTTGTACAGGTGCCATCTCCCTCAGAGCCAGTCCCAGTGTCCCAGGAATCTAAAATCCTCCCTCCTGCACCATCTTTCCAGCCACGCATTCATTTGCCTTATCCTCCTATTTCTGTACTCACTTGCACGTGGCACTGGGAGTGAACCAGAGATTACTACATTTGAGGTCCTGCTTGCTAATCTTCTAAATTCCCTAAATTCTGATTGCAGGACCACTTACCCCTTCCGACCTAAGTCGTTGGTAGCAATTGGTTTGCAGTCTGATTCCATGGGGTGAAAATCTCTGGAGCACTTGGTGGCACTTTGATGCCTCTGCATTGCTTGAGCGGGCAGATAAGCTAGAGGCCCGACTCCAATTATATCAATGTGGCTGTGCCTGAATTGTCTCAGCTGTAGAGGAATGTTCACTTTCCAAGGTTTCCCTAATGCATGGCCGCTTCCCTCTTCCATCCCCCCTTACCCCGCACATGCTTGTGTGTTACCTTCAACCGCAGGGCAGCCCTTGTGAACCCCCCCGCCCATGTCGCCTCACCCATAGGGCAGCCCTTGCACTCCCCACCAACACGCCTCAACCACAGGGCAGCCCTTGCCCCAGCCCCCCACACCACAATGTGCCTCAACCTTGAAGTCCAAAAGGCATCCCTCGCGAACGCTCCGCAATGTTACTGTGTACTCACCTCCAAGTTCCCCTCAAAGTGCAGCCTGCCAAGTGCACACCTTTTATATGCTGTTGTGAAATACATCAGTGTGCAATCATGCCGTGTGGGTGGACAATCCAGAAAGGGGGGTGGGGGGGCTGATTCCGGTGGGCTGGCCTTGTAATGATATGCTGATGTATTACATTGAAGTTCTTGATGTCTGATGGCATGAAACTTGGCCCACCATCAGTGGGTGGAGCAGACAATCGCAAATTGGTTTCAAAATGTTGTGTAACCAATTTTTGGCCTTCTTACCATATTGTCCACTCGTGCCAACGAACACGCCTGACACCAGCAGGCACGGAAAATCCCAGCCTCTGAATTGATGCCAACTATGCCATAGAGTCATAAAAACAGCATTTGCCACACCACTGTGCCTTGGCTAGCTCTCTGAAAGAGCAGTATGCTTTGTCCCACATCCCCACTCTTCTTCTGTAATCCTGTAAGTTTCACATCCTCAAACACCCATCCAATTTCTTTTAAAAAATATTTATGGAATCAGCTTCCACTACATTTTCAGGTATAGTGATCTAGATTCCTACCAATCCTGAGTGGAAAAAAATTCTCCTCTTTCCCACTAGAACTTTTTGCAATGATTTTGAATTGATGATCTTCAATTACCACTCACTCACCAGAGGGGATATCTTTTACCGATTTACTCTAGCAAAACCTCTCAGAAGCTTGGAAACCTCTATTCGTCTATTGGTCACCTATTAACCTTTTCTATTCTCAGGTGAATGGTCCTAGTTTTTGCAAGCTCATGGCCCTCATCCCTGCTAAATACTGGTAAACCTCCTCTGTACCCTTTATGGTTTCATTTTTACCTTCCCCATCTCCAAATTAACATAGGGGCCCATGACCTCTGCTTTTTATTTTCACACATTATTCCTTTTCATTCTATTGCACTGCAATTCTAAATACCATGTTTCAGCTGGTCCATTGTGAAGTCATACACAGGGAGCTTGTCATGACTGTGGGTGAGTCGTTTGTGCTGAACATCATCATTCCCATACATTCCATTCATGATCCTTCCATGGTAGGGTTCCTGGCTTATAGTAAACATCAGGTTGTCTGGTGGCACATCTAGGTCTACCACATTGATTATTGATGGATCCAATTCACGCATTTGACCTTCAGATACCTGGATAAAACAACATGATGAATTTTTTAAAGTTGTACCATTGGGTAATCTCATTCTCTTTAACACGGGTTTTATATAACCCTTGGAGATAGTTGCAGCCCAACTTCAACCTGTAGCTCTCAAGAAACTTCATGTGCCTCTGGGCCTCCGTGAACAGTCCATCTGTACAAAGAGAGAAAGCTGGAGACATGGTAGATAAAACACAGGTTGTAGGGCACATAAAAAAACACATGATATTAACCTCACATGAAAGGCAGCAGAAGCAGGAGGAGTGGAGGGGGACTTAAAATTTCTAATTTACGTAACTCAATGTCAACTCACTGCATGTACACCAACCACCATTTTTACAACAGCAATTATCAAGATAGCTATGCCCTGCTGTGGGAAAATGGAGCCTTATTAACACCCATATGAGAGAGCCTAAAGACCATCTAAGGAACTTAAAAGCCATCAGACCTCAATCAATCATGCACCTAGACTCCATGCAGTTGTTCAGTGAGGAAACCTGAAGTGGGGCTTGCTGAAGCATGTGACCTTGCTGAGCCCAAAGTCTGAAGCTATTTGCTGCCTGCCTTACCTGGAGTCTGAAGCTGTCTTGCTGCCTGAAATGTGTGGAGCCTGGGGCCTGAAGTTGCTGTAGTTCAGCTGATCTGCGAAATTGCTTGGTATGTTTTGCTGTGCCTTGCTTTGTAGTTAAGCTCAATAGTAATTTGTAGTATTGTAGTTTGCATCTTTGTTCATTAACCTCAATAGTAATTCATAGAAGTGTTGCTGGAAATCAATCTTTCTGTTTAAATTTTGGATTGATTGATACTTTAATCAAAACAGTGCAATTAGGGAGTCACAAGTCACTAATGTGTTTAAAGCAAAAATCCACTGATGTGTAGCACTACAAATTGCTGACACAAATATCTACCAAGGATTATTATTGGGATTAACAGGCAGCTCCTCTGAAGTCACAAAATACTACTGTGGCACTGCAGTCCTGAAACACTTTTTACACTCTCCCATATGGGCATGAACACACAGAAGGACTGATGCCTTACAAAAAATTGCTAGAAGTATTGCTGAAAAGAGAGACATTCTATTGAAACTTTTCATCTTACACTCATCAGGATAGCTTGCAAATTTTTTAATTGTTATTGTCAATAACAGTCGTCCCAAAACCATTAAGGAAAAGCAAAATACTGCGGATGCTGGAAATCTGAAATAAAAACAGAAAATGCTGAAAAAACTCAGCAGGTCTGACAGCATCTGTGGAGAGGGAAACAAAGTTAATGTTTTGAGTCTGAGTTCAAGAGGGGCAGGTGTTGCACCTTCTACGATTGCACAGGAAGGTGCCGTGGGAAGGAGATGATGAGTTGGGGGTGATGGAGGAGTGGACCAGGGTGTCCCAGAGGGAATGGTCCTTACGGAATGCTGACAGGGGTGGGGTGATGGGAGGATGTGTTTGGTGGTGGCATCATGCTGGAGTTGGCGGAAATGGCGGAGGAGACCTTTACCTGTCCCTTTACCTCTTGCCTCTTCACCGTCCAAGGGCCCAAAAACTCCTTTCAGGTGAAACAGCGCTTCACTTGCACCTCCTTCAATTTGGTCTACTGCATTCACTGCTCCCAATATGGTCTACTCTACACTGGGGACACTAAACGCAGACTGGGTGACCGCTTTGCCGAACACCTTCACTCAGTCCGCAAGAATGACCCAGACCTTCCTTGTTGCTTGCCATTTCAACTCACCATCCTGATCTCAAGCCCATATGTCCTGCTGCAATGTTCCAGTGAAGCCCAATGCAAACTGGAGGAACAGCATCTCATCTTCCAATTAGGCACTTTACAGCCTTCCGGACTTAACATTGAGTTCAACAACTTCAGACCATAAACCCTCTCCTCCATCTTCACCCTCTTTTTTAAGTTTATTTTTCATTTTATTTTTTATTTACTTATTTTTGTATTTTTTATCCCTTTTTTATCATTTTCCCCCAACCACCGCGCACTTCCCGCCCCCCAACCCAAACAGGTCCATCTGTCACTTGTTCATTCTGTTCTTTCACAGAGTGCTTACCCTTGTTCTGCCATTAGCACATTCTGCTTTCTCACTTTTATGCCACTATCAGCACCGGCAGCACATTCTTTAGCCTTCACCACTACCATTAACACTCCCTTTGCCTTTGACATCTTTGTCAATTTCTCCCCAGCCCCCACCTATCGCTGGCCTTCCATTCTGCTTTACCTGCTCCACCCCACCTTCTACAGTATAAATTCCATCTCATTTCTATTTTTCTTTAGCTCTAAAGCAGAGTCATACGGACTTGAAACGTTAACTCTGTTTCTTTCTCCACAGATGCTGTCAGATGTGCTGAGTTTTTCCAGCATTTTTAAAAAATTCATCCATGGGATGTGGGTTTCGCTGGCTGGACCAGCATTTATTACCCATCCCTAGTTGCCCTTGAAAAGGTGGTGGTGAGCTGCCTTCCTGAACCGCTGCAGTCCATGTGGTGTAAATAGACCCAAAAGTGCTGTTAGGAAGGGAGTTCCAGGATTTTGACCCAGTGACAGTGAAGGAACGGCAAAACATTTCCAAGTCAGAATGGTGAGTGACTTGGAAGGGAACTTCCAGGTAGTGATGTTCCCATCTATCTGCTGCCATAGAGTCATAGAGGTCTACAGCACAGAAAAAGGCCCTTCGGCCCATCGAGTCTGCACCAGTCAAACAAGTACCTAACTATTCTAATCCCATTTTCCAGCACTAGGCCCATAGCCTTGTATGCCATGGCATTGCACGTGCACATCCAAATGCTTCTTAAATATTATGAGGGTTTCTGCCTCTGCCACCCGTGAGTTCCAGATTCCCACCACCCTCTGGGTGAAAAAATTCTTCCTCTCATCCCCTCTAAACCTCCTGCCCCATACCTTAAATCTCTGCCCCCTTGGTTATTGATCCCTCCACCAAGGGGAAAGTTCCTTCCTGTCTTCCCGATCTATGCCCCTTATAATTTTATACACCTCAATCATGTCCCCCTCAATCTCCTCTGCTCTAGGGAAAATAACCCCAGTCTATCCAATCTCTGCTCATAACTAAAACTCTCCAGCTCAGGCAACATCCTGGTAAATCTCCTCTGCACGCTCTCTAGTGCAATCACATCCTTCCTATAATGCAGATTCCAGAACTGCACGTAAAACTCTAGCTGTGGCCTAACCAGCATTTTATATAGTTCCAGCATAACCTCCTTGCTCTTATATTCTATGCCTCGGCTAATAAAGGCAAGTATCCCATATGCCTTCTTAACCACCTTATCTACCTGTCCCGCTACCTTAAGGGACCGGTGGACATGCACACCAAGGTCCCTCTGATCCTCGGTACTTCCCAGGGTCCTACCATTCATTGTGTATTCCTGTGCCTTGTTTGTCCTGCCCAAGTGCATCACCTCACATTTATCCGGATTAAATTCCATTTGCCACTGATCAGCCCATCTGACCAGCCTGTCTATATCCTCCTGTAATCTAAGGCTATCCTCCTCAATATTTACCGCCCCACCAATTTTCGTTAACTTACTGATCAACCCTCCTACATTCAAGTCCAAATCATTTATATATACCACAAAAAGCAAGGGACCCAGCACCGATCCCTGTGGAATCCCACTGGACACAGGGATCCAGTCACAAAAGCACCCCTCAACCATTACCCTTTGCTTCCTGCCACTCAGCCAATTCTGGATCCAATTTGCCAAACTGCCTTGGGTCCCATGGGCTCTTACCTTCGTTATCAGTCTCCCATGCGGGACCTTATCAAAAGCCTTGCTGAAGTCCAAGTAGACTACTGCCCTCGTCCTTCTAGATGGTAGTGGTCATGGGTTTGGAAGGTACTGTCTAAGGAGTCTTGGTGAATTCCTGCAGTGCATCTTGTAGATGGTACACACTGCTGCCACTGTGCTAAGATGACCGACCCCCTGATTCCCATTGACTCCAGTTTTGCGAGGGCTCCTTGATGCCACACTCGGTTAGATGTGGCCTTGATGTCAAGGCCAGTCACTCTCACCTCATCTCGGGAGCTCAGCTCTTTTGTCCATGTTTGAACCAAGGCTGTAAGGAGGTCAGGAGCTGAGTAGCCCTGGCAGAACCCAAACTGGGAGTCAGTGAGCAGGTTATTGCTAAGCAAGTGCAGCTTGATAGCACTGTTGATGATCCCTTCTATTACTTTACTGATGATCGAGAGTAGACTGATGGGGCGGTAATTGGTCGGGTTGGATTTGTCTGGCATTTTGTGTACAGGGCATACCTGGGCAATATTCCACATAGCCGGGTAGATGTCAATGTTGTTGCTGTACTGGAACAACTTGGCTAGGGGCGCGGCAAGTTCTGGAGCACAAGTCTTCAGTAGTATTGCTGGAATATTGTTAGGGCCCATAGCCTTTGCTGTATCCAGTGCCTTCAGCCTTTTCTTGATGTCACGTGGAGTGAATCAAATTGGCTGAAGACTGGCATCTATGATACTGGGGACCTCCGGAGGACGCCAAGATGGATCATCCACTCGGCACTTCTAGCTGAAGATTGTTGCAAATGCTTCAGCCTTATCTTTTGCACTGATGTGCTGGGCTCCTCCACCATTGAGGATGGGGATGTTTGTACAGCCTCCATCTCAACCGAGTGTTTAATTGTTCACCACCATTCACGACTGGGTGTGGCAGGACTGTAAAGCTTAGATCTGATCCGTTGGTTGTGGGATTGCTTAGCTCTATCACTTGCTGCTTATGCTGATTGGCACGCAAGTAGTCTTGTGTTATAGCTTCACCAGGTTGACACATCATTTTTAGGTATGCCTGGTGCTGCTCCTAGCATGCCCTCCTGCACTCTTCATTGAACCAGGGTTAATCCCTGGCTTGATGGTAATGGTAGAGTGGGGGATATGTCGGTCCATGAGGTTACAGATTATGTTCGAGTACAATTCTGCTGCTGCTGTTGGCTCAGAACGGCTCATCTCCCCAGCCTTGAGTTGCTAGGTCAGTTCAAAATTTATCCCATTTAGCAAGATGGTAGTGCCACACAACACGATGGAGGGTATCCTCACTGTGAAGGCGGGACTTCATCTCCACAACGACTGTGCAGCGGTCATTCCTACCAATACTGTCATGGACAGATGGATCTGCAGCAGGCAGGTTAATTTGAATGAGGTCAACTATGTTTTTCCCTCTTGTTGGTTCCCTCACCACCTGCCACAGACCCAGTCCTTTAGCAGGCCAGCCAGCTCGGTCAGTAGCGGTGCTACTGAGACACTCTTGGTGATGGATATTGAAGTCCCCCATCCAGAGTACATTCTGTGCCCTTACCACCCTCAGTGTTTCCTCCAAGTGATGTTCAACATGGATAAGCACTGATTCATCAGCTGAGGGAAGGTGGTATGTGGTAATCAGCAGGAGGTTTCCTTGCCCATGTTTGACCTGATGCCATGAGACTTCATGGGCCCAGAGCTAATGTTGAGGACTCCCAGGGCAACTGCTTCCCGTGTGTATACCACTTTGCCGCCACTTCTGCTGGGTCTGTCCTGCCGGTGGGACAGGGCATATCCAGGAATGGGGATGGTGGTGTCTGGGACATTATCTGTAAAATATATATCCGTGAGGGTGACTCTGTCAGGCTGTTGCTTGACTATTCTGTGAGACAGCTCTCCCAATTTTGGCACTAGCCCCCTGATGTTAGTAAGCAGGACTTTGCAGTGTCGACAGGGCCAAGTTGGCCGTTGTCATTTCCGGTGCCTAGGTCGAAGCTGGGTGGTCCATCCAGTTTCTTTCCTTTTTTGAAACTTTGTAGCAGTTTGATACAACTGAGTGGCTTGCTAGGGCATTTCAGAGGGCATTTAAGAGTCGACCACATTCTGGGGTCTGGAGTCACATGTAGGCCAGACCAGGTAAGGATGGCAGATTTCCTTCCCTAAATGACATTTTGTCCAAGAACCATTGCTTGTGGAACAGCACTTAATTTCTTTTGCCAGTCTGAGTAAGTGTGCTGTTGGTTTATCTTGCGAGCTGTCCTGATGAGTGCAAGATGAAAAGCTTCGATCGGATGTCTCTTTTTTCAGCAATATTCAAAAAATTACTTCAGATGTAAATCAGGCCCCAATTTCCATTTTAGGCCAGAGCTTGCAAGAACAGAACCACCGAGGCTGCTTAAGGTAAATAGCAGATTTTTTTCTGGCCCCCAGAGAATCAGGAGTACCCCTCTGGGACTGAAAAAGTAATCTGGGCTGCTGCCACCCCAGAGCTCCCACCTTCTGTAAATGTGACCTTCACTGAATAACTTACTCTGCAGGTGGCTACCCTGACCCAATTTTGAAGTGAGCTGAGATTGCAACAGGCTGTCTCTTTGGCTCATCTATAGAATTTAAATGAGGCCGAGGCTTTTCACCACTGCAATGGGTGGCTGGCTAGTGCACTCTGTCGATCAATTATCCAAAAGTGAAACAGATCCTAATATCTTTTGGATATGGCTATATGGGACAATCAGAAACAGGCTAATTTAGGCATTATATATTATTTTGGGCATTAATAATATACCCAATAGGTTACTCAATGTGAGGCTGACTATGATGTGAACCCTGGCCAAGCTTTTGCACGCTATTTGAGTTGTACATGTCCCTGCATCAGGACACAAAACCACAGAAACATTGTGAAACCTGAAATGGAACTAGAAGAGAAAAAATCGTTAAGATGAACATTAAAGCTTAAGCCAGTTTGAACAGGTGTAATGTTCTGACTCCATGCACTCCCACTGGAAACACGTATTGAAAATTTGCTACAGATTGCACAATGCTCCTACAATTAAAATTGAAGGTTGAAAAATAATGTACAGTATGTGCCTGGATTTGCAATATAGGCAAGGCATAGGAACATCAGGAAGGGATGTCCACTGCACTTCTCAGATTGCAAGGCACGATGGAGGTGCCTGTCTACCTTCAGTCTGAGGTGATAGTGCCGGCATGCCAATGCACTGAGGTCCACATTGGTATGATGGCGGCCGCCATGTAGACCTTGGTCTAGGATATTGGTCCTGCATTGCTGCAGGAGCTGCATGCACTCCATCGTTGTAGCCATTGGTGGCATCCATAAGTGTCAGCACGAGAGGGCTGCAGGGCACCTCGATCTCATTCCAGCTGCCCCATTCCCTCAAGGCGTCAGCCAGGGGCCCTTAAGCACCCACAGGGAGGAGAACCAGCAGCTCGACATCTTGGGGCTATCCATTGAGGTGACTCCCAAGAGTGTGCGACCAATCCAAATCCCCTCTTCCTGTGACCCCATCAATTACAGCTTCGCAGGCTGAGGAGGGTGCACCTGCCCCACAGCACCCAAAGCTGGCTGGAGCCCTCCAGGTCTCAGCCCTCCAGAGGACGCCTGCCAAGGTCATCACAGACAACAGGGCACAGCAGCACTGTGCATGATGGGGGAGCACCAAGACATAGCGGCAGGGTAAGGAAAGTGAAAAAGATTTAGTAGCACAATGTTGGCACAGGTGTTAACTACATGTACATAATGTTCACGAATGTAAATAGATCACAATCATTTCATATCTCCTCTTGTCTATGCCTCTTTCTTATGATGAGCTGTGTTACTATCAATCACATGTGATACCTTGGTTCTTGCACTAACGTATGGCAATGGTCTCTATCCTGGGCCTCTCTTCTATACCATGTGCTACCATCTCACCACAATACTTGTCCCATTTCAACATAATTCTCCATATCAGTAATGCCTGCACCTTCATCTTAAGTGTGCTCGTGGAACAAACCTCGTTCCCATGCCTCATAGGGTCCCATCATGTGCATTATTGGCTCTGTACGATTGAGACAGAGGTGTGCCCCTTTCTCATTTGCATTCTTGACAGGTGAAGGCAGATGTTTAACGAGAGATGTGCTCACACAAGGAGAAGGCTCATGTACCATCCAACTCCAACTGCCCACTGTCTCTCAGTAGGGTTTTGATAATATGAGCCTATACTCATGGCTTCCCTCAGCCAAACAGGTTTCTGACGTTCCCAGTGTCCATCTGCTGAGCTCAGCAACAAGTGGGAGCACCTTGCCACCTCAAGGTAATGAAGCAATGGCACATTTTTGTGGAGATGCTGAGACGTACAACCTTAAGCGTTTCTCACCCTGTAGTTGTGACTATTGCAGGGAGAAGGGTCTCGTCACAAAGTTGGTGGACAGCACTCTGTAGCCCATCACCTCGATGCTCCAGGACGTTGCTGATGCTACTTCCAAATGGTGATTTCTGGAGGTCAAAATAGCTTTTGAGCATGCTCTAGAATCACACACCGTTGCTTCAGGCAATGTGGAGGAATGCACAGGGATAGGATCGAGTTTGTGATGAAGCAGAACAGTGCTCCTCATTAGCCATGATGTGTGCCCTTGAGGGCTTCATGTTGTTTGATCATCTTGGACATCACAAGGGCCAGGGCTGGCCTTGAAGGTACACTCGCATCTGAGGCATCTCAATATCAGACAGCCAATATCAGCCATGACCTCGTTATGCTCAGGTGCTCGGCCTCCATTGTAGGGTTAGGATAAATGCAGTAATAAAAACAGAAAATGCTGGAAAAACTCAGCAGGTCCGGCAACATCTGTGGAGAGGGAAACAGAGTTAACGTTTTGAGTCCATATGAGAGTTGCTGTCAGACCAGCTGAGTTTTTCCAGCACTTTTTGCTTTTATTTCAGATTTCCAGCATCTGCAGTATTTTGCTTTTATCTTAGGATAAATGCAGCTCAGGATCCCTAACTTTAACTACCGGATGTCACTGTCATTTCGGAGAGTGTACCACAGCTGAGTGAGTCATCTCAAAGTGCAGTTACAGCAACGGTATTTCATTGGCTGCCTTGTCCCAAGCATTATGTTTCAGTTTCACCATCGATGTAACACTTCGTGCATGGCTGCATTGGTTCCAAAGGATCTCCTTGAGGAACCTTGCCAGATTGAAGGCATGTAGCCACTAGCCCACTGAGGATTGTGTAAGTGTCCCTGCATCTTGTAGGCTGCTCTTGTGACTGAGATGCTGGATGGGCACGTGAAGAAGCAGCATTTTCTGATGTCCGATGCCGGGACGCCCTCCTCCAGGTAGCACCTAATCTCAGCACAGACACATGGCCTTGAGGCTTGCTCATCCTTCAACGCATCAGGGCAATGTGAGCATTCTGTGCAATGGTGCACTGTCAACTGGCAGTTCATGGGTGAAATGAGAGGAGTAGCTATGCTGGTGGTCATGCTGGCCCATGATGGAGGAGAGTAGTCCAACCTGATCCTCAGTGCATCTCGTCATCCTCCTCCTGCAATCTGCCGGCAATGAGGGCCTCACGAGTACGCCTGCCCCATCTGGCCCATGCAATGGCCTTTTCACCTGCATCCTCGGCTCCACAACCTCATCACCATCATCCCCTTTGAGTTCCTCCTCATTGGAAGAGACATGCAGCTTCCTCATCTTGTCATCTGCCAAGACTTCCCATTTGCTGCGCCAGGTTGTGTAGCGTGCAGCAAGCCATACGTGAGACCCTCCCGGGTGTGTACTGGGGCGCTCTGCCAGATCTGTCCAGGCATTGGAATCACATTTTCAGGATATCTATGGTGTGTTCCACCAATGTCCAGGTTGCGGCATGAGCCTCATTATACCTTCTCTCAGCAGGAGTCTGAGGCCACCACACAAGCGTCATCAGCCACATCCTTTGCTGGTACGCTTTGTCACTAGCACCTAGAGGATCTAGTCTATCTGGAGAATCTAGCATCTAGTCTATACTCAAGTAGGAGTAAGGGTAAAATAAAATCAAGGGTCCATATTCTATTTAGTTAAGATATGTCTGGGGAGCTCAGTCCTGTGATTTGCACATCTTGCACTATGTGGGAAATCCTAGACGCTCCTGGCAGTCTGGATGACCATGTGTGCAGGAGGTACCTCCGACTGGAGCAACTTGAGCTCTGGGTTTTGGAGGTTGAGCAACAGCTGGGGGCACTATGGAACATTCAGGAGGCTGAGAGGTTTGTGGATAGCATGTTTCAGACGTGGTCACCCCACAGCTTAAGGAAGTGCAAGCAGAGAGGGAATGGATGACTGCCAGACAGAAGATGGGGACCAGGCAGGTAGTGAGGGAATCCCTCGAGTGCATCTCGATCGCAAACTGTTTTTTGGCCTTGGAAAATGATGAGAGTGACGGTTCCTCTGTGGAGGCCAACCAGAGCCAAAGCCATGCATTGTGGGTGGTCCAGCTGCTCGAGGGGGCGTGGGGGGGGGTGGGGAAGAAGTGTGGAAGGGCAATAGTGGTAGGGGATTCGTTAGTGAGGGGAGTAGACAAGCGCTTTTGCGGCCGTAGACATGACTCCAGGATGGTATGTTGCCTCCGGGTACCAGGGTCAAAGATGTCACAGAACAGCTGCAGGGCATTCTGAAGAGGGAGGGTGAACAGCCAGATGTCGTGGTCCATGTTGGGACCAATGACATAGGAAGAAAGAGAAATGAGGTTCTGCAAACAGACTTTAGGGAGTTAGGTAGGAAATTGAAAAGCAAAACTTCAAAGGTTGTAATCTCTGGATTACTCCTGGTGCCACGCAGTAGTGAATATGGGAACAGAAGGATAAAGCAGATAAATGTGTGGTTGGAGAGATGGTGCAGGAGGGAGGGCTTTAGATTTCTGGGGCATTTAGACCATTTCTGAGGGAGGTGGGACCTGTACAAGTTGGACCGGTTACATTTGAACAGGAACGGGGCCAACATCCTCGCAGGGAGGTTTGCTAATGCTGTCGGGGCAGATTTAAACAAAATTGGAGGGGGGATGGGATCCTGAAAAGTAGTTCAGAGGGGAGAGAAGCTGAGATGGAATTAGAAGTTAAAACGCTAGTAAGTGAGTTTGGAAGGCAGAGGAAACATAGGCTAGATAAGAAAGAAGTGAGATTAACAAGGCTAAATGGAATATATTTTAATGCAAGGAGTTTGACGAATAAGACAGGTGAGCTGAGGACACAGATAGGCACATGGGAGTGTGATATCATAGCTATTGGCCAAAAGGGCAGGATTGGCAGCTCAACTTTCCTGATTACAGGGTACTCAGACGAGATAGACAGGGGGATAGAAGAGGAGACGGGGTGGTCGCAATATTGATCAAGGAATCAATTATAGCAGTCAGGAGAGATGATATCCTGGAAGGATCATTAAATGAGGCCATATGGGTAGAAGTAAAAAACACAAAAGAGGCAAGCATGCTGCTGGGTGCGTACTATAGGCTCCCTAACAGGGAGAAACAGAGGATAAAATATGTAATCAAATTTCAGAGAAGTGTAGGAATAATAAGGCAGTAATAATAGGGGATTTTAACTACCCAAATGTTAACTGGGATAGGTTTATTGTGCAAGTAAGGGAGGGAGAAAAATTCTTAAGTTGCATCCAGGAGAACATTTTTAGCCAGGATGTAGAAAGCCCAATAAGGGAGGGGGCAGTTCTGGACCTAATATTTGGAAATGAGCCTGGGCAGGTGGAAGGCATATCAGTAGGGGAGCATTTGGGAGATAGTGACCATAACTCAGTTAGATTTAGAATAGTTGTGGAAAAGGATAAGGTTGGGCCGGGAATAAAAGTTATAAACTGGGGAAAGGCTAATTTTACTAAGGTGAGTTACGATTTGGCCCAAGTGGACTGGGAGCAGCTACTTGTAGATAAAACTGTGGCAGAGTAGTGGAAGAAATTTAAGGAGGAAACAGCGAGAGTACAGGGCAAATATGTTCCCGTAAAAACAAAGAGGGGGACCAAGTCCGGAGAACCCTGGATGTCAAGGGACATAAAGGTTAAGATTAAGCAAAAAAAGAGAAGCTTATGGCAAATACCGAGGGCTTAATACGGCAGGGTCCCTAGAGGAGCATGAAAAGTGCAGGGGCAGGGGGGGACTTAAAAAAGAAATTAAGAAAGCTAAGAGAATGCATGAGAAAGCATTGGTGGGTAGAATAAAGGAAAACCCAAAGGGTTTTCAAAAATATATAAAGAATAAGAGAATAACTAGGGAAAGAGTAGGGCCAATTACGGACCATAGAGGTAATCTGTGTGTGGACCTGGAAGATGTGGGTACAGTCCTCAATGAATACTTTGCATCAGTCTTCACATTGGAAAAGGATGACGAAGTATAGACATCAGGGTGGAGGACTGTGAAATATTACAAGAAATTAACATAGAGAGAGAGGAGGTACTAGCGGGTTTAGCAGCCTTAAAAGTGGATAAATCCGCAGGCCCGGAAGAGATGTATCCCAGGATGTTGAGGGAGGCAGGGGAAGAGATATCAGGAGCCCTGGCAGTAATTTTCAAATCCTC
This sequence comes from Cetorhinus maximus, assembly GCF_964194155.1. Lineage (NCBI taxonomy): Eukaryota > Metazoa > Chordata > Chondrichthyes > Lamniformes > Cetorhinidae > Cetorhinus > Cetorhinus maximus. The sequence goes on along the minus strand of NC_135880.1, from coordinate 154,108,182 downwards.
TCTGGCCACAGATGAGGTGCCAGAGGACTGGAGGACTGAAAATGTTGTCCCATTATTAAAAAAGGGAGGAAGGGATAGGCCAGGAAATTACAGGCCAGTCAGTCTAACCTCGGTGGTGCGGAAGTTACTAGAAAGAATTTTGAGGGACAGAATATATCTGCACTTGGAGCGACATGGACTAATCAAGGATAGTCAGCATGGATTTATTAAGGGAAGGTCATGTTTGACAAATTTGATCGAATTTTTTGAGGAGGTAACCAGGAGTGCTTATGAGCGTAATGCATTTGATGTGGTCTACATGGACTTTAGCAAGGCTTTTGATAAGGTCCCTCATGGCAGACTGGTCAAGAAAGTAAGAGCCCATGGGATCCAAGGCAAAGTTGGATCCAAAATTGGCTAAGAGGCAGGAAGCAGAGGGTGATGGTGAAGGGATGTTTCTGTGACTGGAAGTCTTTTCCAGTGGGGTTCTGCAGGGCTCAGTGCTGGGGCGGTGTGGTGTACATGAATGATTTGGACATAAATGTAGGGGGTATGATCAAGAAGTTCGCGGATGACACAAAAATTGGTAGGGTGGAAAATGCTGAGGAACATAGCCATAAACCACAGAAGGTTATCAATGGACAGGTCAGGTGGGCAGAGCAGTGGAAAATGGAATTCAACGCAGATAATTCTGAGGTAATGCACTTGGGGAGGGCTAACAATATAAGGGATTACACTGTGAATGGTAGGACCCTGGAAAGTACTGAAGATCAGAGGGACCTTGGTGTGCATATCCACAGTTCCTTGAATGTAGCAGGGCAGGTAGATAAGGTGGTTAAGAAGGCATATGGGACACTTGCCTTTATTAGCCGAGGCATAGAATACAAGAGCAGGGAGGTTGTGCTGGAATTGTATAAAATGCTGGTTAGGCCATAACTGGAGTACTGTGTGCAGTTCTAGTCACCACATTATAGGAAGGATGTGATTGCATTGGAGAGGGTGCAGAGGAGATTTACCAGGATGCTGCCTGGGCTGGAGGGTCTGAGCTATGAGGAAAGATTGGATAGGCTGTGGTTGTTTTCCTTGGAGCAGCAAAGGTTGAGAGGGGACCTGATAGAGGTGTATAAGATTATGAGGGACATAGGTAGGGTGGATAGGAAGGCACTTTTTCCATTAGTAGCGGGGTCAATAACCACGGGGCATAGATTTAAGGTAAGAGGTAGAAGGCTAAGAGGGGAGTTGAGGAGAAATTTCTTCACCCAGATGGTGGTGGGAGTCTGGAAAGGGTGGTTGAGTCAGAAACTCTTGTAACATTTAAGAAGTATTTAGATATTCACTTGCATTGCCAAAGCCTCCAGAGCTATGGGCCAAGTGCTGGAAAATGGGATTAGTGTAGTCAGACCTTTATTTATTGGCATGAACACAATGGGCCAAATGGCCTCCTTCTGTGCTGTAAACGTCTATAAGTCACCAAGGAGCCAACCCAGTGGTCCCTCGAAGATCTCAGGTATCTGAGACCTACTCAGGACATACAAGTCATGGTCGTTTCCTGGGAATCTGGCGCAAACCTGCTTGATAAGATTTTTATGGTCGCACACCAGCTGCACATTGAGTGGGTGGTAGCCTTTTCAGTTAATGTACTGGGCTGCCTGTTGCCAGGGAGCTTTTATAGCCACGAGTGCAGTTGATGGCACCCTGCACCTGTGGGAAACCGGAAATCTCAGCAAAGCCCAGTGCTCTTGCATCCTCGCTTGCTTGACCTCTGTCGAAGTTGACAAGTTGTGGGCCTTTGCAAAAATGGATGCATTTGTGGGTGGACGCTTGTGAGATGCTGCAGAGATTCCCAGTGGACCCCTGGAAGGAGCCACTGGTGTAGAAGTTCAGTGGGGTGGTTACTTTCACAGCCACTGGCAATGGATGCCCTCCAAGTCCCCGTGGTGCCAAATCCTGCAGAATGTGGCAAATGTGAGTCACCAGATCCCTTGACATGCGGAGGCATCTGCGGCACTGGTTCTTGCTCATCTGCAGGTAACACATGCAACGTCAATACACCCTGGGTCTAGCAAGGCACCTATGAATGACGGCTCTCTGAGGATCATCCTCTGACCTCCTCACTGCAGTATCAATGAGAAACACGTAAGAGTTAGAATTCATTTCCAAAGGTCCACTTTCTGTCAAGGAATCATCTGTAATTGTGGGCTCAAGGCCTTTTCACTCATGCTGGGAAGTATTGGCCCCTGAAATGATGCCCAGTGCAGGGTGCACATGAATGTTCACCACAAACCAGCCCACATGACCGACTGGCAGCAGCTTCAGCCAGGCGACTTGATGTTCTGCTTTCAGTCCAGGTGCTGGGATCATCATTACCTGCACTCCAAGACTGCACTGTTTGAACTAAACATAAGGGTGAGTGCTCAGTGATTACATGAGATTAAATTAGGGGGTCCGGAGGCTTCTCCTCTGTGAGTGGTGAATGGCCACATTTCCGACGAGGATCTCAAGCTTGTCCAATCCCCCAAGAGTTCTGCAGTTCCATAATACTCTGGTGAATTTGAAGGCCTTGGATGAGGGGTTAAAAATAGGGAAACAATCATTGCCATATTGAGGGATCAGTGTTACATGAATGGGCCTTATTGCTTTACTTGACTGACTCCCTGCATGTCAACTGAACAGCTGCTAACCTGTCTCAGCTGTGCCTCTGTCCTCATTTTGGAACTATCATTTCAGTTGGATGGCCCTTTAGTTCCCCCCCGCCCCAAAGTCATGTGCCTCAGTGTCATTTGTTGTCCCCAATGGAGGCTTTGCCCCACAGCCCCTTCCCTTCCCTCAGTCCTGTCTGGCCCTTTCCCCAATAGAGCCATTGCCCTGCAGCACAGTAAAGGCCACCCCGCCTTAACCCTGGTGTGGTAGCTGTAGAAACTTGCCTGTGAGACTTCCTGAAACTGATGCAGTTCAGCCTGCAAAGCCTGGCACTGACCCCGTGAGTGCTGAGCGATGCAAGGTATGAGAACTAACCTTGGAGTCTCGAGCGAAATGCAGGTTGCCAGCTGCGTATCGTTTAAATCCTGTGATGAAACAGGTCGTTCTAATTGTGCACCAATGTCAGCTCTTACTCCATGTGGAGGGATAATTCAGGTGTGCAGGCATCATAATGAGATGCTGATTTATGATAATGACATTCATAGCGTTCAGTAGTGTGAAGTGTTGACGGCTAAAGCGCATAATCGCTTCCTCGTTTTACGTTATCATAAAACCAGTTTGGGCCTCTTGTGATACTTAGCTCTTGCACCCGCCATGACGCCCACCGCGATTAGGAGCAGAAAATCCCAGCCCTTGTTTTATGCTATGTAGCACTGAAATTGAGTTTAAACTAACATGGATAAATCATGAAAGCGATAATGAGGAAAGCCACATTAAGTTCCACTGATGACTTAGAGTATGAAACATCCTGTGTATGGTCCCAGGCAGGCTATTGTCCTCAATATCCTTGGGCTGGAAAGAATGGTGATGGCGATTGGCCTGAGGCTTTAAATCAGCAATGGCAATTACTTTCCAGCCCCTGAAGTGTGCACAGGTTAATGAGGATAAGATCTGACTCTTTCATGGTGCCGTTCAGAATTGACTAGCTTTCTGACACTCGGGCCTATATTTTAACCTGGAGGCGAGTTCTATGTTGTGAGCAATGGTTGTGGGGATGTCTGTCTTGGAAAACCTGAAAGAACAGATGTCTTGAATGACCGATCGAGAGTTCTGATTGGAAGGGTCGGTGGGGTGGGGGGGGGGGGAGGTGGGGAGAGGTGAAGTCCCAACCCAATTTTGGGGGGGTGGGTGTGCCTTCATTACAGGGAGGGGTTCTGATGGTGTTGGGTGTGGTCAGAGGAGCAGATGAATAATGGAGGAGTAGATGGTAGTCAGCGGGGGTGGTTTGATTGTGGTCAGGTGGGTTCCAGTGGTCATTGTGGCGGGGAGCAGCAGATGTTCCATGGGGAAGGGTTTACTGGGTAACTTCTTGAGTTGGGAGGAAGCACTCCTCCTGGCCCGCATGCAATGCTGCAAAGTAGCTTACCTCATGTGGATAAGTTTGAGGCAGGTTGGGTCCCTGTTTCAGATTTTTTCCATTTTACCCTCTGATACAATACCAACATGTCCATTTTACTCTCTGATAGAACACCAACATGTCCATTTTACTCTCTGATACAATTACCAACATGTCCATTTTACTCTGATAAAACATCAACATGTCCATTTTACTCTCTGACAAAATACCAACATGTCCATTTTACTCTCTGATACAATACCAACATGTCTATTTTACGGTCTGATAAAATACCAACATGTCCATTTTACTCTCTGATACAATACCAACATGTCCATTTTACTCTCTGATAGAACACCAATATATCCATTTTACTCTCTGATACAATTACCAACATGTCCATTTTACTCTCTGATAGAACACCAATATATCCATTTTACTCTCTGATACAATTACCAACATGTCCATTTTACTCTCTGATAGAACACCAACATGTCCAATTTACTCTCTGATAAAATACCAACATGTCTATTTTACTCTCTGATAAAATACCAACATGTCCATTTTACTCTCTGATACAATACCAACATGTCCATTTTACCCTCTGATACAATACCAACATGTCAATTTTTGGGAGATACATGCCTCGCTGTTCAGACTTGGAGCAAGTACAAGAGGATTTCTATTACTTGTGGAATTATACCATCAGCATTTGTTTGTGCCTTCAGGTGGAGACTATGGGTGAAGAGGTTTGTTTTTCACTTGAAGGTACAATCTAACCTACAGTTGGAGCTGAATTATTGGTAGTGAATGAACCTGGGGCTCAGTCTACCTCAATAGTATTGTCACTTGTGAACTGGCTGGTCTATCAGCATGTTGAATGATTGAGTGAATCCCTTCCAACACACTCACTAGTGCTATGGTGTCAGTGCCTTTAATGTAAATATAGGCATTGTGTTCATCTACTTACAGTGATATTCCTGGCAAGGAAACTTGGAATTTCATCATTTGTAGGTCGGATTATAACATAAAATGGCACCTCCAGGGACTGATGCTTCCCATCAGTAACATAGAGCATGAACTGATCTGCTGTTGGTTCCATCTGCTGATGTCGAGACTGAACATAGTTGATGTGCAAATCTTTCATGTGCTTCAGATCAAAGGAATCTAGGAACAGAAAGTGAGAGAAAATGGTTGAACAAGACTGGGCTATAGCTTATGTACATATTGCAGTTATGTGTATATGCATATACAAAACTGATATCTCACTTGTGCACTTTTACCAAATGCATAATCCTGCTGAATTTTTCTGCATCTCAAGAGGGGCCTAGTGTTGGTATGGGAACGAGTTAGGAACACTTTTGACATTTTGTACCCGTGTTAGAGTGCCAAATATTCCCAGATATGGAGAAAAGCTGACCTTTATTCTGTCATAAGAATGTGCCAGCTCCAATCCCAGCTCCCACACCAGCCAAGCTTATGGCCTTATTGAGTATGTTACGAGATCAACTTACCTTCTCGTTGGGTGGAGATTGGGAACTCCAAGTCCGGCCAAGCCTTAGGAGTTTTGCACATGCGTGGATAGAGAGTGGCAGCACATGTGCAATCCAGTGTTTTGTCGTTCTTTGGGCCAAAGAAGGGCCCAATATGCCTGTGCAAAAAGAAAACAATGAAAAAATGGGGTCATGTGACCCAGAAGTGGGGTACCATAATCGAGAAGGGTCCCAGAGAGGAGACAGGGCAAGGTCCCAACGAGAGTCCCAGGCAGGGGACAGGGATAGGGGACAGGGAGACATTCCAGTTAAGAGGAAAGAGAGAGCAGCAGAGAAAGAGGCTCCAAGCAGAAAAAAGGGCTGCAGTTGGCAGACTTTAAGCAATGGGGATTCAGGAGAAGCCCTGAAGGTCTAAGAAAGCCGCAGAATGTTGGTGACTCCATGTTGCAGGCCACTGGGGTGAAGGTAAACCTTTGGAGTAGTACATTTCTGCTCAGTACAGCCGAAGAGCTGAAGTTGTGCTTGTGAGTTGATGCTAGAGCACAATTTGGGAATCCAGGGGAACGGAGTTTCGGGAGACAAGATTGAAACCCTGCGAGGTGGGCTGTCCAAGTTGAAACGACCTTTGGAGAGAATTCCAAGGCTTGATCTTTGAAGGTGAAGACTGGAATCCCTCATGAGAGAGACAGAGTTTCAGTAAGATTGGTTGACTCAGTGTTTACTGACATCTGGGTGGGTTGTTGAGAAATCCATGGAATCTGTTTTGGTTACATCTGCCAGTTATTGTGCAGAGTGGTGTGTTCGAACACAGTTTCCCTGTCAATTCGCATGTACCTCATACTCTAATATTCAGGGCTAATATAAGATAGATGTTGTGTTTCATCTTTCTGACCTTGTCCAGTAAAGTTTATTTTTGTTTTGTTCAAAACCCATAGAATTTTGTGGCTTTATTCTCTTAGTAAATGTTTTGAATATCAAACTTTTTCTCCTTGAAACAAAAAGTTGCTGGTGCCTAACCGTATCATGCCAAACATTTGGGGGTCTGATCCAGGATCATAAGAAATGGGTAAAAACAAAAAGCTAAAAGCTACTGCGGATGCTGGAAATCCAAAACAAAAACAGAATTACCTGGAAAAACTCAGCAGGTCTGGCAGCATCGGCGGAGAAGAAATCAGTTAACGTTTCGAGCCTTCATGGCCCTTCGGCAGAACTGAAGCATAGTTAGAAGAAGGGAGAAATATAAATTGGTTTAAGGTGGGGGGGTGGGGGGGGGGTAGAGAGACACATTGAGGGTGTGGTGATTGTGGAGATGAGCAGATAATCAAAAGATGTCACAGACAAAAGGGTCAAAGAGGTGTTTTGTCTGAGAAAAGTGCTAATTAAGAATGGAGGACAGGATATTCAAAGTACAGCTCTAGTGGGGGTGGGGTGGAAAGGCTAACAAGGTTTTAGTTTTAGATTTAAAAATAATGGAAATAGGTGGGGAAAGAAGAATCTATATAAATTATTGAAAAAAAAATAAATAAAGCGGGGGGTGGGGGGCGGGGAAGAAACGGGGTGGGGATGGGGGGAGGGGGAGTTTAAGATCTAAAGTTGTTGAACTCAATATTCAGCCCGGAAGGCTGTAAAGTGCCTAGTCGGAAGATGAGGTGCTGTTCCTCCAGTTTGCGTTGGGCTTCACTGGAACAATGCAGCAAGCCAAGGACAGACATGTGAAATTTCTCCTTTAACTCCTCTCACTTCCTCCAAATAAAAGGTGTGGCTATGGGTACCCGCATGGGCCCCAGCTATGCCTGTCTCTTTATGGGGTATGTGGAACATTCCTTGTTCCAGTCCTACTCCAGCCCCCTCCCACAACTCTTTCTCCGGTACATCGATGATTACTTCAGTGCTGCTTCATGCTCTCGTCGGGACCTGGAAAAATTTATTAATTTTGCTTCCAATCTCCACCCCTCCATCATCTTCACATGGTCCATCTCTGACACTTCTCTTCCCTTCCTTGACCTCTCTGTCTCAATTTCTGATGAAAGACTGTCCACCAATATCCATTACAAGCCTACCGACTCCCACAGCTACCTCGACTACAGCTCCTCACACCCCGCTTCTTGCAAAGACTCCATCCCATTCTCTCAGTTCCTTCGCCTCCGTCGCATCTGTTCTGATGACGCTACCTTCAAAAACAGCTCCTCTGACATGTCCTCCTTCTTCCTTAACCGAGGTTTTCCATCCACGGTCGTTGACAGGGCCCTCAACCGTGTCCGGCCCATCTCCCGCGCATCCTCCCTCACGCCTTCTCCTCCTTCCCAGAAACATGATAGGGTCCCCCTTGTCCTCACTTATCACCCCACCAGCCTCCGCATTCAAAGGATCATCCTCCGCCATTTCCGCCAACTCCAGCATGATGCCACCACCAAACACATCTTCCCTTCACCCCCCCTGACGGCATTCCGTAGGGATCGTTCCCTCCGGGACGCCCTGGTCCACTCCTCCATCACCCCCTACTCCTCAACCCCCACTTATGGCACCTCCCCATGCCCATGCAGAAGATGCAACACCTGCCCCTTCACTTCCTCTCTCCTCACCGTCCAAGGGCCCAAACACTCCTTTCAAGTGAAGCAGCATTTCACTTGCATTTCCCCTAACTTAGTCTACTGCATTCGTTGCTCCCAATGCGGTCTCCTCTACATTGGAGAGACCAAACGCAATCTGGGCGACCGTTTTGCGGAACACCTGCGGTCTGTCTGCAAGAAAGACCCAAACCTCCCTGTCGCTTGCCATTTTAACACTCCACCTTGTTCTCTTGCCCACATGTCTGTCCTTGGCTTGCTGCATTGTTCCAGTGAAGCCCAATGCAAACTGGAGGAACAGCACCTCATCTTCCGACTAGGCACTTTACAGCCTTCCGGGCTGAATATTGAATTCAACAACTTTAGATCTTAAACTCCCCCTCCCCCCATCCCCACCCCGTTTCTTTCCCGCCCCCCACCCCCCGCTTTATTTATTTTTTTTTCAATAATTTATATAGATTCTTCTTTCCCCACCTATTTCCATTATTTTTAAATCTAAAACTAAAACCTTGTTAGCCTTTCCACCCCACCCCCACTAGAGCTGTACTTTGAATATCCTGTCCTCCATTCTTAATTAGCACTTCTCTCAGACAAAACACCTCTTTGACCCTTTTGTCTGTGACATCTTTTGATTATCTGCTCATCTCCACAATCACCACACCCTCAATGTGTCTCTCTCCCCCCCCCCACCCCCCCACCTTAAACCAATTTATATTTCTCCCTTCTTCTAACTATGCTTCAGTTCTGCCGAAGGGCCATGAAGGCTCGAAACGTTAACTGATTTCTTCTCCGCCGATGCTGCCAGACCTGCTGAGTTTTTCCAGGTAATTCTGTTTTTGTCATAAGAAATGGGATTACCAGTTTCTCAAGTGGTGAGCAGTTTTGACGTTGTGGGTTCAGTAGGCACTGGATTAGACTACGGAAACTTTTAGTTCATGTGGGCTCCTTGCAACCAGTGAAGAGATGAGTGCGAACAAAAGGATAAGGCCTGAAAATGGGAGCAAGAATTGCAATGCATGATTAAACCGTACCTGTTGGTTACAATGCATGAAGCATGCAAACCTTATACTGCCTGCTAATTTTGACAATAGTAGCATGCAGCCATTCAGAGGCGCATTTAGTTACCCTGCATGCCTCAACCCCAAGTTCATGTGAGCACCACTTAAAACCAGCCTGCTCCTCTTGAAGGGGAGGTACACTCTGGCTACAACAAATGCATGGGAAGAGAGTCTGATCTGTAAGAAGACTGAATATGGCACAATAGGGAAGAAAGAATGCTCCAAGGCTCTTTGATGCAGTACTCTTGGTGCAGAGGTCGGACAGGGAGAGCAAGGAGTCCTCCATCCAGAGGGGTCTGCCTCTAGGCAGACAGGTAGCGGGAGCAGACGGTTCTGCAATCAATGTTAGCGTTGACTCAGGACCTGGATATAGTGCTGCAAGTTCAATGACTTTAGACGAGTGGTCAAGGTCAGTGAATGCATCTTTAAATGCCATCTCTTTGCAAATAAATCACACATTAACCAACTCTCATTCACTCACTTACCAATATTTTTTATCAACAACACTTCATATTTACTTCGGAGTTCACATTAACACCATTGCGACTCTTCACCATTTGCGACTCCTCAGAAACTGAAGCAGTCCATGTCCAAATGCAGCAAGAGCTGGGTTGAAAAGTGGCAAGTAACATTCGAACCACACAAGTGTCCGGCAATGACCATCTCCAACAAGAGAGAATCTGACCATTACCCTTTGATGTTCAATGGCATTACCATCACTGAATTCCACACTATCAACGTCCTGGGGATTACCATTGGTCAGAAACTGAACTGGCCATATAAATACTGTGGCTACAAGAGCAGATCGGAAGCTGGGAATCGCGTGACAAGTAACTCATCTCCTGACTCCCCAAAGCCTGCCCACCATCTACAATCCACAAGTCAGGAGTGTGACGGAATACTCCCCACTTGCCTCGATGACTGCAGCTCCCACAACACTCAAGAAGCTTGACACTGTCCAGGACAAAGCAGCCTGCTTGATTGGCACCACATCCACAAACATTCACTCCCTTCATCATCAACGCACAGTAGCAACAGTGTGTGCCATCTATAAGATGCACTGCAGGAATTCACCAAGGCTCCTTTGGCAGCACCTTCCAAACCCACGGCCACTACCATGTAGAAGGACAAGGGCAGCAGACACATGGGAACACCACCACCTGGAAGTCCCCCTCCAAGTCACTCACCATCCTGACTTGGAAATATATCACATTTCTTCACTGTCATTGGGTCAAAATCCTGGAACTCCCTCCCTAGCAGCACTGTGGGTGTACCTACACCACATGGACTGCAGCGGTTCAAGAAGACAGCTCACCACCACCTACTTAAGGGCAATTAGGGATGGGCAATAAATGCTGGCCCAGCCAGCAATGCCCACATCCCATGAATGAATTTTTAAAAACTTATCAATTTAGGACTGCCAGATATGACTCAGTTCTTTTCTGAATCCCCATCTGCCCTTTCAGGTAAAAGATCCCATCACACTATTTTGAAGAAGACAAAGGGAGTTTTCCCCTATCCTGGCCAATATTTATCCCCCAATCAACATCACAAAAACAGAATATCTGGTCATTATCACATTCCTGTTTGTGGGATCTAGCTGTGCACAAATTGACTGCTGGGTTTCCTACATTACAACAGTGATTACATTTGAAGTCACTGGCTATAAAGCACTTTGAGGCATCCAGTGATCGTGAAAAGTGCTATATGGTTGTTTGCTTACACAACTCAAAAAACATTTAAAGGATTATCTTTGTTTTCAATGGGAAGTTTTTTGCAGCGTTAATGACACATCTTTGAATGAATTTTTTTCCATTGTCACAAGTTTATTTTATTACACATGCATTTAAAATAATTCCCATTGCTACTGCACGGTTCCCAAGGACTGTGCATAGTGGGTACTGGGTGAGAGACTATGGAGAATACATGGGGGGCACGGAGGTGGCATGGGGATCTGAGGGGGCATGGGGGAGATCTGAGGGGGCATGGAGATGCCATAGTGGATCTGAGGGAGCATGGGGTGGCATGGGGGTTCTGAGGGAGCATGGGGGATCTGAGGGAGAATAGGGTGGCATGGGAGATCTGAGGAGTCATGGAGGTGGCATGGGGATTATGGTATAAGGGTATGTGGCATAGCAAGGACTAAGGTGGGACTGGGAAACACTACTGCCCACAGTGTGATGTAAAGAGGCACATGACCTGAGACTAGGGTCAATTGTGGACTGCACAGAGACCTGTGTAGAAGCAAGCATGGAGTTAGCTCAGAGTTTGGGCTCTACCATGTAAAAATGTACCTAATTATGTATTATCAATAAACATTTAATGTTCAACCATACAAGGCTCAGAGCCTCTTCGTAAAGCCTATTGAACATACAGCATACAACAGGAATAGGTTGGGAGTGAGGGGGTGAGAGGGTGAGGAGGTGAGGTTTAAGGAGTTTTTGATGTTGAGAGCTGGGCTGTTGTGTTAGAGAATGGAGGTGTGCCTTTCTAACCAGCCCACCTCTGCACCCACACTCCTCCTGCGTTTCCATTGCAGCTCGCAAACTACACTGCCATTGTGAACCCTATATGAGAAAACAAAAATCCTGGGCAAGGTCATGCATGGGTTTGGGCATGCAGTTCACAAGCCACAAAAGTGTGTAAGTCGTGTTTTCCTGAACCTTGATGAAAATCCAGCCCCAGGTTCTTGATGAGTGAAAACTTTGCAAACTCGTATTAAACGTTTTGTGATAATGTATTCTGGTGCTGTCCACTATCAGCATATCTCACCAGCAGCTTCTATCTTCTATCATACATCTTCTGATCTTGAACCCAGGAGGTAACCCAGAAGATGCGCCACCTGGAAATTGCCCGGGAAGTTTGAGCTTCCAATGAGCAATTATCCTGCACTGGGAACCATCTGATGCTCCGATTTCAATTGGAGACTTCAGGCGGTTCAGACTGTATTAGCAGAACAGTTACTCAGGAAAAGTTAGAAGAATTAAAACCACTTCTAACTCCTGGGTAACGAGAGTATTGAGCCCCCACCCCTGATGAACCATGGGACCCCTGACTAGCCCCCCAACACCCCCCCATTCCACCCGACTACCTCTCACACCACCGATTACCTTCCCCACACATCCCGCCAACTACGTCCTCACCCCCTTGACCACCCGTTACCCATCAACTACCCCGGCATCCCCGACTAACCCCCCAACCCACGACTAGCCTCCTCGGACCCTGACTACTCTCTCACACCCCCGACTACCCTCCCGTCCCCCCAACTCCCCTCACCCCCGACTACCCCCCCACCCCCGACTACTCCTCCATCCTCCCCGATTACCCTCTCACCCCAAACTACCCCTGAACCCCAAACTACCATCACCCCCCGACTATCCCCCAACCCACCCCACTGACAATCTGAGTCCCCCACTGACTACCCAAACCCTCCCACAGACCACCCGACCCCCCCACCAACCACTTGACCCCCCCACTGACCACCTGACCCCCCTGACCATTTGACCCCAATCCACCAACCACCCAACCCCTCAAACAAACGACACAACTCCTCCTCACTGACTACCTGATCCTCCTGATCCATCCTACACCCCACTGACCAACCGACCCCAACCCCACTGACCACCCTACTCCCCCAAACCATCCCACCACTCCAGTGACCACCCAATACCACCTACTGATCACCCGACCCCCAGGTCCATCCTACTCCTTCCCCCACCCCCCCACTGACTATCCAACCCCTCTCCACTGAGCATCCTACACACTAACCTCACACACTTTACCTTCTCCCTGGCTTTTCAAAATGGCTGTGTCCTTTAAACTTAACTGTTTCAAAGCAGTTAGTGCTGTAAAAAAAGGACCATGGCTTCCTTTGCCTCCGATGTTGCTGCTCTGGAATGAAGGCCTCAGGAACTCGTTGCACTGAACTATTCTCACCCGGTCCTAGTTGGAAGGTCAGGCAAGAAGGGTACAGCTCCATTTCAGTGTAAGCAATTAGGAGTGGATTGGCAATCCGACAGTAATTAACATCCCATGGAAGTACTGGCCCCTTGTCTTCATGAAGAAGCAAGCCTATTGTTTTGGCTAAGGAGGAAGAAGAATCATTTTACACTTTTTTCCAAACTGGTTGTGGAAGCTACTGGAAATTGTGCAAAAAAGTTGTGCAATGATGAGTTTTACCATCATAGTAATGGAAAAATAGACCTTTACTGAACACTTTTTGTCATGAGCTCATAAACTCTTTTACACATTAACCTACTATAGTCATTGGAAATACAGAGACATGTTTACAGCCAATGGATATGGCCATGTGGATTTGAGAAATCAGGATCATTTCAACTTGATATTACCTATGCTGATGCCCATATTACTCTTCTCATAGCCTGGTGAAGGTAATGTGTTCTCTATGTATCCAAACTGGGGTGGGGACCACAGAACAAAAGTCAATTCATCAATGGCAGTATCTGGATCACCAGCACACAAGTGGTCAATTGTAATGGCAGCTGATGACCCCTCATCAACAATGAATGTTTCACCTGGAATGAGACAGAATCAGATGGGAATGAATTTCATTTAAAATGAATGTAAATGTCTTTATTATTAGTTCTAGGATAACATCAGTTAACTAATGAATCATCCTGTTTCAAGCAGGTTAAGGGCCTGCAGATAATGGCATTGTCACAAAAACAGAAATAGTCAATGCAAAAAAAATCTACAGTAGAAAAACCTGCTTCTTCACATAATGGCAAATAACATAATATAATTTTTAAAATTGTATTAAATAACATTTTATAACGAACTAGTTTAAGCTACTGTTTTGAGGAAAAGAGGAGTCAGGCAAGCCATGTAGAATTTCCTTTTCATTCCACACAAGTGACACGATGGTGTAAGTCATTTCAATGTCTTACTAGTTTCTGCCATCCCGGGTTTGACAATAAGGACCAAGATGTTGGCCTGAATTTTCATCCTTAGGGCGGGTAGTGGGATTAGGAAAAATTCCCAGCTCGACCTGCCCACCTTAGAAGAGAGTGCTTGCAAAGGTGGAACTTTCCTTGCCGGGGGCAGGTGCGGCCCAGGTCAGGACAGCCAACGTGGGAAGAAGTTTGGAGGCAGCCACAGGAGCTTCCAGGTGCAGAGGTTCGCTGCCTAAAAGGCCCATCTTGGTGCTGGGGGACTTTGTCCCAGTTATACTGAAAATACAAAGGCTTTCCAGCCTTCGCCCCTCACGCCCACTCAGCCCCCACAAGCTCCCCATGCACCATCAATGCCACATCATGCCCCCATGCCAGACTATGGCCCCTCATGCCCACCATGCCAATTTATGGCACTTCCTGTACATTGCACAGAACCAATGAACCCTACAGTGACCAGAGGATGTTGAAAAAAAACCCTTAGGGCAGAATCATCCACTCCCGTTTTCAGTGGGTGTCATAAGGGGCGGGAGCAGAAAATATCGGGAGTGCGCAAAAATCTGTTTCACGTCACCATGAAACCAGTTTGCAATTATCTGTTCCACCTATCAATGGCGGCCGCATTTCCCATCGCCACACATTGGGAACCTACTTCCAATAATTTAGTATCTCATTGTAAACTCTGCTCGCTGGAATCATCCCCACAAGCTTGATCATCTGGGCATATTGATGTGATTGCATGTTGGCATGTTTCACACCTTTACATAAGCGATGTGCATCTGGCTAGCTGCACTTCACTCGGCACTTTGAGGTTTGTTTGCCTACCTTGCTTCAGGCAGCACTCGTGGTCATAAGCGCCAGGCTCCGCAGACAACACCACATCACTTTTATGGGGGGCTCAAGGGCAGGTCTCGAGCTACCAGACCAGCCATAAACAAGGGGTGGCTTTTCAACGGCTGCAGGGCTAGGGCTTGCTTAGGGTAGGGGGCTATCCCAGGGTGTGTGTGGGGCCACGTATTGATCTGTGCAAGATGGTGAGGGCTGAAGAGGCAATCTCCAGAGGAGATCAGGCCAGATGGAAGTGTGAGGGTGTGTGTGAGAGAGTAAGTGGTGATGTCCCTTGAGCTGGCATTGAGCGAGATGCCAGTGAATGTGTGATGGACTTAAGTGTGTGAGTTTAGAGTGATGAGATGGTTGCTTTACTCTGGGGGCTCTGGATGAGATCATTCATCCTCTTTGTGCACTAGATGGTCAATCTCTTCTGTGTAGGGCTGGCATTGATCACTACTGCCGTCGCCTCCCAAGCCAGAGTGGTAATGCTGCTGGACCTCCTGCAGCCAGAGTGGAGTGGAGCCATCACAGCAGGCCTCCAAAAGGCATTCCAGTGATGGGTCACTGAACTTATCTTGGCTTTCAGAGCCATGTCTTTACTGAAGCAGTCCTGGGCTGCAAGCATTGAGAACTGTGTGCTTGGCTGCAGTTTAGATATGGCACCTGGAGTGAGGAAATGGTGAGGTAATGGCGTGGTAGGTGATTTAGAGGTTGTCTGCCAGTGGGGCAGCATAGTTCCTGTGATTCCTGCGACATGGTTCCTGCTGCATGATTAATCAGGCGGGAAGCAGATGATACGGCACAAAAACCCACCATTGCGACCGGCAGGTAAAACCTCGTTTTTCACTCCAGCTACCGCATTTAGTGCAATTCTGGGATGATTCCACCCTTATAAAAGTCATGCATTCATTCATTACTCTCTAATATGTTTTTAAGAATTGTCATTACACTACAAGGCAATAAAAGTGTTGATCATTCAGCCTCTTTAAAGTATCAATAAGGGAAGCCTTGAGGTGGGTGATTTTAACTTTCCCTACATTGACTCAGAATCACTTAGTGCTAGGGGTTTGGATGGTGCAGAATTTGTAAGGTGCATCCAGGAGGGTTTCCTGAGACAATATGTAGATAGTGCAACTAGGGAAGGGGCAATACTGGACCTGGTATTAGGGAATGAACCCGGCCAGGTGGTCGAAGTTTCAGTAGGGGAGCATTTTGGGAAAAGTGACCATAATTCAGTAAGTTTCAAGGTACTGGTGGATAAGGAAAACAGGAGTCCTCGGGTTAAGGTACTTAATTGGGGGAAGGCTAATTATAACAATATTAGGCAGGAACTGCGGAATCAAGACTGGAGGCGGATGTTTGAGGGCAAATCAACAACTGATACTTGGGGGGCTTTCAAACGTCTGTTGATAAGAATTCAGGACCAGCATGTTCCTGCTAGGATGAAGGATAAGTATGGCAAGTTTCAGGAACCTTGGATAACAAAGGATATTGTGAGATTAGTCAAAAAGAAAAGGGAAGCATTCATAAGGGCTAGAAGGCTGGGAACGGATGAAGCCCATGGAGAATATAAAGAAAGTAGGAAGAAACTTAAGCAAGGAGTCAGGAGGGCTAAAAGGGGTCATGAAAAGTCATTGGCAACCAGGATTAAGGAAAATCCCAAGGCCTTTTATACATATGTAAAAAGCAAGAGGGTAGCCAGGGAAAGGGTAGGCCCACTCAGGGACAGAGGTAGGAATCTGTGTGTGGAGCCAGAAGAAATGGGAGAGATACTAAATGAGTACTTCTCATCAGTATTCACCAAAGAGAAGGACTTAACTTTCGATTTGTCTAGAGAAGAGTGTGTAAATAGCCTGGATCATGTTGAGATCAAAAAAGAGGAGGTGTTAGGCGTCTTGAAGAATATTAAGGTGGATAAGTCCCCAGGGCCAGATGGGATCTACCCCAGAGTACTGAGGGAGGAGATTTCTGGGGCCTTGACAGAAATCTTTGTATCCTCACTGGCTATGGGTGAGGTCCCAGAGGACTGGAGAATGGCCAATGTTGTTCCATTGTTTAAGAAGGGTAGCAGGGATAATCCAGGAAATTACAGGCCGGTGAGCCTTACGTCAGTGGTAGGGAAATTATTGGAGAAGATTCTTCGTGACAGGATTTACTACCATTTGGAAGCAAATTGGCGTATTAGTGACAGGCAGCATGGTTTTGTGAAGGGGAGGTCGTGTCTCACTAACTTGATTGAGTTTTTCGAGGAAGTGACAAAGATGACCGATGATGGAAGGGCAGTGGATGTTATCTATATGGATTTTAGTAAGGCCTTTGACAAGGTCCCTCATGGCAGACTGGTACAGAAGGTAAAGTCGTACGAGATCAGAGGTGAGCTGGCAAGATGGATACAGAATTGGCATGGTCATAGAAGACAGAGGGTAGCAGTGGAAGGGTGCTTTTCTGAATGGAGAGCTGTGACTAGTGGTGTTCCGCAGGGATCAGTGTTGGGACCTTTGCTGTTTGTAGTATACATAAATGATTTGGAGGAAAATGTAACTGGGCTAATTAGTAAGTTTGCAGTTGACACTAAGGTTGAAGGAGTTGCAGATAGTGAAGAGGATTGTCAAAGGATACAACGGGATATAGATCAGTTGGAGACTTGGGCGGAGAAATGGCAGATGGAATTTAATCCAGACAAATGCGAGGTAATGCATTTTGGAAGGACTAATACAGGTAGGAATCATACAGTAAATGGCAGAACCCTTAAGTGCATCGACGGGCAGAGGGATCTGGGTGTACAGGTCCACAGGTCACTGAAAGTGGCAACACAGGTGGACAAGGTAGTCAGGAAGGCATATGGCATGCTTGCCTTCATCGGCAGGGGTATTGAGTATAAAAGTTGGGAAGTCATGCTGCAGCTGTATAGAACCTTGGTTAGGCCACACTTGGAATATTGCGTGCAATTCTGGTCGCCACATTACCAGAAGGATATGGAGGCGTTGGAGAGGGTGCAGAGGAGGTTTACCAGGATGCTGCCTGGTCTGGAGGTTATTAGCTATGAGGAGAGCTTGGAGAAACTCGGATTGTTCTTACTAGAGCGACGGAGATTGAGGGGCGACTTGATAGAAGTTTACAAAATTATGAGTGGCATGGGCAGAGTTGCTAGTCAGAAGCTTTTTCCCAGGGTGGAAAAGTCAATTACTAGGGAACATAGATTTAAGGTGAGAGGAGAAAACTTTAGAGGAGATGTGCGGGGCAAGTCTTTTACGCAGAGGGTAGTGAGTGTCTGGAATTCGCTGCCAGAGGAGGTGGTGGAAGCAGGTACGATAGTGGTGTTTAAGAGGCAGCTTGACAAATACATGAATAGGATGGGAATAGAGGGATACGGACCTCGGAAGTGCAAAATGTTTTAGTTTGACAGGCAATATGATTGGCGTAGGCTTGGAGGGCTGAAGGGCCTGTTCCTGTGCTGTACTTTTCTTTGTACTTTGTTCAAACACTTGAAACCACTTAACAGTGCAGCTGTTTCAATAAATCCATTACTCTTGTTGAAAAAGCTGTGCTCCAGAGAAAACATTTCTTGATTGATAGCCCTGGTCCTCTGAACTCTGTGGTCAATTTCACAATGTTTATTTACACAACATTAAGTGGTTTGTAGGGTTTGTGGTTTTTGTTACGGATACTTTAAAGCATTTGGATGATTGACACTTTTATTGCTTTGGAGTGAAAGGACATTTTTTTAAAACTGTGGAAAGTAATGAATGAATGAATAATTTTTAAAAAGATTCTCTTACGCATTCTGTTATCACTATAGGGTTCATTGGTTCTGTAGAATGTATAGTGGGTCAATGGGCCCCATGGAAGTGCCAGAGCTTGAGGAGGACGTTTGGAACTCACATTTTAAAAGGTGCCCTCATGTTTATTAGGGTTCATGATGTCTCTGAAGGGCTGTGAACCTTTGATTCTTTAAAAAACATGACCGACTCCAATAAAGCTGTAGAAGAGTGAGACTTACCAATCTCTGCAATGGAGCCAGCCATGTCGGGAGTGCTGGGTGTGGGCTTTTGACAGCAACCAGCCCACACCTTTTAAAGGCACTCCTGAAAATCAGACAGCACAGGAATGGGGACAGGAATCCCAGAATTGGGACCTGCCTGCCATTTTTCAAGGGCTTACGAGTCATTCCCAACTCAGTGAAAATTCAGCCCATAATGTTCAGTGTTTATTATTAGTACTCTGGTTTTAATTCATATTTATTACTCTGGTTTGCAGTACAGGAGAGTTGTAGATCTGAAGGAAACCAGCAAAATAGTAGCAGAGACTCAGCATATTTTTCCATAATCCTGCAGAAAGGGTAATAGTGTCAGGAGCAAATCCAATGGTGCTCTTCATTCAGTTTGTCTTACTTTAATTGCTAAAGGCTACTAATGAGGGTTACACCAGTAAATCCAATAGAAAGGTATCAAATTGGGCAGGGAGAAATTCCTCCAGTCCCTGGAGCCTATCATCACTTTCAGGGTTTCTTACCTCAAATAATATTGGATGTTCCACACATTACTCAAGATTCCTGGCTAATGACAGGAAAACATCACACAATGCTCACTAGTCCAGGACATTGTTAAAGGAGTCCTTAGAGTGGTGTCCCAGCTCAACCATCTTCAGCTGCTTCATCAATCACCTTCTCTCCAATCTAAGGTCAAAAGTGGGGATCTTCACTGATGATTGCACAGTGATTAATTTGATTTGCAACTCCACAGATAATGAAGCAGTCCATACTCACATGCAGCACAACCTGGACAATATTCAGGCTTGTGTTGACATGTGGGAAGTAACATTTGCACCACAAAAATGCTAGGTAATAACTATCTCCAACAAGGGAGAATATAATCACCTCCTCTTGACAGTTAACATCATTGCCACCATCAAATCACCCATCATCAACATCCTGGAAGTCACCATTGATTAGAAACTTAACTGGATAAGCCATGAAAAAACTGTGGCTATAACTGCCTGTCAGAGGTTGGGTATTCCGTGGTGAGTGACTCAAAATCTGACTTCCCAAAGCCTGTTCACCATCTGTGAGGCACAAGTCAAGAGCATGATGGAATACTCACTACTTGCTTGGATGTGTGCAACTTCAAAAACAGTCGAGAAGCTCGACACCATCCAGACAAAGCAGCCTGCTTAATTGGCATCTCATCTAACAACTTAAACATTCACGACCTCCACCGCTGATGCACAGTGGAGCAGTGTGTACAATTTACAAGATGCACTGCAGCAACTCACCAAGGCTCTTTCGACAGCATATTCCAAACCTGTGAATTCTACCACTAGAAGGGCAAGGGCAGCAGATGCATGGGAACACCATTACCTCCAAGTGACACACCATCCTGACTTGGAAATATATCGCCGTTCCTTCATTGTCACTGGATCAAAACCCTCCCTAACAGCACTGTGGGTGTATCTATACCACATGGACTGCAGCAGTTCAAGAATGCAGCTCACCACCACTTTCTCGGGGCGAATTATGGATGACAATAAATGCTAGACTTGCATGCAACATTCACACCCATAAATGAACATAGCAACGTTGTAGATTTTATGTGATCCAGTTTTGCCACAAAGTCTGCAGGTGTCATTTAAAATGTAAATCCATCCACCCCATGGATTGAATTTCACTCCTTCCACCTTGGATTGTATAACTATGAAAACAAAATGACATTTTTTGAACCGTCCTGGATGCAGACAGCCACACGCAATGACTGTAGTGCCCAAGCAGCAACCAAGCAGCAACATGTCAAACTTGTCTAGAGCCAGGTGTCACGGTGCAAGCTCGGAGACTTGTCAAAGACATACTCAAAACATTATAATAAGGCAGACTCTGCAAAATGGTCAGGTCAATTGGGTCCTACAGCAATAGCAGGAGTTCCCCTGAATGCAAGTCTCACCACTGTGGGAAGTTAATGGAAATCACTGAATCCCCCACTATCAACATCTTGGGGGTTACCATTGACCAGAAACTGAACTGGACTAGCCATATAAATACTGTGGGTACAAAAGCATGTCAGAGGCTAGGAATCGTTCATCAAGTAACCCACCTCCTCACTCCCCATAGCCTGTCCACCATCTACAAGGCACAATTCAGGAATGTGATGGAATACTCCCCACTTGCCTGGATGAGTACAGCTCCCACAACACTCAAGAAGCTTGACACCGTCCAGGACAAAGCAGCCCGCTTGATTGGCACCACATCCACAAACATTCACTCCCTCCACCAGCGAAGCACAGTAGCAGCAGTGTGTACCATCTACAAGATGTACTGCAGGAATTCACCAGGGCTCCTTAGACAGCACCTTCCAAACCCACGACCACTACCATGTAGAAGGACAAGGGCAGCAGATAGATGGGAACACCACCACCTAGAAGTTCCCCTCCATCCTGACTTGGAAATATATCGCCATTCCTTCACTGTCACTGGGTCAAGATCCTGGAACTCCCTCCCTAGCAGCACTGTGGATGTATCTACACCACATGGACTGCAGCAGTTCAAGAAGGCTGCTCACCACCACCTTCTCAAGGCCAACTAGGGATGGGCAATAAATGCTGGTCCAGTCAGCGAAGCCAACATCCCATGAATGAATTGAAAAAAAATTGGAAGAGATCAAAAAACAGGCTGTCAACTTGCTATCAAACTTTTAGCACTGTGACTCAAAATTGAGATATATCGCTACAGCTGTAATATGTGATAAAACTATTAAACACTTGGAGAAACATGAACTTATTATGGCCAGTCAGCTGGGAGATCTAGATAGCAAGTTATGCCAATCTTCTAGCATTATTCATCCCTTGTTTATTCAAAGAGAGGAAATGTTAATGTGCTTTAAATAGGTTTTCAAAAATCATTTAGTAAAGCACTACGTAGGAGACTTATGGCAGAATAATGGCATAAAGAATTAATAGGAATATTTCTGCTTAGATGGAAGGATGATTGGAGGGACAGAAAATAAAGGATTTAGGTAAAAGAAAGTTTCTATGACTGGACAAATGTGGTGAAGGTGTGCAACAGCTGCAGAGTTTTTACTTTACACATAAATGATCTGGACATGGAATTGATGAAATGATGAAATTTGCTGATGATACTAAATTGTGAGGTGTCGTAGATTTTAGATGAGAATTGCCAAAGAAAGCAGAAGAGTGCGGATAATTGGCCCAGATAAGCAGAGAGGTGATAGATACAGTTCAATGTAGAAAAACATCTTAGATGGAAACATTGTGACTGGAGTAGAGGGACAGAGGGCTTCACAGATACAAAGGTCATTATAGTTAGCAGCAGAAGTGGCTACAAAAAAAATGCTAATAGAATCCTTAAGGCTAGATATTGGTATCTGCAATTGTCCAACAGATTTGAGGTTCTCTCGGCATGTTTGGATGAGAGTGGGGGCTGCAGGGGAATGAGCAGACTGACCATGGCAGTGTGGTACAGGAAGCCGTTCAAGTGGGTGAAGCAAGAAGAAATGTAGTGGTAGTAGGGGACAGTGTAGTGAGGGAGATTGACACTGTTCTCTGCAGCAAACAGCAAGAGTCCAGACGGTTGTGTTGCCTGCCCAGTGCCAGGGTTCGGGGTATCTGCTCAGGGTTGGAGAGGAACTTGCAGTGGGAGGGGAAGGATCCTGTTGTCATGGTCCATCTAAGTACCAACAACATAGGTAGAATTAGGGAAGAGGTTCTGCATAGAAAGTATGAGGAGCCAGAAACTAAATTGAAAAGCAGAACCTCAAAGGTTATAATCTCTGGATTAATACCTGAGCCACATGCAAATTAGCAAGGGGTACATAAAATTAAAGAGATGAACATGTGGCTCAAAGACTGGTGTGGGAGAAGTGGGTCGTGGTTTTTGGGGCACTGGCACCAGTGCTGGGGAAAGTGGGAGCTGTACCGTTGGGACGGTTTACACCTGAACCATGCTGGGACCAGTGTTCTTGCGAACTGCATAACTAGGGAAGTAGCAGGGATTTTAAACTAAATATTGGAGGCAAGATATCAAATGGGAAAGATGTGGTATATCAAAGAGTACAGACAAAGTAGAGAGAAAAATAGTAACATGGGAAATGAGGGTCAGGGAATGGCAGGATAGGACAGAAAGAAAAAACCTAAGAACGCACCAAGAATCAAGACTAAATGTCACAAAGAGAACAAAAAGACAAAACAAAAGGTTTTGTATCTGAAAGCGCGTAGCATTCATAACAAAGTAAATGAATTGATAATGCACATTGAACTAAATAAATATGATCTGATAGCCATTATGGAGATGTGGCTGTAGGTGATAAGGATGGGGTCCTGAATATTGAGGGATATATGACCTTCAAGAAGAATAGGAAGTTAGGTAAATGTGGAGGGGCAGTACTCTGAATCAAGGGTGGCATTTATGCAATAGTTAGAAATGACCTTGGTTCGGGAGATCATGATGTAGAATCAGTTTGAGTGGAGATGAGGAATTGTAGGGGAAAGAAGTCACTAGTGGGTGCGGCTAACCGGCCCCCTAACAGTAGCCACATTGTAGGACAAAGTATACAAGAAGAAATATTGGGTGCTTGTGATAAAGGGAGGGCAATAATCATGGTTGATTTTAATCTACATATAAACTGGAAAAATCAAATTGGTAGTAGTAGCCTGCGTGAGGAGTTCTTAGAATGCTTTTGAGATAGTTCCTTAGGGCAGCACATTCTTTATCCAACCAGAGAACAGGATATATTAGACTTAGTTTTGTGTAATGTGACAGGATTAATTAATGACCTCAGGATAAAGGCATCGCTAGGTAACAGTGACCAAAATATGATTGAATGTTACATCCAGTATGAAAGGGAGAAGAGTGGGCCTAAGACTAGTATTTTAAACTTAAATAAGGGCAACTATTGGGCATGAAAGTTGAACTAGCTGAAGTTAACTGGGATACTGGACCAGGGAGAGATCAATAGAGAAGCAGTAGCAGACATTGAAGAAGATCTTTCAGGATACTCAGAATAAGTATATTCCTACTAGAAAGAAAAATTCTAAAGGGAGGACCCATCATTCATGGTTACCTAAACAAGTTACGGAAAGCATCAAACTTAAGGAAATAGCATATAACTGCGTAAAGATGAGTGACAGGTCAGATGATTGGTCAGAATATAAAGAACGGCTAGAGAATGGCTAAAAGGTTAAGCAGGAGAAAGAAATTAGAGTATGAGAGGAAGCTAGCTAGAAATGTAAAAACAGATAGCAAGAGTTTTTACAGGTATTTAAACAGGAAAAGAGTAGATGAAGTGTGTGTTGGTCCACTAGACAGTGAAAATGGGAGGTTAATAGTAGATAATAAGGAAATGGCGGATGAAATGACAGAGATGAGGACAATTTTTCTCAGAGAGTTGTGCGACTTTGCAACTCTCTGCCTCAGAACGCAGTGGAAGTGGGGTCACTGAATATTTTTGAGGCTGAGGTAGATAGATTCTTGTTAGGCAAGGGAATTAAAGGTTATTGGGGCTAGATGGGAATGTAGAACTCAAAACACAAACAGATCAGGCGTCATCTTATTGAATGGTGCAGCAGGCTCGAGGGGGCCTTCTGCTCCTATTTCGTATGTTCATATGTTTGTACATATGTTCGTATTCATTCCTGGGACAGCCTTCAGAAAGGTAATTAACTGAATTAAATGTGGAGCTGGGAGGACCATCTTGAATGACAGGATCATTGCTCCTGACTCTCCTGCCATTGCTGCCACTCAGCTCTCCCCTAATTCCCCCCACTGATCACCACTACCAGCCTGGTCCCTGTCCCCAATCATTGGTGTTCTTTGCCCAATTCCCAACAGAGGCCACAATCACTGAGGTTCAATATCTGGAGAATCTCTGGTGAATTACTTGGCCTTTGCCATTGTTTTGTATTTAGAGGCCTGGAAAGAAATCAAGCAAGTGATGTCAGAAATAAAAATAGGAAGTTCTGCAAAAACTCAGCAGGTCTGGCAGCATCTATGGAGAGAGAAACAGAGTTAAAGTTTCATGTGCAATATGACTCTTCTTTGGAACTGAAGAGAGGTAGAAATGTGAGGGTTTTATGCTGTTGAAAAAGAGGGGAAGGCCATATAGAACAAAAGGGCATATCAAGGTTAGGTTAGAGGGTGGGGGAGATTAAATGCCAAAGATATCATGTAACAAAAGGCAAAAAAAGTGTTAGTGTATTACCACTTATGTATAGGAACTTATAGTAAAGAAACAAAGCATGGGTCCAGATGAGATGTAAATAGCAGAATAAAGATTAGCTGTCTGAAAGCAAAAATAAGATAAAGAATGGCACTTGGCAAAAAAAAATCAAAATGAAGGACACAGTTATTGATCTGAAGTTGTTGAACTCAAAGTTGAGTCCAGAAGGCAGTAAAGTGCTGAGGTCCTGTTCCTCTAGTGGCTTCACTGGAACATTGCAGCAGGCCAAGAACAGAAATGTGAGCATGACAGCAAGATGGTGAATTGAAATGGCAACCAACCAGAGGGTTGGAAGTCATGCTTGCAGACGAGCGGAGGTGTTCCGCAAACCGGTGATCCTGTCTGCGTTTGATCTCCCCAGTGTAGAGAAGACGGCATTGTGAGCAGCAAATTCAATAAATTGAAAGAAGTACAAGTAAATCACTGCTTCAGCTGGAAGGAGTGTTTAAGGCCCTGGACAGTGAGGAGGGAGGAGGTAAAGGGGCAGGTATTACATCTCTTGCAATTGCATGACAAAGTGCGGTGGGAAGGGGATGAGGTGTTAGCGATGATAGGAGAGTTGATCAGGGTGTTGTGGAGGGAACGATCCATAGAACCATAGAAAAGTTACGGTGCGGAAAGAGGTCATTCAGCCCAGTGTGTCTGCGCCAGCCATAAAAAGAGAAAAAAGAAACTAGCCGCTCATTTTAATCCCACTTTCCAGCACCTGGTCCGTAGCCTTGCAGGTTTCAGCACTTCAGGTGCAGATCCAGCTACCTTTTCAGCCTCAACCACCAATTTAGGCAGTGAATTCCAGACGCCCATCTCTGGGTGAAAAAGCTTTTCCTCATGTCCCCTCTAATCTTTCTACCAATCACCTTAAATCTATGCCCCCTGGTAATTGATCCCTCAGCTAGGGGAAACGGGCCTTTTCTATCTACCCTATCTAAGCCTCTCATAATTTTTTACACCTCAATTAGGTCACGACTCAGCCTCCTCTGTTCTAAGGAAAACAACCCTAACCTATCCAATCGCTCCTCATAGCTGCAATTTTCCAGCCTTGGCAACATTCTTGTAAATCTTCTCTGTAATCTCTCCAGAGTAATTATGTCCTTCCTGTAATGTGGTGACTAGAACTGTACACAAAATTCTAGTTGTGGCCTAACCAGCTTTTTATATAGTTCCATCGTTACATCCCTGCTTTTATATTCAATTTCTCACCCAATAAAGGAAAGCATTCCATATGCTTCCTTTACCACCTTATCCACCTGTCCGGCCACTTTTAGGGACCTGTGGACATGCACTTCAAGGCTCTCACTTCCTCAAACCCTTTCAATATCCTCCCGTTTATTGAGTATACCCTTGCTTTGTTTGTCCTCCCCAAATACATTACCTCACACTTTTCTGGATTGAATTCCATTTGCCACTTTTCCGCCCACTCAACCAAACTATTGATATCTTTCTGGAGAGAACAGCTATCCACTTTGCTATCAACTACACGGGCAATTTTAGTGTCATCTGCAAGTTTCCCAATCATACCTCCCACATTTAAGTCCAAATTATTAATATATACAACAAACAGCAAGGGCCCTAACACTGAGCCCTGTGGAACACCACTGGAAACTGTTTTTTACTCACAAAGATATCCTCAAGCATTACCTTTCACTTCTTGTCATTGAGCCAATTTTGGATCCAACTCGTCACATTCTCCAATATCCCATGGGATCTCACTTTCCTGACAAGTCTTCCGTGTGGGACCTCGTCAAATGGCTTACTAAAATCCATGTAGACAACATCTACTGCACTGCCCTCATCAATCCTCCTTGTCACTTCCTCAATAAATTAAAAAGTTAGGAAGACATGATCTTCCCCTAACAAAACCATGCTGACGACCCCTGGTCAATCGTGCCTTTCTAAGTGACAGTTTATCCTGTCTCTCAGATTTCATTCCAATAATTTGCTCACCATCGAAGTCAGGCTGACCGGCCTATCATTTTCTGGCCTGTCCCTCGCACCCTTTTTAAATATTGGTGCAATGTTTGCCGATCTCCAATCCTCTGGTACCTCGCCTATATCTAGTGGGGATTGGAAAAAGATCCTCATAGCGTCCGCTATTTCCTCCCTGGCTTCCTTTAACAACCTGGGATTCAATCCATCCAGCCTTGGTGATTTATCCACCTTCAAGGATGCCAGTCCCTCCAGCACTTCATCTCTCACTATGCTTATTGTATCTAATATTTCACCTCCTCTTTAACTAGAATGTCTGCATCAACCCTCTCCTTGGTGAAGACAGAGACAAAGTACTCATTGCGAACCCTGCCCACATCTTCAGCATCAACACACAAGTTAGCATGTACATCTCTGATAAGCCCTACCCTTAGTTATTTTCTTGTTCTTACTGTACTGGCAAAACATCTTTGTCTTTCCTTTGGTTTTACCTGCCAATATTTTTTTGTATCCTCTCTTTGCTTTCCTAATTTCCTTTTGTACTTCACCCCTGTACTTCTATATTCCTCTAGGCTTTCTACAGTATTAAGCCTCTTGTGACTGGCATAAGCTTTGTTTTTCTGCTTTATTTTACTCTGTATGTTTCTGGACAACAAAGGGGCTCTAGATTTGGCAGTACCACCCTTTGTCTTTTGGGGGACATGTCCACACTGTGCCCGTAGAATTTCGCTTTTGAATGCCTCCCACTGATGACACTATTTTCCCTTCTCGTAGCTGTAACCAGTCCACTTTCACCAGTTCACCTCTCAGCTTTGTAAAATTTGTCTTCCTCCAATTTAGGACTTTTACTCCTGTTCTACTTTGTCCTTTTCCATTATGATGCTAAATCTAACTATATTATGGTCACTATCTCCAAAATAGTCCCCTACTGCTACTTCATCCACTTGCCCAGCTTCATTTCCTTAGACTAAATCTAAAATTATGCCCCCTCTCATTGGGCTTGTTACTGAAAAAGTTCTCTTGAATACAGTTGAAGAATTTTGTGCCCTCTGTGCCTTTCAAGCTGTTCAAATCCCAACTGATATTAGGGTAGTTGAAGTCTCAAATTATTACCGTCCTATTGATATTGCACTCAGAAATTTGCTGACATATTTGTTCTTCTAGCTTCCTTCCACTATTTGGATGTCTATAGTACACTCCTAGCAGTGCGGCTGCCCCTTTTTTACTTCTGGGCTCAACCCATACGGCCTCATTTGATGTTTCATTTAGTATATCATCCCTCCTCATGGCTGTAACTGTTTCTTTAACCAATAATGCTACACTCCACCTTTTTTATCCCCTTCTCTATCCTGCCTGAAAACTCTATATCCATGGATGTTGAGCTGCCATTTTTGCCCCTCTTTAAGCCAATTTTCTGTTATAGCAATGATGTCATGCCGCCAAGTCATCGCTTTATCAGCTTTATTTGCTATACTCCTTGCATTTACATATACACCTTTTAACACTGCCAAATTCCTCTGCTGTACACTTTTTAACCTGTGCTTCTTCTATCTTTCAGAGTCACTCACTAGTTCTCCATCTCCCGTTCCTTGCTCTGAATTTGGCCTCAGGTTCCCAGCCCCTTGCCAATCTAGTTTAAACACCACCCCAGCATCCCCAGAACTGGTCCCAATGCCTCAGAAATCTGATGCCCTCCCTCTTACACCAGCTTTCCAGCCACATGCTCAATCACTCAATTCTCTTATTTCTATACTCACTTGCACGTGGGACTGGGAAAAATCCTGAGATTACTACTTTAGAGGCCCTGCTTTTCACTCTCCTTCCTCGCCCCCTAAAATCTGCTTTCAGAACCTCATCCCAAAATCATTGGTACCAACGTGGACCACGACCTCTTGTTGATCACCCTCCTCCCAGAAGAATGTCCTGCAACCGTTCCGTGACATCCTTGACCTTGGCACCAAGGAGGCAACATACCATCCTAGAGTCACATCTACAGCCAACTAATGAATCCCCTCTTCTTCCTCCCCTCCTGTACAGCAAAGCTATCTGTGGTGCCACAAAGCTGGCTCTGACTGCACTCCTCCAAGGAAACATCAGCATTCAAAACGGAAAACCGATTGGCCAGCGGGTCCCCAGAGGACTCCTGTGTTACATATCAAATTCTTTTGGACTGCCTGGCGGTCACCCATTCCCTTTCTGCCTCCAGGGTCCTAGGCTGCAGTGTGACCACCTCTCTGAACATGCTATTTACATAGCTCTCAGCCTCGCAGATGTGCCACAGTGACTTCAGCAGCCAATCAAGCTCCGAAACCAGGAACTCTAGGTTTTGCAACTGGTGACGCTTCCTGCACATGTGGTCTTTTAGGACACCGGAAGCGTCTAGAACTTCCCACGTATTACAAGACACACATTCCACATGACTGAGCTGTCCTGCCATGGCTTCAAAGTACTTCCCCTATGTTAACTTCATTTTATTTTGTTTGTTCTTTACCTGGCCTTGAGAGATGGAGAGTTCAAGCATGAATGTCGTAAAACTGGAAGAAGTCACATTGGGAGGGATGAGGCATAAAAAAATTTAAATACAACGATAAACATTTTAAATTTGAATCATTCAGGACTGAGAAACCTGGTTAGCGAGGACAGGGAGGTCAGTAAGCAAAATAGGATATGAGCTGCACATTTTTGATAAAGTTAAAGTGAAAGTTACAGAAGGTGGAGAGCATTGGAGCATTTGAGTCTGAAGGTGGCAAAGGCATGTATGAAGGTGTCAGTTGCAAAGGGATTGAGGTAGGGGCAGAGGCAGGCAGTGTTATGAATATGATAATATTTAATCTTTGTGATGAGGAGGATTAGCGATAGACAGATTTGCTTGGGTTGATGCTACAATTATGAATAATATAGCATAGGCTAAGGTATTGACTGGGCAGGGGATAGAGTTGGTGGTGAGTATATAGATTTAGTGCTGGCTTTGGTATTCCCAGTGTTTGGCTGGGGATAATTGAGCATAATCAAATACTGGATTTTGGACATGGAATCTGACAACACAGAGGTAGTGGAAAAGTCGAAAGAACATGTAATTACTGACTAATGGGTGGAATTTTGAAGATTTTTTACCTGGTGAATTGACCAGACCTATAGTTGGTCAGGGAGCTAATTGCTGCAGGAGTGGGCTTTGCCGTGGCTGTTTATGTGAGCCAAGGTATTATGGTCTCACTTCTAGGTTTCTCGATCAGGGAAGGCAGGCAGGA
Organism: Cetorhinus maximus; assembly: GCF_964194155.1. Classification (NCBI taxonomy): domain Eukaryota; kingdom Metazoa; phylum Chordata; class Chondrichthyes; order Lamniformes; family Cetorhinidae; genus Cetorhinus; species Cetorhinus maximus. The sequence continues at coordinate 154,077,914 of NC_135880.1, read as the reverse complement.
TCACACACCAAATCTGTCAATGAAAGGTCTCCCCGGGGTAGGGGTTTGAATGACTGCAGGAAATCTTGCTGGAGAAGGAACCAAAAAGTTCCAGACTTTGAAAAGCTGCCTTCTGGTTCGTGGGCTCTTCCCTGGATGTCATGATGCAGGTGGCGAGAGTCAGGAGAGAAGTCCTCTTCCCTGAAGATTTTAACATGGGTGAGCTGCTATTGGCAGAAAGGCAGGTTTCCTGTCCAATTAGGGCTGACGGCAGGTTCTCGAAGCTGAAGGACCAATTAGAGCCCTTCCAGCTTCAGAGGAGCACCTGGCTGAAGTACAAGGTAAGTAACTGAGAGGGAACTTCAATAAGAAGGTGTGCTCTCAGTCACTTTATAAAAACTTTAATAAAAAATGCAAAAAAAACAGCCAGATCACCACTCAGTGTAGGGAGGTTCTTCTACAGGGCGGTCCTTGGCTTCACCCCTCAATACAAGTAAACAGGGAGAGTCTGCAGACCTTCCAGGAGCACTGGAACCCTGGCCTGCCACTGAGTGCCCACATCCAGGCAATTCATCTGCCACCAACCTCCCCACCACTTTTGATTTCTCCTCTCCCCCTCCAAGAAGGTGCTTGATCCCTGATCAGCATCTCTTGTGACAGAACTGTAACTAAGGTGAAAATCACCATGTTGAAGTTGCAGATAGAACCAGTGTCTGGATATTCTGTGCGTCAGCATGTCACAGCGTCAGTGTGCTGTACCATTAACACATCATTTAATTTTCACAGCATGTGTCAGTTGGCCAGTTGCAATTTTTTGAAACTTGCAAATCACAACTTCACTTCAGGACTGCCAACCCCATTTCTAAATATTAATGATGTAAACAGTCAAGCTGTTTGAGGACAAGCATCCATCTTCCACAAATGTCCTTTCATGGTGGGGAAGGAGAGAGAGATCTAAATAAATTTGATCAAATGTCAACAAGATGTGATTTGAATTTTATTGGTCTGCCGCAGTGCTTCCATATGTCTATAGTTGAAACTGTGATTCATGTGAAGTCTGCCTTCCAGTAGCTGAAAGGAGTTGTATTATCCAGTCAAAGGGATTTGGAAAAGTACTGTGCAATAACCTATGAAGGAACATCTGTGTTAAAATAGACAAGAAAGAAATCTTATGTGAATTTGCTGATACATTACTTCTGAATATCTCACAGCAACAGGTCAATGCAGTCATTGCCTTATAAAATATGGAGTAATGGATGGCAGAATTTATCACAGGGGCACAGAATGTTCCTGCTATGCCAACAGCTTCTGGTAATGTAGTGGATCTGTGACAAGTGACAGTAATCCTGCACTCCAAACTAACGATCCAGTGAAAGAGTTCAAATCCCATCATGACAGCATAAGAATTTAAATTTCACAGCCCAGATAGCTTAGGGAATAGGGAATTGGATTCTAAATGCCAAGGTTGTGGGTTTGAGCCCCATATTGATGGTAAATGTTTCATCAGGATGGACTGGTTGGGCCAAGTGGCCTATTTCTGTGCTGTGTATCCTATGTAACATGTCCCCATAATTTAACCCCTTTAGCTTGACTATATCTCCATGTACTCCATCTGATGCCAATATATCCTTTCTCAGATTGGTGTCCAGAATTGAATGCAATGTTCTATTTGGGGTCGAACCAGAGCATTATATAGCTGTAACATAACTTCTAAGCCTTTATATTCCAACCCTCTTAATATAAAGGCCAACAATCCAATAGGTATTCCAATTTTTTTTGTATATGTTAACTAGCTTTTCATGATTTTTGTATTTGAATCTCAAAAACGTCTCTGCTACTTCACAATTCCTTGCTTCTCACTATTTAGAAAAACTCAGGTTTATCTTTCTCAGGTCTAAAACCGATGGTCTCTCACTTCCTCAAATTGAACTCCACCTCCCACAGTTTTGCTTTCTCACTTCTATTATCAATGTCCCTTTGCACCTTTCTGCTCTTAGCGAGTCCATTTTCTGTTTCCTAACTTAGTAACATTAGCAACTTAGATATGATGATCTCTATTGTTTCACCCAAATAATTCATAAATATAGTGAAAAGCTGAGGCCCCAATATAGAGCTCTGTGTCACTTACTGCCAATTTGAGTGCATATCCATTGTCCCTGTCTCCGGACCAATTCCCTACCCATGTACCCAGGTTTCCTCCTTGAAATGTGACCTCCAAGTTTAAATTATCTCCAGTAGTGCATCTTGTGGGCTACAAGCACTCAATTAAAACAATTATAAATTTCACCAACTGCAATGGTTAAAGTACCTGGACTCCTACAACATAAACAGATCTTTCCGACACTCTGCACATTATTGCTGCATTTTCCAATTATAGCTTTGCTCTTCTTTTCGTATTTTAACCTATGATAAATCAAAACGTTTATGTTCACATGCCCCAGAACTACCAGTAGCTTGTCCCCAGTGTGCTTCATCTTATCTTGTGCACACCCCCACCACACCCTCCGATAAGCTCACTGTGCCATACAGCTTTTGGAGCCTCTGGCCGAAAGGAATGATCTGTATAATTATTCTCAAAATTGAGTTAAATATTCATCCTTCCTCTCATCCCTGTTCAAACCTGGTCTGCTGGCTGGCTCACATTATTATTCCCCTTCAGCATATCTCCTACCCAACAACACTGGGACCATCCAGTCTGCAGTATATTTATTCATACTATCAGAGTCAACATAAAATCGGCATTTTTTGGCGTTGTTTACTTACCAATGATAATTCTCGGCGGCTGGTTGTTGATGGGCAATACAGTAATGTTGAGATCATACACAGGGAGAGATTCGTGCATAGGTAATGGAGGGGGAAGTGATTCCTTGTAGCAGCAGCCTTCCAGTGTACTTCCATCCCAATCCGAGATAACAAAAGTAATGGTGTCAAAACAGGGTGCTAAACCCACTTCACCACCTGAGCAAAGAGAGAATTAAAACAGCGAGAATCATCATTCAAATCAGGATTTTATTCTTCATCCCTAGTCTTAAATTGATGGCAGGAGTTCAAACCACATGAGCCTAGAATTAATAATATTCAGTGTGAGCATTCTATTTTCCCTCATCTTTTATCCTCTTGCCCCTTCAGAAGGGATTCACTCCTGCTGGGATGCAGTTCCATGAAAACTGGGTGCTTTCCAATACTTTAAGTTAGAAACCTATGTCACCTTGGAGGTATTACCGACCCATCATTCTTCTGCAAAGATAATGACAGGGAGCTGAACACCTGTGAGATTTTACCAACAAATATCAAGGGGAGCTGAGTACAGTTGAAGGGCCCCTCCTTCTCCTTGGCGGAGACTGATTATCCAGTAGAAAGCAGTGAGCCTGGCACCTTCTGCTCAATATTACTTTGCCATTTCTTTCATTCACCATTAATTTGCTTTGTCATGAAGTCAAAGATAAAGAGGGAAATTGTCCCAGATTTGCACTAAGTGTGGTAGCGGGCGGTAAAAAGGACGTTTTACCCGCCAGCCGCATCATGCATTAGTCATGCATTCCCGGGAAACACGCCGGGTCGCTGGCAGGGCGGCCGCTCATTTTCCCGCCCCGAATTCGCCTCAGGCCTTCACTAAACTGGGCACCGTATTTAAAGGTCACCCCTGCATTCTTCAAGGGATAGGAAGCTGCTGCAAAGTCATGGCTTCCAAAGGGAGGACACATGCGGTCCCCAGATTTACCGACGCCTCCCTCGAGCGCCTACTGGACACAGTGGAGGCCCACTGCGATGTCCTGTGCCCTCGCTCTGGGTGATGGACAAGGTGACAAGCAAGCAAGCAAGGTGGCAAATCCAGCATGGGAGGCGGTGGCAGCAGTGGTCAGTGCTAACGCCCTGCATAAGAGGACAGCCACCCAGTGCCTAAAGAGGATGAATGATTTCCTCTGTTCACTCTCACGCTCACAAACCCATCACACATCCACAGTTCAAGGAATATCACCATTCACTCTCTCACACACAACTTCATTGTCCTCATCCCGTCCATGGGACCACTTACCACCCAGGCCAGGCATACTTATTCATCTGGCCTGACAGGCATCATACTTACACTCTCTCCATCTGTATTTATGCAGGACAAGCTGGCACACAACAAGAATGTTGGAGGAATGCCTGAAATCAAGGTCCTCACGGATTTTGAGAATAGAGTCATCCAGCAGGCCAGCAAAGATGTGGACCATTCCTCTGCTGGCGGTGAAGTCAGCTGTTCTCAACCAAGTGAGGATCCAGCTGTACAACATCAGACAACCATGCTGTGCGTGATGTGTCCTGTTTCACAGGCCATTGCCATGCACTAATTATCTCTCCTTGCTTTCGTAGGCACATCTGGGAAACAGTCAAGGAAGTCCATGATCCAGGTCCTCGACTCGAGCCCCAGACACCTTAGAAGAAGAATTTCCCGAAGCCCTCATTGAATTCCTGTCACAGCACTCACCCACATCCTCCACCAGTGCGGAGACACATACCTCGAAGGGACCTAGCTTTGGGGTCACAATCTGGTGAGCACATTGCACTGTCTGATCCACAGTAGGCAGAGGCAGGGACTTCCCAGATTTCTAGCACTCAGGGGACTGCTGGCAGCCAGAATTCTGCTAGCCCGAGTCAGATGATGAGCCTCTCAGCTCAGTCATACTTCAGTTGCTGAAGCTGCAAAGGTAAGCTCGGGAACATCACTCCTCAGATTGCAAAGCACAATGGAGGGGTTCATCCACTTTCAGGCTGAGGTGATAGCGCCTGCATGCCAATGCACTGTGGTCCTGCACAGCTGCATGGGCTCAACTCCATTGCTGACACCATGGTTGGGCTCCAACAGTGTCGATGCCAAAGGGGTGCAGGGTAGCTTGATCTCACTCCAGCTTCCTCTTCTCTTCAAGAAGTCAGCAGGCTGCCCTTGGGCACCCATAGGGAGGAGAATCAGCAGCTCGACACCCCGGGGCCATGCACGCAGGTGACTCCGGGAGTGTCTGGTCCATCCCAGAATGAAAAAACAGTGAAAACTGGAAAATAAGAATACTGGTCTGAACTAGTCTTGTATACCTTAAAATGAAACACCAACAAAGATTGGGAAATAAGAGTGCTGGTCTGAACTGTTTTTCTTTCTGGGATCTAAATCTCCTCTTCCTGTGACCCCAGCAGCTCTAGCTCCACAGCTTGAGGAGGGTGCCACACAGCAGGACCCCGAAAACAGGCCGGGGCCTTTCAGGTCTCAGCCCTCCAGAGGACACCCATCAAGGTCATCACAGACAGGGGGTAGCAGTCAGTGGGTTGCCTCCAGCTCCGCTGTGGATGTCGGGGGAGCATAAAGATGTAGAGGCAGGGCTAGAAAGGTTAAGAAGATGTAACTCTTTTGAGTATAACCTAATAAAGTAAATTAACAAATCAAGGGGCAAATTAAAAGGCAGCCCCTTAAAGGGAAACTGCAAAAACAAAAGACAAAATTTTAAAGGAAACTTACAAACATTAAATCAAAATGGGATTAAAGGGGTCAATAAAGCACCCCAGTTCCTGCAGTGCCCACCGAAAATGGAAGATCACGGAGGTGTAGTTGCATAGCCTGGGCACAGGTATTAATCACTTGTACATAATGTTCATTTTGTTAATAAATTCCCAAGAATGTCTCCTTGCCTATGGCTCCTTGTTCAGATAAGTTCATGTCACTTGATTTGAAACCTTGGTCCCTGCACAAGATAAAGGCAGGTGTCTCTGTCCAGGGCCTCTTTACTGTGCTTTCTACAACCTTCCCAGCACACTAATGGTGTGTCTTCACAGTCACTGGACACATCAGTCATGCCTGCACCTCGATGGGGCTTATCATTGCTGCCATAATGTCCTGGGCCGGCAGCACAGAGTTCCGTCATTCTCTCTATGTGCGCTTAGCTGCTCTGAGGTGTGGCGTGGCCCCCATCTCATCAGCACCTGTGTCTGGTGATGGTGTGGTCCTGAAGCGTTCAGCTCACGAAGGATGCCATAGGATCAGGAGAGGTTAAAGATTCCCCCATGCATCTCCATGATATGACCCTGTTCGCAGAGCACAAGTGAGGTGCCATTAGCCAGACAGGAGTCAGACAATCACTTGAGCTGTGTGAGGATCTATGGAGTATCCCCACTGCATGTTGCCATCACCCTCCTGGAATGTAGGGACTATGAGCATCCGTTACGTCTCCATGATAGGAGCATTATCACAGAGGGTATGTGCGCTGCCATCAGCCAGACAGGAGACAAACGTTCACAGATGCAATGAGAGGATCTATGGTGCCTCCTCACTGCATGTCGTCATCATCCTCCACAAATCTAGCAGCTATAAGGGCCTCCTAAGTGTGCCTGCCTCATCTGGCCAATGTGATTGCCTCATCGCCATCATTGCCTTCGGAAGCCTCCTCACCCCCACCCCCATCGATGTCCTCCTCATCGGAGGAGACGTGCAGCTCCTCTATCTCATCCTCAGTCAGCTCTGCTCCCTGTTGCAGCACCAGGTCGTGAAGGACGCAGCAGGTGACGACGATGCGTGACACCCTCTGTGGACTATATTGCAGGGCTCCACCAGACCTGTCCAGGCACCGGAACCACATTTTCAACATTACAATGGTTGGCTCCACTGAATTGCAAGTTGCAGCATGGGCATTGTTGCACCTTTTCTCTACTGCTTTCTGAGGCTGCCTCACGGGTGTCATCAGTCACATCCTCTGCAGGTAGTCCTTGTCCCCGAGGAGCCAACCCTGCAGCCTCTGTGGCCCCTGGAAGACGTCAGGGATCTGAGACTACATGAAAATACATGAGTCATGGACACTTGCTGGGAATCGTGCGCAGGCCTGCAGGATGCATTTGTGGTGGTTGCACACCAGCTGCACATTCAGCGAGTGGAAGCCCTTGCAGTTGATATAGTTGACCACTTGTTGCCACAGAGATCTAAGTGCCACGTGAGTGCAGTCGATGGCACTCTGCACCTGTGGTAAACCTGAGATCTATGCAAATCCCAGCGTTCTTGCTGCCAGGCTTTCCTGATCCTGGACGATATCACAATGTTGCGTGCCTTGGCGAAGATGGCGTCCATGACCTCATGGATGCATTTGTGGGTGGAGACTTGTGATGTCCCACAGACCTCACCTGTGGAGCCCTGAAAGAAGCCACTGGTGTAGAAATTGAGCGCCGCAGTCACTTTCACGGCCACTGGCAGTGGGTGCCCTCCATGTCCCCATGGTGCCAAATCCTACAGCAGGCGGCATATGTAATCGACCAAGTTCCCTGGATATGTGCAGTCTTCGGCGACACAGGTTCTCAGTCATGTGCAGGAATAACAAGCACTGTCTACAGACCCCGAGTCTAGCTAGGCAACGACCAGCGACAGCTTACTGTAGCTCTTCAGCGGTGTGCGCGGGAACCTCAGCCGCCCCTTCTGCCTGAGGGTGCTGTTTCTCCCTTTGCCCAGCAAGGGACCTCTGTCACCCTCTTCTCCTTCGTCTCTGCTCTCTGTAAACTATGAGGCATACAGCTAGCTCACCAGGCTCCTGATATACTCCACCTGCAGGATGAAAGAGAGAGATGTGTGGGTTAGCTTGGATGTACTAAGAAACTCTCTTGATTAAGTCTGAAGGCCCCTTAATGCATCCCAGAGAGTGCTGGCCACCTGGATGGCCAGAGTTTAGTGCGCTGCATGGCTGCCCGAAACCCCAACCACCTTCACCCTACTCCACCTGACCGATTGGCGGCAGCCTTGCCCATTGGACTGCATGTTGTGCTCTCAGCTCAGGCGCAGGCATTCTCCCAACCCGCACTGCAAGGCTGCGCTGTTCGCTTGAAAACATGGGATAGACCAGTCCAAACCTGAATGCTCACATTGCAAGGGACTGTAAGCACCTACGCCAGTGGCTGCTCCATGGCCAGCTTTCACAAGGAGATTGTACAATGTGCCCAGTCATCCAATTGTTCTACAGTCTACTAAAACCCTCATTAATTTGTAGTCTGTGCTCAAGGGATGGAAAGCTCTGGAACATTTGGTGGCATTTTCATGCCTCTGTGTTGCTTGAGTGGGCAGATAAGCCAGAGTGCCGACTCCACGCATGTCAATGTGGATGCACCTGAACTGTCCCAGCTGCAAAGGAATGGTCATTTTATACAAGGTTTCCCTAATATATGGCCACTTCCCACCACTCCCCCCACCGCGCCGCACATGCCTGTGCACTATCATCAACCGCAGTGTAGCCCTTCCCCCACCACCACCCACCCCCGGCAACTCACCCCAACCACAGTGCAGCCCTTGCCCCAACACCGCACTATTTGCCAGGGGAGAAAAACTGACTTGCCTGCGCCCTCGCCTGAATGCATGGCACCTCAACCTTGAAGTCAAATGGGTGACCCTCGCAAGCGCTTCACAACATTACTGTGCACACACCTCTAACTCACTTTGAGTTCCCCTCGAAGTGTAGCTCGCCAGGTGCACGCTTTATAAATGCTGTTGTGAAATATTTCAGCGTGCAACCATGCCAATGTGCCCAGATGATCCAGCGTGGGGGGATGATTCCAGAGAGCAGGGCTTATAACGATATGCAGATGCATTAAAATGAATTTCCTGACGTGCGGAGGCAGGAAATGCAGCCCACCATTGAAGTTTCTGTTCTATTTTTCTTTACAGATCTAACCTAAACAAGAGGGATCTACAGGATAAATGGCTGAAGGAGGAATAGGACTTCAGAAGAAACCGAGAGGATAAGAACTTAGAGTGGAGAAAGAAGGGGAGATGATGGAAAATTACTCATAGAGAAGAACATAAATGGGGGGGAAAAAACCTTAGAGCAGAAAAAGGAACATTGAGAAAGTTCAGAGTCTTTACAATTAAAATTGGCTGCCTCCAGGGTGTAAATAGCTTCTATTTTTAACTTAATTGGACATCAACAATGCTGCTCTGTCAGAATTTCCAACTCATTAACAGAAAAAAAGTCAGAATATATTCCCGAATCTAAAGCGTTTTGTTTGCAATCCCAAACAAGTGCCGAGTGTGCATTGTACAAGAGTCTGAAAAAGGCCAAAATAGAATACAATGTAGCCCAGGAAGTCATTTGGAGCAGTTCATGTTCCCAAAATGTGATGTGTCACATTAAATCTATCTGTCAGTCACGATTTCCCTTCAGGGTCCATTTACTTGTCAGTAGTGTACAGTTTCTTACAGGTACTTTGAGACATGGATTAGAGTTAATTCATGCCTGCTCCTCAGCTGGTGCAAATGGAGACAGAAAAATCCTTAAGTATTGGCTATTAGGAACATTAGAAGCTGGTGTAAGCTATTCAATCCCTCGAATCTGCTCCGCCATTTAATTAGACCTTGGCCGACTTGTACCTCACCTCCACTTTCCTGGCTTTAATCCATTTCCTTTAATACCTTTACTCAACAAAAATATATCCATCTCAGCTTTGAAAGCCCCAATTGTCCCAGCACCATTGCCATTTGGCAGAGGGGTTTCCAGGTTTCTGCAACCCTTTTTGTGAAAAAGTGCTTCCTGATTTCATTCATGAATGGCCTGGCTTCCATTTTAGGAACTCTACTCCTTGTTCTTGATTTCCTCACCAGAGGAAATACTTTCTCCATGTTACCATATCAAATCCTTTTAACATTTTAAACACCTTGATCTGATCACCCCTTTCTACATGCAATTTCCTGTGCTCAAACGGATACATGCCAAGTTTTGGTTTATTTAACTCTAAACCCTCCCGATGGCATTGTTAAAAAAAACTTGGGAGGCACTCGGCAGTCACAATGCTGCAATATATAATACAGAATTTGATTGAAACATACAAACGTAGAAAACTTATGGTACAAAAGAATGCATTCAGCCCATTGTGACCATGCCAGCCTGAAAACAGATATCCAGCCTGATGAAAGGTCACAGACCTGAAACATTAGGCCGGACTTTTGTTCCCAAGGTGGGTTAGCTTGAGTCAGGAAATTCCCTGGCTTGGCTCACCCACCTCAGGAAAAGGTGCCCTGAATGGCACAATTTTCACTCCAGGGTGGGGTGGGGGGAACAGGTGATCTATGTCGATCATAGGGGCTGCTGAGTCCCAAGGCAGGCTGTTTAAAAGGCCTACCTCTGTTCTCTGGGATTTTATCCCAGATGTTTTGTTAAATATTAGGCCTCCTAGCCCTCACCCCTCGCACTCCATCATCTCCACACCCTTTTCCCATGGCCCATCCATGCTCCCCAACCACCACCATTTGTACTTGCACCCTCCATGCCAACTCACCCAGTATCCACCATGGGAAGACCTCAGGAGCCATGTTAAGATGAAATAAAATAAAGACCTAAATATCTATTACAGCTTTCACCACAACAAGTAAACACTCCCTTTGATGAATGCTCATTCAAAACTTGAAAAGACTCTCAAGTACTTAATCCCCTTTTTAAAACAAACAGACTTATATTCAGAAGCCCACATCAAAGACAGCTAACCCTTTAATAACCTCTTTGAGGTGTCAATTAAATTGTGAACTTACATGCACTCCCTGCCCTCCATGTTGGGATAATTGTAGGTTATGGAAAGCAGCAAATCACTAATAATAGCCCTTGGGATAATGTCAACAAACAGCTATTATAATGACAAGAACAGATTTTTTCAACTCTAAATGACACAGGCAGGTTGTTCTTTTCAAATTTTTAAAGAGTTGGGGATTTAAATAACTTCACAGCTTGAGATTTTTCAACTCTCATGGCACAGGCAGGCTGTTTTTTTATTTTTAAAGGGTTGGGAGTTAAATAGCTTGACAGCTAGACAGTTCTACATACCTTATACAAAAGTTTCTATAGGTATGTGAAGAGAAAAAGACTGGTGAAAACAAATGTAGGTCCCTTACAGTCAGAAACAGGGGAATTTATAATGGGGAACAAGGAAATGGCTGACCAACTAAATACATACTTTGGTTCTGTCTTCACAAAGGAGGACACTAATAACATACCAGAAATGTTGGGGAACACAGGGTTTAGTGAGAGGGAGGAACTGAAATAAATCAGTATTAGTAGGGAAATGGTGTTGGGGAAATTGATGGGATTGAAGGCCGATAAATCCCCGGGGCCTGATAATCTACATCCCAGAGTACTTAAGGAAGTGGCCCTAGAAATAGTGGATGCATTGGTGGTCATCTTCCGAGATTCTATAAACTCTGGAACAGTTCCTACAGATTGGAGGGTAGCTAATGTAACCCCACAATTTAAAAAGGGAGGCAGAAAGAAAACAGGGAATTATAGACCAGTCAGCCTGACGTCGGTAGTGGGGAAAATTCTAGAGTCCATTACAACAGATTTAATAGCTGAGCACTTGGAAAACAGTGGCAGAATCGGACAAGGTCAGCATGGATTTACAAAAGGGAAATCATGCTTGACAAATCTACTGAAATTTTTCGAGGATGTAACTCGTAGAGTTGATGAGGGGGAGCCAGTGGATGTGGTTTATTTGGACTTTCAGAAGGCTTTCAACAAAGTCCCACATAAGAGATTGGCATGTAAAATTAAAGCGCATGGGATTGGGGGTAGTGTATTGAGATGGATAGAAAACTGGTTGGCAGACAGGAAACAAAGAGTAGGAATAAATGGGTCTTTTTCCGAATGGCAGGCAGTGACTAGTGGGGTACCGCAGGGATCGGTGCTGGGACCCCAGTTATTCACAATAGATGTTAATGATTTGGATGAGGGAATTAAATGTAATATCTCCAAATTTGCAGATGACACAAAGCTGGCTGGGAAGGTGAGCTGTGAGGAGGATGCAGAGATGCTTCAGTGTGATTTGGACAAGCTGAGTGAGTGGGCAAATGCATGGCAGATGCAGTATAATGTGGATAAATGTGAGGTTATCCATTTTGGTAGCAAAAACAGGAAGGCAGATTATTATTTGAATGAGGAAGAACTTTTTTACGCAGAGGGTAGTGGGTGTCTGGAATTCGCTGCCCAAGTTGGTGGTAGAGGCAGAAACTCTAAACTCTTTTAAAAAGTACCTGGATCTGCATCTTAAGTGCTGTAAGCTGCAGGGCTATGGGCTGGGTGCAGGAAGGTGGGATTAGAAAGGGCACCTGGGTGTCCTCGGGCTGGCATGGTCAAGATGGGTCGAATGGCCTCCTTCTGTGCTGTAACTTTTCTATGGTTCAATGGCTACAAATTGAGAGAGGGGAATGTGCAACGAGGCCTGGGTGTCGCTGAAGGTAAGCATGCAGGTGCAGCAGGCGGTAAAGAAGGCAAATGGTATGTTGGCCTTCATAGCCAGAGGATTCGAGTGCAGGGACAGGGATGTCTTGCTGCAATTGTACAGGGCCTTGTTGAGACCACACCTGGAATATTGTGTGCAGTTATGGTCTCCTTATCTGAGGAAGGATGTACTTGCTATAGAGGGAGTGCAGTGAAGGTTTACCCAACTGATTCCTGGGATGGTGGGATGAGGAGAGATTGAGTCGATCAGGATTATATTCGCTGGAGTTCAGAAGAATGAGGGGGTGATCTCATAGAAACCTATAAAATTCTAACAGGACTAGACAGGGTATATGCAGGAAGGATGTTCCCAATGGTGGGGGAGTCCAGAACCAGGGGTCACAGTCTGAGGATATGGGGTAGACCATTTAGGGCTGAGATGAGGAGAAATTTCTTCACCCAGAGAGTGGTGAGCCTGTGGAATTCGTTACCACAGAAAATAGTTGAGACCAAAACAATGTATGTTTTCAAGAAGGAGTTAGATATAGCTCTTGGGGTGAAAGGGATCAAAGGGTATGGGGAGAAAGCAGGAGCAGGCTATTGAGTTGCATGATCAGCTATGATCATAATGAATACCGGAGCATGCTCGAAGGGCCGAATGGCCTACGCCTGCTCCTAGTTTCGATGTTTAATGAGCATTTATGTCTCCTCCATAAATATGTGCCTCCCACACTGCAGGATAAGGCCCTTGCTACAGTGAAAATGTGATCTGATTGAACTCAGCACTGGGTTTAAATGGCCTAGCTGAGTTTGGGTTTCCTTCATGAGTCACACCCCACCCTCTTTCCCCTACTGGTGAAAATGGGATCTATCGGAAATCGGGGAAGGACTTTGGGTCCTGGTCCCGTCTGCCAATTTTAAAGGTCCACCAGAATCCGGCCCCTGAACTCTGCCTACAGATGCCTGGTGACTTAGTACTGAGCTCTGCAAGGGCCAACTGAAAATAGCCCTCCAGTCACAAAAACACCTGTCGACCTTTGCTTTGCCACTTGCCTCTAAGTCAATTTTGGATCCAACTTTCCGCTTTCCCTTTATGGCCAGTCTGCCTTGTGGGACAAGTGTGTAAAGAAAGAAATGTCTGCATTTATATAGCAATTTTCATGACTTCAGGATGTCCCAAAGCATTTTATGGCCAATTAATTACTTTTCAAGTACAGTTGCTGTTGTAATATGGAGATACAGCAGCCAATTTGTCCCACAAAGTCCCAGCAAGGCCCCACAAACAACAACGAGGTAACAACTAGGTAGTCTGTTTTGTTGATTTGGCTGGGGGATAAATATTAGCCAGGGCACTAGGGAAATCTGAGCTCAAGGGGCCTTTTATATCCACATGAAATGGGCTTTGGTTTCATGAGTGATCTGAAAGACATTAAACAGGTATAGATGTATGTTAAGACTGGACCAGCATTAAATAAGGAGCAACTGCTTACCAGTGTGTATGTACGTCACTGTTCCAGCAATGATATCTGCCTGAGAAAAGTGGTCAACAATCTGGCTGCCCTTCTGTACCACCCCATTAAATGGTTGCCTTGCAATCATGAACATCAGCTTTTCATCGTCGCTATCAATGTCAGTGGCATAGAGATTCTCTGCTGTAATAGTGACTTCTTCCCCTTCAAGGCAATACAATATGGAGTTCAGGCCAGGCTTCATTGCTGGAGGTTCATCATTCACTGGCAATACCTAGAGTGGAAACACAGAACACTAAAAAAATCTGAGCTGCAACAGAACTGGCTAGCAGTCTCCTGTGCGTTATGTTGGAAACAAGATTAAACTTGACAGGGAGCCAACGTTTCCCATATTCCTGCCAAGTTATCAAAAAAAAAAGTTAATCACTAAACATCAAATGCTATTGCAGCTAACAAATTGATTAGAATGCTATGTTAAACACTTTCCCTGTAGAAAAGTTGAAGATTGATAATTATTTGCAATTAGTTTGCAGTTTAGTTATGTGTAGCAGTCAAATAATCAAAGTATGTTAATCTAATCTGCTATCATGTTCGATTGTGGGACATTAGTACATCAGATGGCTTGGTCTTTGTTAGCATCTCACTCACACTTGACAAGTGAGAAAAAGCCATATGGCCTCAAGCCAGTGATGCAAGACATCAAGGGTGAACAGTTCTGTTCTGGGACCATCAACCTCCCTAACCATTAAAACTTATCAGTTGCATTTTCCTAGGATTCAAAGGCCCATTGTGCAAAGAAAACCAGGTGCTAAAACATTCAGCCTTGTTTCTAAATTAGTGCAGTTTAACTTATGATGTTTAAAAGAAGCAGTCACTTTTCTTCATCTTTGATTCTATAAGCTTAGAATTAAGTTCTGTAATTAGCCTTTGTAGCCATGAAAGTTCTCGTCTTTTATTACCTAGGAATGTGTATTAGTGAATGTGTTATGTTATATTTTTACTGCCTTAACTTTAGCACACCAATTACTTTCAAGCATTGACTTTATATGTATTTTATATAGACTTTGTGTAATTTCTGTAACTTTGTAATTTCTGTAAAGCTATGCACCACTCTGTATTTTTAATTAACGTATACCAAGCACTGGCAGAAACTGCAAAAGCATACAATGCCAAAGCAGGCTTCTCAACCAATAGCAGGGATAATCCAGGAAATTACAGGCCGGTGAGCATAACGTCAGTGGTAGGGAAATTATTGGAGAAGATTCTTCGTGACAGGATTTACCACCATTTGGAAGCAAATGGGCATATTAGTGAGGGGCAGCATGGTTTTGTGAAGGGGAGGTTGTGTCTCACTAACTTGATCGAGTTTTTCGAGGAAGTGACAAAGATGATCGACGATGGAAGGGTAGTGGATGTTATATACATGGATTTCAGTAAGGCCTTTGTCAAGGTCCCTCATGGCAGACTGGTACAGAAGGTAAAGTCGCATGGGATCAAAGGTAAGCTGGCAAGATGGATACAGAATTGGGTTGGTCATAGAAGACAGAGGGTAGCAGTGGAAGGGTGCTTTTCTGAATGGAGAGCTGTGACTAGTGGTGTTCCGCAGGGATCAGTGCTGGGACCTTTGCTGTTTGGAGTATACATAAATGATTTGGAGGAAAATGTAACTGGGCTAATTAGTAAGTTTGCAGACGACACTAAGGTTGGAGAGTTGCAGATAGTGAAGAGGATTGTCAAAGGATACAATGGGATATAGATCGGTTGGAGACTTGGGCGGAGAAATGGCAGATGGAGTTTAATCCGGACAAATATGAGGTAATGCATTTTGGAAGGTCTAATGCAGGTAAGAATTATACAGTAAATGGCAGAACCCTTAAGTGCATCGACGGGCAGAGGGATCTGGGTGTACAGGTCCACAGGTCACTAAAAGTAGCAACGCAGGTGGATAAGGTAGTCAGGAAGGCATATGCCATGCTTGCCTTCATTGGCAGGGGTATTGAGTATAAAAGCTGGGAAGTCATGCTGCAGCTATACAGAACCTTGGTTTAGGCCACACTTGGAATATTGCGTGCAATTCTGGCCGCCACATTACCAGAGGGTGCAGAGGAGGTTTACCAGGATGCTGCCTGGTCTGGAGGTTATTAGCTATGAGGAGAGGTTGGAAAAACTCAGATTGTTCTCACTAGAGCGACGGAGATTGAGGGGCGACTTGATAGAAGTTTACAAAATTATGAGATGCATGGACAGAGTTGCTAGTCAGAAGCTTTTTCCCAGGGTGGAAGAGTCAATTACTAGGGGACATAGATTTAAGGTGAGAGGAGAAAACTTTAGAGGAGATGTGCGGGGCAAGTTTTTTACACAGAGGGTAGTGAGTGTCTGGAATTCACTGCCAGAGGAGGTGGTAGAAGCAGGTACGATAGTGGTGTTTAAGAGGCAGCTTGACAAATACATGAGTAGGATGGGATTAGAGGGACACAGACCCTGGAAGTGCAAAATGTTTTAGTTTGACAGGCAATTTGATCGGCGTAGGCTTGGAGGGCTGAAGGGCCTGTTCTTGTGTTGTACTTTTCTTTGTTCTTTTATTCAGAACACTTTAATAAATGCATGTTTTAGTGAGAATTCTACAGGACATACAATACCGATGCTTATAGATCAATTGGACATCTGGAACAAAGATCCGGTGTTCCTGGACATGTTCTCTTATCTCAAATAAGCAGACATCAAAACCATCCTAAAGCCCCCATTAACTTAGAAGAAAGTCGTAAAATTTAATGAAATGACAGAAAAGTTATAATGAGAGGGACAGTCCCATGAATAATTGACATCTTAGTGGGCCAATCAGGCGACAAAGGAAAGTGACATCAATAGACGACCATCACCCTTGAGAAACCAATCAGAAACTGATCATGCGCCACCTAAACACACGAGCCAATCAGGAATCAGTAACATTCCCAATCATGCATACGGGTTGTGGTTTGGAAAGAGTTAAAAAGCACCAGCTTTGAGCTACCACGCATGCTAAAGTTGAAACTGAAGGCTGCTCGTCAGTTGAAAGCAGAAGACCAGAGCACTCCAGAGAGAGAGAGAGAAGCAAGAACTGCATTGAGCCAGTAAAGTCGCTGCCTAACTTTGTTAAGAGTATTTTTTTTTGCGTAATAAATGTTTCCTGAGTTACATCACTAAATTGTCTCCTATTGCCTGAATGGTTAAAGTCTCAAAAGAACAAGTTAATATTGAGTAAGTGGATTTGGAGGTTAAACACCCCCCCCAAAAAACTAACAATCCTGACTTTAGTGTAAAATGAGTGGCAGGCCGTTTTACACCTCTCCACGTTTTGTTCTAATTGGCTTCAAAGTAATAAATTTAATTGCTTTACACTATCACACAAAATCATATTCAACCCCACTGACTACTCTTTAAATAAATTTTAGTCTGATTGATAATTATTTTTAATATTAATGACGCTGGCACTTCCAGTACTGTGAAGTTACCATTCAAATCAGTTTGAATGGGAGAAGCAGATGCCGACAGGATTATTAAAAGGAAAGGATACTCAGGAGAATATTACTTTGCAATTATTTTGTTGTAATAATGGGGAAAATTGTTGAGAAGGGTTTTCTGTCTGTAAAAGATATGCACCTTTTTATTCATCTATGTGAACTGTGGAAATCCCTCATGTACTGGCACAGAAGATACCATAAGCCTCTGGAGTAGAGGTCTTTTAATTTGTTTTAATAGCCGTTTTAGTCATATGCCTCTGTTTTATTTTCTTCCCCAAGATGTGGCTGCAGTGGCTAGGGCACTTTACTATGCTGAGGCCCTAATCATGTCTGCCAAATGACCATAGATGTCATAGGGATTGTTCTCCTTAGAACAGAGAAGGTGAAGGAGAAATTGAATAAAGGGGTTCAAAATCATGAAGGATTTTCATCGTGTAAATAAGGAGAAAAAGTTTCCATTGGCAGGAGAGTGACTAACCAGAGAACTCAAATTTAAGAACATTGGCAAATAAAAAGGCCAAGGAGAAATGAAGAGAATTTATTTTATGTAGAGAACTGTCATAATCCAGAAAGTGCTGGTGGAAGCAGATTCAATAGGAACTTACAAAAGGGAATTGGATATGTTCTCATGGGGGAATAAATTGCAGGGCAATGCGAGAAGCACAGGAAAGTGGAACTAACTAGTAGCTCTTTCAAAGAGTTGGTAAAGGCATGATGGGTTAAATGTTCTGCTGCATGATTCTGTGTGTATCCCCTTCCTGCCATGTATAAGCACATTCGACATCTCACCCGATCCCCATTGAGGAATTTTCTTCTGCACTTTAAAGTCACTCCCGATCTCTAACAAAAGAACAAGTGGTTATTTAACCCTTATCATACCTTAGATAAAATAACTTGTTCAGACAAGTCAAATGAAGGAGAGACTCTGGAATTCCCATACCTGGGCAGCCACCTCTCTCAAATCGTCACCATTGACAAGGAGATACAAGACTAAATTAGCTGTGCCAGCTCAGCCTTCTACAAACTCTGGTAGTGAGTGTTTGACAACAAAGACCTCTGCAAGTCAACAAAAGTCCTAGTGTACAGGCCAGTTGTCATCACCACACTCCTGTACTGCAGTGAGGCCTGGACTGCGGATCAGTGACACATAACAGCGCCAGAGAAATTCCATCAGCAATACTTCCGCCGCATCTTCCGGATGCAATGGGAGAACCATCAAACAAACACTAGTGTCCTTCTTGAAGCCAGCTTCACAAGCCTTCAGGCTAAGCTCTTGTAAAATAAACTACAATGAAGACTGCTCTGCTGCGCGGGCTGAACTCCATTTTTGACGACATAGTTGGCCTCTAACAGTGTCAAGTCAAGAGGGGTGCAAGCAGCTCAAACTCACTCCAGCTTCCCCTTCTCCTCAAAGAGTCAGCCAGGGGCCATTAGGCCTCCATAGGGAGGAGGACCAGCAGCTCAACACCCTGAAACCATCCATCCAGGTGACTCCGAGAATGTCCAGTCGATCCGAATCCCCTCTTCTTGTGATGCCCGCAGCTCCAGCTCCACAGGCCGAGGAGGGTGCAGCTGGCCCACAGCAGAACATCCAAAGCAGGCCGGGGTCCTCCAAGTCTTGGCCCTGCAGAGGACAGTCGCCAAGGTCATGAGACAACATGCTGCGTCCACCTCTGCTGTGGATGTCCAGAGAGCACCAGGGTGTAGCAGCCAGACTGCTGCAGTCTGAGGCCGCCGCACGGGTGTCATCAGCCACCTCCTCTATAGTAGCCCTTGTACATTAGGAGCCATCCCTGCAGCCTCTATGGACCCTGGAAGATGTCAGGGATCTGAGACCTGTTAAGGATGTAGGAGTCGTGGAAGCTCCCTGGGAATCATGTGCAGACCTGTAGGATGTGCTTATGTTGGTCACACACCAGCTGACTATTCAGTGAGTTGAAGCCCTTGCAGTTGACATAGTTGACTGCTTGTTGCCATGGAGATCTGAGCGCCACGAGTGCAGTCAATGGCACCCTGCATCTGTGGAAAACCTGAGATCTGCACAAATCCCAGCGCTCTTGCATCCTGGCTTTCCTGATCCCGGTCAAAATACACAAAGTTCTGTGCCTTTGCAAAGATAGCGTCCGTGACCTCCTGGATACACTTGTGTATGGAAGCTTATGAGATCCATAAAGGTCACCTGTGGAGCCCTGGAAGGAGCCACTGGCATAAAAATCAAGCACCACGGTCACTTTCACAGCCACTGCCAGTGGTTGCCCTCCATGTCCCCTTGCCACCAAATCCTGCAGCAGCTGGCATATGTGGTCGACCAGTTCCCTAGATATGCAGCGACACTGGTTCTCAGTCATCTGCAGGAATGACAGGCGCGGTCAATAGACCCTGGGTCTAGCGAAGCGCCTATGAGCAACGGGTCTCCGTGGATCTTCAGCTGCATGCACAGCAGGCCCTGCTGCCCCTTCATCTTGAGGGAGGTGTTTCTTGCTTTGCCAAGACAAGACACTGCACTCTTTTTCTTCTCTGTTCCTTGTAAGCCATGAGGCACACCGCTAGATCAACAGGCTCCATGATCCTGATGTTATCCTCCTGCAAGATCAAAGAAAGAGCTCTGAAGAAGAGTCATACGGACTTGAAACGTTAACTCTGTCTTTCTCTCCACAGATGCTGTCAGACCTGCTGAGTTTTTCCAGCATTTTTTGTTTTTGTATCAAAGAGAAAGTATATAGATAAAGGGGAACCAGTAGATGTAATATATTTGGATTTCCAAAAGACATTTGATAAGGTACCACACATAAGGCTACTTAATAAGATAAGAGCCCATGGTGTTGGAGGTAGTATAGGAGCATGGATAGAGGATTAGCTAACTAATGGAAGACAGAGAATTGGGATAAGGGGGGTATTTTCAGGATGGCAAACTGTAACTAGTGGAGTGCCACAGGGATCAGTGCTGAGGCCACAATTATTTACAATATACATCAATGACTTGGATGAAGGAAGTGAATGTACTATTGGCAAATTTGTGGATGACACAAAAATAGATGGGAAGGCAAGTGGTGAGGATGACACAAAGAGACAGGTTAAGTGAGTGGACAAAAACATGGCAGACAGAATATATTGTGGGAAAATGTGAGGTTATGTACTTTGGCAGGAAGAATAGAGGAGCTGAATATTGTTTAAATGGAGAAAGACCGCAGAAAGTTGCAGCACAGAGGGATTTGGGGGTCATCGTACATGAATCTCAAAGGGCTAGCATGCAAGTTCAGCAGGTAATAGGGAAGGCAAATGAAATGTTGGCCTTTATTTCAAAGGGAATGGAGTAGAAAAATAGGAAAGTCTTGCTAAAACTATACAAGGCACTAGTTAGACCACACCTAGAATACTGTGAACAGTTTTGGTCCCCTTATCTAGGGAAAGATATATTGGCATTGGAGGCAGTCCAGAGAAGGTTCACTAGGTTGATCCCGGGTATGGAGGGATTTTCTTTTGAGGAGAGGTTGAGTCAGTTGGGCCTGTACTCATTGGAGTTTAGAAGAATGAGAGGTGACCTTATTGAAACATATATGATTCTTAGGGGGCTTGACAGGGTAGATGCTGAGAGGTTGTTTCCCCTTGTGGGAGAGTCTAGGACCAGAGGGCATAATCTCAGAGTAAGGGTTCTCCCGTTTTAGACAGAGTTAAGGAGAAAGTTATTCTCTGAGAGGGTAGTGAATCTGTGGAATTCTTTACTGCAGAGGGCTGTAGAGGCTGGGTTGTTAAGTATATTCAAGGCTGAGATAGACAGATTTTTAATCATTAAGGGAATCAAGGGTTATGGGGAAAAAGCAGGAAAGTGGAGTTGAGGATTATCAGATCAGCTATGATCATATTGAATGGCAGAGCAGACTCGGTGGGCCAAATGGCCTACTTTTGCTCCTACATCTTATGGTCTTATATGTGTCCTAAAAACCTCTCTTGGTTAAGTATGAAGGCCTCTTCATGCATTCAGAAGAGTGCTGGCCAACACTTGGATGGTGCACTTTTTGGCTGTTCAAAACCCCACCTACCTCACCAATTGGCTGCAGCTTCGGCCACTGGAT
This sequence comes from Cetorhinus maximus, assembly GCF_964194155.1. NCBI lineage: Eukaryota > Metazoa > Chordata > Chondrichthyes > Lamniformes > Cetorhinidae > Cetorhinus > Cetorhinus maximus. The sequence goes on along the minus strand of NC_135880.1, from coordinate 154,056,693 downwards.
GGCATGCTGTGCTCTCAGCCCAGGTGCAGCCATTCTCCATACCTGCTTTGCAAGGCTGCGTTGTTAGCTTGAACTATGAGGGATACTGGTCCAAATCTTAATAAAGACATTGCAAGGGGCTGTGAGCAACACCACCAGTGACTGTGCCATGGCCACCTTTTGCAAGGAGATTCTACAACTTGCCCAGTCGGCCAATTGTTCTGCTGCCCCCTAAAATGCTCATTAATTGGCAGGCTGCACCTGAGAGGTGAAAATTTCTGGGGCATTTGGTGGCACTTTCATGCTTTTGCGTTGCTTGATTGGGCAGAAAAGCTTCAGAGGCCCAATTCCAAGCATGTCAATGGAGTTGCTGCTGAGCGGTATCACCTGCGGAAGAATGATCACTTTTGACAATCTTTTCCAAGTGCATGGCAGCTTTCTTCACCACCCCCCTCAGCCCCGCACATGCTTGCGTATTTCCTTCAGTCTGTGCTGCCTTGCTCATCCTGCTCCCTGGCATGTGCTTGTGTACATCCTTCAATCTGTGCTGCTTTGCCCCTGCACTCCCCCTGCCTCCAGCCTCACCCGCACTGGAGCCCTTTCCCAAAAGTGATTTGCCTGTGCCTGCCCACCTCAAAGACACATTGCCTCTTCCTTGATGTCCTACAGGATGCTGGCAAGCGATGCACAAGTTAGGTGCGCTCACCTCCGAGTTCCCCTCAAAGTTCAGCTCACCAGGTGCATGACTTTTAAAGGCAGTCGTGAAGCACGCTGTTCTGATGTCACACCAACATGGGCGGTAAATTTGATGTGGGTGGATATTTCCGGGGATCAGGACTTATAATGTGATGCTAAAATATTGAAATTAGGTTCCTGATGTGTGATGACAGGCCTGCCGTTGACGGATGGAGGAGACAATTGCAAACTGGTTTAATGATGGCGTGAAACCAATTTTTGGCCTTCTTGGCATATTGTTTGCTCATACTCGCCATGACACCTTCCACCAACAGGACTGAATGATTCCGCCCTTTGTATCCTTCTCACAACTTGTTTTCTTACCTATCTTTGTAACATCAGCAAATTTGGCTACAATACAGTCAGTCTCTTCATCCAAGTCATTAACATAGATCATAAATGGTTGAGGCCTCAGCACTGATCTCTGCGGCACTCCATTAGTTACAGTTTGCCAACCTGTAAAAGAGCCATTATCCCAACTCTTTGTTTCCTGTCAGCTAGCCAATCCTGTATCCCTGCTAATATATCACCCCAACACCATAAATTCTTATCCTGTGGCACTGTGTTGAATGTCTTTTGGAAATCCAAATACACTACATCTACTGGTTCCCCTTTACCACCCTGTTTATTACATCCTCAAAGAACTCTAATAAATTTGTCAAATATGATTTCTCTTTCACAAAACCATGTTAACTCTGCCTGATTGTATTAGGATTTTCTAAAAGTGCTGCTACAAGCTCTTTAATAATGGATTCTAGTAATTTTTTCCTGACAAATGTTAGACTAAAAGGCTTTCTATTTTCTATCTCCCTCTTTTCTTAAATAGAGATATTACATTTGAGGTTTTCCAATCCGCTGGGGCCTTTCCAGATTTTTTGAAAATTACAACCAACGCATTCACTATCTCTGCAAACACTTCCTTTAAGTCCCATTAATTTTCCAGCAAAGTTGAAACCCATCAAATAAAAGGGTCAGTGGCAGCATGGATACAAATGGGATAAGTGACAGGAGACAGAAAGCCATGGTGGATGGTTGTTTTTCAGACTGGAGAAGGTTATACAGAGGTATTCCCCAGGGGTCATTACTAGTGTTGGGAGCATGTTGGTCACAGAACAGTGTTCCTTGAAGAAGTCTTCAGTAGATTAACTGTAAGTTTCTATTAACAAGTAGAACTATTTACACATGTAGAGTAAAGGGTACAGGCTAGGCGCTATCTTCATGCTTCAGGCTTAACCAGTCTCTGCTCAACACTACACTGACACCTGGTTCTGGGTCATGGTTGTTCTTACATCACTGTGCGGCTGATATTGTACTCAGTCCCACATTAACCCTGTATGTGCCAGACCCTTATACTACACCTCCCCCCAAATCTTTATTCAATGTATATGGAGTTACACTAGTTTACTTCATGTCTTACATTGTTATCAGTCTCATACATTTTCATTGTTGTTACCACATTATTGCTATTACTGCATTATTGCTATTACTGTATTAAATGTTAAATAAGTGGAAGTGATGGCATAGTTGTATTTTCACTGGACTTGTATTCCAGAGACCCAGGGTAATGCTCCAGGGACCTGGGATCGAATCTTGCTACGGAAGATAGTGAAATTTGAATTCAATAAAAAATTTGGAATTAAAAGTCTAATGACGACCATGAAACCATTGCTGATTGTCGTAAAAACCCACTAACTCACTAATGTCCTTTAGGGAAGGAATCTGCCGTCCTTACCTGGTCTGGCCTACATGTGACTCCAGACCCATTGCAATGTGGTTGACTCTTAAATGCCCTCTGAACAAGGGCAATTAGGGATGGGCAATAAATGCTGGCCTAGCAATAGACACCCACATCCCACAAACAAATTAAGAAAAAAAAAGCGCATTATTACAAGATTCTCACTGCCATATCTCTCCCCTTCAAGTCCTTGAATTTACCAATTCAGGGAGCCTGGAGGCCCTATAACCTTTCCATGTCTCGTTTGCTGTTCTGTCGGAGGGGTGGTAGGCTCTGTTGATTCTGGTTTTTGATGTTGGCTTGGACACTGGACTTCATTTTGGCTATTCTTTCATTCTTTTTTCCCATTCCTTTGTGTTGAGCTGCACTTGGTGGGTTCAGCTGTTGTGTTGATCAGTGGTTGCTGCAACTGTAAATTGTTTCTTGTGGGATGGGCAAATATTGTATTCATCTCTTTGGTGCTTCTTTCACTTCTTTTGTTGTGTGGGCCATCTCGATAGATCTGGACATTTACGTTTCAACAATGAAACTTCATTCACACCTGTTCACAATTTTAGCTAAATTTTTGATTACTTTTTTCTCTTCCAGTTGTTTTTGCAGCATACAAGTCTTTTCATTTGGCTCAGCAACTACTCTGGTAGGCTAAGTTGTCTTCATCTCAGAGTTATTTGTGCAACTCTTATATAAGTTTGACAACTTTGCCTGGGCATTCAGTCCTGTTCAGAATGTTTCTTGCTTGGTCACTGACTGGTGTTTAGACTCTGTTCATTTGTTAGATCCTCAAGGTGTTTCTTAGAATTTTCTGTGCCTGCTTTAAAAGTCTGGATTTGCTTTTTCATACCAAGCATCTCGTCCATCATGTTGTTCAGATTGGATCTAAGTTCAGCAATTTCAAGTGTTTTGGTTATTAATTCTGCATTCAAGCAACTGTTTTGATTCTTCAGCAATTCCTTCTCCTGTTCAAGAAATTTCTCATGATGCTTATTTGAAGTTCATCAAATTTTAATTTAATCTTTGTTGAATTTGTTTGTAAAAGTTCATCAGTTAAGCATTCCAAGTTCCCTTTCAGTGTTCCACTTCCTGTGAGTGACACTCTAGTGTCCTGACTAGTTCTCATTTTTCCTTAACAAACTAATCTTTCGTGCTTGTAAGTTGCTTTTCTAGTACGATCAGTCTTTCCTTGGCAGAGTATAATTCCTCTGTGCCATCCTTCAAGCTCACATTCTGTAACTGTACTCCTGCCAATTGATTTTGAGGCACCTCATGCTCTTTTGTGAGAACTTCCAACTCCACTTGCCATTCTATGTTCTTGATTTCATCTCTTCATATATATTTGGAAATGTAATATTTTCCAAGGTTCCTTCAAAAAGTGCAACTGTTTTCTTCAGTGCTGCAGTCTCTTTCTTATACCTCTGAGCCTCCTCCTGGAGGAGGAACATTCCTGAATCTTCTCTGCCAACTGTTTCTTCAGCTCTTTCAGAGTGGCATTAAATTCATTTTGTTTCACTTTGTAATGTTCCCGAGGAACAAACTCTGACTTAAGGGATCCCTGTAACGTGTGAAGGACCTTTAACAGGTTTTGCTTTTCATTGTGAAGCTCAATAACTTCATCGGGTTTTCTTGTAATTTAACACTGTCTTATTGAGCGTGTTCTGCTGTTACACCATTCTGCTGTTCAAGGTAGTCTTAACTCTTCAGCGACATGATGGAATAATGTACTGTTTTTTAATTTGATCCTGAAGGACAATTAGCTGCTCTTTCAACTGTTCAGCTCTTACCTTCTCACTCTGCATTTCAGTGTATTGCTTTGTCACTTCTGACAGCTCCAACACAGCTTTTTCTGAAGTAACATTCTGAGTTTTCCCAACTCCTGCTTCGATTTGCCAACCGTGGAATTGAAGGTCATTATTTCCTCCTGGTACCTTGGTGACATCTCGGAGGTTTGTTTGTTCAGATTGCAAACACTTTGGCTCATTGAAGACTTTAGTTTATTGTGTATTTTCAAAGATATATACTCAGTTGAATTTTGCATTTCAAATCTTCCAGTTCAACTTTGATACGGACATTTTCTGATTTTACTTCTGCTTTTCCTTGCTCCACTTGCCGCTGGGCTTTATCCTTGTTGTTCACTGCCAGCTGCAAGTACAGGTTTGGAAATATATCAGGGTCTTTAAAAAGGTATCCCTTTATGACTTCTGGCAAGTTCCCTGCCTCTCTGGCACCCTCCTGTGATTTATTAAGGTATTGTCTTTTATCATGTCATCATTTTGCTGGAGGTTTTCAATGGCTCTTTTTAAGCTCTGTACTCTCCTCAACTTGAAAATTAAAATATTCGTAAAGAGTTCCTCGAGCCTGGTTAAGGGTTCATCAATGCCATGCATTAGGATTATGAGATTTGCAAGATCACCAAACCAGTATAAAAATGCAGTAATCACGGCTTCCTCTGACTTTTTTTTACTGAGACCTGACACACTCCAGTAATGTAAAAAATCACTTTTCAAGGATGCCACATATCCAAGAGCCAAATCCAATGGGAAGAGTCCAAACTGATCTGGTAAGTTTTTAATTTTGCTCCACGGTCATTTAATATTATGTAGTTACAGCTTTAAATGTTGTTACCCTTTTAAGAATAGCTGTGCAGTAACCATTTTTTTTCAAACTTTTAACTCTACAGGAAAGCTTAAAAACAAGAAGTTTGAGAAATGTCAGGGGTTTTAAAATTGGAGAATTGTGCTGGAAGGTGATTTCATTTCTTTGCTCTGCCTTCAGTCTTTTAAAGTTTCTTTGGGGCTTTTCCCAGTTTTCATGATGGTGGCTCTGAGACAAAGGGAATTCCTGCACTTGCTGGTTTTGGCATGCTCCGTAAAATGGTCACAGAATCACAGAATTTTAACAGCACAGAAGGAGGCCATTCAGCCCATTGTATCTGCACCAGCTTTCCAAATGACCTAGTGCCATTGCCCTGCCTTTTCCCCATACCCTTGCACATTGTTTCTATTAAAATAATAACCTAATGTCCTCATGAATGCCTCGACCACACATCCAGGCAATGCATTCAAGACCCAAGCCACTAGTTGTGTGAAAAAGCTTTTTCTCACGTCACATATGCTTCTTTTGCATGATGGTGATGGTGCACTTCTTGAAGAAGACTCTTAGCAATGGCTGCCTGGATCAGCTGTGTGCCAACTTCTTTTGTTCTGCGGCTTGCTATAGGAAATAACGAGGCGTTCAAATTTAAAGTTATGCTTGTTGTTTTCCAAGCTGGATAGTCATGAAGTTCCCAAGAGCTTTAAATAATTAATTCTTTTTTCTTATCTCGTGAATTCGGAGACCACATTTTGGGTCTCCAACTGGTGACCTGGAATTTAGCAATGGGCTTTCCTTCAGTGGCGCCTCTGGCACGAATTAGGTAAAGGATTCTCAGGTCTAGCTGCAGCCTGGAACTTTAAAAGACTTAGCTTACACTTGCAAGCTCAGCGAACTCTGTTCTCTGAGGCTGGACTTCCAAGGGAGATTCAATGGAGTCTTCTGCTGCAGTAAAATTTCTGCCTGCAGCTTCCAGGCCTTTTCTCTGGAGCATTTTCTGGCAGATTTTCTTTGTGTTTCAGCTCCTGTTGCGAGCTTCTCTCGGGTGTCAGAATTTTCACTGAAATTTTTTCTTAGTCCTCCAGAATCTAAGCTTGTTTCAACATTTTAGCAAGGTTGAGAGCTTTAATCCCCAGCTGCCACCATGTTGGGAGGGTGTAGGTTACAGAACGGTGTCTCTTGAAGGAGTCTTTGTAGCCTTCAGCAGGTTAACTGTAAGTCTTAATTCACAGGTAGAACTATTTCCATATGTACAGTAAAGGGTACAGGCTAGGAGCTATCTCTATACTTAGGTCTTAACCCATCTCTGCTCAACACCACAGTGACCCTGGGTTTGGGTCATGCGCCTTTTTACAGCACTGTGTGGGCGGTACTGTACACAGTCCCATGTTAACCCTGTATGTGCCAGACCCTTACACTACAACTGGGAACACTGCTTGTGTTGATATTGGACTTGTGTGCACAATGTAAAACCTTGCTGATGAATGAAACTTGGAAGTGTTGGGGACTGTAGAGGATAGTGATAAACTTAACAAAGATACAGACAAGCTGGTGGAATAGGCAGTTGTGTGGCAGATGAAATTTAATACAGAGAGATGTAAAATAATACATTTTGATAGGAAGAAGGTGAGACAATATAAAGTAAAGGATATAATACTAAAATGGGTGCAGGAGCAGAGGGACCTGGGGTATATGTACACAAACCATTGAAGCTGCAGGACAGGTTGAGAAAATGGTTAAAAAGACACAGGAATCCCAGGCCTCAAATAGTAGCATAGAGTGCAAAAGCAAACAAGTTATGATGCACCTTTATAAAACACTGGTTTGGCAACAATTCTGGGCAATGCACTTTAGAAAGGATGTGAAGGATTTTGAGAGGGTGCAGAAGAGATTTATTAGAATAGTTCCAGGGTGAGAGACTATGGGCGGAATTTTCCTTGCCTGTTGGCGTCAGGCATGTTTGGCGGAATGAGTGGACAATATGGCAAGAAGTCCAAAAATCAGTTTCATGACGTCATGAATCCAATTTGCAATCATCCGCTCTGTCCATCAATGGTGGGACGCATTTCCTGCTGTTGGATGTCAGGACCTTCATTGTAATACATCTGCATATCATTGTAACACCAGCTTGCCAGAATCATCCGCCCACACTGGATCATCCGAGCATGTTGGTGTTTCACAATTGTACATGAGTGACAGCACTCGCAGTCATCAGCACCAGGCTTCGCAAACAGCACCACATCACTTTTAGAGGGGCTCACGGGTAGGTCTCTATCTACCAGATCAGTGATATGTGGGTGGCTTTTCAACAGCTGCAGGGCTAGGGCTTGCTTGGGGAAGGGGGAGAAGTGGCCTCAGGCAAGGGAAGAGGCTGCAGGACAAAGGCTGTACTGGGGAAGCGGCGTAACCCAGTGTGCAAATGGGGGCACAAGTTGATCTGTGCAAATAGCCTCAAGATGGTGAGGGCTGAGGAGGCAGTCTCCACAGGAGATCAGGCCAGATGGACATATGAGGGAGTGTGAGAGAGAGTAAGTGGTGATGTCCCTTGAGACAGCAGTGAGTGAGTTGCTAGTTAAAGTGTGATGGGCTTGAGTGTGAGAGTTTAGGGTGATGAGGTGGTTGCCATACTCTGGCAGCACGGTTGAGATCATTCATCCTGTTTCTGCATTGGATGACCAACCTCTTCAGTGCAGCATTGGCACTGATCACCACTATCATCGCCTACCAAGCTGGAGTGGTAATGTTGCAGCCCCTCCTGCAGCCAGAGCCGGGGTAGAGGACATCCATGGCATCCAAAAGGCTCTCAAGGGACGCATCACTAAACCTGGGGCTGCAGTCTTCTTGCCTTTCAGGGCCATGCCTTCTGTGTAGCAGTCCTGGACTGGAAGCAGTGAGAGGTGTGCGCACGACTGAACGTGATGAAGCAGTGAAATGACGGCGTGGTGGGCGATCGGAGCCAGTCTGGCAGTGAAACGGCGTGTTCCCTGGGAATGCATGATTAATGAGGCAGGATGGGGACAATACAGCATGAGAAGCCGCCATTGCGGTCAGCGGGTAGAACATTCTTTTCCCTGCCCACTACCGCACTTAGTGCAAATCTGGGACAATTCCGCCTTATAGTTTCTTAGATAGATTGGAAAATCTGGGTTCTTCGTTCAACATTCCAGATGTGTCTCAGCAAAAAGTGCCTGAATCACAAGATTTTCACTCTAGGAGGGGCTGGGTGTAGAACGAAGTTGGGCCTGCCAACTCCGGAGGCAGATACTAGGAAGACATGGTAGGCAACTGCCAAGGCAGGCTAGTTAGAAGGCCCTGACTTAGAATTATATTGTCATTCCTTCACTGTTGCTGGCTTAAAATCTGGGAACTCTCTTTCTTCCAGCACTGTGGGTGTACCTGCACCAGATGGACTATAGCAGTTCAAGAAGGCGGTACGCTGTCACCTTCTTAAAGACAATTAGGGATGAACAAAAAAATGCAGGCTCAGCCAGTGACGTCCACAATCCATAAAAAGAATAGAAAAAATGTAGGAAGGAAGAAAAAAATCGTTCCCATTACTTCATGTCAAATGATATTTTTTAGAGACATACTGGTATCAAGAAAAACTTTTTTTTCAACATGTAAATTAATCTGGTAATATCAGTCATATATATTTTGGTTGTGTTAACAGTAAAAATAAATATGCAACCCAACCTGTTAAATTTTAGGTGTTGATATTGGTTTAGTCAGAGTATATTCTTGGAAATTATGAATATGTACCATTCAACATTTTAAGGTATAAGTTTTTTTTAAGTGTATTAAATTGTGAGAGCTGAGCATTCTGTTACACTGCCCTCTCTGTTGAGGAGATTTAAATAAAACCTTCAACATGGCTGCTAACTGTTGAGCGTATGTGGGTCTATACTTTGCACCATAGACACTCGCTCCTTCCATTTTCTAACGCATGCCCCGGTCCCTCCGAACCATATCTCCAGTACCTTCAGGCCATCAGTAACGGTGATGGGGACAAATGATCAGTCAGCCCAGTTCCCAAAGAACATGGCTTCGCTCTTCCCACGGTTTACTTTGGCTCCTGAGGCCAGTTCGAACTGGTCGCAGATGTGGATCAGTCTTCGGTTCTGTCTCCACAAAGGGGGACACAAATAACATACCAGAACTGTTGGGGAACACAGGGTTTAGTGAGAGGGAGGAACTGAAAGAAATCAGTATTAGTAGGGAAATGGTGTTGGGGAAATTGATGGGATTGAAGGCCGATAAATCCCCAGGGTCTGATAATCTACATCCCAGAATACTTAAAGAAATGGCTCTAGAAATAGTGGATGTATTGGTGGTCATCTTCCGAGATTCTATAGACTCTGGAACAGTTCCTACAGATTGGAGGGTAGCTAATGTAACCTCACTATTTAAAAAGGGAGGTAGAGAGAAAACAGGAAATTATAGACCAGTCAGCCTGACGTCGGTAAAAGTGGGGAAAATTCTAGAGTCCATTATAAATGATTTAATAGCTGAGCACTTGGAAAACAGTGGCAGAATCGGACAGTCAGCATGGATTTACAAATCATGCTTGACAAATCTACTGGAATTTTTCGAGGATGTAACTAGTAGAGTTGGTGAGGGGGAGCATGACGGATATGGTTTATTTGGACTTTCTGAAGGCTTTCAACAAAGTCCCACATAAGAGATTGGCGTGTAAAATTAAAGCACATGGGATTGGGGGTAGATTGAGATGGATAGAAAACTGGTTGGCAGACAGGAAACAAAGAGTAGGAATAAATGGGTCCTTTTCCCGAATGGCAGGCAGTAGGGTACCGCAGGGATCGGTGCTGGGATCCCAGATATTCACAATATATATTAATGATTTAGATGAGGGAACTAAATGTAATATCTCTAAATTTGCAGATGACACAAAGCTGGGTGGGAGAGTGAGCTGTGAGGAGGATGCAGAGATGCTTCAGTGTGATTTGGACAAGCTGAGTGAGTGGGCAAATGCATGGCAGATGGAGTATAATGTGGATAAATGTGAGGTTATCCACTTTGGTAGCAAAAGCAGGAAGGCAGATTATTATCTGAATGGCCTTAAATTGAGAGAGGGGAATGTGCAACGAGACCTGGGTGTCCTTGTACACCAGTCGCTGAAGGTAAGCATGCAGATGCAGCAGGCGGTAAAGAAGGCAAACGGTATGTTGGCCTTCAAAGCAAGAAGATTCGAGTGCAGGAGCAGGGATGTCTTGCTGCAATTATACAGGGCCTTGGTGAGACCACACCTGGAATATTGTGTGCAGTTTTGATCTCCTTATCTGAGGAAGGATGTTCTTGCTATAGAGGGAGTGCAGCGAAGGTTTACCAGGCTGATTCCTGGGTTGGCGGGACTGACATATGAGGAGATATTGAGTTGTTTAGGATTATATTCACTGGAGTTCAGAAGAATGAGAGGGGATCTCATAGAAACCTATAAAATTCTAACAGGACTAGACAGGGTAGATGCAGGAAGGATGTTCCCAATAGTGGGGGAGTCCAGAACCAGGGGTCATAGTCTGAGGATATGGGGTAGACCATTTAGGACTGAGATGAGGAGAAATTTCTTCACCCAGAGAGTGGTGAGCCTGTGGAATTCGCTACCACAGAAAGTAGTTGAGGCCAAAACATTGTATGTTTTCAAGAAGGAGTTAGATATAGCTCTTGGGGCGAAAGGGGTCAAAGGATATGGGGAGAAAGTGGGAGCAGGCTATTGAGTTGGATGATCAGCCATGATCATAATGAATGGCGGAGCAGGCTCGAAGGGCCAAATGGCCTACTCCTGCTCCTATTTTCTATGTTTCTATTTTCTGATCACAGGTTCACTGAAACCCAACACTTAGCCAACCTGGAGTAGGTGCAAAGAAGATTCATGGAAGCCGGCGCATGATTAAAGAAGGAGAAATGTACATTCCAAGCACCAGAAGTTACTTACCTGCGTGATAGGGTGGACGTCATGAGTTTGCATCCAGTAGAAGAGAAAGCTAGGGCAATCAAAGATGTGCCTTCACCGTCCAGTGTAACCGAACTGAAGTCTTTCCTGGTATGGTCAACTACTATAGCCGCCTCTTGCCAAACTCATCAACAGTGTTAGCTCCATTGCATTTATTGTTAAAAAAGAATCACTGTTGGCCGTGGGATTCACAACAGGGAGCAGCTATTGTGAAAGTAAAGAAACTGTTGCATTTGTTGTGTTTATTGGTACACTATGATCCATCAAAAGAGTTGGTATTAACATGTGATACCTGTGCTTCTGGTGTGGGAGCTGTGTTATCACATAGAATGGAAGGTGGATCAAAAGGCCCATTGGCTATGTATCAAGTATCCTCTCCACAGCCAAGGAGGGTTATTCCCAGCTGGAAAAGGAATTTTTATCGGTGGTATTCAAAGTGAAGAAATTCCACCAGTAGCTACATGGATGACATTTCACTATTGTGTTGGACCATAAACCATTGTTGGGTTTATTCAGTGAGGATAAGGTCATTCCACCAATAACATCAGCAAGAATACAATGTTGGGCTCTGATATTATCTGCGTGTAAGTATACTTTTATATATTGTCCTGGCTTACACATTGCAAATGCGGATGCACTCAGTCATCTCCCAATACCAGGCAGTATTGTACGTGCTCCTGTTCCACAAGAAGTTGTGCTTTTACTGAATTTCTTGGATTCTTCATGTGTGTGTGTGAAGCAAATTAGAAATTTGATGAACACCAGTCCAATTTTGTCCAAAGTCAGAGACTTTGCTTTTCAAGGATGGTCAAATTCGCCTGTATCTGAAGATTTGTAAATGCCAGAAACACAGAGTTAAGCTGACAAGATGGAATTTTGTTGTGGGGTCAAGAGTTGTCATCCCATCACAAGGTTGGGAGCCACGCTTGACAGAGCTCAACAGTGTGCATCCAGACATATCAAAGATGAAAATGCTTGTGTGAAGCTATGTCTTGTGGCCAGGCAGTGACATTTGAAGCATGGTCAAGCACTGTCTCCATTGTCAGCAACAACAGGAGTTGCCTTTTTCAGATCTCCTGCATCTGTGGGAGTGGCCTGGTTGACCCTGGGTTAGACCACATATCGATTACATAGCACCATTCTTAGGTACCATGTTTTTGTTGATTGTAGGTGCACATTCTAAATGGATGGACGTATACAAAGTCAAATCACCAACATTGAGCACAACTATTGAGAAGCTGTGTCACTGTTTTAGCACACATGGTCTACCTGAAATTATCATTTCTGATAACAGTTCAGCCTTTATCAGCACAGAGTTTCAGAAGTTCATGAATCGGACAATCAGACATATTAAATCAGCCCCTTACCATCCCATATCAAATGTTTTGCTGAGAAAGCTGTACAACCTTTCAAGTCTGGTATGCAAAAGTTACAGAAGGTATTCTAGAATCTCGACTTTCCTGCTTTCTTCTCAGTTATTGTACAACGCCACGTTCGACCATGGGTTTGACACCATCTGAATTATTGATGAAATGCCGCTTACGTATATGGTTAACGTCTGGTGTTTCCAAATTTAAAGGGGAAGGTAGAGCAAAATCAGAATAATCAAAAATTCAACCACAATTTACACAGCAAAGCTCACACAGTGCAGGTGACACGGTATTGGTGTGAAATTTCGGAAGTAGACCTTGTTGGGTTCCTGGAACCATTGTCTCAGAGACTGGTCCATTATCTTTCCAAGTACAAGTGGAAGGTAGAATCGTCCATAAGCACATCATATTCGTGCTAGGGAGACATTCCAACAACCAACTATTCCGCCTGCGATGAACGTCGAACTGTCAAGTCCTGAGGTGACAGGTCGACCTAGAATAGACATGCCCAACGTCTCTGTAGCGTTACCAGACCCAGAATTGCCACTTTCTAATGATGTGTCTCATGCTGCAGTTCCAGATCCTGTTGAGGAACCTCAAGTGTTAGAGCTACGCCGCTCTGGCCTTATAAGGAGAGCACCTCAGGGACTTGGGGCAACATTTTGCCCCCCGTGGAGGTGGGGGGGGGGGCGGAGGAGTGCGGGAGCAGGCGTGGCAGGTGGGCTTCCAATCAGCGCCCCCAATTAAGGCTTGCCCAGCGTGACGTCCGCCAGGAAGCGCTATGCACTCCCTGTGCAGGCAAGAGGGGGATTCCCTCAGCCGGGAATGCACTCTTTCATGCGTGCGCGTGGAAGAGCGCACAGATCTCCCTGAAGCAAAGTGCTGCCTCAGGAACATTGGCTCACATTTTAAACTTTAAATAAAGCTGAGAAAAAAATAACACTGTCACATGAGTTGGGACATGTCCATAACTTTTATTTTAAAATATTGTGAGATTTTTAAATCCTCATGAAACCTCACCCTGCCTGTGGATGAGGTTTTATGCTTCCTCAGAAGCCCACCAGGGCTCCCGGCCTGCCCGCCAACCGTACATTAATGACTTCAGCTACTTTGTTAATGGCCTTAATAGGCCGTTGAAGGTCGGCGGGCTCGCAACCGACTCGGGTGCGCGCCCGACGAACTGAAAGTCTGAATGACGTGCCATGACATCGAGACGCACGCACAACATCACCCCGTGTCATTTCATGCGTCAGCGAGCGGGTTCTGACCCCACACGCCTACAGAAAAATCCTGCCCTTGATCTTTAATCACCTGAAGTTACACATGTGTATATGTTGTTGGATATTCAAATGTCTCCCTGTAAAAAGAAATTGTAGAAAATCTAAGGGGGAGAAAATGTAGTAACTGAAGGTATAGTATGTAGTAAAATGTAGTAACTGAAGGTATCTATCTGGGGGCACATGATGCTCTGGGAGGCTCTGACCAATGAGCCCTAAGCACAGGCAATCTGGAGGGTGGGGCTTCTTGACAAGAGCCCTGATCGAGCATATAACACATGAAAAGCTCTCTGTAATAAAGTTGATCTGTTTCTTGTTGAAACCCGTCCACTCTGTTGTCATTACACTAATGGAGACATTCTCAAAGACACAGGGTGTTGATATTAATCTATGAGAGTGATCAGAAATATAGAAAGTGGAAAATGGTAGAGACAACTCAAAAATGCACTGTACACCTCAAAAGCAAGATTGCAATTAACAGAGCTGAAAAAGTGTTCTTTTTAATTCTCCATGGGATGTGGGCATTGCTGGCTAGGCCAGCACATTTATTGCTCATCCCTAAGTGCCCTTGAAAAGGTGGTGGTGAGCTCCTTCTTGAACTACTGCAGTCCATGTGGTGTAGATACACCCACAGTGCTGTTAGGGAGGGAGTTCCAGGATTTTGACCCAGTGACAGTGAAGGAACACCAATATATTTCCAAATCAGGATGGTGAGTGGCTTGGAGGGAAACTTGCAGGTGACGGTGTTCCCATGTGTCTACTGCCCTTGTCCAGTAGTAGTTGTGGGTTTGGAAGGTGCTATCTAAGGAGCCTTGGTGAATTCCTGCAGTGCATCTTGTAGATGGTACACACTGCTGCTACTGTGTGTCAGTGATGGAGAGAGAAAATGTTTGTGGATGTGATGCCAATCAAGCGGGCTGCTTTGTCCTGGACGGTGTCAAGCTTCTTGAGTGTTGTGGGGGCTGCACTCATCCAAGCAAGTGGGAAGTATTCCATCACACTCCTGACTTGTGCCTTGTAGGTGGTGGACAGGCTTTGGGGAGTCAGGGGGTGAGTTACTCGCCATAGGATTCCTGGGGCACAATTTGCACTAAGTGCAGTTGTGGGCGGGGAAACGACGCTTTCCCTGCCAGCTGCAATGGCGGCTTCTCACAGCCTATCGTCCCAAACCTGATACATTAATTATGCATTCCCAGGAACACACTGTTTCCATGGTGGACAGGCTCTCTTTTGCCCGCCATGCCAACACCTTGCTGCTTCATCACGCCGGGCTCCATATTTAAAATGCAGCCATGCGCACACCTCTCAGTGCTGCCAGCCAGGGCTGCAGCACGGAAGACAGGATGGCCCCAAAAGACAAAATGACTGCAGCCCCCAGGTTCAATGACACATCCCTTGAGTTTCTTTTGGACACAGTGGAGGTCCGTGATGTCCTCCACCCCAGCTCTGGCCACAGGAGGAGCAGCAACATCGCTGTCATGAAGCTGTTAGTGTATGTAATATTTTGGAAAATATTTTTCTTTAAAAATAGAGGTTTAGTTTGCGGGTATGTCTTACTTAGATTAAAGGCAGCTAGTCTGGGTGCTTTGATGTACTAGTTTGAGTTGTAAATAGAGAGATCGCGTACATTTGCATTTTTGGACTAGGGCATTCAAGAAGTGGGGGGAAAACTTGATGCCCTTCTGACAGATACCAATCCATATGTTTATATTACTAATAAAATTGGTACCATGAGAGGGGTTTCATTGTTAAAAGGTAAAGTTCAAATAAGTTGTTGATACAATGAGAACTAACATTCAATGGGGCTGGTAGGTATAACTTTAGTAGTTTTTGGGTGTGCAGGCAGTGGCAATGTAAGATCAAAAGGTAGCTGCAAGCCTCCAACTGGATCCACAATGGAAAGAACCTCATTTTGAATTCGAAAGGTAAAAATGCTTTGCCTGGTGCTTGGTTAAGTCTATGGGTTATTGTTGCCTTAATGGCGATTAGTTTGGGAGTTTGTTAAAAGTTATGAAGTAGTAATTTGTAGCCATGTGTATATATTTTAACCTGTGTAATTAATAAAATGTTTCATTTAGCTTAATGTAAAACCTTGAGAACTAGTGGTCTGATTCCTGTGTTTAGAGTCGCATCTCAAACGTAACACTTAAAATTATTGGTAATGACAGTTGTTTAAAGATTCCCGCTGGGATTTTGAAATAACTCTGCTTTACCTACTGCATCGGTCATAACATCACCAATCCAGCTTGGTGGCAGCGGTGGTCAGGGTTAATGCCCTGCAAAAGAGGACAGCCACCCAGTGCAAGAGGATGAATGATCTCTTCCATTCCTCCAGGGTAAGTCACTCTTCTCACTGCTCTCACCTCACACACTCACAAACCCATCACACATCCATAGGGCCCTCATCCACTTCCAGTTCAAGGGACATCACCATTTACTCTCTCACACACAACGTCATTGTCCTCTTCCCGTCCATGGGACCACTCACCACCCACACATGCCAGGCATACTTATCATCTGGCATGGCAGGCATCCTGCTTACACACTCTCCATCTCTATTCATGCAGGGCAAGCTGGCACACAACAAATGGGAGAGTTGCAGGCTGCTGGAGGGAATGCCTGAAATCAAGGTCCTCACAGACTGAAAACAGAGCCATCCAGCTGGCCGGCGAGGATCTGGATTGGTCATGTACTGACAATGAGGTCGGCAGTAATCTACCAAGTGAGGGTCCAGTAGTGCAACATCCATCGGACAACCATGCTGTGGATGTGGCAGAGGAAGGGACTTCCCAGGTCCCTGTCACTTGAAGGGCTAATGGAGGCTAGAAATTTGCTGAATGCAACTCAGATGACGAGCCTCTGCACTCAGTCATGTCAGAATTGCTGGAGCTGCAAAAAGCAAGCTCGGGAACATCAGGAAGGGACGTCGGCTGCACTCCTCAGATTGCAAGGCACGATGGAGGAGTCCATCCACCTTCAGGATGAGGTGATAGTGCCGGCATGCCAACACACCAAGGTCAACACTGGTAGGATGGTGGCTGCCATGGAGACTTGGTCCATGACATCATTCCTGCACTGCTATGCGGGCTAAACTCCATCGCCGACAGTTGGTCTCCAAAAGCGTTTATGTGGGATGGGTGCAGGGCAGTGCAATCTCACTCCAGCTAACTCTTCTTCTCAAGGAGTCAGCCAGGGGCCCTCGGGCATCCATAGGGAGGAGGATCAACTGGTGTACCATCCCTTGGGCCATCTATCCAGTCGACTCTGGGAGTGTCCGACCCATCCGAATTCCCTCTTCCCGATAGCAGGCCAATGCCCTCCAGCTCTCAGCCCTCCAGACGACGCTCACCAAGGTCATCACAGACAGGGTGTGGTAGTCAGCAGGCTGCCTCCACCTCTGCTGTGGATGTCCAGGGAGCACCAGAACGTAGTAGCAGGGTTAGAAAAGTTAAGATGATGTAGCTGCACAGCCTAGGCACGGGTGTTAATCACTGGTACGTAATATTCGCTTCTGTAAATAAACTCCCAAGAATGTCTCCCAGCCTATGGCTCCTTGTTCTATTGAGCATTGTTTGTGTCACTCAGATGTAAAACCTTTCTGCACAAGATAAAGGCAGGTGGTGCAGTCTTGCGCCCCTTCTCTGTGCTTGGTGCAGCCTTCAAAGCTTTGTGCAGTCTTCAGACAAAAGTGCTGACCTGGCCTCACACTAGAACAAAGAAAAGTACAGCACAGGAACAGGCCCTTCAGCCCTCCAAGCCTGCGCCGATCATATTGCCGGTCAACTAAAATATTTTGCACTTCCGGGGTCCGTATCCCTCTATTCCCATCCTATTCACGTATTTGTCAAGCTGCCTCTTAAACACCACTATCGTACCTGCTTCCACCACCTCCTCTGGCAGCGAATTCCAGACACTCACTACCCTCTGCGTAAAAAACTTGCCCCGCACATCACCTTTATAGTTTTCTCCTCTCACCTTAAATCTATGTCCCCTAGTAATTGACTCTTCCACCCTGGGAAAAAGCTTCTATCTACTCTGTCCATGCCACTCATAATTTTGTAAACTTCTATCAAGTCGCCCCTCAATCTCCGTCGCTCTAGTGAGAACAATCCGAGTTTCTCCAACCTCTCCTCATAGCTAATAACCTCCACACCAGGCAGCATCCTGGTAAACCTCCTCTGCACCCTCTCCAATGCCTCCATATCTTTCTGGTAATGTGGTGACCAGAATTGCATGCAATATTCCAAGTGTGGCCTAACCAAGGTTCTATACAGCCGCAGCATGACTTCACAGCTTTTATACTCAATAACCCTGCCAATGAAGGCAAGCATGCTATATGCCTTCCTGACTACCTTAGCCACCTGTGTTGCCACTTTCAGTGACCTGTGGACTTGTACACCCAGATCCCTCTGCCCGTCAACGCACTTAAGGGTTCTGCCATTTACTGTGTAATTCCTGCCTGTATTAGACCTTCCAAAATGCATTACCTCGAATTTGTCCGGATTAAACTCCATCTGCCATTTCTCCGCCCAAGTCTCCAACTGATCTATATCCCGTTGTATCCTTTGACAATCCTCTTCACTATCTGCAATTCCTCCAAACTTGGTGTCGTCTGCAAACTTACTAATTAGCCCAGTTACATTTTCCTCCAAATCATTTATGTATACCACAAACAGCAAAGGTCCCAGCACTGATCCCTGCGGAACTTCACTAGTTACAGCTCTCCATTCAGAAAAGCACCCTTCCACTGCTACCCTCTGTCTTCTATGACCAACCCAATTCTAATCCATCCTGCCAGCTCACCTCTGAACCCGTGCGACTTTACCTTCTGTACCAGTCTGCCATGAGGGACCTTGTCAAAGGCCTTACTGAAATCCATGTAGATAACATCCACTGCCCTTCCATCGTCGATCATCTTTGTCACTTCCTCGAAAAACTCGATCAAGTTAGTGAGGGTTCGCAAAACCATGCTGCCTGTCACTAATACGCCAATTTGCTTCCAAATGGTAGTAAATCCTGTCACGAAGAATCTTCTCCAATAATTTCCCTACCACTGACGTAAGGCTCACCGGCCTGTAATTTCCTGGATTATCCCTGTTACCCTTCTTAAATAATGGAACAACATTGGTCATTCTCCAGTCCTCTGGGACCTCACCCGTAGCCAGTGAGGATACAAAGATTTCTGTCAAGGCCCCAGCAATCTCCTGCCTTGTCTCCCTCAGTACTCTGGGGTAGATCCCATCTGGCCCTGGGGACTTATCCACCTTAATATTCAAGACACTTAACACTTCCTCTTTTTTGATCTCAACATGATCCAGGCTATTTACACACTCTTCCCTAGACAAATCGACCACTAAGTCCTTCTCTTTGGTGAATACTGATGAGAAGTATTCATTCAGTATCTCTCCCATTCCTTCTGGCTCCACACACAGATTCCCACCTCTGTCCCTGAGTGGGCCTACCCTTTCCCTGGCTACCCTCTGGTTTTTACATATGTACAAAAGACCTTGGGACTTTCCTTAATCCTGGTTGCCAGTGACTTTTCATGACCCCTTTTAGCCCTCCTGACTCTTTGGTTAAGTTTCTTCCTACTTACTTTGTATTCTCCACGGGCTTCATCTGTTCCCAGCCTTCTAGCCCTTACGAATGCTTCTCTTTTCTTTTTGACTAATCTCACAATATCCTTCGTTATCCAAGGTTCCTGAAACTTGCCATGCTTATCCTTCATCCTAGCAGGAACATGCTGGTCCTGAATTCTTATCAACTGACGTTTAAAAAGCCCCCCACACGTCAGTTGTTGATTTGCCCTGAAACATCTGCCTCCAGTCTAGATTCCTCAGTTCCTGCCTAATATTGTTATAATTAGCCTTCCCCCAGTTAAGCACTTTAACCCGAGAACTCCTGTTATCCTTATCCACCAGTACTTTGAAGCTTACTGAATTATGGTCACTTTTCCCGAAATGCTCTCCTACTGAAACTTCGATCACCTGGCCAGGTTCATTCCCTAATACCAGATCCAGTATTGCCCCTTCCCTAAACAAAAACAGAAATACCTGGAAAAACTCAGCAGGTCTGGCAGCATCAGCGGAGAAGAACAAAGTTGACGTTTCGAGTCCTCAACAGAAGGGTCATGAGGACTCGAAACGTCAACTTTGTTCTTCTCCGCCGATGCTGCCAGACCTGCTGAGTTTTTCCAGGTATTTCTGTTTTCCTTTTGGATGTCCAGCATCCGCAGTTTTTTGTTTTTATTTTTGCCCCTTCCCTAGTTGGACTATCTACATATTGTCTCAGGAAGCCCTCCTGGATGCGCCTTACAAATTCTGCACCATCCAAACCCCTAGCACTAAGTGATTCCCAGTCAATATAGGGAAAGTTAAAATCACCCACCACAACAACCCTATTGCTTTTACATCTTACCAAAATCTGCCTAAATAACTGTTCCTCAATCTCCCACCGACAATTGGGAGGCCTATAGTAAACCCCCAACATTGTGACTGCACCCTTCCTATTCCAGAGCTCTACCCATATTGCCTCGCTGCATGAGCCCTCCGAGGTGTCCTCCTGTCGTACAGCTGTGATATTCCCCTTAACCAGCAGTGCAACTCCCCCACCTCTTCTACGTCCCTCTCTATCCTGCCTGAAACATCTAAATCCTGGAATGTTTATCTGCCAATCCTATCCATCCTTCAACCAAGTCTCTGTAATAGCAATAACATCATAGTCCCAAGTACTAATCCAAGCTCTAAGCTCATCTGCCTTGCCTGTTATACTTCTCGCATTTAAACAAATGCATTTCAGACCCCCAGTCCCACTGTGTTCAGTAATTTCTCCCTGCCTGCCCTTCCCCTTAGTCCTACTGGCCATATTCACTGGTTCCCAGTCCTTTATTTCACCTGCTGACCTATTGCTCTGGTTCCCACCCCCCTGCCATACTAGTGTAAACCCTCCCAAGTGACACTAGCAAACCTCGCAGCCCGGATATTGGTGCCCCTGCAGTTCAGAGGCAACCCGTCCTTCTTGTGCAAGTCCCACCTGCCCTGGAAGAGATCCCAATGATCCAGATATCGGAAACCCTCCCTCCTACACCATCTGTTCAGTCACGTGTTCAGCTGCACTATCTTCCTATTTCTAGCCTCACTGGCACGTGGCACAGGGCGTAATCCTGAGATTACAACCCTAGAGGTCCTGTTTTTTAACTTTCTGCCTAACTCACTGAACTCCCGCTGCAGGACCTCGTCACTCTTCCTGCCTATGTCGTTAGTAACAATGTGTACCATGACCTCTGGCTGTTCTCCCTCCCCCTTCAGAATGTCCCGTACCCGATCAGAGACATCCTGGACCCTGGCACCAGGGAGGCAACATACCATCCTGGTGTCTCTTTCACGACCACAGAAGCAGCTATCTGAGCCCCTGACTATAGAGTCCCCTATGACAATTGCTCTTCTGTGCCTTGACCCCCCCTACTGAACAACAGAGCCAGCCGTGGTGCCACTGCTCTGGCTACTGCTGTTGATTTCCCCTGATAGGTCATCCCCCCAACAGTATCCAAAATGGTATACCTGTTAGAGAGGGGGACAGCCACAGGGATTTCTGCACTGACTGCCTGCCCCTTCTAGTGGTCACCCATCTATCTGTCTGTACCTTGGGTGTGACCACGTCTGTAAAACTCCTGTCAATGATGCTTTCCACCACCTGAATGCTCCTAAGTGCATCCAACTGCTGCTCCAACCGATCCATGCGGTCTGTGAGGAGCTGCAATTGGGTACACTTCCTGCAGATGTAGTTGTCCGGGACACTTGAAACGTCACAGATTTCCCGCATCCCACAGGTGAAGCACTTCACCCCAGCAAATGCCATTTCTAGGACTATTTAATAAATTTAATAACTACCTGGACACATTACTGATGCCTGGACCTCGACAGTGCTTGTCATTGCTGCCAGAATGTCGTGGGCAGGCGTCACAGACTTCTGTCATTCTCTCTGCGTACTCTCAGGACCTTTAATGTGGGGCTTTCCCCCATCTCTTCAGCATCTGTGACCAGTGACGCTGTTCTCCTGAAGGGGTCAGTTGCTGAATGCGGACAAAGGATCAGGTGCTTTCAAATTTCCTGGCTGCGTCTCCATGATATGACCCTGATCACAGAGCGCAAGCGAGCTGCCCTCGGCCAGACAGGAGTCAGACATTCTCAGAGGCTATGTGAAGATATATGGAGTGTTCTCACTGCAATCAAGCGACTATTCAGGCCTCCACTGCGTCTCCATGACAGGAGCATTATCATGGAGGATACATGCACTGCCATAAGCCAGACTGGAGTCAAATGCTCATAGATGCAATGTGAGGAATCAATGGTGTCTCCTCACTGCATGTTGTCACCATCCTCCACAAATCTAGCAGCTATGAGGGCCTCCTGAGCATGTCTGCCTTGTCTGGCCTGTGCGAGGGCCTCATACCCATCATCGTCGCCTTCGACGACCTCACTCTCGACATCCTCCTCATTGGAAGAGACCTCCAGCTCCTCCTCAGCCAGCTCCTCTCCCTGTTGCTGCGCCAGGTTGTAAAGGGAACAGCAGGCAATGATGGTGCATGACACCCTCTGTGAACCATATTCCAGGGCTCCACCAGACTGGTCCAGGCACTGGAACCTCATTTTCAGCATCCCGATGGAGCCAACCCTGCAGCCTCTGTGGACCCTGGAAGACGTCAGGGATCTGTGACCGACTGAGAATGTAGGAGTCGTGGACACTTCCTAAAAACCGTGCACAAACCTGCAGGATGCATTTGTGGTGGTCGCATACTAGCTGCACGTTCAGTGAATGGAACCCTTTCCGGTAGATGTAGTTCACCACATGCTGCGACGGAGATCTGAGCACCATATGAGTGCAATCGATCGCACCCTGCACCTGTGGGGAAACCCGAGATCTGAGTGAATCCAATCGCTCTTGCATCCTGGCTGTCCTGGTCCCAGACGAAATGCACAAAGTTGTGTGCTCTTGCGAAGATGGCTTCCGTGACCTCATGGGTGCATTTGTAGGTGGAGGTTTGCGATATCCCTCAGAGGTCACCTGTGGAGCCCTGAAGGGAGCCACTAGCGTAGAAATTGAGTGCCGCATTCACTTTCAAGGCCACTGGCAGTGGATGCCCTCTATGTCTCCATGGCACCAAATCCTGCAGTAGCTGGCAGATGTGACCGACCAGTTCCCCAGACACGCGCAGTCTTCGGCGGCACTGGTTTTTGGTCATCTGCAGGAATGAAAGACGGCGTCTATAGACCCTGGGTCCAGCTAAGCGCCGACCAGCGATGGCTCACTCTTTAGAGGTGTGTGCAGGAACCCCAACTACCCCTTCTTCCTGAGGGTGCTGCTCCTCCCTCTGTGCAGCCAGATGCCTCTGTCGCTCTCTTCTCTGTCGTCACGAGGCATACAGCTCATTCACCAGGCTCCATGATCCTGATGTACTCCTCCTGCAGGATGAAAGAGAGAAACGCATGGGTTAGCTCGGGTATACTAAGAATCTCACTTGGTTAAGTCTGAAGGCCCCTTAATGCACCCTGGAGAGTGCTGGCCACCACTTGGATGGACAGAGTTTAGTGCGCTGCATGGCTGCCCGAAACCCCAACAACCTCTGCCCCAATCCACCTGGCCGATTGGTGGTAACTTTGCCCATTGGATTGCATGCTGTGCTCTCAGCTCAGGTGCAGGCTTCTCCAAACTCACATTGCAGGGCTGCACTGTTAGCTTGAACCATGGGGGAGACTGGTCCAAACTGGGATGATAACACTGCAAGGGGCTGTGAGCGTTTCCACCAGTGACTGCTCCACAGCCAGCTTTAGTAAGGAGATTGTGCAATGTGCCCAGTCATCCAGCTGTTCTGCAGTCCACTAAAACACTCATTAGTTTGTAGTCTGTGCCCAGGGAGTGAAAAGCTCTGAAGCACATGGTGGCACTTTCATGTGTTTGCATTGCTTGAGTGGGCAGATAAGCTAGTCAATGTGACTGTGTCTGAACTGTCTCAGTTGCAGAGGATTGGTCACTTCATACAAGGTTTCCCTAATGCGTGGCCACTTCCCTACCCCACTCCCAACACGTGCTTGTGTACTACCTTCAACCATAGGGCAGCCCTTGCCCCCACCTCCAAGTCGCCTCAGCCACAGGGTAGCCCTTGCTCCCCGACCCCTAATGCACCTCAACCTTGAAGTCCAACAGGTGACCCGGGTGAGTGCTGCGCAATGTTACTGTGTACTCACCTCCAGGTTCCCCTCAAAGGGCAGCCCGCCAAGTGCCTACGCTGTTGTGAAACACTTCGGCGTGCAATCAGGGTGGGCGATCCACCGGGGGGGATGATTCCGGTGGGCTGGCTTCGTAATAATATGCAGAAGTATTACAATGAGGTTCCCAACATCTGATGGCAGGAAATGTGGCCCACCATCAATGGGCTGAGTGGACGATTGCAAACTTGTTTCATGACACCGTGAAACTGTTTTCTTGTCTTCTCACCCTATTGTCCGCTCACGCCACCAAGCATGCCCGATGCCAGTGGGCACGAAAATTTCCACTCCTCGTCTCTGACCTGCTCTTGTAGCCACAATATTTATATGGCTAGTCCAATTCAGTTTCCGGTTAATTGTAGCCACCAGGTTGTCGATGGTGTTGAACATTTTGCAATGAATGAACCAGACAGAGGAGTGGATTGTTTTTCAGGTATTTTTAAAAATTAGTTGTTAACTTTTTGGAAGCTATTTAAAAAGATAAACACAACTGCACAAGGGAACAAGATTGAAACATTATGAGTAGAAATAAGGGCAATAAAGTAACGATTAGCAATCACTATTAAACACGCTGCCCTGACAAGAAGAGACAAGAATTCCAATCTCAGAATAATGGGTTCACATCTAGCAATGTATGGGAGCTTCCCATCCCACCTTGCCAGTTCTCATCCTGGTAGGGATTTGTGAGTCAGGTCTTTGTCATGGAAGCAAACTAAAGCAGAATCTCCTTGATGCAAAGCAGTGGAAGAAATGGATTTCCTAAAAGCATGAAAGTGAAGAAGAAAAGGAAGATTGAGCTTACTAAAGGTGGTTGAACAGACAGTGTTGTTTATGAAATAAGAAAGGCTGCAAAAAGTCCAATGCAATAATCAAGGAAATTGTAAATCTGAAATTCAACAAATAAACTTGTATCTTAAACACCAGTTGCCAGAAACATTAAAAAAATAGATAATTTTGTCTCCTATATTATATAACATGGAAAAAATAATCTAAGTACTAGGAGTTTTTGACTACTGTCTCTTGACTATTATCCATTTTTCCCCACTGACCTTTATTTCTAGAACACTTTCAGCTGAATTTGAGCCATCCATGGCTGAAAAGATGACATCATCGTGCATTGTCTCAGAGTCATCATGATTGTACCTGTGAATACAGACATATTGACCCATGGTTATTATTGTCACAAAATAAACCCAGCCTAATCTAATTCCACTTTCCCAAATTGTTTAACATCCCGTCTAATCTATATGAAAACTTCCGTTTACTCACCATACCATTTGACATCCCACCTAATCTAATGACATTCTCCAATTCACTCTCTTTATGTCTTAATTCCCCACCTATCTGAACCCTGTTCTCCCACTCACTCTCCATGTTCTTTAACAGCTAATGTAATCTAAGATCACTCTCCCATTCATACCTTTTAATATCCCAGCTAGTTTACTTCCACTCAAATAACCACTTCCTGTATCCTTTAATATTACACTTAGTCTAATCCCACTCTCCCAATCGTTCTCCAAACCCCTAATGTCCCAGTTACTCTAATGCCACCCTTTTATTCAGTCCCTGTGCCTTTTCATGTCTCAGATATTTTAATTCCAGTTTCCCATTCACTCCCCACCTGCATTATTATCTCAGATAGTCCAGTCCCACTAAACTATTCACTCTGGAAGCCTTTAATACCCCATCTTGCTTTTGGTCCACTCTTTGTTCACTCCTCATACCCTTTAATATCCCACTCTCCATTCAATCATCACACCATTAATATTCCAGCTAGTCTAATCTCATTCTGCTATGATTCTTGAACACTGCATCACTGAGATCGCACAAATATTGCTGTCCTGCACTCTTGTTTGATGAAGAAAAGGAATTGGACTGGGTGAAGTAGATCTTTTTACTCACACTCTTTACTTCCTTTTAAATCACCAAGAAACTTGGTGAACATTCAAATTGTAAATTCAATTAAGCAAACAAAAAGCAATGGTGTTTAATTAAGAATTCCCAGAAGACAAAACGTGCATGATATACGCTCTTGATGTTATAGGAACAAGCCACCTCATGTCTGACACTTAGAATCATCAAATCATAGATTGATAGATTTAAACCAGGCTTGTCCAAACTTTGAGTGGGCGGCCACATTTGCATTTCTTTCTTACTCGAGAGGCTGATGAGCAGATGTCAGGCAGATACAAGAATTCCAAAAAAAAAGTTGAGAATGAAGGAAATAAACAGCTTTCTGAGCAAAAATTAAACAATGTCAAAGCAATAAACTGATTATTTTAAATAAGAGTAATTAATAAAAATGACTATTAGAGTGTGAGAGCGTGTGTGACCAGCTCACTTCCAGCCTCAAGGATTCACTGACCCTTACCCACTGAGAATCCTAAGGCTGAGAGTGAGCCAGACACACACTCACTCACTCTCTCCCTTCCTCTCACACGTAGCTGCCCACCCAAAAACACTCACTCTCTCCATCCCTCTCCACAGGGCAGAATCGTCCCAGGTTTGCACAAAGTGCGGTAGTGGCTGGGAAAAAGGACTTATTGCCCCGCCAGCTGCAATAGCAAGTTTTTATCACATTCTCTGCGCATCCCGCCTAATCGGATAACATGCTGGATTGCTGGCAGGGCGGCCTGTTTCGCCCACCCCACCATCTCCTCAGGCCTTCAGTAATCTGGATGTCATATTTAAAGGGCACCCATGCACAGAGCTAGCACTCTCTAAAGGGACTTGAAGCTACTGCAAAGTCATGGCTGTCAAAGTGAGGAAACATGCTGTCCCCAAATTTAGTGACACTGCCCTCTGGCCCACCGTGAAGTCCTCTACCCCCACGCTGGGTGAAAACCAGCAAGCAAGGTGACAAATCCAGCATGGGAGGCGATGGCAGTGGTGGACAGCTACCCAGTGCCGAAAGATGATGAATGATCTCCTCCCTTCTGCCAGAGTAAGTCATTCTTCTCATCACCCTCAGCTCACACACTCACAAACCCATCACACATCCACAGGGATCTCGCTCACTGCCAGTTCAAAAGACATCACCATTCACTCTCTCACACACATTTCATCTCCCCTGCAGATCATGTCCTCATCCCATCCATTGCACCACTCACCACACACACACATGCCAGGCATCCTTTTCATCTGGCCTGGCAAGCATCCTGCTTACACACTCCCCATCTGTCTTCATGCAGGACAAGCTGGCACACAACAAAAGGGAGAGGTGACAGATGGGTGGAGGAATGCCTGACCATCAAGGTCCTCATAAACTTTGAAAACAAAGCCATCCAGCTGGCTGGCAACCATCTGGACCACTCCTGTGCTGACCATGAGGTCGGCGGTGCTCAACCAAGTGAGGATCCAGCAGTGCAACATACATCAGACAACCATGCTGTGAGTGTTCCCTGTTCCGCAGTCCCCTGTCACGTACTAATTATCTCTCCTCGCTTTTAGAGGTACATCTGGGAAACAGCCGGGAGAGTCCATGAGCGAGGTCCTCGACTCAAGACCTGAAGACACCTTGGAAGAAGAATCTGATGACACCCTCATTGAAGTCCCATCACAGCGCTCACCCACACCCTCCACCAGGGCAGAGGCGCACACCTCGGTGGGACCTAGTTCTAGAGTAGCCTTGGGGTAACAATCTGGTGAGCACATTGCACTGTCTCATCCGCAGCAGGCAGAGGCAGGGACTTCCCAGGTTTCCAACAGTCAGAGGAGTACTGGACACCAGAATGTTGCTGAGCCAGAGTCAGATTAGAAGCCTCTGGACTCGGTCATACCTCAGTTGCTGGAGCTGCAAAGGCAAGCTCGGGAACATCAGAAAGGGACGTCCGCGACACTCCTCAGGTTGCAAGGCATGATGGGGAAGTCCGTCTGCCTTCAGTCTGAGGTTAGAACAAAGAACAAAGAAAAGTACAGCACAGGAACAGGCCCTTCAGCCCTCCAAGCCTGCGCCGATCATATTGCCCATCAACCAAAACATTTTGCACTTCCGGGGTCCGTATCCCTCTATTCCCATCCTATTCATGTATTTATCAAGCTGCCTCTTAAACATCACTATCGTACCTGCTTCCACCACCTCCTCTGGCAGCGAATTCCAGACACTCACTACCCTCTGCGTAAAAAATTTGCCCCGCACATCACCTTTATAGTTTTCTCCTCTCACCTTAAATCTATGTCCCCTAGTAATTGACTCTTCCACCCTGGGAAAAAGCTTCTGACTATCTACTCTGTCCATGCCACTCATATTTTTGTAAACTTCTATCAAGTCACCTCTCAATCTCAATCGCTCTAGTGAGAACAATCCGAGTTTCTCCAACCACTCCTCATAGCTACTAACCTCCAGACCAGGCAGCATCCTGGTAAACTTCCTCTGCACCCTCTCCAACGCTTCCATAACCTTCTGGTAATGTGGTGACCAGAATTGCACGCAATATTCCAAATGTGGCCTAACCAAGGTTCTATACAGCTGCAGCATGACTTCACAGCTTTTATACTCAATAACCCTGCCAATGCACTTTCAGTGACCTGTGGACCTGTACACCCAGATCCCTCTGCCCGTCAATGCACTTAAGGGTTCTGCCATTTACTGTATAATTCCTGCCTGTATTAGACCTTCCAAAATGCATTACCTCGCATTTGTCCGGATTAAACTCCATCTGCCATTTCTCCGCCCAAGTCTCCAACCGATCTATTTCCCCTTGTATCCTTTGACAATCCTCTTCACTATCTGCAATTCCTCCAAACTTGATGTCGTCTGCAAACTTACTAATTAGCCCAGTTACATTTTCCTCCAAATCATTTATGTATACCACAAACAGCAAAGGTCTCAGCACTGATCCCTGCGGAACTTCACTAGTTACAGCTCTCCATTCAAAAAAGCACCCTTCCACTGCTACCCTCTGTCTTCTATGACCAACCCAATTCTGTATCCATCCTGCCAGCTCACCTCTGATCCCGTGCGACTTTACCTTCTGTGCCAGTCTGCCTTGTCAAAGGCCTTACTGAAATCCATGTATATAACATCCACTGCCCTTCCATCGTCGATCATCTTTGTCACTTCCTCGAAAACCTCGATCAAGTTAGTGAGACATGACCTCCCCTTCACAAAACCATGCTGCCTCCCACTAATACGCCCATTTGCTTCCAAATGGTAGGAAATCCTGTCACGAAGAATCTTCTCCAATAATATCCCTACCACTGACATAAGGCTCACCGGCCTGTAATTTCCTGGATTATCCCTGCTACCCTTCTTAAATAATGGAACAACATTGGCCATTCTCCAGTCCTCTGGGACCTCACCCATAGCCAGTGAGGATACAAAGATTTCTGTCAGGGCCCCAGCAATCTCCTCCCTTGCCTCCCTCAGTACTCTGGGGTAGATCCCATCTGGCCCTGGGGACTTATCCACCTTAATATTCTTCAAGATGCCTAACACCTTCTCTTTTTTGATCTCAACATGATCCAGGCTATCTACACACTCTTCCCTAGACAAATCGACCGCTAAGTCCTTCTCTTTGCTGAATACTGATGAGAAGTATTAATTCAGTATCTCTCCCTTTTCTTCTGGCTCCACACACAAATTCCCACCTCTGTCCCTGAGTGGGTCTACCCTTTTCCTGGCTACCCTCTTGCCCTTTACATATGTATAAAAGGCCTTGGGATTTTCCTTAATCCTGGTTGCCAGTGACTCTTCATGACCCCTTTTAGCCCTGCTGACTCCTTGCTTAATCCCTCTCTATCTTACCTGAAACATCTAAATCCTAGAACGTTTATCTGCCAATCCTGTCCATCCTTCAACCAAGTCTCTGAATTAGCAATAACATCATAGTCCCAAGTACTAATCCAAGCTCTAAGCTCATCTGCCTTGCCTGTTATACTTCTCGCATTTAAACAATTGCATTTCAGACCCCCAGTCCCACTGTGTTCAGTAATTTCTCCCTGCCTGGCCTTCCTCTTGGTCCTACTGGCCATATTCACTGGTTCCCAGTCCTTTATTTCACCTGCTGACCTATTGCTCTGGTTCCTACTGGTTACAGTGCTGGCATGTCAACGCACTAAAGTCAACACTGGTAGGATGGCGGCCACCATGGAGACCTTGGTCAAGGACATCGGTCCTGCATTTGCGCGGGCCTAACTGTCAAATCCAAACTGATGCCAGAGTTGGCCTCCAACAGTGTCAACGCGAGAGAGTGCAGGCCAGCTCGATCTCACTCCAGCTTTCCCTTCTCCTTTGGAGTCAGCCAGGGTCCCTTGAGCTTGCATGGGGAGGAGGATCAGCGGGTGCCCACCCCAGGGCCATCCATCCAAGTGACTCCGGGAGTGTCAGGCCTATCTGAATCCCCTCTTCCCGTGACTCCAGCACCTCCAGCTCCACACGCCGAGGAGGGTGCCACTGCCACAGAGCAGCAATCTGAAAGCAGGTCAGGGCCCTCCAGGTCTCGGCCCTCCAGAGGACACCCGCCAAGGTCATCACAGACAGGTCATGGCAGTCAGCAGGCTGCCTCCACCTCCTCTGTGGATGTCAGGGGAGCACCAAGACATAGCAGCGGGGTTAGCAAGGTTAAGAAGATGTAGTTGTACAGCCTGGGCACAGGTGTTAATCAATATTGTAAATAAACTCCCAAGAATGTCTCCTTGCCTATGGCTCCTTATTGTGATGAGCAGTGTTCATGTCACTCAGATATGAAACCTTGGTTCCGGCACAAGATAAAGGCAGGTTTCTCAGTCCAGGGCACCCTCACTGTGCAGTGTGTAACCTTCAGACCAAAGTGACGGTCCGGCTTCATACTCACTGGATACATTAGTGATGCCACATTAGTGATGGTGCTTGTTATTGCTGCCAGAATGTAGTGAGCAGGCGTCATAGAGTTCCGTCATTCTCACTGTGTGCCCTCAGCACTTTTGAGGTGGGGCTGGCCCCTCCATCTCTTCAGCATCTGTGACTGGCGATGCTGTGCTCCTGAAGGGGTCAAGTGCTGAAGGCAGACAAAGGATCAGAAGCATTTAAAGTTTTACGGCTGTGTCTCCATGATATAATCCTGATCACAGAGCGCAAGCAAGCTGCCCTCAGCCAAGCAGGAGTCAGACATTCATAGAGGCGATGTCCTCACTGCATGTTGTCATCATCCTCCTGGAACCTAGCGACTATTTGGGCCTCCGCTGCATCTCCATGACATGAGGCTGAGCACAGAGGGTATGTGCGCTGCCATCAGCCACACAGGAGTCAAACATTCACAGGTGCAAGGTAAGGATGTCAGGACTGTCCTCACTGCATCTCGTCATCATCCTCCATGAACCTTGCGGCCACGAGGGCCTCCTGAGCGTGCCTGCCTCATCTGGCCAGTGCGATGGCCTCATCGCCAGCATAAATATCTTCGAGGACCTCATCACCATCATCCCCTTCGCATCCTCCTCATTGGAGGATATGTGCAGTTCCTCCATCTCCTCCTCTGCCAGGTCCTCCCTCCATTGCAGTGCCAGGTTGTGGAGTGCGCAGCAAGCGACGATGATGTGCGATACCCTCCAGTGACTGTATTGCACTGCTCCACCGGACCTTTCGAGGCAGCAGAACCGTATTTTCAGGATGCCTACTGTTTGCTCCACCAAAGTCCGGGTTGCAGCATGAGCCTCATTATACTGTCGCTCTGCTGTAGTCTGAGGCCACACGTGGGTGGCATCAGCCACATCATCTGTGGGTCGCCCTTGTCCCTCACACACACACACACTCACTCACACACACACATGCACTCTCCCTCACACACACATACACACGCACACATGCTCCCACCACACACACACAAACTCTCCCTCCCACACACACACCGCCGCACACTGTCCCTCCCACACACATGCACACAAACACACAGCTCTCACTCACACACACGCACATACACAGACAAGCTCTCCCTCACACACTCTCTCCCTCACACACTCCCACACGCACACTCTCTCACACACACACGCTCTTCCTCACACACACACGCTCTTCCTCACACACACACACTCCCTCACACACACATGCACACTCTCCCTCACACACACACGCACACAAACTCTCCCTACCACACACACACACCCGCACACTGTCCCTCCCACACACATGCACACAAACTCTCCCACACACACACTCTACCTCATACACACACACGCTTTCAACCCCACACACACATGAACACACACACACGCTCTCCCTCCCACACACACACAAACTCTCCCTCCCTCTCACACACACACACACTCTCTCTCATACACACATGTGCACGCTCTCCCTCACACACATATACACACGCACACACACACACATGCTCTCCCTCACACAGTCTCTCCCTCACACACAAACACACGCACTCTCCCTCACTCACACACGCTTCCACCCCCACACACGTGCTCTCCCACCCACACAAACTCTCCCTCCCACACACACACACCCGCACACTGTCCCTCCCACACACATGCACACAAACACACACACTCTCTCTCCCACACACGCACATACACAGACACGGTCTCCCTCACACACAGACACATACGCACTCTCCCTCACACACATGCACACCACATACTCTCCCTCACACACATGCTTCCACCCACACACACACGAATACACACACATGCTCTTCCTCACACACACACGCACTCTCCCTCACACACACGCTCTTCCTCACACATACACGCGCACACGCTCTCCCTCACACACACATATGCTCTCCCTCAAACACACACCCGCACACTGTCCCTCCCACACACATGCACACACCCACTCTCACTCCCACACACACACACACTCCCTCTCCCACACACACGTACACACACACATGCTCTCTCCCTCACACACACACACTCTCCCTCACACACACACATACGCTCTTCCTCACACACACGCACAGGCACACGTTCTCCCTCACAGACACACTTCCAACCCCACACACACACGAACACACACACATGCTCTCCCTCCCCCACACACAGAAACTCTCCCTCCCCCACACAAACACAAACTCTCCCTCCCTCCCACACACACACAAACTCTCCCTCCCACACACACCAGCACACTGTCCATCCCACACACATGCACACAAACACACACACTCTCACTCCCACACACACACTCTCCCACGCACACATACACACACACGCACATACACAGACATGCTCTTCCTCACACACTCTCTCCCTCACACACTTCCACACACACACACACACAAACACTCTCCCACACACACACACAA
The DNA here is from genome assembly GCF_964194155.1 of Cetorhinus maximus. NCBI lineage: Eukaryota > Metazoa > Chordata > Chondrichthyes > Lamniformes > Cetorhinidae > Cetorhinus > Cetorhinus maximus. The sequence goes on along the minus strand of NC_135880.1, from coordinate 154,023,548 downwards.
GCTCTCCCTCACACACAGAAACTCTTCCTCACACACGCACACACACTCTCCCTCACACACAGAAACTCGCTCTCCCTTACACACACGCTGCCCCCCCCACACACACACGAACACGCTCTCACCCACACACATGCCCTCCCTCACACACACACACACACAAACTCTCCCTCCCCCCAACACACAAACTCTCCATCCTACAGACACACCAGCATACTGTCCATCCCACACACATGCACACAAACACACACACACACACACAGACAAGCTCTTCCTCACACACTCTCTCCCTCACACACTCGCACACACACAGGCAGTCTCCCTTACACACGTACACTCCGATACACACACATACACGCTCTTACTCGCACACTTACACCCTCTCTCTCACACACACATACACACGCACGCTGTCCCTCACACACACACTTCCACCTCCACACACACACGAACACACAAACTCTCCCTCCCAGACACACACCCGCACACTGTCCCTCCCACACACATGCACACAAACACTCTCACTCCCACACACACACTCTCTCCCACACACACATAGACACGCACATATACAGACAATCTCTCCCTCACACACTCCCTCCTTCACACACTCCCACACATGCACTCTCCCTCACACACACACACACACACGCTCTCCCTCACACACACTCTTCCTCACATACACACGCACACACACTCTCCCTCACACACACGCACTCTCCATCACACACACGCTTCCCCCCTCACACACACACGAACACACACACATGCTCCCTCCCACACACACACGCTCCCTCCCACACACGAGGAAACTCTCCCTCTCCCACACACACACACAAACTCTCCCTCCCACACACACATCTGCACACTGTCCCTCCCACACACATGTACACAAGCACACATAGTCTCACTCCCACACACATGCACCCTCCCTCACATGCACGCGTACACACACACTCTCCCACACATACACACATTCTCCCTCCCACATGCAGGCTCTCCCTCACACACACAACACACTCACAGACTCTTTCCCTCACACACACGCATTCTCCCTCACACGCACACACATACATTCTCCCACACGTACACACTCGCTCTCCCTCCCACATGCACGCTCTCCCTCACACACAGAGACGCCCTCCCTCACACACACACGCCCTCCCTCCCACACACACGCCCTCCCTCCCACACAAATGCACACTGTCCCTCACACAAACACATGCACCCTCCCTCACACAAACACACGCACTCTCACTCCCACACACACACTCGCTCTCACATACACACACGCAGACAGGCTCTCCCTCACACACACACGCTCTCCCTCACACACACTCTTCCTCACATACACACGCACACACACTCTCCCTCACACACACGCACTCTCCATCACACACACGCTTCCCCCCTCACACACACACGAACACACACACATGCTCCCTCCCACACACACACGCTCCCTCCCACACACGAGGAAACTCTCCCTCTCCCACACACACACACAAACTCTCCCTCCCACACACACATCTGCACACTGTCCCTCCCACACACATGTACACAAGCACACATAGTCTCACTCCCACACACATGCACCCTCCCTCACATGCACGCGTACACACACACTCTCCCACACATACACACATTCTCCCTCCCACATGCAGGCTCTCCCTCACACACACAACACACTCACAGACTCTTTCCCTCACACACACGCATTCTCCCTCACACGCACACACATACATTCTCCCACACGTACACACTCGCTCTCCCTCCCACATGCACGCTCTCCCTCACACACAGAGACGCCCTCCCTCACACACACACGCCCTCCCTCCCACACACACGCCCTCCCTCCCACACAAATGCACACTGTCCCTCACACAAACACATGCACCCTCCCTCACACAAACACACGCACTCTCACTCCCACACACACACTCGCTCTCACATACACACACGCAGACAGGCTCTCCCTCACACACACGCACTCTCCCTCACACACACACTCACACACATGCGCGCAAACACACACACACGCACTCTCCATCACACACACATGCACGTGCACTCACACACTTGCTCTCTCCCTCACACACACAGGCGTGCGCGCGCACACACACACTCTCTCCTTCCCTCACACACACACACACACACACACACTCACACACACGCTCTCTTTCTAAGATGAAAGGAAAATTCTGCGGTTGCTGGAAATCTGAAACAAAAACAGAAAACACTGGAAAAACTCAGCAGGCCTAACAGCATCTGTGGACAGAGAAAAAGAGTTAACATTTCGAGTCCTTAAGAGCTGAAGAAGAGTCATAAGGACTTGAAACGTTAACTCTGTTTTTTTTCCCTCCACAGATGCTGTTAGTCCTGCTGAGCTTTTCCAGCATTTCCTGTTTTTGTTTCACTCTCTCTCTGTCCCTCACACACACACACATACACAACACACTCACACACAGACTCTCTCTCTCTCACTCACTCTCCCACACACACACACACACACACACACTCTCACTCCCACACACACACACTCTCCCTCCCACACACACTCTCCCTCCCACACACGCACACTCTCCCTCCCACACACGCACATTCTCCCTCCCACACACGCACACTCTCCCTCCCACACACACACACTCTCCCTCCCACACACACACACTCTCCCTCCCACACACACACTCTCCCTCCCACACACACACACTCTCCCTCCCACACACACACACACACTCTCACTCCCACACACACACACTCTCACTCCCACACATACACACTTTCACTCCCACACACACACACTCTCACTCCCACACATACACACTTTCACTCCCACACACACACACTCTCACTCCCACACACACACACTCTCACTCCCACACACTCTCCCTCACACACACACACACTCCCTCACACACACACACTCTCCCTCACACACACACACAAACTCTCCCTCCCCCGCAAACACAGACACACTCTCCCTCCCACACACATGCAAACACACACACTCTCACTCCCACACATACACACTCTCTCTCACACACACACACACAGACAAGCTCTCCGTCACACAATCACACACACAGACAAGCTCTCCGTCACACACTCTCAGACACACACACATGCTCACACACGCTCACACACTCTCCCACGCACACACACACACACGCACTCTCCGCACACACACACACTCTCCTTCCCACACACATTCTCCCTCCCACATGCACACTCTCCCACACAAAAGCATGCTCTCCCTCACACACACTCCCTCACAATCACACACAGGCTTTCACCCTCATGCACACAGGGGTTTGCACACACACACACACACATGCATTCTCCCTCCCACACACACATGCTCCCCCTCCCACACACAAGCAAACTATCCCCCTCCCACACACACACACACACACACACACACACACACAAACTCTCCCTCCCACACACATCTGCACACTGTCCCTCCCACACACATGCACACAAACACACATACTCTCACTCCCACACACATGCACTCTCCCTCACATGCACATGCGCGCGTACACACACAATCTCCCACACATTCTCCCTCACACATGCATGCTCTCCCTCACACACACAACACACTCACACACAGACTCTTTCCCTCACATGCACACACATTCCCTCACAAACACGCATGTGCACACACACGCACTCTCCCTCACACGCACACACATACGTACACACACCCACACATTCTCCCACACACACACTCGCTCTCCCTCCCACATGCACGCTCTCCCTCACACACACGCCCTCCCTCCCACAGAAATGCACACTTTCCCTTCCACACACACGCACACAAACACATACACTCTTACTCCCACACACACACACACTCGCTCTCACATACACACACGCAGACAGGCTCTCCCTCACACACACAGGCGCGCGCGCACACACACACTCTCCTTCCCACACACATACACGTTCCCCCTCCCACACACACACACGCTCTCACTCCCACACATTCTCCCACATGCACACACTCACTCACACACACACACACACACACACACACTCCCCCTCTCACACACACACACTCTCCCTCTCACACACGGACACACTCTCCCTCTCACTCACGGACACACTTTCCCACTCACACACGGACACACAGACACACGCTCTCCCTCACTCACACACACACACACTCCCTCACTCACACACACGCTCTCTTTCTAAGATGAAAGGAAAATTCTGCGGTTGCTGGAAATCTGAAACAAAAACAGAAAACGCTGGAAAAACTCAGCAGGCCTAAAACAGCATCTGTGGACAGAAAAGAAAGAGAGTTAATGTTTTGAGTCCTTAAGAGCTGAAGAAGAGTCATAAGGACTTGAAACGTTAACTCTATTTCTTTTCCCTCCATGGATGCTGTCAGTCCTGCTGAGTTTTTCAAGCATTTTCTGTTCTTGTTTCACTCTCTCTCTCTCTCCCTCACACACACATACACTCTCCCTCCCACACACACACTCTCCCTCCCACACACACACACTCTCCCTCCCACACACACACTCTCCCTCCCACACACACACTCTCCCTCCCACACACACACACTCTCCCTCCCACACACACACACTCCCTCCCACACACACACACTCTCCCTCCCACACACACACTCTCCCTCCCACACACACACACTCCCTCCCACACACACACACTCTCCCTCCCACACACACACACTCTCCCTCCCACACACGCACACTCTCCCTCCCACACACACACACTCTCCCTCCCACACACACACACTCTCCCTCCCACACACGCACACACTCTCCCTCCCACACACACACACTCTCCCTCCCACACACACACACTCTCCCTCCCACACACGCACACACTCTCCCTCCCACACACACACTCTCCCTCCCACACACACACACTCTCCCTCCCACACACACACTCTCCCTCCCACACACACACACTCTCCCTCCCACACACACACTCTCCCTCCCACAAACACACACTCTCCCTCCCACACACACACACTCTCCCTCCCACACACGCACACACTCTCCCTCCCACACACACACACTCTCCCTCCCACACACACACACACTCTCCCTCCCACACACACACACACTCTCCCTCCCACACACACACACACTCTCCCTCCCACACACACACACTCTCCCTCCCACACACACACACTCTCCCTCCCACACACACACACACTCCCTCCCACACACACACACACTCCCTCCCACACACACTCCCCCTCCCACACACACACTCTTCCTCGCATACACACACACTCTCCCTCCCACACACTCACACTCTCCGACCCCCACACACACACAGTCTCCCTCCCCCCCACACACACACAAACTCTCCCTCCCCCGCAAACACAGACACACTCTCCCTCCCACACACATGCAAACACACACACTCTCACTCCCACACATACACACTCTCTCTCTCACACACACACACACACAGACAAGCTCTCCGTCACACACTCTCACACACACACACACACTCTCCTTCCCACACACATTCTCCCTCTCACATGCACACTCTCCCTCACAAAAGCACGCTCTCCCTCACACACACTCCCTCACAATCACACACAGGCTCTCTCCCACACGCACACTCTCCCTCACAAAAGCACGCTCTCCCTCACACACACTCCCTCACAATCACACACAGGCTCTCTCCCTCATGCACACAGGGGTCCGCACACACACACACACATGCATTCTCCCTCCCACACACACACTCTCCCTCCCACACACACACGCTCTCCCTCCCACACAAAAGCAAACTCTCCCTCTCCCACACACACACAAACTCTCCCTCCCACCCACACATCTGCACACTGTCCCTCCCACACACATGCACACAAACACACATACTCTCACTCCCACACGCACATGCACGCATACACACACACTCTCACGCACATTCTCCCTCACACATGCATGCTCTCCCTCACACACACAACACACTCACACACAGACTCTTTCCCTCACAGGCACACATTCCCTCACAAACACGCGTGTGCACACACACACGCACTCTCCCTCACACGCACACACACACATTCTCCCACACGCACACACTCGCTCTCCCTCCCACATGCACGCTCTCCCTCACACACACACTCTCCCTCACACACAAATGCACACTGTCCCTTCCACACACACGCACACAAACAGATACACTCTCACTCCCACACACACACACTCGCTCTCACATACACACACGCAGACAGGCGCGCGCGCGCACACACACACACCCACACTCTCCTTCCCACATACATACACGTTCCCCCTCCCACACACACACACGCTCTCACTCCCACACATTCTCCCACATGCACACACTCGCTCTCACACACACACACACGAACGCGCACACACATATTCCCCCTCTCACACACACACGCTCTACCTCTCACACACGGACGCACTCCCTCGCACACACGGAGACCAGACACACGCTCTCCCTCACTCACACACGCTCTCCCTCACTCACACACGCTCTCCCTCACTCACACACGCTCTCCCTCACTCACACACGCTCTCCCTCACTCACACACACACTCCCTCACTCACACACACACTCTCTTTCTAAGATGAAAGGGAAATACTGCGGTTGCTGGAAATCTGAAACAAAAACAGAAAACGCTGGAAAAACTCAGCAGGCCTAAAACAGCATCTGTGGACAGAAAAGAAACAGAGTTAATGTTTCGAGTCCTTAAGAGCTGAAGAAGAGTCATAAGGACTTGAAACGTTAGCTCTATTTCTTTTCCCTCCATGGATGCTGTCAGTCCTGCTGAGTTTTTCCAGCATTTTCTGTTCCTGTTTCACTCTCTCTCTCTCTCTCCCTCACACACACATACACAACACATACACACATGCACTCTCCCTCACACACACGCACACACACACTCTCCTTCCCACACACATTCTCTCTCCCACACGCACACTCTCCCTCACAAAAGCACGCTCTCCCTCACACACACTCCTTCACACACAGGCTCTCTCCCTCACGCACACAGGGGTGTGCGCACACACACATGCATTCTCCCTCCCACACACATGCTCCCTCCCACACACACGCTCTCCCTCCCCCACACAAGCAAACTCTCCCTCTCCCAAACACACACACACACACAAACTCTCCCTCCCACACACACATCTGCACATTGTCCCTCCCACACACATGCACACAAACACACATACTCTCACTCCCACACACATGCACTCTCCCTCACACGCACATGCGCGCGTACACACTCTCCCACACACACATTCTCCCTTGCACATGCATGCTCTCCCTCACACACACAACATACTCACACACAGACTCTTTCCCTCACACACACACTCTCCCTCACACGCACACACATACATTCTCCCACACGTACACACTCGCTCTCCCTCCCACATGCACTCTCTCCCTAACACACACACACACACGCCCTTCCTCCCACACAAATGCACACTGTCCCTTCCACAAACACAAACACACACACTCTCACTCCGAGACACACACACTCGCTCTCACATACACACACGCAGACAGGCTCTCCCTCATACACTCCCACACACACACGCACTCTCCCTCACACACACATGCGCACTCTCCATCACACACACATGCACGCGCACTCACACACATGCTGTCTCCCTCACACACACAGGCGTGCGCGCGCACACACACTCTCTCCTTCCCTCACTCACACACACACACGCTCTCCCTCAATCACTCACACGCTCTCTTTCTAAGATGAAAGAAAAATTCTGCGGGTTGCTGGAAATCTGAAACAAAAACAGAAAACGCTGGAAAAACTCAGCAGGCCTAAAAGCATCTGTGGACAGAATAAAAAAGTTAACGTTTCGAGTCCTTAAGAGCTGAAGAAGTGTCATAAGAACTTGAAACGTTAACTCTGTTTTTTTTCCCTCCACAGATGCTGTTAGTCCTGTTGAGTTTTTCAAGCATTTTCTGTTTTTGTCTCACTCTCTCTCTCTGTCCCTCACACACACACACACAACACACTCACACACAGACTCTCTCTCTCACATACACACTCCCACACACACACACACTCTCCCACACACACACACACTCTGCCACACACACTCTCCCACACACACACACACTCTCCCACACACACACTCTCCCTCCCACACACACGCACTCTCACTCCCACACACACGCACTCTCACTCCCACACACACGCACTCTCACTCCCACACACACGCACTCTCACTCCCACACACACGCACTCTCACTCCCACACACACGCACTCTCACTCCACACACACGCACTCTCACTCCCACACACACGCACTCTCACTCCCACACACACGCACTCTCCCTCCCACACACACGCACTCTCACTCCCACACACACGCACTCTCACTCCCACACACACGCACTCTCCCTCCCACACACACGCACTCTCCCTCCCACACACACGCACTCTCCCTCCCACACACACGCACTCTCACTCCCACACACACGCACTCTCACTCCCACACACACGCACTCTCACTCCCACACACACGCACTCTCACTCCCACACACACGCACTCTCACTCCCACACACACGCACTCTCACTCCCACACACACGCACTCTCCCTCCCACACACACGCACTCTCCCTCCCACACACACGCACTCTCCCTCCCACGCACACGCACTCTCCCTCCCACGCACACGCACTCTCCCTCCCACGCACACGCACTCTCCCTCCCACGCACACACACTCTCCCTCCCACACACACGCACTCTCCCTCCCACACACACACACTCTCCCTCCCACACACACACACTCTCCCTCCCACACACACACACTCTCCCTCCCACACAAACACACTCTCCCACCCACACACACACTCTCCCTCCCCCACACACACTCACACTCTCCCATCCCCACACACACACTCTCCCTCCCCCACACACAAACTCTCCCTCCCCCGCAAACACAGACACACTCTCTTTCCCACACACATGCACACACACACTCTCACTCTCACATACACACACACACTCTCACTTCCACACATACACAATCTCTCTCACACACACACACAGACAAGCTCTCCGTCACACACACTCACGCACACACACGCTCACACACTCTCCCACACACACACACTCTCCCTCACACACATGCACACACACACACTCTCCTTCCCACACACATTCTCCCGCCCACACGCACACTCTCCCTCACAAAAGCACGCTCTCCCTCACACACACCACATATTCCCTCACAATCACACACAGGCTCTCTCCCTCACGCACACAGGGGTGCGCACACACACACACATGCATTCTCCCTCCCACACACACACGCTCCCTCCCACACACACATGCTCTCCCTCCCACACACAAGCAAACTCTCCCTCTCCCACACACACACACACAAGCTCTCCCTCCCACACAATCTGCATACTGTCCCTCCCACACACATGCACACAAACACACATACTCTCACTCCCACACACATGCACTCTCCCTCACACACACATGCGCGCGTACACACACACTCTCCCACACATTCTCCCTCACACATGCATGCTCTCCCTCACACACACACAACACTCACACACAGACTCTTTCCCTCACAAGCACACACATTCCCTCACAAACACGCGTGTGCACACACACGCACTATCCCTCACACGCACACACATACGTACACACATACATTCTCCCACATGCACACACTCGCTCTCCCTCCCACATGCACGCTCTCCCTCACACACACGCCCTCCCTCCCACACAAATGCACACTGTCCCTTCCACACACACGCACACAAACACATACACTCACACTCCCACACACACACACTCGCTCTCACATACACACACGCAGACAGGCTCTCCCTCACACACAGGCGCGCGCGCGCACACACACACATACACACTCTCCTTCCCACACTCATACACGTTTCCCCCTCCCACACACACACACGCTCTCACTCCCACACATTCTCCCACATGCACACACTCGCTCTCACACACACACACACACACGAATGCACACACACACACTCCCCCTCTCACACACACACACGCTCTACCTCTCACACACACACACACTCCCTCACTCACACACACACTCTCTTTCTAAGATGAAAGGAAAATTCTGCGGTTGCTGGAAATCTGAAACAAAAACAGAAAACGCTGGAAAAACTCAGCAGGCCTAAAACAGCATCTGTGGACAGGAAAGAAACAGAGTTAATGTTTCGAGTCCTTAAGAGCTGAAGAAGAGTCATAAGGACTGGAAACGTTAACTCTATTTCTTTTCCCTCCATGGATGCTGTCAGTCCTGCTGAGTTTTTCCAGCATTTTCTGTTTTTGTTTCATTCTCTCTCTCTCTCTCTCGCACACACACATACACATACACGCGCACTCTCCCTCACACACACACTCACCCATGCACTCTCCCTCACACACACATGCGCGTGCACTCACCATGCACTCTCCCTCACACACACATGCGCGCGCGCACACACACATGCACTCTCCCTCACATGCACATGTACATGCACTTTCCCATACATACGCGCACACACACACTCTCCTTCCCACTCACACGCATTCTCGCTCCCACACACACACGCGTGCACACACACTCTCCCTCACACACACACACACACGAGCACACACACTATCTCCCTCACACACACACACGCTCCCTCACTCACACACAAATGCACACTGTCCCTTCCACACACACGCACACAAACACATACACTCTCACTCCCACACACACACACTCGCTCTCACATACACACACGCAGACAGGCTCTCCCTCACACACACAGGTGCACGCGCGCACACACACACACGCACTCTCCCTCACACACACATACGCTCTCCCTCACACACACACACACGAGCACACACACTATCTCCCTCACACACACACACGCTCCCTCACTCACACACAAATGCACACTGTCCCTTCCACACACACGCACACAAACACATACACTTTCACTCCCACACACACACACTCGCTCTCACATACACACACGCAGACAGGCTCTCCCTCACACACACAGGTGCGCGTGCGCACACACACACATGCACTCTCCCTCACACACACATACGCTCTCCCTCACACACACACACGCGTTCTCCCTCTCACATACACACTTGCTCTCCCTCACACACACACACACGTTCTCCCTCCCACACACACACACGCTCTTCCTCTCACACACACACTCACTCATACACACACACACGCACGCTCTCTTTCTAAGATGAAAGAAAAATTCTGCGGTTGCTGGAAATCTGAAACAAAAACAGAAAACGCTGGAAAAACTCAGCAGGCCTAAAACAGCATCTGTGGACAGAAAAAAAGAGATTTAACGTTTCGAGTCCTTAAGAGCTGAAATGGAGTCATAAGGACTTGAAACATTAACTCTGTTTCTTTTCCCTCCATGGATGCTGTCAGTCCTGCTGAGTTTTTCCAGCATTTTCTGTTTTCGTTTCACTCTCTCTTTCACACACACATACACATACGTGAACACGCACACAACACACACACGCTCTCCCTCACACACTCACATACGCATTCTCCCTCACACACACATGCACGTGCATTCACCATGCATTCTCCCTCAAACACACATGCACTCTCCCTCACATGCACACGCAAGTGTACATGCACTCCCCCATACCCACGCGCACACACACACACTCTCCTCCCCACACACACACATTCTCCCTCCCACACACACACGCTCTCCCTCTCACACACGGACACAATCCCTCTCACACACGGACACAATCCCTCTCACACACGGACACACTCCCTCTCACACACGGACACACTCCCTCTCACACACGGACACACTCCCCCTCTCACACACGGAAACGCTTCCCCTCTCACACACGGACACGCTTCCCCTCTCACACACGGACACACTCCCCCTCTCACACACGGACACACTCCCCCTCTCGCACACGGACACACACCCCCTCTCACACACGGACACACACCCCCTCTCACACACGGACACACTCCCTCTCACACACGGACACACTCCCTCTCACACACGGACACACTCCCCCTCTCACACACGGACACACACCCCCTCTCACACACGGATACACTCTCCCTCATACACACATGCGCGCGCGCACACACACATGCACTCTCCCTCACATGCACATGTACATGCACTTTCCCATACACGCGCACACACACACTCTCCTTCCCACTCACACGCATTCTCGCTCCCACACACACACGCGCGCGCACTCTCCCTCACACACACACACGAGCGCACACACTATCTCCCTCACACACACACACACGCTCCCTCTCACTCACACACACATACAAATGCACACACACTCTCCCACACACATACACAATCGCTCTCTCTCCCACATACACACATTCTCCCACACAAACCTGCTCTCCCTCCCACACGCACGCTCTACCCCATACACACACTCTCCCTCACACACATACGCTCTCCCTCACACACACACGCTCTCCCTCCCCCCAAACAGCCCCCCTCCCACACACAGTCCCTCCCACACACACTAATACACACACTCTCACTCCCACACACACACACTCTCTCTCACGCACTCCCACACACACACACACATTCTCCCTCACACACACATGCGCGCACACACAGACATACACGCACTCTCCCTCACAAACACAGGCACACGTGCACAAACACATACATGCACACACACACTCTCCTTCTCACACACATTCTCCCTCCCACACGCACGCTCCCCCTTACACACACTCCCTCACACACACACACGCGCGTGCACAAACACACACATGCACTCTCCCTCACACACACACACACACACATACGCTCTCCCTCACACACACAGACGTTCTCCCTCCCCCACACATGCACCCACACACACGCGCTCTCCCTCTCACAAACACACATGCTCTCCCTCACACACACGGACACACACACGCAAGCTCTCCCACCCACACACACACACGCTCTTCCTCTCACACACACACTCTCCCTCCCTCACACACACTCCCTCACTCACTCACACGCGCTCTCTTTCTAAGATGAAAGAAAAATTCTGCGGTTGCTGGAAATCTGAAACAAAAACAGAAAATGCTGGAAAAACTCAGCAGGCCTAAAACAGCATCTGTGGACAGAAAAAAAGAGTTAACATTTCGAGTCCTTAAGAGCTGAAGAAGAGTCATAAGGACTTGAAACGTTAACTCTGTTTCTTTTCCCTCCATGGATGCTGTCAGTCCTGCTGAGTTTTTCCAGCATTTTCTGTTTTTGTTTCACTCTCTCTCTCACACACACATACGTGTACATGCACACACACACACACGGTCTCCCTCACACACTCGCACACACACATGCATTCTCCCTCACACACACAAGCGCGTGCACTCACCATGCACTCTCCCTCATACATACATGCAGGCGCGCACACACATGCATCTCCCTCACATGCACACGCACACGTATATGCCCTCCCCCATACCCACGCGCACACACACACACTCTCCTTCCCACACACACACATTCTCCCTCCCACACACGGACACACTTCCTCTCACACACGGACACACTCCCCCTCTCACACACGGACACACTCCCCCTCTCACACACGGACACATTCTCCCTCCCACACACGGACACACTCCCCCTCTCACACACGGACACACTCCCCCTCTCACACACGAACACACTCCCCCTCTCACACACGGACACACTCCCCCTCTCACACACGGACACACAGACATACGCTCTCCCTCACTCACACACACGCTCTCCCTCACTCACACACACACTCTCTTTCTAAGATGAATGAAAAATTCTGCGGTTGCTGGAAATCTGAAACAAAAACAGAAAATGCTGGAAAAACTCAGCAGGCCTAACAGCATCTGTGGACAGAAAAAAAGAGTTAACATTTCGAGTCCTTAAGAGCTGAAGAAGAGTCATAAGGACTTGAAACGTTAACTCTGTTTTTTTTCCCTCCACAGATGCTGTCAGTCCTGCTGAGTTTTTCCGGCATTTTCTGTTTTTGTTTCACTCTCTCTCTCTCCCACACACACATACGCGCACTCTCCCTCACACATGCACTCTCCCTCAAACACACATGCGCGTGCACTCACCACGCAGTCTCCCTCATACACACACACGCGCGCGCGCACACACACATGCACTCTCCCTCACATGCACATGTACATGCACTTTCCCATACACACGCACAGACACACACTCTCCTTCCCACTCACACGCATTCTCGCTCCCATACACACACGCGCGCACACACACTCTCCCTCACACACACATACGCTCCCTCACTCACACACACATACAAATGCACACACACTCTCCCACACACATACACAATCGCTCTCTCTCCCACATACACACGTTCTCCCGCACAAACCTGCTCTCCCTCCCACACGCATGCTCTACCTCATACACACACTCTCCCTCACACACATACGCTCTCCCTTACATACACACGCTCTCCCTCCCCCCCAAACAGCCCCACTCCCACACACAGTCCCTCCCACACACACAAATACACACACTCTCACTCCCACACACACACACTCTCTCTCACACACTCCCACATAAACAAACATTCTCCCTCACACACACACACACTCTCCCTCACACACACATGCGCGCGCACACACAGTCATACACGCACTCTCCCTCACACACACAGGCACACGTGCACAAACACATACATGCACACACACTCTACTTCTCACACACATTCTCCCTCCCACACGCACGCTCCCCCTTACACACACTCCCTCACACACAGACTCTCTCCCTCACACACAAACGCGCGCGTGCACAAACACACACATGCACTCTCCCTCACACACACACACACACACATACTCTCTCCCTCACACACACGGACACACACACGCAAGCTCTCCCTCCCACACACACACACACTCTTCCTCTCACACACACACTCTCCCTCACTCACACACACACTCCCTCACTCACACACACGCTCTCTTTCTAAGATGAAAGAAAAATTCTGCGGTTGCTGGAAATCTGAAACCAGAACAGAAAATGCTGGAAAAACTCAGCAGGCCTAAAACAGCATCTGTGGACAGAAAAAAAGAGAGTTAACGTTTCGAGTCCTTAAGAGCTGAAGAAGAGTCATAAGGACTTGAAACGTTAACTCTGTTTCTTTTCCCTCCATGGATGCTGTCAGTCCTGCTGAGTTTTTCCAGCATTTTCTGTTTTTGTTTCACTCTCTCTCTCACACACACATACGTGGACATGCACACACACACACGCTCTCCCTCACACACACACACGCATTCTCCCTCACACACACAAGCGCGTGCACTCACCATGCACTCTCGCTCATACAGACATGCGCGCGCGCACACACATGCATCTCCCTCATATGCACACGCATGCGTACATGCACTCCCCCATACACATGCGCACACACACACACTCTCCTTCCCACACACACACATTCTCTCTCCCACACACGGATACACTCCCTGTCACACACGGACACACTCCCCCTCTCACACACGGACACACTCCCCCTCTCACACATGGACACACTCCCCCTCTCACACACGGACACACTCCCCCTCTCACACACGGACACACTCCCCCTCTCACACATGGACACACTCTCCCTCTCACTCACGGACACACTTTCCCACTCACACACGGACACACAGACACACGCTCTCCCTCACTCACACACACACACACTCCCTCACTCACACACACGCTCTCTTTCTAAGATGAAAGGAAAATTCTGCGGTTGCTGGAAATCTGAAACAAAAACAGAAAACGCTGGAAAAACTCAGCAGGCCTAACAGCATCTGTGGACAGAAAAAAAGAGTTAACATTTCGAGTCCTTAAGAGCTGAAGAAGAGTCATAAGGACTTGAAACGTTAACTCTGTTTTTTGTCCCTCCACAGATGCTGTCAGTCCTGCTGAGTTTTTCCAGCATTTTCTGTTTTTGTTTCACTCTCTCTCTCTCCCACACACACATACACACACACGCGCACTCCCTCACACATGCACTCTCCCTCAAACACACATGCGCATGCACTCACCATGCACTCTCCCTCATACACACACATGCGCGCGCACACACACATGCACTCTCCCTCACATGCACATACACCCGTACATGCACTTTCCCATACACATGCGCACACACACACTCTCCTTCCCACTCACACGCATTCTCGCTCCCACACACGCGCGCACACACTCTCCCTCACACACACACACACGAGCACACACACTATCTCCCTCACGCACACACATGCTCCCTCACTCACACACACATACAAATGCACACACACTCTCCCACACACATACACAATCGCTCTCTCTCCCACATACACACGTTCTCCCGCACAAACCTGCTCTCCCTCCCACACACACGCTCTACCTCATACACACACGCTCTCCCTCCCCCCCAAACAGCCCCCCTCCTACACACAGTCCCTCCCACACACACAAATACACACACTCTCACTCCCACACACACACACTCTCTCTCACACACTCCCACATAAACACACATTCTCCCTCACACACACACACTCTCCCTCACACACACATGCGCGCACACACAGACATACACGCACTCTCCCTCACACACACAGGCACACGCGCACAAACACATACATGCACACACACTCTACTTCTCACACACATTCTCCCTTCCACACGCACACTCCCCCTCACACACACTCCCTCACACACAGACTCTCTCCCTCACACACACACGCGCGCGTGCACAAACACACACATGCACTCTCCCTCACACACACACACACACACACACATACGATCTCCCTCACACACACAAACACACACACGTTCTCCCTCCCCCACACACACCCATACACAGGTTCTCCCTCCCACACACACGCGCTCTCCCTCTCAAATACACACGTGCACTCCCTCACACACACGGACACACACACGCAAGCTCTCCCTCCCACACACACACGCTCTTCCTCTCACACACACACTCTCCCTCAATCACTCACACGCTCTCTTTCTAAGATTAAAGAAAAATACTGCGGTTGCTGGAAATCTGAAACAAAAACAGAAAACGCTGGAAAAACTCAGCAGGCCTAACAGCATCTGTGGACAGAAAAAAAGAGATTTAACATTTCGAGTCCTTAAGAGCTGAAGAAGAGTCATAAGGACTTGAAACATTAACTCTGTTTTTTTTCCCTCCACAGATGCTGTCAGTCCTGCTGAGTTTTTCCGGCATTTTCTGTTTTTGTTTCACTCTCTCTCTCTCTCTCTCTCTCTTCCACACACACATGCACACACACACGCGCACTCTCCCTCACACACACACTCACCCATACACTCTCCCTCACACACACATGCGCGTGCACTCACCATGCACTTTCCCTCATACACACATGCGCGCGCGCACACACACATGCACTCTCCCTCACATGCACACGTACATGCACTTTCCCATACACACGCGCACACACACTCTCCTTCCCACTCACATGCATTCTCGCTCCCACACACACGCGCGCACACACACTCTCCCTCACACACACACACGAGCGCACACACCATCTCCCTCACACACACACTCTCTCTCACACACTCCCACACACACACATTCTACCTCACAGACACACAATCGCTCTCTCTCCCACATACACACATTCTCCCGCACAAACCTGCTCTCCCTCCCACACGCACGCTCTACCTCATACACACACTCTCCCTCACACACATACGCTCCCCCTCACACAAACATGCTCTCCCTCCCCCCCAAACAGCCCCCCTTCCACACACAGTCCCTCCCACACACACAAATACACACACTCTCTCTCACACACTCCCACACACACACATTCTCCCTCACACACACACACACGCACTCTCCCTCACACACACATGCGCGCACACACTCTCCTTCTCACACACATTCTCCCTTCCACACGCACGCTCCCCCTCACACACACTCCCTCACACACAGACTCTCTCCCTCACACACACACGCGTGCGTGCACAAACACACACATGCACTCTCCCTCACACACACACACTCTCTCCTTCCCACACACACACACACACACACATTCTCCCCCACACACGCACGCTCTCCCTCACACACACACACACGCAAGCTCTCCCTCACACACACACGCTCCCTCCCACACACACACACGCTCCCTCCCACACACACACATTCTCCCACACTCACTCTCACACACACACGCTCTCCCTCACACACACAGACACACACTCACAAGCTCTCCCTCACACACACGGACACACACTCTTCCTCTCACACACACATACTCTCCCTCACTCACACACACTCCCTCACACACATACACACACACGCTCTCTTCCTAAGATGAAAGAAAAATTCTGTGGTTGCTGGAATCTGAAACAAAAACAGAAAACACTGGAAAAACTCAGCAGGCCTAACAGCATCTGTGGACAGAAAAAAAAAGAGTTAACGTTTTGAGTCCTTAGGAGCTGAAGAGTCATAAGGACTTGAAACGTTAACTCTTTTTTTTTCCCTCCATAGATGCTGTTAGTCCTGCTGAGCTTTTCCAGCATTTTCTGTTTTTGTTTCACTCTCTCTCTGTCCCTCACACACACCACACATACACAACACACTCACACACAGACTCTCTCTCTCTCACACACACACACACTCCCTCACTCACACACACTCTCCCACACACACACACACGATCTCCCTCCCACACACACACACACACACAAACTCTCCCTCTCCTCCAAACACAGACACTCTCCCTCCCACACACAAGCCCTCCCTCCCACACACACGCAAACACACACACTCTCACTCCCACACATACACTCTCTCTCACATACACACAGACAAGCTCTCCGCCACATACTACCACACACACACACACTCTCCCTCACACACACGCTCCTGCCCCACACACACGAGGATGCACGCATGCTCCCTCCCCCACACACACTCTCCCTCCCCCACACACACACTCTCCCTGCCCCCCGCCACACACACACACTCTCCCTCCCCCACACGCACTCTCCCTCCCCCACACGCACTCTCCCTCCCCCACACACACTCTCCCTCCCCACACACACACACACTCTCCCTCCCCCACACACACTCTCCCTGCCCCCCCACACTCTCCCTTCCCCATACACACACACTCTCCCTGCCCCCCCCACACACACACTCTCCCTCCCCCCCCCACACACACACGCGCATGCTCTCCCTCTCACACACACATGCCCTCCCTCACACACTCTCTCCCTCACACTCACATGCACATACAACCTCACACACACTCTCCCTCACACACATACACACTCTCTTCCTCACACACATGCTCCCTCCCACACTCACACTCTACCCCCACACATACTCGCCCCCCCCACACACACACTTTCCCTCACACACACACGCTCATTCCCACACACACACACTCCCCCACCACACACACTCACCTTCACACACACACGCTTCTTCCCACACACACTCTCCTTCACACACACACGTTCCTTCCCACACACACACGCATGCTCCTTCCCACACACACACTCCTTCCCACACACACACTGTCTCCCATACACACACACTGTCTCACACACACACACACACATGCTCCCTTCCACTCACGCTCACACACACGCCCTCTCACATACACACGCACTGCTTAATACAGAGCTGACTACCACAGTGCAAGCCATCATCTCTCAAGGTGGATGGCTGCCATCAATGGTGCAATCCAAATCATAAGTGCTCCCCTTTTAGTAGCTATGCTTTCAGTTAACTAGGCCCTAATCTCTGGAATTCTCTGCCTATGCTCCTGCGCCTATCTATCTCACTTTTCTGCTTTTAGACACTTCTTACTTCTTCTAACTGTTTAACCAAGCTTTTGGTCATCTGACTGAATGCCTCCTTAGGCTCAGTGTCATGGTTTGCTTTATAATGCTTCACAGCTTGGGGTGTTTCACTACTTGAAAGGTGCTATATAAATATAATTTGTTGTTCTTGATGAAAATTTAAATGTTTCCACTTTGCATAGCTCCACTTTTGTAGTCGAAGTGATTTTTCCATTCAGTACTAAATAGTGCTGGATTATGTGCTGTGATTCTCAACAACTAGGAACTGGGCTGAAATGGTTCTTAATTCGCTAAACAGCCTCATACCAAGCAGAGAGGAGAATCTTTTATCTCATCACTCTGGGCTAGAATAAAACTCTTGTTTCCAAATGTGAAAGAAATTTGAAACCCACTTCACCTATCAGTCTTCCTCAAAATATTTCTGCCAAAAGTATCTCTGATGATTGTGCTCTAGTAAAACTGATAATGTACATCATATGCCAGCAAAGATTCCTCACCTAATTTTGAATTGTCTGAGGTCTTCCAGGGTGAACATGTTCCCTTCAATCATAGGAACTCCATCCATTTCTACCACTCCATGCACTGGTTTCTTTTGAAGCATGACCCTGATATGGTCCTCCTTGGTGTCGACATCCGTCACTAGCACGTGGTCCACAGTAATCTGACCTTTTCCCCCTTCCTTAACTTTCAATTGCTTTGTGAGTATCTAAAAGAGAAAATAATTTTTCCATTTTCATCAGTTGTTTCAGAATCAAAGAGAAACTACTATCTCGAGTTTCCCCAGGGTGAGCAGGTGGGGATCCTCCGGTGGGAGATTGGCAGAACTTTCCAAAGAAATAGAAGTGTCTAAAAACAGCTATTTGTTGGGGTGTTGGATGTTGGTAATCTCTTATCAAAGTTAGAGCAGGTAATTGGAAGAATCCAGGGGAAATCCAGTGTGTAATAGTCAACAATAAAACAGAGTGGATATTCTCCATGCAGCCCAATGAGGTCAAAGAAACAGCTTATATTTCAAACTGGAGGTTATGTTACAACCCATAGCCCACTTAATTTAACTGTTATTTTTACATAATACTTCATGGTTATGCTATTTGTGTACTGTGCTCAAGTCAAATGTGACCATGTGGTCCAACAGTCCATATACTAAGGACCTTTTCCAAATGGCAGTGCTTATATCATCTTAATGGTAGTTAAGACAAAGTTTTTGAACAAAAAGGGCCAGGAATACAGAGAAATGGCAAGTGCTGCACAATACGTAACCCAGTATTACATTATTATTACATCACATTATAAAGACATCATATTACATTATCTGTATTGCATGTTACAATGTCAACCACTGCTGATGATAATTCTTGGCAGTGATGAGTCAAGTGAAAACCTCAACCAATGCAAGTTGGTTATTTGGGGTAATTCTTAAAAAAAATAAATTCTCAATTTTAGTTCATTTTGGGTTTAGGTTGTTCTGTCCTTCAATAATGTTCCTCAGTCCAGTTGCATAATATCAGGATGAAGGTAATTGCCATGTACTGCTGGTGGCAACTGAACAAAATTAGATGAATTATTGTCATAAATAATTTTGTGTGTGTCTACATACTTGTGTATCAATGGATAAAGGAGGGCATTGGATTGAGAATCTGTCCATGCTGACAATTGGACCAGTTTTATAATTTGGATCATCTTGGATTTATATTAGCTAGACTTATTAAAGAATATGCATGTACATTAGTACAAGGTGTCCATTTTTCATTTCTACATTGTTACAGATAACATCATAATCACCACCAAGGCTGGTCAACATCTGAAACAAGCCTACATCTAGAATTGAATAAACAGAAAGAAAAGATGGATAAGTTGCGCTGTACATTCAGTTATTCATTGAATCATAATTTAAGTGGCTTAATATACTTGGTGTATCAGGTAGGTTTCTTGTTAAGAACAGGAAACTTTATTTACAGAGCAGATAAAGAAGCTATATGCTTGAACCAGGTCCACAACTAGAAAGCTCCGTCCCCTAAGATTACCCATGCTTAGGGCTGATTCGTCTGTAGAGTCACGTGGTCCCCAAAACAGGATGAAAGGTTTACTTACAATCACTACATTCCTCCCCCTTTAATTTTGTTTTCCATCTCTTATTTACAAAAATATCTTAATCCATGCATATACAAACATACACAGTTCATGTGGTTATAGATTAAGTCTCTGAGGTGGTTTTCTGATTCAGTCAGAGCAACGTAACTCTACAACTCGAGATTCTCCTACTGAATCAGCTTGATCAGGAACTGCAGCATCAGGGACATCCTTGGACAATGGCAGTTCAGAATTATTTACTTCAGAGACATCAGGTATGCCTATTCTATGTTGATCTGGCACCTCAGGGATCAAAGGTTTGACTTCAATTTCAGGTGGAGTAACTGATTGTTGGAGTGTCTCTCTACTTCTCTAATGATCCACGTTTCCGAACAATCTGGTTTCCCACTTCCACTTGGTACGACAAAGGCCCAGTTTCAGAGACAATTCTACCAAGAACCCAATTAGGTCCATTTCCAAAATTTTGCACAAAAACTATCTCTCCCACAGTAAATTTTCAAGCTTTGCTGTGAATATTATGATTCACTTTCTGACTGCTCTGGTTCTTCTCTTCCTTCCCCTCTAAGTTAGGAAGCACCAGACTCAACCTTGTACTAAGGTGGCGTTTTATTAGTAATTCAGACAGCATTGAATCCGTAGTTGCATGAGGAGTCATGTGATAGTTGAGAAGAAATCGTGAAATTCATGTTTCTAACTTTCCTTCGGATAACTTCTTCATTCCTGTTTTAAAAGTTTGCACTGCTCTTCCTGCTAACCCATTGAATGAGGGATGATGTGGTGCTGCTTTAATATGTTTAATCCCATTTAAGTTCATGAATCGCTGGAATTCCATTCTAGTGAAAGCAGTACCGTTATCTGAAACAATGATTTCTGGCCGGCCATGTACACTAAAACATTGATGCAGCTTTTCAATAGTTGCACACAATGTCGGTGAGCTCACTTCAAACACATCCATCCACTTAGATTGCACGTCAATGATCACTAAAAACATGGTACCTAAAAATGAACGTACACAGTCTGTATGTAGTCTAAGCGAGGGACGAACAGGCCACTCGCACGGATGCAGTGGAGCTGAAACGGGCAACTTATGTTGTTGCTGACACTGGAGACAGTGTTTAACCACTTTTTCTATCTCACTGTTTGCCTGACCACCAGATATAGCTTAGCGCAAGCATCTTCATTTTCGAAATGCCTGGATGCACAGTGTGAAGCTCTGTCAAGAGTGATTCTCTTCATTGCGAAGGAATGACGGCTCTTGCTCCCGACCACAAGATTCCATCCTGATAACTTAATTCAATTTTATGGACATAGAATGGTTTTCACTCTTCAGAGATTTGTGCATCCTTGCAATACCTCTTCTCGGACTTGATAAAATCGGATCATGGTTTGTCCAATTCTTTACCAGCTTCACACAAACCGGCGAGGAGTCCAGGAAATTCAACACAAGTGCAACTTCTTGAAGCACTGGAGAATGTACAATGCTATCTGGCAAAGGAAGATGACTGAGGACGTCTGCATTTACTATATACACACCTGGACGGTGCATGAAGGCATATTCATGTGCCGTCAAAATCAAAGCCTATCATTGAATTCTAGCTATTGGCAGAATTGCTTTATCTCCACTAAATAAACCCATAAGTGGCTTGTGAGCAGACACTACGTTGAAGTGTCAACCATACAACTATTGATGGAATTTCTTTACTCCAAATTTTACAGAAAAGCTTTCTTTTTCAAGTTGTTAATCACCCTTCTTGACTGCACAGAGGGTTCTGGAGACATAGCCTATTGGCCTTTCAGAACCATCTTCCATCCTGTTTGACAACACCGCTCCCACACCAGAGGAAGATGCATCATGGGTTAATATTAATTTTTTTGATGGGTCATATTGCCCTGACTTTCTCCTCTACTGGATGCAACCCCTGGGCATCCATTCAGTGACCCACATAAGTGATTTCAGTCGTTTGGAAAGTACTCTTCTCTTTCTTCAATCGTACACCAGCTTCCAAAAATCTCCTTAAAACCTCTTCTAGGTTGGCCAAATGTTTGGATTCCATTGATCCTGTGATCAGAACGTCATCCAGGTACTTGGGGAAGTCCTTGTAATAGGCTTTCCATGGTCCTTTGGAAAATCGCACAGGCAGATGATACACCAATGGGCAGGTGTGTATATTGGTACAGACCCTTGTGTGTGTTGATGGTTACATATCCTCTATATGTGCTGTCCAGCTCTAACTGTTGGTATGCATGGCTCATGTCCAGTTTGGTGTAGGATTTTCCTCCAGCAAGCTTAGCATACAGATCTTCAATCCTCGGGATTGCATATTTGTCTGATTTAGCAGCCTTGTTCATTGTTGATTCATAATCTCTGCAGATGTGAATTGTTAGATCTGGTTTCATCACAGGGATTATGGGGTACTGCCCATTCTGAAAACTGGACTGGCTGGATTATTCCTAATTTCTCTAAACGGCACAATTCTGCATCCACCTTCTCCTTTAGGTCACAAGGCATAGATCTGGCCTTAAAGATCCGGGGTGTTGCCTCCAAATCTACGTATATTTTTGCTTGTAGGTATTTTATCTTTCCTAAATCATCAGAAAAAAAAAAGCTGTCATAGTTTTTTAACAGCTTAGGAATTTGTCCTGTTCTAATTTGAAAAATTTATGACCAATTAAGCTTAAAATTTCTTTTAACCAATCATGGCTCAGAAGGCTAGGTCCTTCACCTGTTACAATGATAACTGGCAGCTGGGCTGTCGGTTACCTGTAGGATACAGGTACAAAGGCGATGCCGTTCACCTGTATTGCCTTTCCAGTGCACGTCTTCAGCTGAACTGTGGTTTGCTCCAGATTCAGTGGCTGGGTACCTTCATTTAGATATTTAAATGTGTGTTCTCCCACCATTGTGGTCGATGCTAGAGGCATCCCATTTACTTGAAGGGTGATGGTGATTGTTCAGTTTTTACTGCTTTGACATTGTATAGGGAATAGGTATCAGTATCAGCAGCTTCTGGTTCTGTTATATTGTGCATTTCAATCGTCTTGGTCTGCTGTCTGATTGGCTGTCTTGATTTTGCCCTGCATTGCTTTATAACATGCCCTTTTTTGTGACGGTAGTGACATTCTGCCTCTTTAAATCTGCAGGTTTCCATTACATGGTTCCCCCACATCGATAAAAAATTAATTTCTGAATCGCTGGTGAGATGCTTCCAGTATTCCTTTTTGCTTTTCAACCAGTAGAGACTGGTTCTCGTCTCACGGTTGTCTCCCTGTTTTTGGCCAGCGTCAGGGTCCTGCCCCAACTGAAGAATGGTGCCATGCTGCACACTCTGCAAAGCTTGCGAGTCCCTCTTGGCACTCTCCATTGCTGGCGCTATTTCCATGGTGCATTTCAGATCAATATTCATTTCTGCAAGTAAACAGTGCTGAATGGCGTCATCGCGTATGGTGCAAACCAAACAATCTTGCAACATGTCATTGAGAACATCTCCAAAGTCACATTGCTCAATCAACTGTTATAACTTCGCGATATACATTGCGATTGACTTACCTTGGGCCCTTACTCTAGAATTGAACTTGAATCTTTGCATGATCACCGATGGCTTAGCCTGAAATGTGTCTTCACGAGGTCTACCAGCCTGTTAAAAGATTTGGAATTGGGCGCGTTCGGGGCCATCAGATTACGGATGAGGTTATATGTCTTGCTGCCGCAGATACTTAGAAGAATTGCTTCTTGCTTCTCCTCTGCTGTTATTTCATTCGCCACAAAATAGAAACCTAGACGCTCTATATACTGGCTCCAGTCTTCCATGGGCGAGTCATACGGGTCAATTCTGTCAGAGCGGCATGACTGGTGAGTATACTTTTCTTTCTTCCTTTAAAAATTGATATACTCACGTTCAGGAGGTGAGGTGTGGTATCGGAGCTATTTATCCTCGTCGCTAATTGTAATGTACTTGGTGCACCGGACAGGTTTTGTTAGAAACAGTTAACTTTATTTACAGAGCTCATGAAGAATCTACATGCTTGAACCACGTCCATGACTAGAAAGCTCCGCCCCTAAGATCACCCGCGTTTCGGGCTGATTTGCCTGTACAGTCACGTAATCCCCAAAACAGTATGAAAGGTTTTACTTACAATCAATACAAGTGGCAAGCTTGACCAAACCCTAACATCATAGTAGCAGTGTATCTGTTGATATTTCCTGCCACAGTTAGCTGGTGGCTGATCAGTGAAGCTGCCCAATAATCATACCTCTTTCAATGGGTGCACAAATATTTTCTACCAGTACAGTGAGGGAGAATGTGTTTATGCTCCAGGGAGACTCATGTGCCTGGTCTCAACAAGTTCATGTCTCTTCAAACCACCAATGACCCAAGAATAAAAAGACCAGTCTCGTCAATTTTCACTTCTATCACCTGATGTTAACCAGCTGGTAACGGCCTTAAAATGCTGCCGTGGCCTTATTGGCCAGTCGATACCAATGCAGAGCTGACAGTTTGAAAGAGTCCCACTACAGGGCACCAACCTGTCTCAGACTGCAGTCCTCAGTCCTAGAGTCCTCAGACCCTGAATTGCCATTTTAGTCGGAACTGGTTGGAGTGTCAGCCTTGCCCCTAACATTATGCATGGGTTATGGAGCTAAGGGGCCCAGCCAAGGTAAGCTTGAAATTATTTTTTGTGGGTCCAGAGGAACGAGTCACGAAGGCTGACAAAAATAATCAAAGCTGTGACTGCCCTGGTCCCAGAGCCTCCGTGATTATGATCCACACAGTTATTTGCTGACAGCCAAGTTGGACCAATATTAGGAAACCTCAATTTGGCGAGTTGCATTGAGTTGTCTGTTTGATATCTCACAGCTCACACCTATGATGCTATTGAGGTCACTGCCTCAAAATTATAGCTGCCTTTTAGCCACACATGTAAGCAGTTAGCCAGCATGCTTTATTCTAATGTCAAAATTGACCTCCAGTTACTGAAATGGAACCTTAGCGTGAAATTGCCTACCTCTGGAGCTTGATTGTCGACCGGGAGAATTGTAATATTAAAGCAAAAGCCAATTAAAGTGCCACCATGTTGATTGCTGACTGAAAAGAGAAACTGAAGGTGCAGTGGATCTGGTCCTATATCCTGCATAGGAGGCATGTAAGCCACTTTCAGGTAGTTGACAGCATGCTGAAACAAGATAGAACACATTATTCATCACAATGGTGGAGATAAAATAAGTGAGAGAAGGAGAAACAATAAGAAAATATAAGCAATGTTTAAAATACTACAAGGATTTGGGTTGACTGCAAACACCTTCTCAAGTTTAAAGGTGTCAGTCACTCCATAAGTGGCCTCAGCATCTTTACGGAGTTGCCTCACTGCACTACAATTACATGCATGATAACATAACATGGACGGGACAGTGGCACCACCATCTGATGTGAACCAAATATTCGTCACTTGCGCACATGTATTTGTTAAATTTATTCAAAGGCAAACCAAATGAAAATTTGGTGAGATCAAGCTTGATACAAATCGTTAAACAGTGTTATTTCACTAGAGGTGAACATAGAAACCAACATTTCTTATGTGATTTACTGTTTTCAATCATATAGCTTGTCTCTGAATAAATATTACCTGTGTTTTCAAATTATTTTCAAATTTTCCCTATGAAAAAATGCTCAGAACATCCTGAAATGTGACACCCTACATTGCCTAATTTGCAGATTATGTAGTAATCAGAACTATAAATAAATCACATGACCTCTAACAAACTAATTTTACTAGCTACACGAGCCAATCACTCTCTACGATCTGTGTGTAGAACAAGAACCCCTAATCCTGTGGTAGTTGTCCTCGCTAGGTTCTTGGGTGTCTTGGAAATTGATCTCGGCATTACACTCAACTCTCTAACTGTGGCTCTGGGGAAATAAATGAGCATAAAACGCATCTCAGAAATGCTTCAATGGGTAGGCTAAATCAAATCATGGTAACAGAGAACTGTTGCTACTGGTGAAAAGCAGCACTCACCTTCCATCCATGAAAAAATTAGCATGCTAGGGTTGCCAGTGGAAGCTGTACAATTGGTTTATGACAACAAAGGCTAACTATCCAAGTGTATGGTAGACAAAGGGCTATCTGCATTCTAAAAAACAAATACTGTGGTTTATTACAACATTTATTAATCAAGGTCTATTTAATTACCCTCAACGTCAGTCAGACCCAAGGACATTTAACAGGTTTCTGTGCCCTACTTGACCTCCGAACAAAGAACTGAAGTCAGCCAAAATTTTTACCTTCTCCTTGAGAGACTTTTTACAACTATTTCTTAAATAGATTGTTATGTCTCGGATATTATAAGGATCCATGTGAAATTCCTTAGTAAATGTTCTCTCACCAGAAGGGGGAGTTCACGAGTCTTCAAAACAGAAGTCTAATGAGACAATTACAGAATCACAGAATTGCTACATTGAAGCAGGCCATTCGGCCCATCATGTCTGCACTGGCTCTCCAAGTTAGTATTTCACCTAATGCCATTCTCCTGCCTTCTCCCTGTAACCCTGCAGATTGTTTCTTCTCAAATAATCATCTAATTCCCTCTTGAACGACACAACTGAACCTACCTCCACCACACTCCCGGGCAGCGCATTCCAGACCCTAACTCCTCGCTGTGAAAAAGATTTTTGTCATATCATTTTTGCTTCCTTTGCCAATTACCTTAAATCTATGCCCTCTCATTCCCAATCCTTTCACGAGTGGGAACAGTTTCTCCCTATCTACTCTGTCCAGGCCCCTCGTGATTTTGAATACCTCCATCACATCTCCTCTCAGCCTTCTTTTCTCTAAGGAAAAAAGTCATAACTTCTCCAATCTTACTTCATAACTGAAGTTCCTCATCCCTGGAACCATTCTCATGATTTTATTTTTGCATTCTCTCCAATGCCTTACATCCTTCTGAAACGCAGTGCCCAGAACTGGACACATTGCTCCAGCTGAGGCCGAAATAGTGTCTGAAACAAGTTCAACATAATCACCATGCTCTTGTACTCTATGCCCCTGTTAATAAAGCCTGGTATACTGTGTGCTTTATTAACTGCTCTCTTAACATGTCCTGCCACCTTTAATGATCTATGAAAATATACACCCAGGTCTCTCTGCTCCTGCACCTCCTTTAGAGTTATACCCTTTATTTTATACTGTCTCTCCTACCAAAATGCATCACCTCACATTTCTCCACATTGAACTTCATCTGCCACCTATCTGCCCACTCCACCAACTTGTCCATGTCCTTTTGAAGTTCTACACTGTCCTCCTCACAGATTATGACAGTTCCAAGTTTTGTATCATCCGCAAATTTTGAAATTGTGCCCTGCACACCAAGGTCTCGGTCATTAATATAAATCCCCAAGGGTCCGAATACCGAGCCCTGGGGAAGTCCACCACAAACCTTCCTCCAGCCTGAAAAGCATCAATTAACCATTACTCTCTGTTTCCTGTCACTCAGCCCATTTTGTATCCATGTTCTACAGTCCCTTTTATTCCATGAGCTATAACTTTTCTCACAAGTCAGTTGTGTGGCACTGTATCAAATGCCTTTTGGAAATCCATATACACGACATCAACAGCATTGCCTTCATCAACCCTCTGTTACCTCTTCAAAAAACTCCTAGTCAAACACGATTTTCCCTTAAGAAATCCATGCTGGCTCTCCTTAATTAACCTGCATTTGTCCTTGTGACTATTAACTCTACCCTGAACTATAGTTCTAGAAGGTTTCTCACCAGCGAAGTTAAACTGACTGGCCTGTAGTTGTGCTTATCTTCATTCCCTTTTTTGAACAAGGGCATAATGTCGGCAATTTTCCAGTCCACTGGCACTGCCCCTGAGTCTAAGGAAGACTGAAATATTACGACCAGTGCCTTTGCAGTTTCCACTCTCACTCCTCTCAGTATCCATAGATACATGTCATTCGGTCCCCAATGTATAGTCCACTTTAAGAACAGACAGCCTATCCAATACCTCTTCCTAACCAATTTTAAATCTTTCTAGCAACTGAATTTCCTCCTCTTTCACCATGACCTGGATAGCATCTTCTTCCTTGGTAAGGACAGATGCAAAGTATTGATATAATATCGCAGCCATGCCCCCTGCCTCCAAGTGTAAATCCCTTTTTTGGTTCTGAATTGGTCCTACTCCTCCTTTTACCACCGTTTTACTATTTATAAGCCCATAAAAGACTTTGGGATTCCCTTTTATGTTAGCTGCCAGTCTCTTTTCATACTCCTTCTTTGCTTCTCTTATTTGCTTTTTCACCTCCCCTTTGAACCTTCTGTATTCAGCCTGGATTAAAGATACAGTTTTATGCATACACAATTTATTATATTAAGAAAGCATGCAACTGTAGCAGTTATACAAAAGATTTAAACCATAAACTAGATAAAACTCAAAAAGAAAAGCTAGCTAGTTCTGATTTGTATAAGAGAATCTTAGGTTTAGACTTTACTTGTTACAGGTATAACATTTCAAAAGAAACCAAGGGTACCCATCAAATATTAAAGTAATATTATCTTAATCACCGAGTGTGAGAGATTGCAAGGTTCAGAACAGGTCTGAAGTCAACCTACGAGAATCTAACAAATCTGAAGGTTCAAGTTCAGGTTGAGATATTTATAATGAATTTTGGTGTTGTATAATTAATGATTACGTGGAAGATGTTCATTTGATCAATAATAGACCACGCCTGATTAGTATCCTATATCTGATGAATGGACCACCTACTATAATGAGGGTTCCCATTCAATTTCTAGGAAATGTTAATTTGAATTTTTTCCTGAAACTGGACTTTACGTAACAATTATGTTGGTCAATGTTGCTTAGCTGAGGGGACAGTATCCACCAAGATAATAAGACTTGAGACCTAAGATTCTTTTATCTGATTGTGGTTTTAATTATCAGGCATAGCATTGCATGTGCTAATGTGCTGGCAAGAACCACAGAATACTGTTTTTTAGGTGTGTGTGCTTCTCATCAGTGAATTCACGTTGTTGAGAAGGGAGTTAACCATATCGCGTTTACAAGCTAGGTTTGACTCTTGTTAAGATATATTTTACTGTGAGTTTCCCCAAAGTAACTTTTAATCTAATATTCCTGTATTAATTCCAAATTATTTAACCCTTATTATTTCACAATGCAACTTGCTATAGACAAGGCCGAGCAAAGCTCCATAGCCCTATCACTTTCAGCCAAATGATGGTGAACAATCAGGCAACTAACAAGAGGAGGAGGCTTCTGTAACAATTCAATCCTAAACCCTGTTGCAGCTCAACATGTGAGTTCAAGCGACAGAGTGTTTGCAAATATCTTCAGTGGCTGATCCTACTTGCCCTCTTCCCAATAACACCACCATCACAGTTGTGAACGTCCTGCCAATTTGGTTCTTCCACATGGCATTAAAGAGCTGTTGAGAATGCTTTACACAGCATAGGCTCTAATGACGCTGACAGTAGCTTGTGTTTCAGAACTAGCAGGGTCCCTACCTACCTAAGATATTCCAATGTAGCTATAGCAGGGGCACCTCCCTGACAATGTTGAAACATGCCTCAGTGTGTATTATGCCAAAAAGCAGGACATATCGAACCTGGCCATTTACTGCCTTAAAAGTGTCTTCCCAATTATCAATAAGGTGATGGAAGTAATCAATCATACCATCAGGTAACAGCTACTTAATAGCCTGGTTGCCAGCACACAGTTTGGACTCTGCCGGAACCACTCAGCTCCTAACCTTGTCAGAGCCTTGATCCAGGCATGAACACAAGAGTTGGATGCAAAGAAGTGAGAGTATAGGAGGACAGCATTCCACTGTGTATAGTACCAGTGAACCCATGCAAAACTGAAGACTGAGGGATCAATGGAAAAAATCCTCCAGTGCTTCAATTGCTTCATTAATGATATTCTTTTTAATATAAAGTTAGAAATCAGCCTCTTTGCTGACTATTCTACAGTGTTTTGCATCATTCGTAACTCTGTGGAGGAGCCTATGATAGCCTACAGCAAGATCTGGACAAACCTACATGTTGACAAGTGGAAGATAATGTTTATAACAGATACGTATCAGGAAATCACCATTCCAAAAAAGGAAGACCAAACCACCTCCCCATGACTATTAATATCACCAAGTGTCCTACCATCAACATCCCAAGGGTCATGATTGTCCAGAAGCTTAGATGCAACAACCACATCAACCTGTTGTTACAAGGACAGGACAGAGGCTGGGTAGTCTGCAATAACCAGCTTATTCCTTAACATTTTAATTCCTCGTCCCACCACAGAGATCAAGTGAACAGAATGAAATATGCACCACTTGTTTAGGAGGGTGCAGCCACAACAGCACTCCAGAAGCTAAATACCACCCAGGACAGTGCAATCCACTCAATTAGCATTCCTGCTATTGGAATGAATATCCAACTCTCCAACACTTACACACTGCGGCTGCAGTCAGTATTATCTACAGGGTGCACTGCAGCAACTCACTAGGCTTACTTAACAGCTTCTCCTACCCCTCCCCCTAGAGCTGTGGTATTGAGAACAGCAATATTATAGGCATCCCATCACCTGTTGCTTGGGGTCATTCTTTGTGGAACACCTCTGTTCATGCTTGCAGACTGAATAGAGCAGTTCCACAAAGTGACCATTCAGTTTGCCATTGGCCACCCTCGTGTAGAACAGACTGTAATCCGAGCAGCAAATACAGTATAATAAATTTAAAGAAGTATATGTTATGAGTGGGGGCGGATGCGGTCTTGATGTTGGTCATCTCTGATGCTACTTACAACAGTCAGCACCTCTTAAAGGAGATGCACGCTCTGATTATAAACACCAAGGAAGGAGAGAAATGGCTGCTGGGTTGAGTTTCTTGGATAATCCCTTCAAGGCCCTAGTCCATGTGGTGGACACAATGAGAGATATATGCTTGCCCCACAGTACCCCACCCACCCACCCCACACCCCAACAAGCTACATAACACCTTTCCGAGCCTCAAGGTGTTCTAAAGCATTTTACAGTCAATAAAGCACATTTAAAGTGTCAATTTGCATTCAGCAAGATCCCATGCAAAGTAACAGAGAGTTTCAATAAGGTTAGTGTAGTTGTTGTTGTCTACATAGATTTTCAAAAAACCTTTGATAAAATTGGTACAAAATAGACCAATTAGTAAAGTTGAAACAAGTGTTATTAAAGGAGCAGTGACTGTTTGGATATAAAATTGGCTAAGTGACATAAAGCAGAGTAGTAATGAGCAGTTGTTAACCAGAATAGAAAGAAGTGTGGTATCTTGCAATGCCCAGTATTAGGAGCACTGTTCTTTTTGCTGCACATTAATGACCTTGGATATGCAGAGCATAACTTCAAAATTTGCACAAGATTCAGAAATGTACAAACATATGAACATACAAAATAGGAGAAGCGGGCCACTCGGCTCCTCATGCCTGCTCCACCATTCAATAAGATCATGGCTGATCTGTTTGTGTTTCAAGTTCCACATTCCCATCTACCCCCAATAACCTTTGTTTCCCTTGCTTAACAAGAATCTATCTACCTCTGCCTTAAAAATGTTCAGTGACACTGCTTCCACCGCCTTCTGGGGCAGAGTCACAAAGTCACGCAACCTTCAGAAACAATTTCTCCTCATCTCTGTCCCATAAGGGCAACCCCTAATTTTAAACAGTGCCCCCTAGTTCTGGACTCACCCACAAATAGAAAGATCCTTTCCACGTCCACCTTGTTGAGACCATTCAGGATCTTGTATACTTCAGTCAAATCACCCCTCACTCTTCTAAACTCCGGTGGAAACTAGCCCAGTCTGTCCAATCTTTCCTCAAAAGACAACTCACTCATTCCACATATCAATCTCGTAAACCTCTTCTGAACCGCCTACAATGCATTTACATCCTTCCTTAAATAAGGAGATCAAAGCTGCACACAGCATTGGAGAAGTGGTTTCACCAATGCCCTATATAACTGAAGCATAACATCCTTACTTATTTGTTCAATTCCTCTCATAATAAAGGATAGCATTCCATTAGCCTTCTTCATTACATGCTGTAATCACTTTGCTGTAAGGGCAACTCAGCTTCTGACCTCATTACAGCCTTGGTTCAAAAATGGACAAAAGAGCTCAACTCCAGTGGTGAGGTTAGAGTGACTGCCCTTGGCAGCATTTGACTGAGAATGGCATCAAGGAGCCATAGCAAAACTGGGGTTAATGGGAATCAGGGGGGAAACTCTCGACTGGCTAGAGTCATTCCTAGAACAAAGGAAGATGGTTGTGGTCGTTGGAGGTCAGTCATCTCAACTCCAGGACATCACTGCAGGAGTTCCTCAGGATAGTGTCCTTGGCCCAACCATCTTCAGCTGCTTCATCAATGACCTTCCTTCCATCATAAGGTCAGAAGTGGAGATGTTCGCTGATTATTGCACAACGTTCAGCACCATTCGTGACTCCTCAGATACTGAAGCAGTCCACGTCCAAATGCAGCAAGACCTGGACAACATCCAGGGTTGGGCTAACAAGTGTCAGGCAATGACTATCTCCAACAAGAGAGATTCCAACCATTGCCCCTTGATGTTCACTGGCATTACCATCACTGAATCCCCCACTATCAACATCTTGGGGGTTACCATTGACCAGAAACTGAACTGGACTAGCCATATAAATACTGTAGCTATGAGAGCAGGTCAGAGGCGAGAAATTGTATGACGAGTAGCTCACCTCCTGACACCCCAAAGCCTGTCCTCCATCTACAAGGCAGAAGTCAGGAGTGTGATGGAATACTCTCCACTTGCCTGGATGAGTGCAGTTCCTACAACACTCAAGAAGCTTGACACCGTCCAAGACAAAGCAGCCCGCTTGATTGACGCCACATCCACAAACATTCACTCCCTCCACCACCAATGCACAGTAGCAGCAGTGTTTACCCTCAACAAGATGCATTGCAAGAATTCATCAAAGCTCCTTAAACAGCACAGTCCAAACCCACGACCACTACCATCTAGAAGAACAAGGGCAGCAGATAGATGGGAACACCACCACCTGGAAGTTCCCCTCCAAGTCACTCACCATCCTAACTTGGAAATACATCACCATTCCTTCACTGTCGCTGGGTCAAAATCCTGGAACTCCCTTCCTAATAGCACTGTGCGTGTACTTACACCACATGGACTGCAGCGGCTCAAGAAGGCAGCTCACCATCACCTTCTCAAGGGTAACTAGGGATGGGCAGCCAGTGAAGCCCACAACCCAGGAATGAATTTTTTAAAAAAAGTCTGCATACTAACTTATTGTGACTAATGAATACCTAGATCTCTCTGCACCTCAGAATTCGGCAGTCATTCTCCGTTTAAGTAATATTCTCCTTTTTTATTCTTTCTGCCAAAGTGAACAACTTCACATTTTCCCACATCATACTCAATCTGCCAGATTTTTGCCCACTCACTCAACGTATCTATATCCATCTGCAAACTCCTTATGTCTTCTTAACAACATACTTCCCTACTTATCTTTGTGTTGTCTGCAAATTTAGCTACCATGTCTTCACTCCCCTCATCTAAGTCATTGTAAATTGTAAAAAAGTAGAGGCCCCAGTACAGACTCCTGTGGGACTCCACTTGTCACATCCTGCCAATCAGACAAAGATCCATTTATGCATACTCTCGGCCAGCCAGCTAGCCAATTTTCGATCCAGGGTAATATGTTGCCCTCTGCACCATGAGCTTTTATTTTCCACGATAATCTTTGATGTGGCACCTTATCAAATGTTTTTTGGAAATTCAAGCACAATATGTCTACAGGCTCCCCTCTATCGACAGCGCATGTTACTCCTTCAAAGAACTCCAATAAATTGGTTAAACTGATCTCCCTTTCATAAAACCATGCTGACACTTCTGATTACCTTGAGTTTTTCTAAGTGCCCAGCTATAACCTCTTTAATGATCGATTGTAACACCTTCTCCATGACAGATGTCAAGCTAACTGGCCTATAGTTTCTTGTTTTCTGCCTCCCCCACTTCTTGAATAGAGGGGTTATACTTGCTACTTTCTAGTCTGATAAAACCTTTCCAGAATCGAGGGAATTTTGGAAAATTAACACCAAAGCATCTACTGCTGTAGTAAACAATGGGGAGGAGAGTAATAAACTTCAGGATGACAGACTGATGAAATGGAAAGTCATACACAGGCGAAACTTAATGTAGGAAAGTGCAAAAGATTAATTTTAGCAGGAGGAATGAAAAGATGCAATATAATTTAAATGGTAAAAGTTTGAAGGGGGTGCAGGACCAGAATTAGTACCTGGGGGAATATGTACACAAATCTTTGAAGGAGGCAGGACAATTGAGGAAGCAGTTGAAAAGATATATGGGATCCTTGGCCTTAAAATGAAGACATTGAATACAAAAGCAAGGAAGTTATCTAAGGAAGCTAAAACTTTAAAACACTGGTTAGGCTAATTCTGGACAGCACACTTTAGGAAGTATGTCAAGGCCTTGAGAAAGGGTGCAGCAGAGCTTTATTAGAATAATAAGAATATTCAGTTACATGGAGAAACTAGGGCCAGGATTTTTCCCTTGTCAGGCGGGCTCAGTTGGGTCGGGCAGGAGTGGTCAGGAAGCCGACCGCTGCCCGTGATCGGGGCTAGACCGCAATTTCACGCCGGTGGGCCAGTTAAGGCCTGGCCAGCATGAAACGCATCCTTCAGTGCTCAGCGTTGCCTGTGTGTGGGGGGGAGGAGGGCGAGAGTGCAGGTGCGTGCTGGAAAAGCCCCCTGAGGCACAGATCACAGAGCCAGGAGTAACATGAGGTTAGAGTCACAGAATAGTACAGTAAACAAGAAGATTATTCATCAAGTCTGTGCTAACTCTTTCAAAGTGCAACCCAGTTAGTCCCACTCCCCAGCTCTTCTCCGTATCCCTACAATTTGTTCACCTTCATGTATTATCCATTCTCTTTTGAAGGTTGCTGTTGAATCTTTATCCACCATCATATCAAGCAGCCTAATCTAAATCCTAATCATTGTTGCATAAAAAACTTTTTCTTAATGTTTGCCTCTGGTTCTTTTGCCAATCAACGAGGTAATATTTTTTGCATAGCAATTGTTACAATCTGGAACGTACTAATTGAAAATTCAATAATGAATTTCAACAGGAAATTAGATTAATACTTGAAGAAGGAAATTTGCCGAGCTACAGAGACAAAGCTGTGAAGTGAGACTAATTGGACAGGTCTTTCAAAGAGCACGCAAAGGCATGATGGACTGAATAGCCTCCTTCTGCGCTGTATCATTCTATGATGCTCTATGGATTATACTATAAAATTGTTGAAGACCAATAATTAGTCTTTTGAATAATTTAATGCTAGTTTTTGCAGAACAACTTTTGTACCAAACTGATCTGAATAGATTAAATCATTTTTTCTGACTTCTACTCTACAATGTTCCAGTTCACTGGTGTTGAGAGTAATAAATTGTAAATACCTGTGTGAATGATCTCAGCATCGGGACACTGGATTCTTTAATCAATTTCTTCATACTGTCTGTCAGAAACAGTTTCCCAGCATCAGACATGCTCAATAGAGAAGGAGAGACATAATTAGACCTCAAGAGTTCCGAGCATTGAACTTCATACATCATCATTCAACAAGTTTCAGGCTCACAATTTGTTTCTGTTTATACAAACACCAAATTTTGTTTTTCCGAAAAGCAAAACTAAAGAGAGGAAGAGTTGCAACTCACTCAAAGTTGCATAGCCAACACTGCCAACATCATTTTCTTTTCAATAATGACAGAAACTCAAGTGGAATAACCACATAAATGCTATGGCTATCAGAATAGGTCAGAGGCTGGTATTCTGCAGTTCACCTCAGGAATTCCCAAAGCATCTCCACCACCTATAATCCACAAGGGAGGACTGTGATGGAATATGCTCTACTTGCCTAATGTGTGCAGCATGGGAACACTATGACCTCCAAGCTTCCTTCTGAGTCATATACCATTCGCAGTTGATGCTGCTCCATCATCATCAAAATAGAAACATAAACATAGAAATATTGAAACTAGCAGCAGGAGTAGACCATTTGGCCCTTCGAGCCTGCTCCACCATTCATTATGATCATGGCTGATCATCCAACTCAATAGCCTGCTCCTGCTTTCTCCACATGTCCTTTGATCACTTTCACCCCAAGAGCTATATCTAACTGCTTCTTGAAAACATACAATGTTTTGGCCTCAACTACTTCCTGTGGTAACGAATTCCACAGGCTCACCACTCTCTGGGTGAAGAAATTTCTCCTCAACTCAGTCCTAAATGGTCTACCCTGTATCCTCAGACTGTGACCCCTGGTTCTGGACTCCCCAACCATTGGGAACATCCTTCCTGCATCTACCCTGTCTAGTCCTGTTAGAACTTTATAGGTTTCTATGAGATTCCCCCTCATTCTTCTGAACTCCAGTGAATATAATCCTAATCAACTCAATCTCTCCTCATATGTCAGTCCCACCAACCCAAGAATCAGTCTGGTAAACCTTCACTGCACTCCCCCTATAGCAAGAACATCCTTCATCAGATAAGGAGACCAAAACTGCACACAATATTCCAGGTATGGTCTCACTAAGGCCCTGTATAATTGCAGCAAGACATCCCTTCTCCTGTACTCGAATCCTCTCACTATGAAGGCCAACATACCATTTGTCTTCTTTACTGCTCGCTGCACCTACATGCTTACCTTCAGCGAATGGTGTACGAGGACACCCAGGTCTTGTTTATAGCCATTTAGGTAATAATCTGCCTTCCTGTTTTTGCTACCAAAGAGGATAACCTCACATTTATCCACATTATCTACATCTGCCATGCATTTGCCCACTCACTCAACTTGTGCAAATCACACTGAAGCATTTCTGCATCCTCCTCACAGCTCACCTTCCCACCCAGCTTTGTGTCATCTGCAAATGTGCAGATATTTTGTTTAGTTCACTCATCTAAATCATCAATATATATTGTGAATAGTTGGGGTCCCTGCACCGATCCCTACGGTACCCCACTAGTTACTGCCTGCCATTTGGAAAAAGACCCATTTATTCCTACTCTTTGTTTCCTGTCTGCCAATCAGTTTGCTATCCATCTCAAAACACTACCCCCAATCCCATGCGCTTTACTTTTACATGCTAATCTCTTATGTGGGATTTTGTCGAAAGCCTTCTGAAAGTCCAAATAAACCACATCCATTGGCTCCCCCTCATCAACTCTACTAGTTACATCCTCGAAAAATTCCAGTAGATTTGTCAAGCATGATTTCCCTTTCATAAATCCATGCTGACTCTGTCTGATTCTGACTGTTTTCCAAGTGCTCAGCTATTAAATCTTTTATGATGGACTCTAGAATTTTCCCCACTACTGATGTCAGGCTGACTGGTATATAATTCCCTGTTTTCTCTCTGCCTCCCTTTCTAAATAGCTAACATTAGCTACCCTCCAATCTGTAGGAACTGTTCCAGAGTCTATAGAATCTCGGAAGATGACCACTATTTCTAGGGCCACTTCCTTAAGTGCTCTGGGATGTAGATTATCAGGCCCTGGGGATTTATTGGCCTTCAATCCCATCAATTTCGCCAACACCATTTCCCTACTAATACTTATTTCTTTCAGTTCCTCCCTCTCACTAAACCCTGTGTTTCCCAACATTTCTGGTATGTTATTTGTGTCCTCTTTTGTGAAGACAGAACCAAAGTATGTATTTAGTTGGTGAGTCATTTCTTTGTTCCCCATTATAAATTCCCCTGTTTCTGACTGTAAGGGACCTACATTTGTCTTCACCAATCTTTTCCTCTTCACATACCTATAGAAACTTTTACAGTAAGTTTTCATGTTCCCCGCAAGCTTACTCTCATACTTTATTTTCCCCTTCTTAATCAATCCCTTGGTCCTCCTTTGGTCAATTCTAAAGTGCTCCCAATCCTCAGGTCTGTTGTTTTTTCTGGCCAATTTCCATGTCTCTTCCTTGCATCTAATATTATCTCTAATTTCCCTTGTAAGCAATGGTTTGGCCTGTTCTCTAGTTGGTTCCTCAACGTATTGGTCCAGAAAACCATCCCGTATACATTCCAGGAATTCCTCCTCTATGGTATTGTTACTAATTTGATTTGCCCAATATATATGCAGATTAAAGTCACCCATAATTGCAGATGTTCCTTTATTGCATGTGTCTCTAATTTCCTGTTTAATGCCATTCCCAACATCACCACTACAGTTTGGGGGTCTATGTACAACCCCAACTAACGTTTTTTGCCCCTTAGTGTTTCTCAGCTCTACCCATACAGATTCCACATCGTCGGAGCTAATATCTTTCCTCACTATTGCGTTAATTTCTTCTTTAACCAGCAATGCAACTCCACTGCCTTTTCCTTTTTGTCTGTCCTTCCTAAATACTGAATACCCCCGGATGTTCAGTTCTCATCCCTGGTCACCCTGCAGCCATGTCTCCGTAATCCCGACGATATCATATCTGTTTACATCTATTTGCGCGGTTAATTCATCCACTTTATTGCAAATGCTCCTCGCGTTAAGGCCTTTTTTTTAACATTACTTGTCCCGTTCCCACTATTTTTCACTGAGGCCCTGTTTGATCCTTGCCCTTGATTTCTCTGCCTATCACTTTTCCTATTTCCCTTTCTGTCTTTTGTTCTTGTCCTCGATTCCCCTTCCTCTGACTCCTTGCATAGGTTCCCATCCACCTGCCATTTTAGTTTAAACCCTCCCCAATCACTATAGCAAATATTCCCCCTCGGACATCAGTCCTGGTCCTGCCCAGGTGTAACCCGTCCAGTTTGTAAAATCCTGACATTCCTCACCTAACAGCATTATGGAAGCATCTTCACAACATGGATTACCACAGTTCAAGAAGAAAGCTTATCACTACATACTCAAGGACAAATAGAGGTGGGCAATAAATGCTGGCTTTGCCAGCGATGCCCATATCCCACGGATGAATTCTTTAAAAAAAATTCCCTTTTGGTGTTGTTATTTGCAAACAGTTTAACACAACCTTTGAGGTGCAACTTGAAGCAAAGATCAAAAACACCTATCGCTAACAAGGCAGTACTGCATATATGGAGGTGAAATTGGTCTTCACCATCAATACAAAATCTTCCCAGCAGCCCTTTGTGCACCACAATTGACTTTCTATTCCATTGAAGTCAATGATGTAAAATTGGGTGTTGATTTGCTATGAGTTCATTTTGTATGACTGACATAGATGAGTTTCACCCCCTATTTGTACTATAGAACTATTAATACATGCTTGTAATTTTCATCAAGAACACAATGGGCCAGAGATTGCTGCAATGGTTTG
The DNA here is from genome assembly GCF_964194155.1 of Cetorhinus maximus. Classification (NCBI taxonomy): domain Eukaryota; kingdom Metazoa; phylum Chordata; class Chondrichthyes; order Lamniformes; family Cetorhinidae; genus Cetorhinus; species Cetorhinus maximus. Next base: position 153,982,208 of record NC_135880.1, on the reverse strand, counting down.
TGGCAAATGATATGAATTGGACTTCTATATTTGCTATTGTACCAGGGTCGCACTGCGAATTGCTACATCGATAGGGTAATGGTGCAGCAATGTCAATTGCAACCTCGTGAATTTCATGAGCAATGACTTATCTTCTTAACCAATTAGAGTAAAGCAGAGAAAGAAACAGTGAACAATGAAAAAGGAAATAGGGATAATTTGAATCAAATTAGAGATTGAAATAGGAATAAAAAAGGCACAATGGTTGGATTGAGAGAAAAGGAAAGGAAAGGTAAGTAAATAAAACAAGCAAACAAAAGAAGAGGACACTGTAATCCAGTTATGTGTGGGAATTGTTGTATTGCTCCTTGAAAAGTTAATGAAAAGATGACAGGATAGGTGTATGAAATATAGAAAAACATTCCTGACACATGATAAATAGAATGAGGTTCAAGATCATAATCAGGGATGTTGGAACACTCAGCGGGTAGACCATTGCACATTCATGGGAACATAGGAATTGCTGGATGAAAAATGACCAAAGTCCATCATGGTAGTTGTACGATTAATTGATAGTAGTACGATTAATTGATAGTAGAGTTGTTGACGAATCATAGCAATTAATAAATTATATTAATAATAATTATTAAACAGACCCAGAGATGAGGAAACCCCCAATGGTGGAAAGCTCTTGGAACTACAGGTCCAAAGTTACCATTTTCATGCCAAATAAGCTCTACTTACCACAAATTACTTAAATACTGTATCCCAAAATGTTATTTTCTGAAAGAAATCTATCCAATTTGCATTTGAATGTGTGTTTTTCTTCAGAGTGTTAAAGCAGCTTTGCATCCTGAAAATTATTGCCCTCCAGCAGGAGTGTTGATGACAAGATTAACACAAAAATAATGTCAGGACAGATAAACAGAATAGCAAAGCTCTAGGAACAATTCACTTCCTGACAGCGGGAGTCCACAGCTTTAGTGGTCCCTTTCTGGGTATGCAAGGTTGACTGTCAAATAAGAACCATAAATCACATCATTTACAGGGTCCCCTATGACATTAATTACCAACTCTAAATGAATAATTTAGAATAACTTCATGAATATCTCACACTCGCCATTAAGTTCTGTGGGGGAACACATGGTGAGAATGAATTTTGCTTAACTTTGGTGAGGCTGATGGTGGAATGGTAGTAACCATCCAGCAATTTTGAAGAATCAAAGCACACATAGTGCATTTCTTTTACGCTGCAAATTGCTGGATATTTTACAAATTACAATGCTGAATGCTGTGAAGGAGTCATTACAATAACTCCACCTCGCAACTATTTCAAGCCCTTTAGCCATGGTCTAGGATAGGGCCAAGGAAATGCCATTAAATAAGAAGTGCACCAGGAACCATACATAGCTCCACATCAGTGTGCTGAATGAAATTAATTCTCAATGTTGTGGCAGTTTCTAACAGAGTTGTTATTGCTACTGGCTGACAGAACAAAAATAGAACGTTCTTCAACAAATGTTTTATGGCAGAATATTGGTGATTTGTATCCTACCTCCATCCATCTGCCTTGGCTTCATATTCCGTGTTACAGATCAAAGGGGAATTAATTTCAACAGCCCTGATTTCTTCCCTCACTACCCATCCATAAACAGAAAGGTGTTTTTGATTTTTTGATTTCCCCCTTTATAAGTGGTGTCGTATTTTCCCCAAGTTTTGGAGTTAGCCTATCTATTGATAACCCCACAGCAAACTCGAGGTAAGGTAAAATAAGACGATTGGTTTATTGTACACACGCACAAAATGCGGGAAAGGGGTTTTGCATCATCCTTCCCTTTTTGCACTCACACAATAAAAGAGAGATATAGGAAAAAAAGGAGTACAGGGAAACACTATGATTAAAAATAAGAGTTATGGTTTCACGTGAGTTCAGAGTCCAGAATCAAAAGTCCAGTGGCGTATTGCTTCAGAGGGTAGCAGGCTGAGTTTTGGAGGGTGAACCAACTTTCCAGAAGCGAGGACTTCCACGATGGGAGAAGGCACATAGAGGTGAATTAGCCTTGAAGGCACAAATACAGAAGCTCCAATGTTCCAGTAGTTCACAGTGTAGATGAGGGCCAGGCACTTCACTGGGACAGAGCTCTTTCTGCTGTTACCTGTTAGATGAAAAAATGGTAGACAGAGGCAAGCTGCTTGCCTGGAGTCCCGCTTCTCTTATGAGGTCATAAAAGAACTGAAGATAAAATTCACGAGCTGTATAATTAAAGAAATGCAAACAGCTCAAGTCTTGGTCATGTGACAGGGTGGTTCTGGGTCGAGCTATCCAGCGAACAAGGTGCCTGTTGAAACCCATTGTGTTTTGGAGCAGGTAACAGTGGGGCCATTCGCTCAACATTGGAGATTAGGAGTCACAAATAGGTCTACCTTTGTCCACGGCTGGCTGGTGCAGACTTATGATCTACAAATCCTTTGCATTGGCTTGGCTGGAGTGTTTATACAAGTCACATTTCAGGATGATAAGGTAGCCTTTGCCCCTTGGAACAGCTTAGAACCTTCCAGAAACCAGCATGCGATCAGTGCAGCCATTTTTATCAGCCCAGCAATTGTCCATTTTGAAAAACAGAAAAATAATTTCATAAAGTAGCCAGGCTGATGTAGATATACGTATATTGATTTCTTTTTCCTCCTGTCTTCTGGCTGGGACACCCTTAATAACCTTGGCAAGCAAAAATCTATCAATTTCAGAGTTCAAATTTTTTAATTGTGCTAACATTTATTGTTTTTATGGGAGAGAGCTCCACATTTCCAACAGTCCTTAGACATTTTTCCTAACTTTTCTCTTGCACAATTTTCTCTGGTATTCCCCAAGGATCTATCCTTAGCCTCCTCTTATTTTTCATCCAATGGTTACATCATTCAAAAACACATTTTCAACATGTACGCTGGTGAGCACCACCTCTCCACCAATCCACTGTGCTGGAAAAGAAGGCATCTGCTCTAATTAAATTTTGGGAAGGCCAAAGCCATTGTCTTTGGGGGCCAGCAGCAATTCTGTTTCCTGGCCACCAACTCCATCCCTCTTCCTGGCAAATGTCTGTGGTGGAACCAGACAGTTTACAACCTTGATGCCATATTTGAGCCCAAGATAAGCATCCAGCCACATACTCACCCCAACACGAAGATTGCCTATTTCTATCTCCGTAACATCGCCCGACTCTTCCCCTGCCTCAGCTCATCTGCTTTTGAGAGTCTCATCCATTTCTTTGCTACTTTTAGACTTGATTATTCCAAAGCACACCTCATCAGTTTTGAGGCTATGTTCCCTTCGCCCAGGATTCTTGATCAATGGAGACATTTTCTCACTATCTAATTTATCAATTACTTTCAAATTCCAAAAAATTTTAATCAAATCACCCCTTAACTTTCTGTATTCCTCATAATTTAATCCTTGAGACCCTGGTAACATATTGTTGAGTTTAAGTGGTACTCTTTCCAATGTTACATACAAACATCTGAAGGAGCTCACCAATGTCCTGCATAACTGAAGCATAATCTCCCTACTTTTACATTCAATTTCCCTCGCAATAAACAACAACATTCTATTAGCTTTCCTATTTATTTGCTGTGCCTGCATACTAACCTTTTGTGATTCATGCACTAGGACACCCAGATCCCTCTGCATCTTAGAGCTCTGCAATCTCTCACCATTTCGCTAATATGCTTCTTTATTCTTCCTGCCAAAGTGGACAATTTCACATTTTCCCACATTATACTCCACTTGCCAGATCTTTGGCCACTCACTTAACCTACCTATATCCCTTTGTAGCCTCCTTGTGTCCTCTTCACAACTTCCAGTCTAACTTATCTTTGTGCCATCAGCAAAATTTAGCTACCATACCTTCAGTCTCTTTATCCAAGTCATTTAAATAAATTGTAAAAATTTGAGGCACCAGCACTGATCCCTGTGGCACAGCACTCTTTACATCTGACCAACAAGAAAATGATCCATTTATGCCTACTCTGCCTCCTGTTAGCGAGCCAACCTTCTATTCATGCCAATATGTTACCCCAACTCAATGAGCTCTGTTTTCCGCAATAATTTTTGATGTGGCACTTTATCAAATGCCTTCTGGAAATCTAAGTCCAGTACATATACCAGTTCCCCTTAATCCCAGCACATGTTACTTCTTCAAAGAACTCTAATAAATTGGTTAAACATGATTTCCCTTTCACAAAACCATATTGACTTTGCCTGATTGCCTTGAATTTTTCTAAGTGCTCTGCTATAACATATTTGATAATAGCTTCTAATATTTTCCTTAGACAGATGTTAAGCTAACTGGCCTGTAGTTTCCTGCTTTCTGTCTCTCTCCTTTTCTGAATAAATGAGTTACATTCACTATTTTCCAATCTAAAGGAACCTTCTCCGAATCTAGGGAATTTTGGAAAATTAAAACCAACACATCAACTATCTCATCAATGCATCAACTATAGCCACTTCCTTTAAGACCTTAGGATGAAGTTCACCAAGACCCGTGGATTTGTCAGCCCACAGCTCCAACAATTTGCTCAGTACCACTTCCCTGGAGATTGTAGTTTTCTTGAGTTCTTCCCTTCATTCTATTTCCTGATTTACAGCTATTTCTGGGATGTGACTTGTATCCTCTAGCGTAAAGACCGATGCAAATACCTGTTCAATTCATCTGCTGTCTCCTTACTTTCCATTATTAATTCCCTAGCTTCACTTTCTATAAGACCAATGCTTGCTTTATTAACTCTTTTCTTTTTTAAATAGCTATCGAAACTCTTACTATCTTTATATTTCTAGTTTCTTTTAATCTTTTTTGAGTCTTGTTTAGTTCAAACAGGGCATCTATAGTATTAAATCTATTATTATATTTTCATTTTATTAAATAAACAGCATCTACTGCAGGACCATGTTTCAGTAATATCAAATATTAGGGCTGATTTTACTCCTCCTCTCTCAAGGTGAATCTAAGGCAGTTAATTAACTAAAGCATCCAACTCCAACAAACTGAAACTGCATTTGGCTCATTAACATACAGCTTCTATGTGCAAGGTATAGAAAAATCATGTATGACTTAGAATCCTGCAACACCTTAAGAGCAGAATATTTATTTGGAATGTGGCTTCGATGTCTGACAGGTACCCTGGGTTTAAAGATGAAAAATTGGGTATCTAGCCATGGGATATGCATTTCAGGAAGCATAAAGTATTTCCGCAAGATGGCCACAGAGTTTCCAAGACCGTGCACTGAAGAACATGGCAATATACCTACAGACGCTATAAACTAAAAATCTGAAATAAAAACAGAAAATAATGGAAATACTCAACAGGTCAGGTAGCATGTGCAGCGATGGAAACAGAGTTAATGTTTAAAGATGGATGACCTTTATTCAGGACTGGGAAAAATTAGAAGCTTTTAAGTAGGTGAAATGGGGGAGGGTGGAAGAAAAACAAAAGGGTAGGTCTGTGATAGGGTGAAAAGCAGGAGACATTAAATGACATAACAGTTGATGTTGCAGAGCCAGAGTGGTACTGGGACAAGTGAAAAAAACAAAAGATGTGTCCAGAGGAGGTATGAATGGCAGAATGATTGAACAGCTGCTGTCCTGAAAGCAAAAACAAGAGGATAACCGAAACCTGCAAAGAAGAAGAAAACAAAACTGGGACAGAGATTACGGTATCAAATTGTAGAGTCTGGAGGCTGTTAAGTAACTAATCGAAAGATGAGGTGCTGTTCCTTAAGCTTACATTGAGCTTCATTGGAACACTGCAGGAGGCCAAGAACAAAGAGGTCAGTGTGAGAGCAGGGTGGAAAATTAAATAAACAGACAAAGGTAAGTTTAGAGGCATGCTTTGTGGAACACCTCTGTTCATACTTGCAGACTGAATGGAGGTGTTCCACAAAGCAGTCACCCAGTCTGCCTTTGGTCTCCCCAGCATAGAGCAGACCACATTCTGAGCAGTATACTAAAGTTAAAGGAGTACATATTATTTCAGTGAGGCCAGCGGGGTGGGAGGGTTCTGGGTATCAGACACCTCTGATGCTACTTATAACAAGTTGCACCTGTTAAAGGAGATGCACACTCTGGTTATAGACACTAGGAAATGACAGAAATGGCTGCCAGACCTGTAGGTCAGCTGCTCAGTTTCTTGGATGCTCCCTTGAAGGCCCTGGTCCATGTGGTGGACAGAATGAGAGATATCTACTTGCCCCACAGATCTGGAAACCCTTCAAGAATCAATTCCATCACCAGTGGGAAAAGTGCCAGGAAACACGGCTGCAATGCTGGAAAACGTTCAGTTACCTGACCAGAATTGCCAAGGTACAGTACAGCGCTGTCTTAATTCTCTACTCACAGTCCAGCATCACTACTCACAATTTTTTTAAAAATTCTTTCAAAGTGTGGGCTAGGGCAGCATTTATTGCCCATCCCTAATTACCTTTGAGAAGGTGGTGGTGAGCTGCTTTCTTGAACCACTGCAGTCCATGTGGTGTTGGTATACCCACAGTGCTGTTTGGAAGGGAATTCCAAGATTTTGACCCAGTGACAGTGAAGGAACAATGACATATTTGCAAGTCAGAATGGTGTGTGGTTTGGAGGGGAACTTACAGGTAGTGGTGTTCCCATGCATCTACTGCCTTTGTCCTTCTAGGTGATAGAGGTCACGGGTTTGGAAGGTGCTGTCGAAGGAGTCTTAGTGAATTGCTGCAGTGTGTCTTTTATATGGTGCACACTGCTGTCACTTTACATCATTGATGGAGGGAGTGATTGTTTATGGCAGTGGATGGGGTGCCAATCAAGTGGGCTGCTTTGTCCTGGATGGTGTCAAGCTTCTTGAGTGTTGTCGGAGCAGCACTCATCCAGCAAGTAGACAATATTCCATCACACTCCTGATGGATGGTGGACAGGCTTTGGGGAGTCAGGAGGTGAGTTACTCGTCGCACAATTTCTAGCCTCTGACCTGCTCTTGTAGCCACAGTATTTATATGGCAAGTCCAGTTCAATTTCTGATCAATGGTAACCCCCAGAATGTTGATAGTGGGGAATTCGGTGATGGCAATACCATTGAATGTCAAGGGATGATGATTAGATTCTCTCTTGTTGGAGATGGTAATTGCCTAGCACTTATACGCCGCAAATGTTACTGACCACTTTTTAGCCCAAGCCTGAATACTGTCCAGGCCTTGGTGCATATGGAGTGGGGGGAATAAAAGGACCCGGAGGCAGTAACTAGTACTTAGAAGAGCAGTCGAATGGGGGACACCAAGGAAATAACCACCACCTAGAAGGGCAGGTGGAAAGGGGGCCTAGAGGTAGTAACTACCACCTAGAAGAGCAGGTGGAAAGGGGAAGAAGCAGTAACCACCTCTTAGGTGGTAGTAAGGAATGTAGTGATAGTTAGGGACAGTGTAGTCAGGGGAATAGCCAGAGTTTTCTTCAGCTGAGAACGAGAGTACAGGCAGCTGTGTTGCTTGCCCAGTGCCAGGGTTCAGGACATCTGCTCTGGGCTGGACAGAAACTTGCAGTGGGAGCGGGAGAATCCAGTGCTCATAGTCCATGTAAGCACCAACAACACAGATAGAACATGAAAAGAAGTTCTGCTGAGGGATTATGAGCAACTAGGGGCCAAATTAAAAAACAGAACCTCAAAGGTAATATCTGTGGATTACTTCCTGAGCCATGAGCAAATTGGTGTAGGCTAAATCAGATTAGGGAATTAAATGCGTGGCTCAAAGATTGGTGTGGGAGAAATGGGTTTCGATTCATGGGGCACTGGCACCAGTACTGGGGAAAGTGGGAGCTGTACCGTTGGCACGGTCTTCACCTGAACCATGCTGGACAAATGCTCTGGTGAGTCATATAACTAGGGCAGTAAAGATGCTTTAAGCTAAATAGTGGGGGCAAGGGATCAAGTTAAAGAAGATCTGATAAATTGAAGAGAGAAGAAAAGGCAAAAGAGCAAGGTAAGAATAAGGGAAATGATGATCAAAGCGTGGCAGAAAGGGACAGATGTACAAACCTAAAGGTACACCAGAGGGAAAGCCTAGAGGTTGCAAAAAATTTTAAAAGACAGGACTAAAGACTCAGAATCTGAATGCATGTAGCCTTTGGATCAAAACAGGTAAATTGACAGCATAAATAGAAATAAATATGTGTGATCTGATAGCCATTACAGAGACATGACTGCAGGATGACAAAGACTGGGATCTGAATATTCAAGGGTACGTGACATTTAGGAAGGACAGGAAATTAGGAAATGGTGGAGGAGTAGTTCTGTTAATTAACGATGACATTGGTCCAACAGAGAGATGACCTTAGTTCTGGAGATTAAGATGTAGAATCAGTTTGCGTAGAGACGAGAAATAGTAAAGGTAAGAAGTCACTTGTGGGGGTGGTTTATAGGCCTCCTAACGGTAACCACACTGTGGGGTGGGGTATAGAGGAAGAAATAATGGGGGCTTCTGAGAAAGGTATGGCAATAATCATGGGTGATTTTAATCTACATATAGATCGGACAAGCCACATTGGCAAAGGTAGCCTGGATGATGAGTCCATAGAGTGTTTTCGGGACAGTTTCTTAGAGCAGCATATTTTAGCATGAACCAGAGAGCAGGCTATATTAAATCTGGCAATGCGCAATGAGACAGGATTAAAAATGACCTCATAGTGAGGGCTTCCCTAGGTACCAGTGATCATGAATATGATTGAATTTCACATTCAGTTTGAGGGAGAGAGGAATGGATCTAAGATAAATGTTTTAAACTTAAATAAGGCTAATTATGAAGGCATGAAGACAGAGCTGGCTAAAGTGAACAGGGAAATTAGGTTAAGTAGAGATGCAGACATTTAAGGAGATATTTCAGAATACTCAGACAAGATACATTCCAGTGAGAAAGAAAGACTCTAAGGGAAGGACACACCATCCGTGGCTAATTAAAGAAGTTAAAGATAGTATCAAATTGAAAGAAAAAGTGCATAATTCCACAAGGATGAGTGGCAGGTCAAAAGACTGGACAGAATATAAAGAAAGCAAAGAATAACTAAAAGATTAATAAAGAGGGAGAAATTAGAGTAAGAGAGAAAGCTAGCTAGAGTTTCTACGGGTATTTAAAAAGGAAAGGAGTAAGTAAAGTGAGTGTTGGTCCTCTAGGGAGTGAGTCTGGGGAATTAATAATGGAAAATAAGGAAATGGTGGATCAATTGAACAGATGTTATGCATCTGCCTTCACTGTAGAGAACACAAAAAGCATCCCAGAAATAATTGTGAATCAGGAGCTGAAAGGAAGGGAGAAACTTAAAACAATTTCAACCATCAGGGAAAGGGTACCGAGAAAATTACTGGAACTAAAAGTTGACAGGTCCCCAGGTCCTGATGGACTTCATCCTAGGGTCTTAAAAGATGTGGCTTCTGAGATGGATTAATATATCTAGCTTCCATCTTAATACACAGAGCCCTGTCCTTTACAGACAGAAAGAACATGTACACACATTGCATCTTTTTCAACAAAAGGAAATAGGCAACAGCCATGCTCTGGTTTATTTGCCAGGGCAATGCCTTGATCAGAATCAACTGGCCTGGTTTGAATTTTTAAAAAAGCTTGGCAGTTAACTGTCAGTAATCAGTTAATTGGTGCATTCTCCATGGCAATGCCTGTACTAATCAGTCCACTTGCCAACCAATTAACACTCTCTTCTCATGCAGTATAAATTGCTGTTCCCTTTACAATTGATATTCTTGTGAATTGTCCTGATGAGTGCAACATGCAAAGCTTTGACAATTTGTCTTTTTTTCAGCAATACTCAAGCTCTGTACTATTATTTGAACCACTACCATCTTCCTTTGTGCTAGGTATGACTCCAACCAGTGGAGAGTTTTCCCCGATTCCCACTGACTTCAGTTTTACTAGGGCTCCTTGATGCCACATTTGGTCAAATGCTGCCTTGATGTGAAAAGCAGTCACTCTCACTTCACCTCTTGAGTTCAGCTCTTGTGCCCATGTTTGAAACATGACTGTAATGAGGTCAGTAGCTGAGTAGCCCTGGCAGAACCCAGCCTGAGCATTAACAATCAAGTTATTGCTCTGTAAGTGCCACTTGATAGCACTGTCGACGACACTTTCCACCACTTTGCTGATGGTCGAGCTGATGATGGAGCGGTAACTGGCCAGGTTGGATTTGACCTGCTTTTTGTGTGCAAGACACACCGGGGCTTTTTCCACGTTACTAAGTAGATGCCAGTATTGTGGGTGTACTGGAACAGTTTGGCTAGGTGCACAGCTAGTTCTGGAGCACAGGTCTATTGCCTAATGTTGTCAGATTCCATAGCCTTTGTAATATCCAGTGCGCTCAGCCAATTCTTGATATCACGTGGAGTGAATCAAATTGGTTGAAAACTGTCATCTGTGATACTGGGGACCTCAGGAGGAGGCCGAGATTGATCATCCACTCGGCATTTCTGGCTCAAGCTGGTTGCAAAGGTGTTTTGCCCCTTGTCATTAAGCAATGAATACTCTCATGGACATATGTATCTATTTTTTTTATTCTTTTATAGGATTTGTTAAAATCCTGTCTGTTGTTCCCAGTACCTAGGTCCATGCCAGGTGGCAGGTCCGGTTTCATTCCTTTTCAACTTTTCTGTAATAGTTTGGTACAACTTACTTGGCCAGACCAAGTAAATATGACAAGTTGCTTTCCTTAAAGAGCAGTAGTGAACTGGATGAGTTTTTTAAAGACAATCAGTGATAGTTTCATAGTCACTGTTACTGAGACAAGCTTTAATCAAATTTAACTTCCACCAGCTGCCATTATGAGATTTTAACCTGAGTGTTCAGAGAATTAGCATGGGCTTCTAGATTACTAGTCCAGCAACATTACCACTACTCCACCTTCTCCCCACTACATCAGGTAGATTGGTGAGGACATTTCTCCCTCGCGTTAATCCCCTCACCACCTGCCACAGGCCCAGTCTGCTAGATATGCCCTTCAGGGCTTGGCCAGCTCAGCCAGTCATCATGCTATCGAGCTACTTTTGGTGACGGATATTGAAGTCCATTGCTGAACATAAGGGGCAGGATCTTTAGGTCGGCTAGCGGGGGGTGGAGCCCACTCGCCAACACATAAAATGACGCAGGATGACGTCGGGCGGAACTCCCAACGTCACCCTGCGTCATTTCAATTTTCAGGTCGGCAGGGGCACAGCCAAATCAGCTGTGCACCTGCCGACCTGTCAACGGCCTATTGAGGACCTCATTAATGGACCTGCCCATCCAATCTTAGGGTTGGAGGGCATGCCGGGAGCTCTGGCAGGCTTCAAAAAAAGTATGAAACCTCATCCACAGGCAGGATGAGGTTTCATGAGGGTTTTTAAAAATGTAATAAATGTTTGATTTAAAGTGACGGACGTGTCTCATGTGACAGTGTCACATGAAGGGACATGTCAGGGAAATTATGTTTTTGAACTTATATCATTTTTAAATTTGGAGCCAATCTCCCTGAGGCAGCACTTTGCCTCAGGACGATGAGTGCGCTCTTTCACGCACATGCATGAAACAGCGCACTCCCGGCTGAGGGAATCCGCCCCCTCCGCCCACACAGGGAGCGCATAGCGCTTCCTGGCAGATGTCACGCTGGGGCGGGCCTTAATTGGCCCGCCCACGTAAAATGGTGGCATGCCCCCGATCGGAGGGACCTGTGGCAGCTCCTGCACTTCTTCCCCGACGGGGGGAAAAATCTTCCCAATAGCTTTGCAAACATGTCTTTTTTCATTTAAATTTACACTATTACCACACATTGTGGCTGGACCATTTCTTCCTGGATACATTACTCAATCATTAAACCAAAAATAACTGCAAGGTATTTTGCTTTGTATGATAACATCAACATTTATGATAGTCTAACACACTTGTAATGTTCAAAGAGTCCGGTCCACATAAACTTACCCAAGTATTGAAGTAAAGAATGGCGGAGTTGTTATTGTATATATGATTTCTCTATCTGGTGACTCTGCATCTGTGAAGTGCAACTGGTTCTTTGTCAGATAAGCTATCTCAGTCTCCTTGACAATAAGATGGCGCACAACTCCTGGTGCTTCTTTGGGAAGCTGATCATCCACTGGTGTAATTTGAACAATTACAACCTGCAATTAAATTAACTTTGTGAGAAAAGACTGGCAGAATTTTATAGTATCAAAGAATAAAATGGCACAGATAACATGTCAATCTATGCACACAATAAATTTAAATATGCAACATAAAGCTTTTTAAACACTGCAAATGTTTACAGTTTTAATATTGCTGTGACTTTGGAGGGCCAGTTTTCTAAATATACGCCATTCACAATTGCATGTAGGGAACATCCTCCCCAACAGTAGTCTCAGGAAGTCACAGGTATTATGCCTGCAATTTCCCAATACATTTGGCCAGCAGATGGGACTGATTATAGAACAACTTATATTGATATAATGCCTTCATTGTAATAAAACATTATATGGTGCTTCACAGAAGTGTTATAAAGCAAAATTACACACTGAGCCACATCGGTGATATTGTCATAGAGTCATGATGCCATAGAAGGAGGCCATTTGGCCCATCATATCCAAGCCACATCTGTAGAGCAATCAAATCAGTCCCATTCCCCTGTAGCAGTGCAAGTTTATTTTATTTAAGTGCCTATCAAATTTCCTTTTGAAATCATTCATTATCTCTATTTTTACCACCCTCATCAGCAGTGAGTTCTAGGTCATTACCATTGACGGTGTAAAAATCCTGTCCTCACATCCCCCCTGCATCTCTTGCCCAAAACCTTATATCTGTGTCCCCTCATCTTTGTACCATCAGCTAATGGGAATACTTCTTTTTTCACCTAATCTAAACCATAACCCTATCAAATCTCACTCAACCTCCTTTGCTGCAAGGAGAACAATGCGACATAGCCTTGTCGCAAAATTCTCTCATCCCTGGAACCATTCTGGTAAATCACTCTGCACCATCTCAGGCACCCTCACATCCTTGCCAAAGTGTAGTGACCAGAACTGGGTGCAATAATCTGGTTGTGGCCTAACCAGGGTTTTATATAGGTTCAACATAACTTTCTGCTTCTGTACTCAATACTTCTTTTTACAAAGCCCAAGATCCCGTATGTTTTGCTACCTGTTTTCTAAATATGTCCTGTTACCCTCAAATATCGATGCACATGAACCTCCAGGTCCCTCTCTCCCTGTACACTGTTTAGAATTGTGCCATTTAATCTTTATTGCCTCTCCTATTCCTTCTACCAAAATGCATCACCTCACACTTAAGCTTAATTAAATCCCATCTGCCACTTGTCTGCCCATTCTTCTAGCCTCTGTATGTCCTCTTGCAGTCGAATGTTATCACCCTTGTTGTCAGCAACACCTCAAAGTTTGGAATCATCAGCAAATTTTGAAATTTACTTTGTATTCCAATATCCAAGTCAATTATACATTAAGTAGTGGTCCTAGCGCTCACCCTTGGGGAACACCATGTCTACTATCCTCCTGTCTGAAAATAACCATTTACCACAATTCAATGTTGACATTTTTTTCTCCAAAGCTGACACTGACACGCCTATTCCATGAGCCTCAAATTTGTTAACCAGCCTGTTATGTGGCACAGTACTTTGTCAAAGGCTTTCTCAAAATCCATATAGACAACATTGCTTGTTCTCTTTTCATCAGCTTCTTTGGTACCTCATCAAAAGATTCAATTACATTAGTCAAGTATGATCTACCTTTTACAAATCCATGCTGACTCTCCTTAATTAACTCAAACCTCTCCAGTGCCTGTTGATTTTTATCCCCCAATTATTGTTTCTAAAGCCTTTTTTTGTAACTCATTCACAGGATGTGGGTGTTGCTGGTTAGGCCAGCATTTATTGCCCATCTCTAATTGCCCTTGAGAAACTGGGCAGCTTGCTAGGCCATTTCAGAGCCAATCACATTGCTGTGGATCTGAAGTCACATGTAGGTCTTCCTTCCCCAAGGGACATTAGTAAACCAGGTGGGTTTTTACGACAATCAACAAGGCTTTTAATGGGTACTATTAGACTTTTAATTTCATATTTTTATTGGATTCAAATTCCAACATCTGCCATGGTGGGATTTGAACCCAGGCTCCCAGATCATTACCCTGGGTCTCTGGATTATTAATCCAGTGACAATATCCAGTAACACAATGCCACCACCAATGGAACCAGGTGAGTGGGGTCCCAACCAGCTGCACAACAACAGAGGTGTGTAAGAGGTGGATTGTGAGATCAATCATGTCAAAGTAGCATCTACTCAGTAAGTCAATTGTGTGGCTATTGGATGAAATAGGAGTCTAATCACATTTTCAAAAATGGGGAGAGGAATAAACCAGATAAATACAGGTCAGTCAGTGGTGGAGAAACATTAAACATAATAATCCAGGACAAAATTGTCATTTGAATATACATGGGTTAACCAATGATAGCCAGCACATATTGGATAAAGGGAAGTCATATTTGATTAATTCAACTGCGATGAAGTAACAGAAAGGGGTGATAAGGGTAGTGTGGTTGATCTGAAACAATCCTCAGTTTTTCCAGTCTTTTTTTCATCACAACAACATAATATGGCTGTCCTGAAGGATTCATGTTGTTTGACACAGACAAGTACCTGAGGCTCAGAGAAGTTTGGTGGGTCATGGCTATCGGACAGGATAAACTCAAAGGAATCTTCAAATACTTCACCTCCCAAGTGACGGTAATAGATCATAGCATTGAAGAGATCTCTTTGTAAGAACCTAGTGATGGGATAACCTGTCAACAGCAAACAGATAAAGAATGTTAATAGACAGTGACTGAAATACCATAAATAATGGATGCCACAGTTCCAAGTGGCCTCGTTGACAAACATATCATTCAATATCAGTAATTTATACAGACCACAAATATCCCAGTCCAGGTTTAATTCGGGACTTATGTTTTGCTCACAGCAAAAGGCTGGGTTAGCAGATTTCAGCCAGGACAGTAGCTTTGTGCACTGTATTTGGCCTCAGGTAGGCCTCACTCTCATGAACACGATCCATGTATTTCCCATTGGAAAATTTGTATGTGTCAATACTGGTTGAGGCTTAGTTGAGACAGTCTCACAGCCAAAGAGCTGCCATTGCTCGTCAAGGATCACAAAAGAGGAAAGTCCATTTAAAAACCTCCCCCTCCAAAAAGAGTATCAATGAGCCTTCTATTGCCAATGCTCCACGGTACACCACCACTTTTCTCCTGGTGGTCCTTATGGTCTATGGTGCTCATAACAAAATGCTATTGCCACACACTGCCTCCACTTCATTTATTTCCTGCAATAAGGTGTTGAGGCAACCAGTGGCATTGATTGCTGGACAAGGGGGAGAAAATCCCAGTGAGGATGGAAATGCAACTTTAGATCGCCCCTTGAATATAATAAATAGGAGCAAGGAGTAGGACGTTTGGTCTTTCAAGCCTATTCCACCATTCAACAAGATCATGGATGATACTCTATCTCAACTCTGCCTCCACCACTACTATCCCCATCATATCCCTTAATTCCCTTAGTACCCAAAAAAATCCATCAACTTCTATTCAATGACTTTGCATCCACAGTTCTCTGGGGTAAATAATTCAAAAGATCCACAATCCCTTGAGTGAAGAAATTTCACCTCATTTCAGTCCTAAATGGCTGACCACTTATTCTAAGACTGGGACCACATGCTCTATATAATTCCCCAGCCAGGGGAAACATTTTCTCAGCATCTAACTTGCCAAGCATCTTAAGAATTTTATTTTTTCATTATATCACCTCTTATATTTCTAAACTCCAGGCCTAGTCTACTCAACTTCTCCCCATGGGACAATCCCTTTATCCAAAGAACCCATTTAATAAACATTTATCGCACTCCTTCTCAATTAAGTATGGCCCTCCTTATCTAAGGAGACCAAAGCTGCACACAGTACTCCAGATGTGGCCCCACCAATGTCCTGTATAATTTTAGTCAGACTTCTTTACTCTTATACTCCAATTCCTCTGTAACAAAAACTAATATACCATTTGCTTTTCTAATAGCTTGCTGTACCTGCAAGTAACTTTCTATAATTTATGTACAAGAACATCCAGAGCCGACTGAACTCAAGCATTTCCCAGTCTCTCGCCAATCAAAAATATTCTGTTTTTTTTAATTTTTCCAGCCAAAGTGGATACTTTCATGCTTTATCACATTGTAATCCATTTGCCATATTCTTGCCCACTTACTCAACCTGTCTAAATCCCTGCTTCTTTGTGTCCTCCTCACTGCTTATTTTCCTACCTATCGTCAATCTCTTCATCCAAGTCATTAATATAAATTATAAATAGCTAAGACCCAAGATCCTTGAGGTACACCATTAGTTACAGCCTACCAACCCAAAAATACCCCTTTCATTCCTATTTTATGCTTTCTGTCCATGATCAATCCATGCTAATATTCTATCCCTAATCCCATGAGTCCTAATTTTGTGTAATAACCTCCATGCGTAGCACTTTATTGAATGTTTTATGAAAATCCAAATACACTGGTTCCTCCTTATTCAGCTTGCCTTTTTCACCCTCAAAAGAACTCTGACACAATTCCCTTTTCATAAATGCTTGTTGACACTGTTTAATTATACTATGATTTTTCAAGTGCCCTGTTCTCACAATCCTAATAATAGATTTTAGCATTTTGCCTACTACTAATATTAGGTTAACTAGTCTATAATTCCCTGCTTACTCTCTCCCTTTCTTAAATAGCGGGGTTGTGTTTTGTTACCTTACAATCCTTGGGAACCACTCTAAAATCTAAGGAATTTTGGACGGTCAAAACCAATGCATCCGTTTTTTCAGTAGCTACCTGTTTTAAAGTCTTAGAATGCAGATCGTCAGTACATGGGATTTGCTGCCATTTGTCCCATTAATTTCTTCTACGCTACTTCTTTACTTATACTGACTTCTTCACTATTCTCTCTAGACCTCATTATTTTTGGAATGTTTTTTGTTTCTTCTACTGTGAAGACAGATGATAAGAATTTGTTTAGTTTGTTTAGGATCTAGGAAGAGTAGATTGGCATAAGTTGTTTTCTGGCAAGGATGTGTTCAGTAAGTGGAAGGCATTCAAAGGCAAAATTTTGAGAGTGCAGAGTTTGCATATTCCTGTCAGGATTAAAGGCAAAGTTAACAGGCATAGGGAACCTTGGTTTTCAAGGGATATTGGCAATCTGGTTAAGAAGGAGAGGTGTATAGCAGGTATAGGCAACAAGAAGCAAATGAGGTACTTGTAGAGTATAGAAAATGTAAGAAAATACTAAAAAAGGAAATCAGGAAGGCAAAAAGAAGACATGAGGTTGCTTTGGCAGATAATGTGAAGGTAAACCCGAAGGGTTTCTACAAGTATATTAAGAGTAAAAGGATAGCAAGGAACACAATTGGTCCCCTTGAAGATCAGAGTGGCCATCTATGTGTGGAGCCTCACGAAATGAGGGAGATCTTAAACAGTTTTTTTGCATCAGTATTTACTCAGGAAACTGGCATAGTGTATAAGGAAGGAAGGGAAACAAGCAGTAGTTTCATGGAACATATAGAGATTAAAGAGGAGGAGGTGCTTGCTGCCTTACAGCGAATAAAGGTAGATAAATCCCCCGGGCCTGACGTGATATTCCTTCGGACCTTGAGGGAGACTAGTGTAGAAATTGCAGGGGCCCTGGCAGAAATATTTAAAATGTCCTTAGCCACGGGTGAGGTGCCGGAGGATTGGAGGGTAGCTCATGTTGTTCCGTTGTTTAAAAAAGGCTCCAAAAGTAAACCAGGTAATTACAGGCCAGTGAGCCTGATGTCAGTAGTAGGTAAATTATTGGAAGGTGTTCTGAAAGATCAGATATATAATTATTTGGACAGCCAAGGGCTGATTAAGGATAGTCAGCATGGCTTTGTGCGTGGTAGGTCGTTTTTAACGAACCTTGTTAAGTTTTTCGAGGAGGTTACCAAGAAAGTAGATGAAGGAAAGGCTGTGGATGTTGTCTACATGGACTTTAGTAAGGCCTTTGACAAGGTCCCACATGGGAGGTTAGTTCAGAAGGTTCAGACACTTGGTATCCATGGAGAGGTTGTAAACTGGATTCGAAATTGGCTGTGTGGGAGAAGACAGAGACTGGTAGTGGATGATTGCTTCTCAGACTGGAGGTTTGTGACTAGTGGTGTGCCTCACGGATCTGTGCTGGGACCATTGTTGTTTGTTGTCTATATCAATGATTTGGATGATAATGTGGTGAATTGGATCAGTAAGTTTGCTGATGACACTAAGATTGGAGGCGTTGTGGATAGCAAGGAAGGCTTTCAAAGCTTGCAGAGAGATCTGGACCAACTGGAAAAATGGGCCAGAAAATGGCAGATGGAATTTAATGCAGAAAAGTGTGAGGTGTTACATTTTGGAAGGTCAAACCAAGGTAGGACATACACAGTAAATGGTAGGGCACTGAGGAGTGCAGAGGAACAAAGGGATCTGGGAGTTCAGATACATAATTCCCTGAAAGTGGTGTCACAGGTAGACAAGGTTGTAAAGAAAGCTTTTGGCATACTGGCCTTCATAAATCAAAATATTGAGTATAGAAGTTGGGATGTTATGGTGAGGTTGTATAAGACATTGGTGAGGCCAACTTTGGAGTATTGTGTGCAGTTCTGGTCGCCTAACTACAGGAAGGATATTAGTAAGATTGAGAGAGTGCAGAGAAGATTTACTAGGATGTTGCCGGGTCTTAAGGAGTTGAGTTACAGGGAAAGATTAAACAGGTTAGGACTTTATTCTTTGGAGCATAGAAGAATGAGGGGAGATTTGATAGAAGTTTACAAAATTGTGAGGGGTATAGACAGAGTAAATGCGAGTAGGCTCTTTCCACTTAGATTAGGAGAAATAAACACGAGAGGACATGGCTTTAGGGTGAAAGGGGAAAGGTTTAGGGGGAACATTAGGGGGAACTTCTTCACTCAGAGAGTGGTGAGAGTGTGGAACGAGCTACCATCTGACGTGGTAAATGCGGGCTCACTCTTAAGTTTTAAGAATAAATTAGATAGATACATGGATGGGAGAGGTCTGGAGGGTTATGGACTAGGTGCAGGTCAATGGGACTAGCGGAATAATATTTCGGCACAGACTAGAAGGGCCGAATGGCCTGTTTTCTGTGCTGTAGCGTTCTATGGTCACTGCCAATTCCTCATTTCCAATTATAATTTCACCTGAAGGAGAGTCATATTAACATTAACTCTGTTTTTCTCACCACAGATGCTGCCAGGCTGGCTGAGTTTTTTCAGCGTTTTCTGTTTTATTTATAATTTCACCTGTCTCTGCATCCAATGGGCCCACGGTTTACTTTCATTAATCTCTTCCTATTTAAAAATATCTAGGAACATTTACAATCTGTTTTTATGTCTCTTGCTAGTCTACTCACATATTCTCTTTTCTCTTTCCTTGTCAATTTCTTGGTCCTCCTTTGCTGAATTCTAAAATCCTCCCAATACTCTGGCTTACAACTATAAGCCTCTTTCTTTGATCAAATACTAACTTTATTAGACACATTTGGACCATATTTTCTGTGGGGTTTTGTACCTTAAAGGAATTTATATTTGTTTCTTGTCTACTGTCATATCTTTTCATGCAATTTTCCAATCTTCCTTATCTGTCCCTCATACCAACGTAGTTTGCTTTGTTTTGATTTAAGATCCTAGTTCGAACTAAATTACTTTTAAACTCGATATAAAATTCAACCATGTCTGAGTTCGAGGAGAGGGCAGCCCAGCTGGCAGCGGTGGAGCGGGACTGGGTCTTTGGAGATGGGGAGACAGGATTTGGGCCTCCAACCTGTAAGGATCCATGCATGTAATAGAAACCTCAGGTCCAAAGATGCCTCCATATTGGAGGTAGCTCATGCTGTCACTCGTTCTGTCTTCTCTCACTTGCAGGTGCCACAGGGAAGAGGGAAAGGCCCGAGCAAGAAGACCTATCCAGCTTAGCACAAGTCCAAGCCCTGAGAGGAGTGAAGACATAACACAAGAGGCATGTATAATTGTATAGCTGTCACAGCAGACACCTGCACCCTCCACCAGCCCAGAGACACAGACCTCAGTCGGTATTAGCTCTAGAGTAGGAAGGGTCTCACACTCTGGTAGTCACTGCACAGACATGTGTTGACAGCAGGAGGAGGCAGGGTCAGCCGAACTCACCGGCACTTGGAGAAGTGCTGGGGAAGAGGCAGCTGTGAGGTCTAAGTCCGTTGATGGGCCTCTGGAATCGGAACTGATGGCGGAGAGTCAGCAAGAGCCGGGGCAGAGGTATTGGAGGCCCTCAACAGGGTGGTGAGTTGGAGGAGTCAGTCTGCCAGCTGGTTGATGAAGTGGTGCCAACCTGTATGTGCATCAAGGTCTCCTTGGGAAGGTTGGCGGACTTCACAGAGAACCTAGTCCAGCAGATTCTGCTGGAGATGTGCGCACACCTGTGCTCCATCACGGTGGCCATGAGGGAGCTTCTGCAGTGGTGATGCGAGAGGGGAATGGGGCACCTCGACCTCTCTCCCAGTGCCCTTCCCTTCAAGGAGTCACCCAAAGGGAGGAAGAGTGGCAGCTGGACTTCCCTGGCAACTGGCCCACAGCAGGTCAGCCAAAGTAAGCCAGGGCCCTCGGGGCCTTGGCTCTCCAGAGGACGGCCGTCAAGGCCATCTAAGGCAACAGGGTAAGCCAGTCAGCAGGCTGCCGCCACTCCTGCTGTGGATGCCAGGGAGCACTTAGAAGTAGCAGGGAAAGGAAAATATTAAAAACAAAACTGGCTGCACGGGTGAACAATTGAATATCACAATCAGAAAACATTAGCAAATATAATCACTTTCACTTTAATAATGTCTAGTGTCTTGTTTCATCTGCAGTGCTTAACTTAGCGTTCCCCCAACCATCCCCTTTATCTTCCTGCGGGCACCCCAGCCCCAAGAATGAGGAATCTGCAGGGCAGCAAGCCATATGCAAACAAACACTCTCCTGCGCATGCTGAACCTTTATCCTTCAAACTGTTATGTGCCCCAGGGCCCAGCATTGCAAATACTACACGCTGGTTTTTCCCTTTCAATTGCCCAGTTGAGCTAACCTGCATCTCCACCCAACCCTGATGACCCAACTCCCATGCAGCATCTTGAGATCTTCACCACAAGGCTTTACATCGATGCTTGCAGTGCAGCAGTGGTGGTACTAACATGTTTTTCTAGGCTCCAACACCTTCTCCCCTCCCCCAGTCCCCACACCCTATCCCCTATAACCCTAGATCACCCCAGTATTGCTTCTGACCTCCCACCGTTACCCTTCAACCCTCTCCCATCACCTTCGGCAATGTCCAGGTAAACATTGAAGTCCCCTTCCTCCCCAAGAATCGCATCACATTGACTTGCCCGCCCTCATTCTGCCCACCTCCTGAGCCCTTCTGCATTTCCATGTCCCCACCAACAACGTCCCTTCATGTGACATCGTCGCACCGTCACCCTCCCATCCTACCACCTCCCCCTGTCCCCTGTAACCCTCACCATTCCCTCCTAGCATGGCTACCCTCAGATTAAACTCCAGGAGTTGAGCATCGACTCCATCGATCCCTACCTGTGAACTTATTCGCACTTCAACACCCCCCATGCACCTTAACAGCTGCTGAAGACCACCATAACTGCGCCCCGCAACCTCCCACGGCCACAACCCACCAAGGCCGTTCCACCCCCCTGCCCCATTTCATCTAATACCTTGAAACCTCAGTACTTTCTTCCCCCAGCATCCCCAGCCACCTCTAGCCTGAACCCCCACACCACCTCTTCATTGTTCACCCACTCTTCTTTCAAACCACCCCCCCCAATGGACCCTCGCCGCCCTATAGTATCTCCTGCAGCCTTCCGCCTGCAGCTGGAGGATCCAATCCCCAGGTGAAATCTCTGGATGAAGGTCTGGTCCTCTGCAAAGTCCCTGGATGAAGGTCCGAACCTGTGGCAAAGTCCCTGGATGATGGTCCGATCATTTGGCGAGGTCCCTGGTTGAAGCTCCGATCATTTGGCAAGGTCCCTGGATGAAGGTCCGATCATTTGGCGAGGTCCCTGGATGAAGGTCCGATCATTTGATGAGGTCCCTAGATAAAGGACCAAACCTGTGGCGAAGTTGCTACGCCGAGAACTCTCACATTCAGGAAGATGCTTCACGGAGAAGATTCTTGCACCCAGTTCTACATGTGATGCTCCAGGGTCTGGTCGCTGGAGGCCTCAATCTTCTCTTCTAATCTCCTCAAGCTGCCCAAGGCCATCTTAAGGTAAGTCCCGACTTTTACACACCACGTTGGTCCAGACAGGTTCTAGACTGGCATGATTTCCCTTTGGCATTCGATCAGGCTTAGGTCGGGGAGATTCCGGTTGCGCCTTCGTTTGAATCCCATTAACGGGATGCAAATTGGTTTCATGCCAGCCTCTAGAGGGAATTGCAACCCGCCATGGCGGCCAGTCGCGGAAGATCCCACCATCATTTCACACTGGCGCAAAATCATTTATGAACTTCCTGCCGAATTCTCCACACCCGAACCCCACGCCTGTCATTTAACCCGGCAATGGGGGCATGGGAGAATTCTGCTTTATGAGCGGAATTTTCCGAGGCTGCTGGTGGCAGGTGTGATAGGCGCAGAAAATATGGCGTGAGCTGCTTCCCGACAGTGTGAAAGCAGGTCGCGGTCGTCCACTCAGCGGACTGCGTTTCCGGCATCGGTAAGCGGAGAGCTAATGGTATTACACCAGCATATAATTAAAAGGCCATCCCGCCAGCCTCTTGGAACCCCGCCGTAGCGTCCGTCCACATGGGCGGGAAAGCACACCGACGTGTTTCACTCAGGCAATGTGCACTCGGCAGCCTTCACTTTGGGGGAATTGAGGTGAGTGAGCAGCAATGTTCTCCACAGCTCACCCATTGTTTACAGGCCTCAGGGCTGCTGGGGGGCAGGGGGAAACTGATGACTGGTCCCGGAGGCCACTGCTGAGAAGGGTGGGGGGCTGGTGTCTGGGGGCAAGTGCTGGCCAACCTCGTAGCCGACTGCTGCTGAGGGTAGGGAGGTGTCTGGGGGCAGATGCTGGCCAG
This sequence comes from Cetorhinus maximus, assembly GCF_964194155.1. Classification (NCBI taxonomy): domain Eukaryota; kingdom Metazoa; phylum Chordata; class Chondrichthyes; order Lamniformes; family Cetorhinidae; genus Cetorhinus; species Cetorhinus maximus. The sequence continues at coordinate 153,959,048 of NC_135880.1, read as the reverse complement.
CCTCAGAAGCGATCGTTGTTGGTGGTGAAGGGGGTCAAGTGCTGCCCTAGAGCAACATCCCTCGCGCAGGCACTCAAGGTGTGGGTCAGGATAAACAAGGGATGTGGCCATGCATTAGGGACATCTCTATAAACTGACCATGCCTCTGCAACTGAGACATATCAGGCGCAGCCACAGTGATATGATTGGGGTTGGGACTCCTAGCCCGTCCACCCATGCAAGCAACATGATGGCACCAAAGGGCCACCAAGCCCCCCGCCCCCCGCCACCCCCCCGCCTGATGACCTAGCTGTATGCTTGATGGCCCACAGAGACTGTAGAAGGCGGAGGAGAGAGCAACTGAGGCGCTTGGCTGTGCAAAGGCAGGAGCAGCAACCTCATGAAGGAGGGACAGCGGAGGCTTCCACACACGCTGCCCAGGACTGACAGGGATCCATGGCTGGTCGGCACCTAGCGACACCCATATAGACGCCGCCTACCGTTCCTGCAGATGACTGAGAACCAGTGTCGCCGATGACTGTGTATGTCTAGGGACCTGGTGGCTCACATCTGCCACTTACTGCAGGACTTGACGCCAAGGAGGGCATCCACTGCCTGTGGCTGTGAAAGTGACCGCGGCGCTCAATTTCTATGCCAGTGGCTCCTTTCAGAGCTCCAAGGGGGACCTCTGTGGGATTTCACAATCCGCCACCCACAAATGCATCCATGAGGTCACGGATGCCATCTTCTCCATGGCACACAACTTTGTGCATTTCGCCTGGGACCGGGACAGCCAGGATGCAAGGGCCATTGGATTTGCCCTGATCTCAGGATTCCCACAGGTGCAGGGTGTGATTGACTGCACTCATGTGGCGCTCAGGTCTCCATTGCTACACTTGGTGGACTTCATCAACCACAAGGGCTTCTGCTCACTCAGCGTGTAGCTGGTATGCGACGACCAGAAACGCATCCTGCAAGTGTGCGCACGATTTCCAGCGAGTGTGCACGACGCTTACATCGTGAGTTGCTCGCAGATCCCTGCAGTCTTCCAGGGTCCACAGAGGCTTCAGGGTTGGCTCCTTCGGGACAAGGGCTACCCGCAGAGTCTGTGGCTGATGACACCTGTGCGGGAGCCTCAGACTGCAACAGAGTGAAGCTATAATGAGGCACATGCGAGCTGCAGCTTGGTGGAGCTGACCATCGGGATGCTGAAGATGCGGTTGCCTGAGCCGTTGCCTGAGCCGGTCTGGTGGAGCCCCGCAATACAGTCCGCAGAGGGCATCATGCATTGTCGTCGTCTGCTGCGCCCTTTACAACCTGGCACTCCAACAGGGAGCTGAACTGGCTGAGGAGGAGATGGAGGAGCTGGAGGTCTCCTCGGATGAGGAGGACACCAATGGAGATGAGGGTGAGGGGGTCCTCGGTGGTGGCGATGACGGAGATGAGGCTCTCGCACTGGCTAGACGAGGCAGGCACACTCGGGAGGCCCTCATAGCTGCTAGATTTGTGAAGGATGATGACAACATGCAGTGAGGTGACCCCATAGATCTTCACATTGCAGTTGTGAACATTTGGCTTTAGTTTGGCTTATGCCAGCACGCATAACCTCTGTGAGAATGCTCCTGTCATGGAGATGCAGTGGAGGCCCTAATAGCCGCTCGATCAGAGGAGAATGATGACAACATGCAGTGAGGACACTCCTTAGATCTTCACATAGCCTCTGAGAATGTCTGACCCCGTCTGGTCGAGGACAGCTCACTTGCGCTCCATGATCAGGGCCATCTCAAAGACACGGCCATGAAACTTTAAACGCATCTGATGCTGTGTCTGCCTTCAGCACCTCAGCCCTTTAGGAGGTGCACAGCATCACTGGTCACAGATGCTGGAATGATGGGGGCCTGACACACCTTAAAGGCGCTGAGAGCACACAGCAATAATGAGAGAACTCTGTGGCACCTGCCCACTACATTTTGGTAGCAATGACCAGCACTGCCGAGGTGCAGGCATCAGTGATGTTTCCAGGCAGTGCGAGGCTGGACCATCACTGTGGTATGAAGGCCGCACAGAGCACAGAGAAGAGGTCTTTTATCTTGTGCAGAAAGGTATCACATCTAAGTGACAAGAACACTGCCCATTAGAACAAGGAGCCACAGGCAGGGTGACATTCTAAGGAGATTATTGACAATAGTGAACAGTATGTACAAGTGATCAAAACCCGTGCCCAAGCTGTGCAACTACTTTTACTTAACTTTCCTAACCTTGCCGCTATGTCTTGGTGCTCCCCAGACCTCCACAGCAGAGGTGGAGGCAGCCTGCTGACTGTGATGCCTTGTCTGTGATGACTTTGGTGGGTCTCCTCTGGAGAGCCGAGACTTGGAGGGCCCTGGCCTGCCTTCGAGGTCCTGCTGTGTGGCAATGGCACCCTCCTTGGACTGTGAAGCTGGAGCTGCGGAGGTCACAGGAAGAGGGGACTCGGATAGGCCAGTCACTCCCAGGGTCACCTGGGTGGATGGCCCCAGAGTGTGCACCTGCTGATCCTCCTCCCTATGGGTGTCCGAAGGCCCCTGGCTGACTCTGTGAGCGGAAGGGGTAGCTGGGGTGAGATCAAGCTGCCCAGCACCCCTCTTGCGTACACATTGTTGGAGGCCAACTATGGCATCAGTGATGGAGATAAGCCCACGCAGCAATGCAGGAGTGACATCCTGGACCAAGGTCTCCATGGTGGCCGCCATGCTGCCAGTGTTAACCTTGATATGTTGCAATGCCAGTGCTATCACCTCAGCCTGAAGATGGATGAACTTCTCCATCATGCCTTGCAATCCGAGGAGTGCAGAGGACATCCCTTCCTGATGTTTCCGAGCTTGCCTTTGCAGCTCCAGCAACTGTGACATGACCGAGTCCAGAGGCTCGTCATCTACTCAGACTCAGCAACGTTCTGGCCTCCAGCAGTCCTCTGAGTGCCAGGGACCTGGGAAATCCCTGTCTCCGCGTGTTGTGGATCAGAAAGTGTGATGTGTTCACCAGATTGTGATCTCGAGACTACTTTAAAGCTAGGTCCCACTGAGGTGTGTTCCTCTGCGCTGGTGGAGGGTGTGGGTGAGCGCTGTGATGTGACTTCAGGGAGGGTGCCTCCAGATTCCTCTTCAGAGGTTTCATCTGGGCTTGATTGGAGGGCCTGGGTCACGGACTCTGTCGGCTGTTTGGCAGATGTGCCTGTGAAAGCAAAGGGAGATAATTAGTGCATGGCAGTGGCCTGTGAAAGAGGACACATCACTCAAGGCATGGTTGTCTGATGGATGTTGCACTGCTGGATCCTCCCTTGGTAGAGCAGCGTCGACCTCACCGTCAACACAAGACTGATCCCGGTCATTGCCGGCCAGCTGGATAGCTCTGTTTTCAAATTCTGTTAAAACTGTGATCTCAGTCATCCCTCGACCTGCCTGCGACCTTTCCCTCCTGTTGTGAGTCAGTTTGTCCTGCATGGATATAGCTGGAGAGAGCGTATCAGGATGCCTGCCAGGCCAGATGATAAGTACGCCTGGCCTGTGTGGGTGGTGAGTGGTCCCATGGACGGGATAAGGACAATGCAGCTGTGTGTCAAAGAGTAAATGGTGATGTCCCTTGCACTGACAGTGAGTGAGGGCTCTGGGGATTTGTGATTAGTTTGTGAGTGTGAGAGTTCAGAGTGATGATAAGAGCAACTTACCCTGGAGGAACAGAGGAGAAGAGGAGATCATCATTCTTTTTGCGGCACTGGGTGGCTGTCCTCCTCTGCAGGGCGTTTGCACCGACCACTGCCGCCACCACCTCCCAAGCCGGGTTGGTGACTTTGCTACCCATCCTGCGGCTAGAGCGGGGGTAGAGCACATCCCGGATGGCCTCCATGGCATTCAGCAGTCACTCGAGGAACCCATCGTTGAAGCGAAGGGCTGCAATATTTTTTCCTTTGTCTCCCGGGCAGCGGTGGCAAGCTGGTGGTGGTGAGCGCGTTGCTGGCGGCTGCCTTTTAAAGATGGTGGCTGGCTGATGTAAAGTGGGGTGATGGTGAGCGGGTGAATGAGAGCCTGCCCGCCTTGGAAACAGCGTGTTTCGCGGGTGTGAATAAATAATGAGGCGAGCTCAGGACGCTACAGCATGAAAACCCGCCATTTTCATCAGCTGGTAGGACTCCATTTTACCTGCCTGCTACCACACTTAGTGCAAATCTGGGAAAATTCCATCTATGTCTCTGTAATGGCTATTAGATCAAATTCATCAATTTTTGTGTCATAATTTGATCTAATTTGTTGCAAAAGTTTCACACATTTAAATACACTGCCTTTAGCTTTGACTTTGTTGAAAGTTTTCCTGATGTCACCTTAGCCGTTGATATCCTATTACCTACACTATAAGAGCGGATAATGCAGTCCTGTGTACGTAACACAAAGACACATGTAGGACCCAAGTAAAGCAATATTTGTTTCATGTATGAAATAAAAAATATTGTGCTTTCACCAAGTTATAATTATCTCATTTGGAAGTTCTGTAATGGTCATCACACTTCAATTTATCTCCTTAGTTGAATCGGATCTTTAGAAAATCTAATAAATTGTTTAACCTTGTGTATTAATTTTAGCTTTTAAGACCGTAAGACGTAGGAGCAGAAGTAGGCCATTCGGCCCATCAAGTCTGCTCAGCCATTCAATGAGATCACGGCTGATCTGATAATCCTCAACTCCACTTTCCTGCCTTTTCCCCATAAGCCTTGATTCCCTTCCTGATTAAAAATCTGTCTATCTCAGCCTTGAATATATTTAACGACCCAGCCTCTACAGCCCTCTGCGGTAAAGAATTCCACAGATTGACTACCCTCTGAGAGAAGAAATTCCTCCTCATCTCTGTTTTAAATGGGCACCCCCTTACTCAGATTATCCCCTCCGGTCCTAGACTCTCCCACAAGGGGAAACAACCTCTCAGCCTCTACCCTGTCAAGCCCCCTAAGAATCTTGTGTTTCATTAAGGTCACCTCTCATTCTTCTAAACTCCAATGAATACAGGCCCAACCTATTCAACCTCTCCTCATAAGAAAATCCCTCCATACCCGAGATCAACCTAGTGAACCTTCTCTGGACTGCCTCCAATGTCATCTTTTCTTAGATAAGGGACCAAAGCTGTTCACAGTATTCTAGGTGTGGTCTAACTCGTGCCTTGTATAGTTTTAGCAAGACTTGCCTATTTTTTATACACCATTCCCTTTGAAATAAAGGCCAACATTCCATTTGCTTTACCTACCTGCAGAACTTGTATGCTAACTTTTTGGGATTTATGCATGAGGACCCCCAAATCCCTCTATGCTGCATCTTTCTTCAGTATTTCCCCATTTAAATAATATTCACTCCTTTATTCTTTCTACAAAAGTGCATAACCTCACATTTTCCCACATTATATTCCATCTGCCACGTTTTTGCCCACTCACTTAACCTGTCGATATTCCTCTGTAGACGTTTTGTGTTATCCTCACCACTTGCCTTCCCACCTAATTTTGTGTCACCTGCAAACTTGGCGATCGTACATTCATTTCCCTCATCCAAGTCATTAATATATATTGTAAATGATTGGGGCCACAGCACTGATCCCTGTGGCACTCCACCAGTTACAGGTTGCCATCCTGAAAATGCTCCCCGTATCCCAATTCTCTGTCGTCTATTAGCTAGCCAGTCCTCTATCCATGCTAATATACAATCCCTAACAGCATGGGCTCTTATCTTATTAAGTAGCCTTATGTGTGGTACCTTATCGAACACCTTTTGGAAATCCAAATATATTACATCTAGTGGTTCCCCTTTATCTATCCTGCTTGCTGCCTCCTGAAAGAATTCTAATAAATTTGACAGGCATGGTTTCCCCTTCATGAAGCCATGCTGATGCTGCTTGATTATATTGTTAAATGCTCTGCTATTATTACATCCTTTATAATTGACTCCAACATTTTCCCAATGACAGATGTTAAGCTAATTGGCCTATAGTTACCTGTTTTTTGTCTCCTTTTTGAATAAGGCTGTTACATTGGCAGTTTTCCAATCCTCTGGGACTTTTCCAGATTCTAACGATTCTTGGAAGTTCACTACCAGTGCATCCACTACCTCTGCAGCTATTTCCTTTAATATCCTAGGATGCAACCCATATGGTCCTGTGACTTATCAGCCTTTAGCCCCATTAGTTTCCTAGTACTTTTTCTCTAGTGCTAGTTATTGTATTTATTTCCTCCCCCCCTTTTGCCCCTTGATTATTTACTATTTTTGGTATGCTATTCGTGTCTTCCACCATGAAGAGTGATGCAAAGTATTTATTCAACTCCTCTGCCATTTCCTGGTTCCCCATTATTATTTCCCCAGCCTCAATCTCTAAGGGGCCTATACTGACTTTAGCATCTCACTTCCTTTTTATATATTTAAATAAGCTCTTGCTGTCCATTTTTATATTACTTGCTAGTTTATCCTGAAAGTTTATTTTCTCCCTCTTTATTATTTTCTTGGTCATCTTCTGTTAGTTTTTAGAACTTTCCCAATCCTTTGGCTTATCACTAATCCTTGCCACATTGTATGTTTTTTCTTTCACTTTGATACTATCCTTAACTTCCTTGGTTAACCATGGTTGGTTTATCCCCTTTCTACAATCCTTCTTCTTCACTGGGATATATCTTTGTTGTGAGTCATGAAATATTTTCTTAAGTGAGTTGCTGCAAGCAATGTTCTGTTATTAAACAGGGTTCCAATTAGAGAGCTGACTAAATCTCAAAAGGGTCATTATTTGTGTTGGACACCAGTTGGATGAAGATGCATTTAAATAGCTTAGAAAGGCATTCTTGATGAAGGGTCAAAGACAAATTCCTCCCCAGGCTGCTGCTACAAAGTTGCCTACATTCAGCTGGAGGCCTCGCCACACTCCAGGGAGTTGATCTGCCATTGGCAAAATGCCAACAGCCTGGTCAAATAACTCTTAATAGGGCCTTTGGATATTGATTCCAGGCCCTATGATAGCCTTAGTCTAAACATAGACAAAAGAACTGAATTCCAGAGATAAGGTGAGAGTGACTACCCTTGATATCAAGGCAGCATTTTTCCAAGTGCAGCATCCAGGCTTGGACTGATAAGTGCTAAGTAACACTGATGCCAGTTCTCATTATGATCTCCAACAAGAGAGTCTAGCCACCTCCCCTGGATATTCAACGGCAACCACATGGATGACAGCTGTTCAAGCAGTTGGCTCATCATCACCTTCTCAAGGGAAATTAGGGATGAGCAATAAAATCCTGGCCTAGCTCGCGATGACAACATCCCATGAAAAAATAAAAAAATTAGTTACATCTCCCGCCATGAACATCTGCGGCGGCGGGGGTGTGGAGGGCACTCACTGTGACTAAAAACTTAGCTGAACCAGGCACATAAATACTGTGGCTACAAGAGCCAGTGTTCTTGTAATGTAAATGGTAATTTATAAACTTATAAGTTACAGAATCACAGAATTTCACAGTGCAGAAGAGGCCCTCCGGCCCATCGAGTCTGCACCGACACGAGAGAAACACCGGACCTACCTACCTAATCCCATTTACCAGCACTTAGCCCATAGCCTTGAATGTTTTGACGTGCCAAGTGCTCATCCAGGTACTTTTTAAAGGATGTCAGGCAACCCACCTCCACCACCCTCCCAGGCAGCACATTCCAGACCGTCACCACCCTCTGGTTAAAAAGGTTTTCCTCACATCCCCCCTAAACCTCTTGCCCCTCACCTTGAACTTATGTCCCCTTGTGACTGACACTTCAACTAAGGGGAACTGCTGCTCCTTATCCACCCTGCCCATGCCCCTCATAATCTTGTACACCTCGATCAAGTCGCCTCTCAGTCTTCTCTGCTCCAACGAAAACAACCCAAGTCTATCCAACCTCTCTTCATAACTTAAATGTTTCATCCCAGGCAACATTCTGGTGAATCTCCTCTGCACCCCCTCCAGTGCAATCACATCCTTCCTATAATGTGGCGACCAGAACTGCACACAGTACTCCAGCTGTGGCCTCACCAAGGTTCTATGCAACTCCAACATGACCTCCCTACTTTTGTAATCTATGCCTCAATTGATAAAGGCAAGTGTCCCATATGCCTTTTTCATCATCCCACTAACATGCCCCTCTGCCTTCAGAGATCTATGGACACACACGCCAAGGTCCCTTTGTTCCTCAGAACTTCTTAGTGCCATGCCGTTCATTGAATCGTTCTTTGTCAAATTACTCCTTCCAAAGTGTATCACCTCACACTTTTCAGGGTTAAATTCCATCTGCCACTTAACTGCCCATTTGACCATCCGTCTATATCTTCCTGTAGCCCAAGACACTCAACCTCACTGTTAACCACCCAGCCAATCTTTGCGTCATCCGCAAATTTACTAATCCTACCCCCAACAAAGTCATCTATGTCGTTTATATAAATGACAAATAATAGGGGACCGAGCACAGATCCCATTGGTACGCTGCTGGACACTAGCTTCCAGTCACTAAAGCATCCTTCCATCATCACCCTCTGTCTCCTACAACTAAGCCAATTTTGAATCCACCTTATCAAATTACCCTCTATCCCATGTGCATTTGCCTTCTTTATAAGTCTCCCATGTGGGACCTTGTCAAAGGTTTTGCTGAAATCCATATAAACTACATCAACTGCACTACCCTCATCCAGACACCTGGTCACCTCCTCAAAAAATTCAATCAAATGTGTTAGGCATGACCTCCTTCTGACAAAGCCATGCTGACTATCCCTGATCAAATCTTGCCTCTCCAAGTGGAGATAGATTCTTTCCTTCAGAATTTTCTCCAATAGTTTCCCTACCGCTGACGTGAGACTCACTGGCCTGTTGTTCCCTGGCTTATCTCTACAACTCTTCTGAAATAGCAGAACCACTTTAGCTGTTCTCCAGTCGTCTAGCACCTCCCCCATGGCCAGGGAGGAATTAAAAATTAAAAAAAGTTATAATTTTACTGACTTTCAGTAGATTGTAGAATGACACCAGATGCATATCTCTTGTTGAATAACTTCCAGGTAATTTATATTCCTTTTGGGGCAGTCACACATCTTTCTCTCATCCCTAATGGTTTAGTTTCAGAAATTCATCTATAATCAGTTGAGCCCATTTAATGCTGTGATTTTCTTCTTTCTGTCTTATATCCTTATTCAATGCCTTTCATTCCTTTTTATATACCCAATATGTTGCCATTTCATTTCATTCATAAGACCTAGAGGGATCTCACTGTCAATAAACTAAAAAACATTTCTTAACTCTGGAAACATAGAAGAAAAGTTTTCAACTTGGTCTAAGTTAGTGATAATCATATGGGGCTGGATTTTCATTTCTAATGTGGGTAGCTCGACTTCAGAAATTTCCCAACTCAACAGATGGTTTAATGGCACAATGAGACCCAATCTTGACTCCAAGGAGGTGGGAGTGGATAAAGTCGGCCCCGCTGACCTCAAAAGCAGATTATAGATGACCATCTGGCAAGCAGGTGCTGAGCCTGGCTGGTTAAAAGAGCCGCCTCAGTTCTTTGGTACTTTGTCCCAGTTGTTTTAGCAGCTGTTAGGCCCTCTAGCCCTCATCCCTCACACCATCCCCCCCCTACCATGTCCCATCCATGCCAACTCATGCCCTCTACGCATCCCCAATGACCCCGCACACCCCATGTCCCCTCAATGCCACTAATGACTCCCACCCACCCCTTTGCTCCCTTATTCCCCATGCCCCTCATACCTCATGCTTCTTCCATGCCAACTCATGCCTCCAACCACCTCTATGTTCCCTTAAACCCTCATGTCACCACCACAGCCACTCACCCAGTATCCACCGTGAGCAGTTCTCAGAAGCCATATGGAGATGAAAAAAATAAACTTCCAACAATCTTATACAGCTTTCACTCATACACAATTAATAGTGAAAAACCTCCCATTCATGAAACCCATACAAAATCTCAAGTGGTTAATCTCTTATGAAAACAAACTTCTATTCAGACACTAGATCGAAGACAGATAATCTTTTAATAGCTCCTTTAAACTGTTACTCAAACTGTGAATTCAGAATACCCCCTGCTGAGATTAATTGTGGCTTTTGAAACTCAGCCAAGCATTTATAATGACATAATAATAGACCTTGGGGAATATCAACAAAGACTTTGATTGACAATGCATGAACAGGTGTTAATGCTTTTTTCTCACCTACACCAGATGACCTATCAATCAAAGCAGTCCAGCTGAGGGTTGGTTTTTCTCACTCACTGACAGTTTAAGATTTTTTTTTTGTTCAAAGGGCTAGAGATTTTTTAAAATCTTCAAATGATGACACTTAAACAAAGCTTATCCATCCTTCAAGAGTAGTTATGTCTACTCCATACATTTGTGATTTCCACACTGCGGTTTAAGGCACTTGGAAGACCAAAATGGGTCTGTTTGAACTCAGCACCAAGACCAAACAGCCCTACTAAGTTTGGGTTTCCCTCCTGTGTGAATCACTGCCCGCCCCTTTCCCACCTGACAAAAATGTAATCTATCAGAAATCAGCGTAAGACTTCAGTCCACCATTTTTTAAATTCCTTGGAGTCTTCCCAGCTCCGTAAAAATCCGGCCCATAGAGTCATTTATAGTACAGAAGGAGGCCAAGTGGTTCATCGAGTCTGCCTCAGTTCTGTGTGGAGCAATCCAGGCAGTCCCATTGCCCGACTCTATCCCCGTATTCCTGCAAGTTTATTTCCTTCAAGTGCCCGTCCCATTTTCCTTTGAAATCATTGATTGGTTCTGCTTCCACCGCCATTGTGGGCAGCGAGTTCCGGGTACCACTTGCTGCATAAAAAAGTTCCTCCTCACAGTCCTCCCTTTACCCAAAACCTTAATCTGTATCTCCTTGTCCTTGTACCATCAGCTAATGGAAACAGCTTAACTTTGCCTACCTTATCCTAACCTTTCATAATCTTGTTCATGTCAAATCTGCCCTCAACCTCCTTTACTCCAAGGAGAACAACGCCAACTTTTCTTTTTATCTTTTCACGTCATGTGGGCCAACATTTTTGTTGCCCATCCTTAATTGACCTTAAGGTAGTGGTAAGCTGCCTTCTTGAACCGCTGTAGATCATGTGGAGTAGGTACACCCACAGTGCTGTTTGGGGGGGAGTTCCAGCATTTCAACACAGTGACAGAATGTGGTGTGGCTTGGAAGGGAACTTGCAGGTGGTGGTGTTCTCAGGCATCTGATGCTCTGGTCCTTCAAGGCGGTAGAGGTTGCAGGTTTGGAAGGTGCTGTCCAAGGAGCCTTGGCGAATTTCTGCATCTTGTAGATGGTACACACTGTTCCACTGTGCGTCGGTGGTGGAGGGTAGAATGTTTGAGAATGGAGTGCCAATCAAATGGGCTGCATGTCCTGGATGGTGTCAAGCTTCTTGAGTGTTGATGGAGCTGCATTCATCCAGGCAAATGGAGAGTATTCCATCACACTCCTGGCTTGTGCCATGCAGATGGTGGACAGGTTTCAGGGAGTCAGGAGGTGAGTTACTCGCCACAAAATTCCAAACCTCTGACCTGTTCATGTAGCTACAATATTTATATGGCTAGTCCAGTTCAGTTTTGGTCGATAGTGGGGGATACAGTGATGATAATGCCACTGAATGTCAAGGGGAGATGGTTAGATTCTCTCTTGTTGGAGATGGTCATTGCCTCTGGCGCAAATGTTACTTGCCACTTATCAGCCCAAGTCTGAATGTTGCCCAGCTCTTGCTGCATATGGGCATGGACAGCTTCAGTACCTGAGTCATCACGAATGGTGCTGAACATTGTGCAATCATCAATGAACATCCCACTTCTGACCTTATGATGGAGGGATGGTCATTGATGAAGCAGCTGAAGATGGCTGGGCCTAGGATACTACCCTGAGGAACTCCTGTAGTGATATCCTGGGACTGAGATGATTGACCTCCAGCCACCACAGCCATCTCTCTTTGTGCTAGGTATGACCCCAACCAGTGGAGAGTTCTCACCCAGATTTCCATTGACTCCAGTTTTGCTATGGCTTGATGCCACACTCAATAAAATGCGGCCTTGATGTCAAGGGCAGTCACTTCCATCTCACCTCTTGAGCTCTGTCTAAGGCTGTAATGAGGTCAGGAGCTGAGCCCTGGTGGAACCCAAACTGAGCGTCAGTGAACAGGTTGTGTCTGAGTAAGTGCTGCTTGATAGCGCTGTTGATGACCCCTTCCATCACTTTGCTGATGATTGAGAGGAGACTGATGGGGCAGTATTTGGCTGTGTTGGATTTGTCCTGCTTTTTGTGAACAGGACATACCTGGACAATTTTCAACGTTGCCAGGTAGATGCCAGGGTTGTAGCTGTACTTTAACAGGTTGGCTACGTTGTAGCTAGATCTAGAGCACAAGTCTTCAGTACTATTGCTGGAAATTTGTCAGGGCCCATATTCTTTGAGTATCCAATGCCTTCAACCATTTCCTTATATCACATGCAGTGAATGGAATTGGTTGAAGACTGGCATCTGTGATGCTGGCAACCTCAGGAGGAGGCTGAGATGGATCATCCACTCAGCACTTCTGGCTGAAGATGGTTGCAAATGCTTCAGCTTTGCCTTTTATACTGCTGTGCTCGGCCCAACCTTCATGAGGATGGGGATATTTATGGAACCTCCTCCTAGAGTTAGTTGTTTAATTGACCACCACCACTTACGACTGGATGTGGCAGAACTGCAGAGCTTAGATCTGATCCGTTGATTATGGAATTGCTCAGCTCTGTCTACCACTCGTTGCTTATGCTGTGTAGCATGCAAGTCGTCCTGTGTTGTAGCTTCACCAGGTTGACACCTCATTTTTAGGTCAGCCTGTTGCTACTCTTGGCTGCACTCTTAATTAATCTAGAGTTGATCCTGCAGTTTGATGTTTATGGTAGAGCAGGGGATATGCCAGGCCAAGAGGCTACAGATTGTAGCTGTATACAATTCTGCTGCTGCTGATGGCCCACAGCACCTCATAGGTGCCCAGTTTTGTATTGCTAGATCTGTTAGAAATCTATTCCATTTCGCACAGTGGTAATGCCACATAACATGATGGAGGGTATCCTCAATGTGGGGGCAGGACTTTGTCTCCACAAGAGCTGTGTTGGTGGTCACACCTGCCAATACTGTCATGGACAGATGCACCTGAGACAGGTAGATTGGTGAGGACAAGGTCAAGTACGTTTTTCCCTCTTGTTGGTTTCCTCACCACCTGCTGCAGACCCAGTATAGCAGCTCTGTCCTTTAGGACTCAGCCAGCTCGGTCAGTAGTGGTGCTGCCAAACCATTCCTGGTGATGGACATTGAAGTCCCCCCATCCAGAGTACAACTTACCCAACTTAACCTTGCAGCTAAAATTCCTCATCCCTGGAACCATTCTGGTAAATCTCCTTTTCACTCTCTCAAGAACTCTCACATCCTCCTTTAAGTGTGGTGACCAGCACTGGACGTAATACACTCGTTGTGGCCTCACCAGAGTTCTATAGAGTTTCAGCATAACTTCCCTGCTTTTGTACTTAACGTCTTTATTGATGAAGCCCTAGATCGCATATGCTTGGCTAACTACTCCTGCCAACTTCAAAGATCTGTGCACATGCACCCCCGTTTCTGCACACTCTTGAAAACTGTGCCATTCTGCCTATATTGCTGCCTATCCCTTCTGCCAAAATGCATCACCTCACACTTCTATGTATTAAGCTTTATCTGTCCATCTGCTAGCCTATCTATGCACTACTGCAGTCAATTGGTACCATCCAAAGTTTGTCATACCTCCAAGGTTGGCTTAATCATAAAGTTTTGAAATTTTATTCAATATTCCATTATGCAAGTCACTCACTGTTTTCCGTCCTTAAGCCAATTTTTTTCTCCAAGCTGAAACTGACCCTATTCCATAAGCTTCAAATTGGTTAAACAGCCTTTCAAGTGGTGCTTTGTCAAACACCTTCTTAAAATCCAAATATACAATATCCATTACAGTCCCTTCATCAACATTTTTTGTTACTTCAGCAAAATATTTCAAATTAGTCAAGCATGTTCTGCCTTTGATAAATCAGTTCTCATCAGGCTCTCATTAATTCACTCAAACCTCTTCAAGTTAATCTTTTTCCCCTGATTGCTGTTTCTAAATCCTTACCCACTGATGTTAAAGTGACCGGCCTGTAGTTACTAGGAATGTTCTTACATCCTTTCTTGAATAAGTGCCACTCTACAATCCTCGAGCACCTCCCTTGTCAGCCAGGAAGAAAGAAAAGATGTGCATTTAAATAACATCTTTCCCATTCCTCGAGGCCTCCCCAAATCCTACACAGTCAATGAATCACTTTGGGAGTGTTGTCACAGCTGTTACATAACCAAATGGGGCAGACCCACAACAGCAATGAGATAACTGATCAGGAAATCTATTCATGACAGAAATAAATAGACCATAAGACATAGGAGCAAAAATAAGGCCATTTGGCCCATCGAGTCTGCTCCGCCATTCAATCATGGCTGATAAGTTTCTCAACCCCATTCTCCTGCCTTCTCCCCGTAACCTTTGATCCGCTTACCAATCAAGAACCTATCTATCTCGGTCTTAAATACACTCAATGACCTGGCCTCCACAGCCTTCTGTGGCAATAAATTCCATAGATTCACCACTCTCTGGCTAAAGAAGTTTCTCCTCATCTCTGTTCTAAAAGGTCTTCCCTTTACTCTGAGGCTGAGCCCTCGGGTCCTAGTCTCTCCTACTAATGGAAACATCTTCCCCACGTCCACTCTATCCAGGCCTTTCAGTATTCTGTAAGTTTCAATCAGATCCCCCCTCATCCTTCTAAGCTCCATTGAGTATAGACCCAGAGTCGTCAAACGTTCCTCATATGTTAAGCCTTTCATTCCTGGGATCGTTCTCGTGAACCTCCTCTGGACCCTCTCCAGGGCCAGAACATCCTTCTTGAGATACGAGGCCCAAAATTGCTCACAATATTCTAAATGTGGTCTGACCAGAGCCTTATAAAGCTTCAGCAGCACATCCCTGCTTTTATTTTCTAGTCCTCTTGAAATAAATGCCAACATTGCATTTGCCTTCCTAGCTACCGACTCAACCTGCAAGTTAACCTTAGGAGAATCCTGGACTAGGACTCCCAAGTCCCTTTGCACTCCAGATTTCTGAATTCTCTCCCCATTTAGAAAATAGTCTATGCCTCTATTCTTCCTACCAAAGTGCATGACCTCACACTTCACCACGTTGTATTCCATCTGCCCTTTCTTTGCCCATTCTCCTAACCTGTCCAAATCCTTCTGCAGCCTCCCCACCTCCTCAATACTACCAGTCCCTCCACCTATCTTTGTAGCATCTGCAAACTTAGCCAGGATGCCCTCAGTTCCTTCATCTAGATCATTAATGTATAAAGTGAAAAGTTGTGGTACCAACACTGACCCCTGTGGAACTCCACTAGTCACCGGCCGCCATCCTTATCCCCACTCTCTGCCTCCTGCCAGACAGCCAATCTTCTATCCATGCTAGTACCTTGCCTCTAACACCATGGGCTCTTATCTTACTGAGCCGCCTCCTGTGCGGCACCTTGTCAAAGGCCTTCTGGAAGTCCAAGTAGATAACATCCATTGGCTCTCCTTTGTCTAACCTACTCATTATCTCCTCAAAGAATTCTAACAGATTTGTCAGGCATGACCTCCCCTTGATGAAACCATGCTGACTTTGCCCTATTTTACCATGCACTTTCAAGTATTCTGAAATCTCATCCTTAATAATGGACTCTAAAATCTTACCAACGACCGAGGTCAGGCTAATCGGCCTGTAATTTCCCGTCTTTTGCCTCACTCCCTTCTTAAACAGGGGGGTTACATTAGCGATTTTCCAGTCCTCCGGGACCCTCCCTGACTCCAGTGATTCCTGAAAGATCACCACTAACGCCTCCGCTATCTCTTCAGCTATCTCCTTCAGAACTCTGGCGTGTAATCCATCTGGTCCAGGTGATTTATCCACCTTCAGACCTTTCAGTTTTCCTAGCACCTTCTCCTTGGTAATGGCCACCATACTCACCTCTGCCCCCCGACTCTCTTGAACTTTGGGGATGTTACTCGTGTCTTCCACCGTGAAGACTGACGCAAAGTACCTATTCAGTTCCTCCGCCATTTCTTTGTTCCCCACTACTACTTCTCCAGCGTCATTTTCCAGTGGCCCAATGTCCAATTTTGCCTCTCTCTTACCCTTTATATATCTAAAAAAAACTCTTGCAATCTTCTTTTATATTACTGGCTAGTTTACCCTCATATTTAATCTTCTCCCTCCTTATTTCTTTTTTTGTTGTCCTCTGTTGCTCTTTGTAGGCTTCCCAATCCCCTGGTTAGGGTTCTGCTCTTCGCCGCATTGTATGCTTTCTCTTTAGCTTTTATGCTGTCCCTGACTTCCCTTGTCAACCATGGTTGCCTCGTCCTCCCTTTAGTATGCTTCTTCTTCCTAGGGATGAATTTTTGCTGTGTCTCCTGAATTACTCCCAGAAACTTCTGCCATTGCTGTTCCACTGTCTTTCCTGCTAGGCTCATCTCCCAGTCAATTCTGGCCAGCTCCTCCCTCATGCCTCTGTAGTTGCCTTTATTCAACTGTAATACTGTTACATCTGATTCCAGCTTTTTCCTCTCAAATTGCAGGATAAATTCTATCATATTATGGTCACTTCCTCCTAAGGGTTCCTTCACCTTAAGCTCCCTTATCAAATCTGCCGCATTACACATCACTAAATCTAGAATTGTCTGTTCCCTAGTGGGCTCCACCACAAGCTGCTCCAAAAAGCCATCTCGTAGATATTCCACAAATTCCTTTTCTTGAGATCCACTACCAACCTGATTTTCCCAGTCTACCTGTATATTGAAATCCCCCATGATCACTGTAACCTTGCCTTTCTTACACGCCTTTTCTATCTCCTGGTGTATCTTGTGCCCCACATCCTGACTACTGTTCGGAGGCCTGTACATAACTCCCATTATGGTTTTTTTACCTTTGCGGTTCCTCAACTCTACCCACACAGATTCTACATCATCTGACCCTATGTCATTTCTTGCTATTGATTTAATTTCATTTCTTACTAACAAAGCAACCCCACCCCCTCTGCCAACCTGCCTATCTTTTCGACAGGATGTATATCCTTGGATATTTAGCTCCCAGTCCTGATCCCCTTGCAGCCATGGCTCCGTGATGCCCACCACATCATACCTGCCAATTTCAATCTGCGCCACAAGCTCATTTACCTTATTTCGTATACTGCGTGCATTCAGATATAACACCTTCAGTCCTGTATTTCCCGTCCCCTTTCTCATTGTCGTCCCTTTATCTGATGTGCTTGAAGTTAGATTCCTAGCCCTTTCCAAACACTCTGTCCTATTTTGTGTTCTGGAGACTTTAATAGCCTCTCCTGGGCTCTCTTTCTTTTCAGTTTTTATCGCTTCTCGGCCTTTTGGCTAAGATCAAGTGTAGCAAATGTCGGTCAGGAAACTTCCCCTCCTCTGCATTGAGGTCTTTTATGGCCTCTTTAGAGGACAGACAGGGCCTCAGTTCAACATCTCATCTGAAAGATGACACCTCCAGCAATTCAGCACTCCCTCCATACTCCACAGAAGGCTCAATCTTAATTATATGCTTAAGTCCCTTGAATGGGGTTTGAACCAAAAAAACACTACTGACCAGGAAGTGAGAATAATGCTGAGTGAAGGCTGGCACAAAGGGTTTACTATATATTTCTGTACAAACCAAACTGGAACAAATTATGAAGCACGCTTCATTGTGCCATCTTCTTGAATCATGTGCTCCGAGTCACACCCTATAATCACATTACTTGTGACTGCATGTCAGACAGCCAAGCCTAGAAATTTGGCCTATCCTATCTTCAGGCACATGAAGTCAGAGTTAAATCCTGTGTCTGAAAGGTGAGGCCCAAGGAGCCTTCACATTGGGCCTCAGGCCTCATTTCCATGGAAGAGAACAAGCTGTGGAGGGCAATCAGCTCAATGGTAAAAGCTAGGCTGCCCACTGGTGTCACAGAGGCCCTCAGGTAAATGGGGTGGTATTGACTGGAATTGTGTTTGGAAGGAGTTTTCTGTGGGACATGGAAGATGGTATTCAAACTGGTAATATTCAAGGGGGAGATTGGGAGAAACTTTGATCAGCATGGAGATGGGAGTGTGCATCTTCCTGGCTCCACATTATGATAAGTAAGTAGATTTTAAAAAGTGTTCATTGCCTCCTAACAGGCAGTAACTTTAGGCGATGACTAGACCTGGTTTTCCTAAGTGAAACTGGTGCCAGTTGTCTCAGATTAAAAGGCTCTTGCAGTCAAGGCTTCAAGCAGGTGTTAGACCGCTTATTACATCCCAATATAACTGGCAGCTCACTTCCAGATAACAATGGATGTGCACATCCTGCCTGCCTTCTGGAGACTGAGCAGTCCATTTGTTGCTTGAGAAATAAGTGCTCTGTGACCAAATTTATAGGCTGTTACGAGATGGAATGACCTATTTTAGTGAGGTACTTCATCCCCTCAATCAAGGTCCATCACATCTTTTCACCCCAGGACAAAAGTTTAGATCCAACCAAACTAATGGAATAAAAGCTCTCGCTGTAGCAGTAATGGTTTTAGTTCTTATTGAACCACAAAACTGCCCATCATCAACAAGTAACTTAGTAGGCATGATCATTTTTCCTTTGACGATTGATATGGGTAAAAATGTCAATTTGAGTATAAAATCGGTTCACCATTTTATACTTGCACCAATTGTTTGTAACATTGGTGAACCAAAGAACTTGCACCATGCACCAAGGAAAGCTGATGAGAGAACTGGAAATATCAGGGGTACTCGTTGAAGAATGAGATTTAAAGAGATATTGTTGGGTAGATTCACCAACATTCAATGTCAAAAAACAACAAAATATTCCATTCCTCATCATCAAAATCCATTAAAAAAAATACCTGTTAGTTCAGGAGCTGTTCTTTTCATAATTTCTCCAGCCTGCGGACTTTTGATGATTTTGAAAAGGATGTGATCGTCACTTGAGTCCATGTCTGAAGCTTGAAGCATAAACTTCTCAATCAGTATTTCTTGGTCCTCACACAGCTCGAAGATAACATTGTTGATAAGGAAAGGAGGGCTGTCATCTTTAGGCAGGATGTTGATGGGGAATTTGTGTCGGGTACTATGACGACCATCAAAAACTCTAAATACAACGAAGTCGCTTGTGGAGTCACTGTCGTCATGATGGTAACGAACAACACCAGACTTAATATCATTGACTGTAAACATAAAACCTTTTCCACCTGCAAATTATACAAAGGATGCGAATTAGTGAATAGATTGTTGAATTACCATCTGACACAAGTGATAGGGGCCTCTATAGTTAGGGGAGCAAGCAGGAGTTTCTGCAGCCATAGGCATGGGCTGGGATTTTACATGACCTCAAGGAGGAGCTGGGATGAATGTGAGAAGGGCCAAAAAAATGTGTAGTGATGGTGGGCCTGTTGCCTTCTTGCTTCCATGCCATTTTGTCCAGAGGCTAATTGTGGAGTGGGCAATTAAAGGCCTTTTCCCACCACTGCATTTCTTCAGTGGCAGATGAGCATCTGTCATATGGGGAGGCTGCCAGATAAACCCTGGTGGACTCCTAGTCACCAGATTGGCCCACAGAAGCCCCTCTTCGAGGCAATGGCCACACCTGCAACAACACCGCCCCCTGCCTTCACCAAGCACCAACAGCCCACCCCTCACAGGGGCCTGACTGGTCCGGGCAACCCCAACCCCACTTACCTTCTTCTGAGGACGGCGTCCATACTGCTTCACTGGGTTGGGTGCAGTTCCAGCAGTTGCCACTGCTCCTAGTAGCGCTGCTGGACCAGTCAGTTTAACCTCAGTGGTGAAAAAGCTTTTAGAAACGACAATCCAGGACAAAATTAACAGCCACTTGGACAAGTATGGATAAATTAAGCAATGCCCTAGCTTTAATTGTTAAAAGCAAGTTGTATTGAACTAACTTAATTTAGTTTTTTGATGAGGTGACAGAGATGGTTGATGAGAATAATACAGTTGATGTGGTGTATATGGATTTCCAATAGACTTTTGATGAAGTGCCACATAATAAACATGCCAGCAAAGTGGAAGCACATGGAATAAATGGGAAAGTGGCAACCTGGATGTTGGTTGACTGACAGGAAATAGAGAGTTGTGGTGAATAGTTGATTTTGGGGTTAGAGGAAGATATACATTGGGGTTCCCCAAGGGTCAGTAAAGGATCACTAACTTTTGTGATATATATGAATGACCTAGACTTGGCTGTGCAAAATTTGCAGATGATACAAAACTTGGAAGGATTGTGATCTGTGAAGAGTATAATGATAGATATCAAGAGGATATAAACAGGTTGGTGAAATGGGTGGACATGTAGCAGATGAAATTTAATGCAGGGAAGTGTAAAGTGGTATATTTTGGGATGGAGGATGAGGAGGGTTAGTATAAAATAAATGTTCCAATTCTAAATGGTGTGCACGAGAAAGCCCTGGGGCTGGTGGTGGAGGTGGGGGGATGAGGGTGGAGGGGGGTATATGTGCAGAAATCATTGAAAGTAGCTGGGCAGGTTGAGAAAGTAATTAAAAAGGCAGTTGGAATTCTGGACTCTATAAATAAAGGCATAGGGTACAAAAGCAAGTCTGTTATGGAGAACTTTTATAGAACACTAGTTTGGCCTCAACTAGAGTATTGCGTCCAATCCTGGGCAACACACTTTAGGAAGTATGTGAAGGCTTTAGAAAGAGCGCGGCAAAATTTATGAGAATGGTTCCAGGGATGAGGAACTTTAGTTACATGAATAGATTGGAGACGATGGGGCTGTTTTCCATTGTGAAAAGATTAAGGCAAGATTTGATAGAATTATTCAAAATCATGATATGGTCAAGACAGGATAGATAGAGAGAAAGTGTCCTCATTAGCAGAAGGGCTGAGAACCGGAGGACACCGGTTTAAGGTAATTTAAGATAGGAGGAAAAACTTATTGCACAGAGAGTGGTTAGGATCTGGAATGCAGTACTGGAGAGCACAGTGGGGGAAGATAGAATCATAGCTTTCCAAGGGAATTGGTTAAGCAGAATCACACAGTGCAGAAGAGGCCCTTTGGCCCATCGAGTCTGCACCAACACATGAGAAACACCTGACCTACCTACCTAATCCCATTTACCAGCACTTGGACCATAGCCTTGAATGTTATGACTTGCCAAGTGCTCATCCAGGTTCTTTTTAAAGGATGTGAGGCAACCCACCTCCACCACCCTCCCTGGCAGCGCATTACAGGCCGTTACCACCCTCTGGGTAAAAAGGTTTTCCCTCACATCCCCCCTAAACCTCCTGCCCCTCACCATGAACTTGTGTCCTCTCGTGACTGACCCTTCAACTAAGGGGAACAGCTGCTCCCTATCCACCCTGTCCATGTCCCTCATAATCTTGTACACCTCGATCAGGTCATCCCTCAGTCTTCTCTGCTCCAACAAAAACAACCCAAGTCTATCCAACCTCTCTTCATAACTTAAATGTTTCATCCCAGGCAACATCCTGGTGAATCTCCTTTGCACCCCCTCCAGTGCAATCACATCCTTCCTATAATGTGGCGACCAGTACTGCACACAGTTCTCCAGCTGTGGTCTCACCAAGGTTATATATTGCACTTGAAAAGAAAAGGTTTGCAGGTCCATGGGGGAAAGGGTGGGAAAGTTCCATTAGCTGAGTTGCCCTTGAACAGAGCAAGCATGGACTTGAAGGGCAGAATGGTCTCTTTCTATGCAGTACCATCATATGATTTTATGATTCTAGTGCATCAAAAAATGCCTTTATTAAATGGATGTAATGAATGAAACACATTTTCAGTGAGCTATTAAAGGCAGGAAACACCCTCAAATTCAGGTGTTAGGTTTTAATCTGAATGAATGGCAACATTTACGTAATATTCCTTCTAGCCACCTAGTACAATATGTCAGTGAAGCCTGCATCTTGATAATGAATTTAAAAAGGTATCAAACAAATACAATTTAACAGTTGAAAAATACAAAGAGAGTTCTTTTAAATAATTGGCTCTGCTCCTCACATTCTGATTTCTTCTCATCTGTCAGATAATCCACCTGGATTTAGCTCACCAGTGGCTTCGCAGGTGAATGCATTAAAGGTTGTGGAACTGAGTAATGAAAATCAGGAAAATTCCAGATTTGACCTCTAGTCTCTGGAAATGTTTTTGACAGTGCCTGGACTACTTAAAGGGAACAAAGATCAACCACATTTTCTACTCTTGGGCACTAGCAGAGTCAGCTGTGAAGTCCGCCATGGTTAAATAGTCTAGTGACTCAACTGAAGTTTACACAGGGAGAATGGCGATTTGGGCACAACTTTGGAGGGTGCCCACAACTGTAAAATAAGGCACTGCCCTCAGGAGAGGAAGGGAAACATTGGAATTTATCTAATTGGCTGCTCCTTCTCAGTGTTTTATCTTCAGTGCTGTCTTTATCATATTTTGCAGCTCCAGGGAATTTAGCGCATGTATCAACTTCCACATACTGTGCTAGCATTTAGTTATTACTAACTGTTCCCATTGCCTGAAATCTCAATTCATTACATGGAAGATGGGGTTTATTAAAAATTGAATGTATAGCAATAAAGTGTGACAGATCAATTTCCTAGACCTTCATCATTCCCTCTGATGGCATGTGATAGAGAAACCCTGACCTATGTTGGCATACATGGTCAGTAACTCAGGTGTACAGCACCAAGTTATTCTCTCATCTCATGGCAATACTTGTAATGAACTCTCAAGCAATTCTACTTTGAAATAGGAAATGTCAAGCCACCTTTCATGGTTTAAACAATTTATGTTTAATTCCTTAGATCAGGGAAATGCCATGATGCTAGGTGTGAGATCCTAGCAGATCCTGCCTTGGTTATTAAAGTTCACCCTGTTTGTTAAATGGACATTAACCTCTTACTGTAAGTCGTCCATGTTGTAAGCCATCCACAGTAACCAAGCGAACT
The DNA here is from genome assembly GCF_964194155.1 of Cetorhinus maximus. Taxonomy (NCBI): domain Eukaryota; kingdom Metazoa; phylum Chordata; class Chondrichthyes; order Lamniformes; family Cetorhinidae; genus Cetorhinus; species Cetorhinus maximus. Next base: position 153,935,956 of record NC_135880.1, on the reverse strand, counting down.
GCAGTGAGGTCATCATTATCGACTACCTGAAACTGCTCCCAAGTGATAGGTCGAGATTGGCCTTCCAATAGATCAAGTCCTGCAGAATGAAAGCACAAATAAAAAAAATTAACTTTAGCTTCTCTTTATCACTGGCATAAGTGAATGGCTCAATTATTTCCTGGATTGTGAAATCTTTGCAATTTAAATGTCAATTCAAATTGTCAATGTCGGGTTCCTAAATGTCCATTAAACCCTCACTGGATGCAGAGATGCTATTTTTCCAGTAGCAGGAGAGGTGGGAGAAATGTTAGAAATTAAATAAACCAAAACTTCCAATTGATATAGTTATTAATGTGAAGTTTTAAGAAATGTTATGATTCCAGCTGAGGTTACACCTGGACAAGCCTGATCCCAGAGTGGAACCCAGCTTGATAGATCCTAACTTGTATTTGTTTTCTCAGATATGTGAAGAGTAGCTACTGAACAGTCACAGGAGTCAGCTGATTAACTTTTAACAAAATAATAAAACATTTATTAAACAAGAAAAGATGAACTATATTACAATACTCCTTCGCCCACAACTACACCTTTACAGACATAGACAGATTTGTAAGGATAATGCAAGTTACAAAAGTTATCTTATACTCGAATGTTCCCAGTCGGTACACAGTCCCTGTAAATCAATGGCACCCTGTGGTTAGACACACCACATTCTGAAATCAAGTGACAGATGCCACCTCAGCCAGATGCTATGGATCTCTCATCAAATCCCCCCAGACGCTTGTCACACCGTGAGTCAACCGGTCTCACTGAACTCCGTCTTTCACACACACTCTCTCACCAACTCAACCGTCAACAGCACCACTGCTTCACGTGCCCATAACAAATAGTTACAGACTTTCAGCTGTCTCTTTGGACCTTCTTGCCTCTTGCAAGCTGTTCTCACTTGAAATCTACTTTCCGCAGCTTGAAGCTGGAAACCTTTCTCTGCCCTCACTCTTAACTTTACTTAACAGGACCTTTTCCAGGTTCCTGTCCTCCCTTTGACTAGAAAGTCTGCTTAGGACCTCCTCCTGTTCCACTCCCCTGGATTTTGGGGTCTTTTCTTTAGCTTGGGTCTGGCTATCCGTCCCCTTTGCTCTAGTTCTCCTAGCAGCTACTTTCAAAACCAACTGAACTCAAACAGCTTCCAAATGAAACTGCTGTTTTGCTTGTGTGTGTGTGTGTGTGCCTGTGGGAGGGACCTGCCTCTCTGGACCCATGTTGCTAGGCAACAGCCCAATTCTTCCACCCTTGTTTGTTTACCTTAGCTGCAACAGTCGTAAAAACCTCATTAGAAATGCAAGCACCTCTTAAAGTGAAACTAAAACTCAATTTGACCTTTTTTAACACACAAATACAGAAATACAAATCAAACTTAACCGTTAAAGCTAAAAATCATTCCTAACACCCACAAATACCAATATAACTTACTTAAACTGTCTTTATTTCCTAACAGAAAATTATTATGTTTTGGGACTGTGTCTCATTGAGAATAAAATAGAGGAATGAAGGGAGTCATGTTACCTATTCTGAATTCTTCTCACAGCAAGCCTGGGTGGCTTTGGTGTTAAAGATTAAAGGGTAGGGGGCACGTTGTTTTACTGGGAAGAAGGTGCAAGGTGTTCATGTCTCTAAACAATGACCAAAGCATCTGTGCTGACAGTGGATAGACTGTTAGTCTCCAAGGTCCCAGGAAGGTGTTGGAATGTCAGGTTTTATAAATGATAATGTTTTAAACTTTAAGTTTCAAAATAGAATGAAGTTGGGAGTCTAAAGGATAGCTGATTAGCAATACTACTTAGATACAAGGCCCAGGCAATTCATGTTACCATGGAGATGGGCTTTGAGGGGGGAAGAGTTCATGGGAAACCCATGTAGGATTATAAGATTGTCCAGTGTACATGTTTTCTTAAAATTATCACTGAACCTCACAGACAGCCAGTCTGCAAGGATCCAAGAGAGAGGAGAGGGGAGAGAGAGCAGTGAGATAGAGACAGCAAGTTTCTATGGTTCACCACGCAAGAATGCAGGCGGAAGTACAGTCTCGGATTAAAGAGACTGTGTTCGAGAAGATCTAAATTAAACTGGAAGATTCAGCTAGCTTTACCTAGGGGGAAGAATCTCCAATTCATTCCTCATTGTGAAAGCCGGTTCAAACATATAAATTAGGAGGAGTAGGCCATTTGGCCCTTGAGTCTGCTTCAGCATTCAATAAGATTATGGCTGATCTGACTTTAACCTCAACTGCACATTCCTGCCTACTCCCAATAACCTTTCACTCCTTGCTTATCAAGAACCTATCTAACACTGTGTTAAAAATATTCAAAGACTCTGCTTTTACTGTCTTTTGAGGAAGAGAGTTCCAAAGACTCACAACCCTCAGAGAAAACAATTCTCCTCGAACCATGTAGGTTCGGGGAGTAGGAGTTACCTAACTGAGTAAAGAAAAGAAAGAAGGCAAACCCTCGGGTTCTAAGAGTCACTTTGGACTGGTTCCAGGAGATTAGAGTGTCTATATAAAGGACAGAGTAAAGTGAATAACAGTGAAGGGAGATTTTCCATTCCTTTAAATGTTAAGTGGGGCATCTTTTCTGTATTAAAAACAGAAAATGCTGGAAAAACTCAGCAGGACAGTCAGCATCTGTGCAGAGAGAAACAGAGTTGAAATTTCAAGTCCATATGACTCTTCTTCAGAGCTAAAGAGAGCAACTTCTCTTTAGCTCTAAAGAAGAGTCATACGGACATGAAATGTTAACTCTGTTTCCCTCTCCACAGATGTTGCCAGATCTGCTGAATTTTTCCCGCATTTTCTGTTTTTATTTCAAATTTACAGCATCTGCAGTATTTTGTTTTTATTTGGATCTTTTCTGTAGTTTAGAGGACAACTTTCCCACCGAAATAGTGTTTAGTCAATGTTGAATTTAGTTTGTATGTTACAGTAAAAGATCTAAAAATTGACGTCATGTGATTCTTTCAACTATCCACCGGATATTCGAATTTCTTTTTAAAAGTAATTGATCTCCATGGGGGATCGTGCAGCATACATCATTAAAATCAAATTGTTCTGGTTTGCAGCAATTCATCCAGGCCTTTCTTGGCTGGTGAGAACTTAGAAAAAAAGGAGAGAAATTGAGAGAAAAAGTCCTCACTTTGAGAAATAAAATCTAATCCAAAGGGGTAACAGAGATGGTTGATGAGGGCAATGCAGGTGATATGGTGTACATGGACTTCCAAAAGGCATTTGCTCACAAGTCTGTTGTGCGGTGCTGTATCATAATTATGGCTAATGGAGTAAAAGGGACAGTGTCAACATGGATATGGAATTGACTGAGTGACAGGAAACAGAGTTGTGGTTAATGGACGTTTTTCAGACGAGAGGAAGGTTTGCAGTGGAGTTGTCTAGGGGCCCTTGCTTTTCCTGATGTATATTAATGACCTAGACTTTGGTGTACAGGGCACAATTTCAAAGTTTGCAGATGATATGAAACCTGGAAGCATTGTGAACTATGAGAAGGATAGTTTAGAACTTCAGAAGGATACAGACATTTTCATGAAATGGGTGGACAGATGGCAAATGGAATTCAATGTGGAGAAAAGGGAAGTGACTCATTTTAGTAGGAAGAACATGGAGAGACAATACAAAATAAAAGGGCACAATTCTAAAGGGGGTGCAGGAGTAGAGGGGCCTGGGTATATATGTGCATAAATTATTGAAGGTGGAAAGACAGGTTGAGAGAGCGGTTTAAAAAGCATACAGTATCCTGGGCTTTATATATAGGGCACAGGGTACAAGAGCAAGGAGGTTATGTCAAACTTGTATAAGACAGTAGTTCGGCCTCAGCTGGAGTACTGCATCCATTTCTGGACGCCACACTTTAGAAAGATGCGAAGGCATTAGAGAGTGTGCAGGTAAGAATTACAAGAATGCTTCCAGGGATGAGGAACCTCAGTTCACAAGATAGATTGGGGAAGTTGGGACTGTTTTTCTTAGAGATATGAAGGCTGAGATAGATTTGATAGAGCTATTAAAATCATGAGGGAGTCTGGGCAGGGTAGATAGGGAAAAACTGTTCTCACTCATGAAAGGACCGAGAATGAGAGGGCACCAATTTAAAGTAATTGACAAAAGAAGCAAAAACGACATGAGAAAAAAGTGAGTGGTTAAGGTCTGGAATGCACTGCCTGAGAGTTTGATAGAGGCAGATTCAATTGAAGCATTCAAAAGAGAATTAGACTGTTATCTGAAAAGGAAGAAGGAGCAGTGCTCTGGGCAGAAAGCGGGTGAATGATTCTAAGTGAATTGCTCATTTGGAGAATTGGTGCAGACACAATGGGCTGAATGGCCTCCTTACACAGTGTAATAATTCTATGAAGATGCATGCACGTCACAACTGTTATGTCAGCCAGAGCTCTGATAGATCTGTGCTGCATCATGGGCCTAATCATCACCAGGGCAAAAAAAAGTAAAGATTGCACAATTGGGCACCTGAATCATTTTAAACTGTAGCAAATGTTAGTCTTTCATTCTTGGTTAGATATGGAGTAAGGGCGTTAATATATTGACAGCTCCCAGAAGACTGAGGTAATCAAAGGCCGATTCAGGTCACCAACCAAGAAAATGCTCCCCAAAAGCAAGGTTGTAGAAATGTGTGCATAATCACCAACATGTTTTATTACTCCACCAGTTCAGAGCCAGCTGTGAAGAGGATTTCCATTTTAAATCGAAAAATTTGTAACTAGGGCTTAAGTGAGAGTTAGATGCTGACTCCCTTAAAATTGATGGCCATCAACCATGTATATAATTATGGTTTGTTATTTATCTTGACCATATCATCTTTCTTTTAAATCTCTTTGCTTGATTCCTTGAGCTTTCATGACATTCAAAGTAAAAACTGATATTTTCCCCTAGTTTTTTCTTGACTCTTGGCTTGGCTCTTTGAGGTCCAATCTCAGTTTTTTTCATTAAAATAAAACCCTAACAAAAAAGGTTTTAAATTGGCAATACAAACCGCCTTTAATGATAGTAAACATAACTTAAGATGTAAAAAACTTCATTTTTAGAGTTGTCAGCTCAAACAGGTACCTGATATCAAGTGAAAGCGGAATCAAGTCAAAACAGTCAACAGAGAGAAGGAAAGGCTGAAGGGCTGAAAGTGCCATATGGGTTAGAGTGAACAGTTCGGCTAAAAAGAGCCACTTAAACCATAAATACATACTAAGATCATAAGCTCTTGTGTGAAAGCACTTCCAAACTGCCTGCTGCGCCAATTGAACCAAAATCAGCAAAATCAGCACTGATATCCTTTGCATGCACCTTCTATGGGCTAAATTCTTCAGTCAGAAACCACCCTTATATTCAGTTTACCAGATAGAAGCTCACCCATGTTCCAGGAAATTCTGGGAGCATTGGTATCAGCTGTCCTTATCGAGATATGCATCATGATTGGGGCACTGTTCCTGAAGTAGAGATCATGAACTTCAAATTCTACCTGTTAAAGAAATACAGTCAATATCAATGCTGCCATTTAAATGGGAGGAGTATCAGAAGTAATGGAAAGTCACCACTACCCATTACTTTCTAAACTAGGGAAATATGAAAATGGATATGGATCTCACAGAAATATACCCCACACCCAAAGCCTGAGAGACTGTGAAAAGAAACAAAGCACAAAATCATCTTATCCATAATTGAAACTAATCACATCTAAATGCAAAATTGTTTATTTCTGTGCTTACTCTATTCAAAAACATGCTTTACATAAACGTGTGTACATTTATAAAGTTAAAATGGAAAATGATAGTGGTTTTCTGCTATCTGGTTCCAGCAGCTGAGGCTCTGTATTTGCAGGAATTACATGTAAAATGTATTCTTATACACTAGGAAGTTATTTGCAGAGGATAAACTTCATGCTTCTTGAACCATCGCAAATTCATATCCATAGTCACAATAGGGCAGTTTGTATCTCCTTTGCAACCAGAGAACTTTCTGCACTCACATTCTGCAAAAATAGGAAAATAGCACAGAGACTGGACATAATGGGCTGAACCGTTCTCTCCTGCCAGCAGCGGGAATCATGGCAGATGGGGGCAGGTGATTTGGCGAGAGTAAAATATCAGTTTCCCGACGTCGGGAAATTAGGTCGGAATCTTGTTCCCCCGACTTTCATGGCAGGTCAACTTTCCCACTGATGAACAGCGGGAACCCAAATTGCATCTCATTACCAGGCCAACAGACGGGAATCTTGTTTCCCCCGTCAAGTCTTTCGCCCCACCAGCAGGAATTTAGACCATTCTGTTTCACGGTTCAACAGTGCACTGAGTGAGGGAGACCTCCCAGGACTTACTAGACACTCGACGCTGCCTTCTCCATTCTCGAAACCAATCTCAGGTGCCAGGAGACACCAACGCAAGAGATGGTAAGCACAGGAAGGCATGAAGTGGGGGGTGGAGGGCTACAAGGGTGATGGAGTGTCCAGGGAAAGGCGAGGGTGGGTCAGAATGTTTTATAGGGTGGGGTTTCTAGAGTCAATGGTGGAGGCCTGGTGGGGGGCGAAGTGAAGGTACTGGTGGCAAGAAGGAACAGTCACAATGAGAGAGGGAAGTGGGGTGCGGTAGGGTGCGAGAGTCAGAGTGTGTATTTGGAAGGTGTAGTTCTTAACGAAAGTGTCATTGAGGATGACATGAGGCATAGATTACAAAAGTAGAGAGGTCATGTTGGAGTTGTATAGAACCTTAATGAGGCCACAGCTGGAGTACTGTGTGCAGTTCTGGTTGCCACATTATAGGAAGGATGTGATTGCACTGGAGGGGGTGCAGAGGAAATTCACCAGGATGTTGCCTGGGATGAAACATTTAAGTTATGAAGAGAGGTTGGATAGACTTGGGTTGTTTTCATTGGAGCAGAGAAGATTGAGGGGCGACCTGATCGAGGTGTACAAGATTATGAGGGGCATGGACAGGGTGGATAGGGAGCAGCTGTTCCCCTTAGTTGAAGGGTCAGTCACAAGAGGGCATAAGTTCAAGGTGAGGGGCATGAGGTTTAGGGGGGATGTGAGGAAAAACTTTTTTACCCAGAGGGTGGTGACGGTCTGGAATGCGCTGCCTGGGAGGGTGGTGGAGGCGAGTTGCCTCACATCCTTTAAAAAGTACCTGGATGAGCACTCGGCACGTCATAACATTCAAGGCTATGGGCCAAGTGCTGGTAAATGGGATTAGGTAGGTAGGTCAGGTGTTTCTCACGTGTCGGTGCAGACTCGATAGGCTGAAGGGCCTCTTCTGCACTGTGATTCTGCGTGACATGAAAGGTGGCATTGATAACAGGAGTGGGCAGGGTCAGGGTGAACATCGGCATGGTAACGAATGTGGGCTCCATGGGGAGGGAAGGCATGGAGGTTGCTTATGATAGGGTCCAGGGTTACACTTGGGAGAGTAAATGTCACATTGGTGGGTCAATGGTGATGGGAGGATGTTGCTGGGTTAGAAGGGGAGGGTAAAAGAAGGTAGCGTGGGTTTGGAAAGTAATGTGCACCATCTCTGCAGCAAGGCAGCTCAACAGCAAGGCAACTGCAATACTTCGAGGTGGGAGCAGGGTCTTCTCAGGTGGGTGGAGCTCTAGGTCAGGACAACTGGCCAACTAAAGAGACACCTAATAATCATGGGAAAACTATATGAAAGATATGGTAAGTTGAAATCCTCACTGTATGGTGAAGCCCACATGGCAACAATGACTGGGCCAAAAGCTTCTCGTAACAATGAGATCCCAGCAAGGTGTTGAGCTGCTGTTCATTCTGAGCCATTTGCCATCAGAGTTAGGGATGGAGGGAGAGAGGGAGGTGGATGCCTACAAGAGGCATGCTGGTCAATGGCGATAAACTCACAACTGCAAACTTCCATCCTTCTAGGTGAATAGTCATGCCTAATAAGGGCTCATGTGGTTAGTCATTCTATTATGTTAAGGCAAAAGTCCCTCTATAAAGTCTCGAGGGCAGTGGAGACAAGTGGAATTGTGTGAATGCAAGGCTTCTCACACATGGCTCTCACTACCCTTGTCAAAGAGCGATGTCTCCATGCGCAGACATGTATTAAGGGGAGGAACACCCATCCTTGGTCCAAGAGGAGTCCTTCACCTGGAAGGGGTAGAGTTGTGTCAACCTTTAAAGAAAAGAGCAGCAAGAAGGAATCCGGGAGATATAAAAATAGTGCAAGTGAACATATATTTACAAGTGCCAAAACTACATTGTGATTGTACACCCGTGCCACCAGCGTACATTCAGAACGTCTTAATTTTTCTTACTCTACCGCTACATCTAGATGGACCCCAGATAACCACAGTGGAGGTGGAGGCAGCCTGCTGACTGTGATGCCCTGTTGTCTGTGATGACTTTGGCGGGTGACCTCTGGAGGTCCGAGGCGTGGAGTGCCGAGGCCTGCGAAGAGTTTCCTGCTGGGGGCAGGTGCATCCTCCTTGGCCTGGCCAGCTGGAGTTGATGGGGGTCACAGGCAGAGGGGATTTGGAGAGTCATGACTTGGAGTGTCCTGTATGGATGGCCCAGGGTGTCTGGCTGACATTCCTCTGCCCTTTGAGTGCCCGAGGTAATGTACAGGCTTGTCAGGAAAGCCCATAGAATAAAAGGGATAGTGACTGCATGGATATGAAGTTGGCTGAGTGACAGGAAACAGACAGCAGTGGTGTACAGATGTAGTGAACTCCACACAATATCAAGAAAAACCTGGAGAGACTGGAGACTGCAAAGGTTATGGGCCCAGTCAGCATTCTAGCAGTCGTACTGAAGATGTGCTCCAGAATAGCTGTGCCCATTAGCCAAGCTGTTCCAGTACAGCTACAACACTGACATCTGCCTGACAATGTGGAAAATTGCCCAGGTATGTCCTGTACACAAAAAAGCAGGATAAATCTAACCCGGCTCATCAGTCTACTCTCGATTGTCAGCAAAGTGATGGAAGGTGTCGTCAACAGTGCTATCAAGTGGCACTTGCACAACAATAACTTGCTCACTGACGCTCAGTTTGGGATCTGCCACAGCTACTCAGCTCCTAACCTCATTACAGCCTTTGTCCAAACATGGGCAAAAGAGCTGAACTCCAGAGGTGAAGTGGGAGTGACTACCCTTGACATCAAGGCTGCATTTGACCGAGTGTGGCATCAAGGAGCTCTAGCAAAACTGGAATCCATGGGAATCAGGGGAAAACTCTCCGCTTGTTGGAATCATACCTAGCACAAAGGAAGATGGTTATTTTTGTTGGGAGGTTAATCATCTCAGTCCGAAGACATTGCAGCAGGCTTCCTCAGGGTAGTGTCCTCGGCCCAACCATCTTCACCTGCTTCATTAATCACCTTCCCTCCATCATAAGGTTAGAATTGGGGATGTGCATTGATGATTGCACAATGTTCCGTACCATTCGTGATAACTCAGATACTGAAGCAGTCCGTAAAGCAAGACCTGGACAACATTCAGGCTTAGGCTGGTAAGTGGCAAGTAATATTTGCACCACACAAGTGCCAGGCAATGAGCATCTCCAACAAAAGAGAATCTAACCATCTCCCCTTGACATTCCATGGCATTACCATTGCTGAATCCTCCACTATCAACATCCTGGAGGTTACCATTGGACCAGCCATATAAATAACATTGCTACAAGAACAGATCAGAGGCTGGGAATTCTGTGGTGAATAACTCACCTCCTGATTCCCCTAAGCCTGTCCACCATCTACAAGGCACAAGTCAGGAGCGTGATAGAATGTTTTCCACGTGCCTGGATGAGTGCAGCTCCAAAAACACACAAGAAGCTCGACACCATCCAGGACAAAGCATCCCGTTTGATTGGCGTCCCATCCACCACCTTAAACATTCACTCATCCACCACCGACGCACACTGGCAGCAATGTATACTACATACAAGGTGCACTGCAGGAACTCACCAAGGCTCTTTCGATAGCACCTTCTAAACCCGTGACTTCTACCATCTAGAAGGACAAGGGCAGCAGATGCATGAGAACACCACCACCTGTATGTTCCCCTCCAAGCCACACACCATCTTACTTTGGAATTATACCATTGTTCCTTTACTGTCCTTGGGTCAAAATCCTGGAACTCACCTCCTAACAGCACTGTGGGTGTACCTACATCAGATGGATTGCAGTGGTTCAAGAAGGCATCTCACCACCACCTTCTCAAGGGTGTTTAGGGATCGGCAACAATTGCTGGACTAGCCAGCGATGCCCACATCTCAAGAAAGAAAAAAAAATGAACTTCTTGTCACCTCATCAACCTCACCAAACATATACTTACACCATCATAGCAGTTACCAGTGAATCTCGTCTACAAAATCCACGGGTGGAATTTTACAGCCCCTCCTGCCAGCAGGATCTTGTGTTTCCACCAAAATTAATGGAGTTTTGAATGGCTTGCCGCATTTTACAGCCCCACCCCCATTGCGACAGGGCATAAAATTCCACCCAATGTTTTTTTAATCAGGAGACAATTTTCCAAAAATTGCACACTCAAGTGTGCTTGCAGGATCACTGCTTCATTTGCATGATGATTGGCTTGTTTTTCTTCATTTGCATTAATTAAATCATATTCTGACGAATTTTAAATTTCCAAATGTCATGGGTCCATGTTTCATTTGTGGGTTATAAATTTCAATCAAAAGAAGTTAATTCTCCCTTTCCCTCAAACAGAGGAAAACATGGCCATAAATGTTTTAAAGGATTGAAACTTTGATATCGTAACCTTACGATGGAATGGACCTATTTACATAGTTAGCTAGTATTTACAGCTCAAAAACAAGTCATTTGGTCCAACAGGTCCTTGCCCATGTTTATGACACCTTTGACCACAAGTCCATCAGGCAGTGGTCTGCACGTATCATCCTTGAGGCCCTGCGGGGAAAAGGAGATGGTGCATCCCGTCGGATGGTTCCCTGAGCAGACTGTCAAAGTCATTTGGCAGAATCCTCATCACCAGAACTTTCAAACAAGCACCAAGATGTAGCTTGTCTGGTGGTGACAAAGGCCCTCCCCATCAGATCCTTCCTACATGCCCGGAGTCTCACCCAGTCCACATGTTGCCCTCGAGGTGGCTGTGGTGGGGAAGAGACTGTTGTCCACCTCCTTTTGGAATGTGTCTTTGCAAAGGAGGTCTGGAGAGAGATGCAGTGGTTTCTGTTGAGCAGCTCTATGGAGCTGTACGGCTGTTCCTAGGGACACACACTGAGACAAATATCATTGCAGCTGGATGATCATCAACTCAGTGAAAGATGCTGTTTGGTCTGCCTGAAACCATTTGGTCTTCCAGTGCAATGAGTTGTCCCTGACCCAGCATTGCAGACTGGCACATTCCAAGGTCCAGGACTATGTGCTGAGGGATGCACTAAAGCTTGGGGCAGCCACCACAGAGGCTCAATGGGGAAAGGTCGCTGTCTAAGAGCTTTCACCCATAGTGCACCAAGAGGCTGGGAATTGTATAGAATCCCTTGGGCTGTTTGATTCACATTGAATGTATGCAGTGAATATCACATGTATCACAATTATACTGAAGCACCTCAGTGGACAACATGACCTATGTAGACAACTTAAATACCAAACATTTCAAAATGGTCATTAGAGAATGTTCCTTTGATTGTATTGAAACACCTCAGGGTGCAACATGATCTAGGTAGAAAACTTGAATCGTTTTACACTTTCTGTAATGACCATTTTGGGATGTGGGCAATGCTCCTTTTATTGTATTGATTAACCTCAGAGTCAACATGATCTAAGTAGAAAACTTCAATATTATTGCACTGTGATGGCCATTTTGAAATGTTTTGTAATGTTCTTTCACATATTTTATGAATAAAGTATATTTTTGCATAAATAATGTTCCACTGAAGTCTCCTTCCACACTTCTTCATCTAATCTTGTTAACATATCCTTCTATTCCTTTCTTTGTTACATGTTTATCTAGCTTCTACTTAAATTCATCTCTGTTACTTGCATCAATTACTTCATCTTGTACTGAGTTCCAAATTCTAATCACTCTTTCGAAGAAGGCATTTCTGCTGAATTCCCACTTGGATTGAATGTTGATTATCTTATATTTATGGTCCCGAATTGTGGCTTCACCCACAACTGGAAAGATCTTTTCTATGGCTACCCTTTCAGAAACTTAAAGACCTCTATCAGGCCACCTTCTCAGTCTTTTGTAGATTTTAATGTCTGATAAACTGGGAGTTTGTGTAGGAATGAATCAGAATAGTCAGAGGTCAGAACAGAATAGTCAGAGAGTAAACAGGTGCATGCAGAGATGGGCTCAAGAGACAGAGGGAAGGATCTTCATGCCTCAGTCCATGTTGGAATGGTGGTGGAAGGGCTTTAAAAATTGCAGATTGATTCCAGGATTCCTGTCCTCATTCTCATTTCTGGCAATTTTTGCCGATGTGGGATGAGGGTGCAGGTAATATGCTCGCAGCCTTGCCAGCTCCATTGCGAGGGTGGGCATTTCAGCCCTCCAGCAATTTTGATGGAGTAGGGCCAAATTTTGTAGGAGACGTGATCCATGGGGAAACCCTACTCTGGAGTCAGGAACCTTTTGACAAGTAAGTTAAAAAGGTGTTTAGATGGTGTATGATAATATTGTTTAATTAATTGCTTGAGTATATATTTAAGGCTTTTACATGGTTTAAGTACAATTTCAATGCAAGTGCTTGATCATAGGTCTCTGTCCTTAAAAGGTGGGAGACCCATTCAGCCAACCATTCCTAATGAGGCCATCTGGCAACTGTATCAACAGAAACAGGCTGAATAGATGGCCAGATATCAGATTTGTCAGTTTTATTAGCTTGTAATATATTTATTTAACTTTCTTTGAAGTGGTTCTTCAATGCCTGTTTGTTTATTTGGACAAGATTAAGAAGTGTTAAGATGATTAAAGGTTTCTTCAACTAGACTTTCACTGCCTGTGTTTGATTGACAGTTCTATGAGAATGCAAGAAGGCAATGTTTTTCAAAGGGATTTTTGCCAATGGGTGATTCTTTTTTAAAATTCCTGAGCATTTCAAAGACTTGCCAGTATTATTAAAGGCTCATTGGCCGTGTACCAAATGCATACTGGATGAGTGGGAATGGAGGTAGCATTGAGTGTATGGAGGAGACTTAGGAAATATGCCATAACATGGAGGCGACATGGGAAATATGAGGGTCATGAAGTGGGTATGGGGGATGGGTTGGGGTGAAGGCTAGAAGGCTTAGCAACCATGGATACCATTGAGCTGCTGTCCCATCCCCATCTCCCTGCCTCTGTTGCTGCCTGGACCTGCCTTGGGATGAAAATAAGGTAGGTGAGCATTGCCAGGATGGAGGTAGGATCACAGAGTTGGGAAAATTCCCGATTCCCAATTCCCACCTCAAAGATGAAAATCCAGGCCAGAATGTCTCTTTGTTATTGTATAATATTTTCTTTTTTTCTATTAAAGTTATGGAAAACATTAAGTACTAACAGGTTTATTTTCTTTTAACTGAAGATTTTCAACAAAGTATAGTATAGACTAAAGTGTTTATGGAATTCAAAATATAAAATGTGAGGAAATGATTTCATGAAAAGCACTAATTCTTTTATGGACCTTATAAAAATAAGCAGGAGGCATTTGATTTAAAAATACGATCAAAATTCACAGGGGATAGCTAGTTATCATTGAAAATGTAATCTCTTCTGTCACTTCTTGCCATGATATTATATTGCGCCACTTACCTCATAGTTCCTCCTCTCAGTGTGACTGCAGTTTGGGGGTTGGTATGCAATTAGCAGCTCATTCAGGTCGGTCCAGGTGAATGATGTAATTGATTTGGTGTGATCTGCTAAATGAGTAATAAAACCCTGTGGAGGTGGCTTGGTGATGTTGAACACAAGTTGGGCTTTGGGGCTCTCGCTGTCTTCACCATCCAGGGTACGTGTGGTTAAGGGTGTCAGAATAAATTGATCCACTTCCAAAATGAACATAGCTATAAAGCTCGCTTTAGGAGGCTGATTGGAAAAAGCATTCCTGATTCTGACTGGAATCCAGGCATTCTCTGTCTGAAAGAGAAAACCGGAGGAATTTATCAAGGTATTGTTCATACAAAATTCAACATTTCATGATTTTAAGAAAATGACAGCTTGTGATTCACATCATAATTTTTAAAAAGTTGCACTTAATCAATCACTGCACACCAACATTCTTTTATAGTTCCTTACATTACTTTAACTTCCAGTTCCAAATTTCTGCACTTATTTTCATACAAAGCTGCAATCTAATCCCGCGGTCATAGGGCGGAACTGTCACATATTTGCACCAAGAACATTTTACCTGCTGACCGCAATGGCAGCTTGTCACACTGCATCATCCCAATCCTGCCTCATTAATCATACATTCCCAGGAAACATGCCGTTTCGCTGGCAGGTGGCTTTTGATTCGCCTGCTACGCCATCACCTCGCTGCTTTGTCATGCTGGCCGCCATATTTAAAGTGCAGCTGCGCGCACACCTCTCAGTGCTTTTGAGCACAGGGCTGCTGCACAGAAGACATGGCCCTGAAAGGCAAGGAGACTGCAGGCCCCCCTGATTCAGTGATGCATCTCTGGAAAGTCTTTAGGATGCCATGGAGACCCGCTGTGATGTCCTCTAACCCCGCTCTGGCCACAGGAGGGGCAGCAACATCACCAACCTGGCTTGGGAGCGGTGGGCAGTGCCGACAGTGCAAAAGAGGACAGCCAACCAGTGCCAAAAGAGGATGAGTGATCTCCTCCATTCTGCCAGGATAAGTCACTCTTCTCATCACTGTCAACTCTCACAAACCCCTCACATATCCACAGGGCCCTCAATCACTGCCAGTTCAAGGGACATCACCATTCACTCTCTCACATACACCTTCATAGTCCTCAGCCTGTCCATGGGACTCACCACCCACACATGCCAGGCATATTTATCATCTGGCCTGGCAGGCGCCCTGCTTACACTCTCTCCATCTCTATTCATGCAGGACAAGCTGGCACACAACAAAAGGGAGTGGTCGCAGACTGGTGGAGGAATGCCTGAAATCAAGGTCATCACGGACTTGGAAAATTGAGTCAACCAGCCGGCCAACGAACATCTGAACCGTTCCTGTGCTGAGGGTGAGATTGGTGGTGCTCACTCAAGTGATGATCCACCAACGCAACATCCAGTGCGACAACCATGCGTGAGTGACTTGTCCTGTTTCACAGGCCACTGCCTTGCACTGATTATGTCTCCTTGCTTTCGCAGGCTCATCTGAGAAACAGCCAAGGGAGTCCACGACCCAGGTCCTTGACTCAAGCCCCGAAGACACCTCAGAAGAGTAATCTGCTGAAACCCTCATTGAAGACCCATCACAGCGCTCACCCACACCCTCTACCAGTGCAGAGACACACACCTTGGTGGGACTAAGTTTTAGAGTAGTCTCAGGATTACAATCTGGTGAGCATATCACACTGTCTGATCAGAGGCAGGGACTTCCCAGGTTTCTGGCACTTGGAGGACTTCTGCGGACCAGAAATCTGCCGAGTCCAAGTCAGATGACGAGTCTCTGGAGTCAGTCATGTCTCTTTTGCTGGAGCAGAAAAAGCAAGCTCAGGGACAACAGGAAGGGATGTCCACTGCACTCCTCAGATTGCAAGACATGATGGTAAAGTCTGTCCGCCTTCAATCTGAGGCGATAGTGCCGGCACGCCAACGCACCGAGGTCAGCACTGGTAGCATGGCGGCCACCATGGAGACATCAGCCCTGCACTGCTGCGCGGGCTGAACTGCATCGCTGACACCATAGTTGACTTTCAATAGTGTCAATGCACCCCTTCTCCTCATGAAGCCAGCCAGGGGCCCTCAGGCACCCATAGGGAGGATGATCAGCAAGTGTACACCCCGATGCCATCCACCCAGGTGACTCCAGGACTGTTCTGCTCATCTGAATCCCCTCTTTCTGTGACTCCAGTAAATCCAGTTCCACAGGCCGGGGAAAGTACCACTGCCACACAGCAGGACCCCGAAAGCAGGCTGGGGCCCTCCAGGTCTCAGCCCTCCAAAGGATGCCCATCAAGGTCATCACACGCAGTCAGCCTCCACCTCCGTTGTAGATGTCAGGGGAGTACCAAGACATAGCTGCAAGGTGAGGAAGGTTAAGAAGATGCAAGTCTTGAGTACAACCTAATAAACTAAATTAACAAATCAAGGCGAAAATTAAAAGGCAGCCCCTTAAAGGGAAACTGCAAACACAAAAGACAAAATGTAAAGGAAACTTACAAACATCAAATCAAAATGTGATTAAAGGGGTCGATAAGGCACCCCAGTCCCCACGGTTCCCACCAAGCGCTGAAGATCAAGGAGATGTAACTCTTTTGGTTACAAACAAATAAACAAAATTAACAAAATCAGGGACAAAGTAAAAGGCAGTCCCTTAAAGGGAGACTGAAAAAACAAAGACAAAATTTAAAGGAAACTGACAAACATTAAATCAAAATGGGATTAAAGGGGTCAATAAAGCACCCCAGTTCCCGCGGTGCCCACCGAAAATGGAAGATCAAGGAGGTGTAACTCTTTCGAGTACATTCACAGTTCTTGACTTTTATTTTCCGGGAGTGGGACATGAACCCACAACCTTCTGACTCAAAGGTGAGGGTGCTATGAACTGAGCCACAGCTGATACCTCAACTCAAGGAGGTGTAGTTGCACAGCCTGGGCACAGGTGTTAATCATTTGTACATAATATTCATTTTAGAACATAAGAACTAGGAGCAGGAGTAGGCAATTCAGCACCTCGAGCCTGCCTCGCCATTCAATACGATCATGGCTGATCTCATTTCGGCCTCAACTCCAATTTCCCGCCCTCTCCCCATAACCTTTCAACCCATTACTAATTAAAAATCTGTCTATCTCCTCTTTAAATTTATTCAGCGTTCCGGCATCCACTGCACTCTGAGGTAGTGAATTCCACAGATTCACAACCCTTTGAGAAAAGTAATTTCTCCTTATCTCTGATTTAAATCTACCACCCCTTAGCCTAAACTATGGACTCTCACTCTAGAATGCCCCACAAGGGGAATCAACTGCTCTACGTCTACTTTGTCTATCCCCTTTAGCATCTTATATACCTCAATTAGATCTCCTATCATCCTTCGAAACTCTAGCAAGTATAGGCCTAAACAGCTCAATCTCTCCTCATAAGACAAGCCCCGCATCTCTGGAATCAATCCAGTGAACCTCCTCTGAACCGCCTCCAATGCAACTACATCTTTCCTCAAGTAAGGAGACCAAAACTGTGCACAGTACTCTAGGTGCGGTCTCACCAATGCCTTGTACAGTTGCAACAACACTTCCCTATTTTTATACTCTATTCCTTTAGCAATAAATGCCAAAATTCCATTTGCCTTCCTTATTGCCTGCTGTACCAGCATACTAGCTTTCAGCGGTTCATGCAAGAGGACACCCAGACCCCTCTGCATTGAAGCATTCTGAAGTTTCTCTCCATTTAAATAATAAGTCGCCTTTTTATTCTTCCGACCAAAATGGATAACCTCACACTTATCCATGTTAAACACCATCTGCCAATTTTGGCCCGTTCACCTAACCAGTCCATATCCATTTGTAAATTTCTTATTTCTTCATTTCAACTTACTTTCCCACCTATTTTGGAGTCATCTGCAAATTTAGCTATAGTACCTCTTATCCCTGAATCCAAGTCATTAATATAGATTGTAAATAGTTGGGGCCCAAGTACCGAACCCTGTGGCATCCCATTAGTTACAGCTGACCATCCAGAAAAAGACCCATTTATCCCGACTCTCTGCTTTCTGTTAGTTAGCCAATCCTCTATCCAAGCTAATATATTACCCCTAACTCCGTGTGATCTTATCTTGTGTATTAATCTTTTGTGCGGCACCTAACCAAAGGCCTTCTGGAAGTTCAGATATACTACATCTACAGGATCTCCATTATCTACTTTGCTTGTCACATCTTCAAAGAACTCTAGCAAATTAGTTAAACACGATTTACTCTTCATAAAACCATTCTGACTCTGATGATTGCACTTTGACTTTCCAAATGCCCCATTACTACTTCCTTAATAATGGATTCCAACAATTTCCCAACGACAGACATTAAACTAACTGGTCTCTTGTTTCCTACTTTCTGCCTCCCCCCACTTTTTGAATAAGGGTGTTATATTAGCATTTTTCCAATCCACAGCCACCTTTCCAGAATCCAGGGAATTTTGGAATATTATAGCCAATGTATCCACTATCTCCACTGCCACTTCCTTTAAGACATAAGCTATGTGAGGATCTATGGAGTGTCCTCAACTGCAAGTCATCATCATCCTCCTGGAATGTAGGGACTACTGGCATCCATTATGTCTCCATGACAAGAGCCTTATCACAGAGGGTATGTGCGTGTCCATCAGCCAGACAGGAGCCAAACGTTCACAGGTGCAATGTGAGGATCCCCTTACTGCATGTCATCATCATCTTCCATCAGTCTAGCAGCTATGAGGGCCTCCCGAGTGCGCCTGCCTTGTCTGGCCAGTGCAATGACCTCATCACTGTCATCCTCGGCTTTCAGGACCTATTCACCCTCAAACCCGACGTCTTCCTCATTGGAGGAGATGTGCAGCTCCTTAATCTCCTCCTCACCCAGCTCCTTCCCCTGTTGCAACACCAGGTTGTGAAGGGCGCAGAAGACGACAACAATGCGTGACACCCTCTGTGGACTATATTGCTCTACCAGACCAGTCCAGGCATCGGAACCTCATTTTGAGCATCCCAATGGTTTGCTCCACCAAGTTGCGAGTTGCAGCATAAGCTGTGTTACACCTTCGTACTGCTGCAGTCTGAGACTGCCGCACAGATGTCATCAGCCACATCCTCTGTGGGTAACCTTTGTCCCCAAGGAGCCAACCCTGCAGCCTCTGTGGACCCTGGAAGACGTCAGGGATCTGAGACCTACTGAGAATGTAGAAGTCATTGATACTCCCTGGGAACTGTGCGCAGACCTGCAGGGTGCAATTGTGGTGGTTGCACACCAGCTGAACATTCAGTGAGTGGATGCCCTTGCGGTTGACATAGTTGACCCCTTGTTGCCACAGAGATCTGAGCACCATGTGAGTGCAGTCAATGGCACCCTGCACCTGTGGAAAACCTGAGATCTGGGTAAATCCCAGCATTCTTGTTTCCTGGCTTTCCTGATCCCGGACGAAACGCACAATGTATGCCTTGGCAAAGCTGGCGTCCATGACCTCATGGTCCAAACCTGAATGATGACATTTCAAGGGACTGTGAGCGCCTCCACCAGTGACTGCTCCATTTCAACTTTTGCAACATATACAACGTGCCCAGTCATCCAATTGTTCTGCAATCCACTAAAATGCTGATTACTTTGCAGTCTGTGCCCAAGGGGTGAAAAGCTCTGGAGCACTTGATGGCATTTTTATGCCTGTGTGTTGCTTGAGTGGGCAGATGAGCTAGAGGCCTGACTCCAAGCATGTCAATGTGACCGTGCCTGAACTGACTCAGCTATAGAGGAATGGTCACTTTATACAAGGTATCCCTAATGCTTGGTTGCTTCCCTGAACCCCCCGTACCCACATGTGCTTGTGCACTACCATAAACCGCATTGCAACCCTTGCCCCCCTGGAACTCACTTCACCTCAGTACTGCCCTTGCCTTGGTATCACACTCAGCCAGCCAGGTAAATGCGACTTGCCTGTGCCTTCGCCTGAATCCGTGGTGCCTCAACCTTGAGGTCCAACAGGCGACCCTTGTGAGTGCTGCGCAACGTTACTATGCACTCACCTCCGAGTTTTCCTCAAAGTGCAGCGCACCAGGTGCACACCTTATAAATGCTGTTATGAAACACGTCGGTGTGCAATCATGCCGATGGACTCGGATGATCCAGGGTTGGGGGGATGATTCTGGTGAGCTGGATGTATAATGCAATGCAGATGTATTACAATGAAGCTCCCAACGTGCAGCGGTGGGAAACGCAGCCCGCCATTGACAGGTGGAGCAGACGACTGGTTTCACAATGTCATGAAACTGATATTTAGCCTTCCCACTAAGTTGTCCGTTTACGCCCACCTGCGGGCACAAAAAATTCCTCCCATAGTGTTTTTTTCAACCTAAAAACATATCAATATATAAAAAGCAGGAACAGAGGTGGGGATATAAAGTAGCAACAACCCGAAGCTCCAAACCAGCAGCAGCAGCAGCAATAATGAGAGCAGAATCAGAGCCAGATAGGCAGAGTTAAAGGAGAGGCAACCCAAGGCCCCTGACCAGCAGCAGCGTTAAGAACAGGAGCAGAGGCAGGGTATAAAGGAGAGGCAACCCAAGACCCCGCAGCACAGCTGCAGCGATGACCAGACCGAGTTTGGAGGCAGGGAGGCAGAGATTTAAAGATGAAGCAACCCAAGACCCAAGACCAGCAGCAGCAGCAATGGCCAGAGTGAGTTCAGAAGCTGAAATGAAAGGAGTAGTGGAGAGGGGAAGAAAACAAGGGGTGATGTCACATGACAGCATGGAGGTGACTGGTTGGTGCGCATTGCAGCATTTTTTTCTTGCCTTTTGAAGCTTGGGCAGTTAAATAAACCAAGAGCTGTGAAAATATATTGATTATTTTATTAAATTAGAGAGCCTGGAAATAAGGAGCCGAGGGGTGGAGCAGCTTGGAGCCCAGGGGGAGTAAGACCATCAGGAAAATGGGGTCAGCAGTGTGGAGAGGAAGGAGTGGCAGGACCTGAGAGTAAGTACAGAGAATAATTATTGAGGTAAGAATCAAAGATCTAAGATATAGAACTAGAGTAACGAAACAAGGTATTAAATCTTAAAAGCAAAAAACTGCGGATGCTGGAAATCCAAAAAAAAATACCTGGAAAAACTCAGCAAGTCAGGCAGAGGCATACGGACTCGAAACATTAACTGTGTTCCTCTCTGCAGATGCTGCCAGACCTGCTGAATTTTTCCAGGTATTTTTATTTTTGTTTTGTATTAAATCTTAAATTTGTTTTCAAAGGCGGCAGCACCACCTCCCAGAAGGAAAAAAACTGTAAAAGCTGGGAAATAAGAATACTGGTCCAAACTGGTCTTGTATACCTTAAAATGGAACACCAGTAAAAACTGGGAAATAAGAATACTGGTCCGAACTGTTTTTGGGTACCTGGATGACAAGGGGAAAGGATGAAGTGGTTTGCTGTGTCAAAGGCTACAGACAAATCAAGTAGGAAAAAGAGGGATGGTTTCACTCAATGAAAACATTGTACAACATTCAGCCCATCAAGTCTGAAGTGGGTCTTCTGAAACGCAATCCAGTTGGTCCTGCTCCCCTACCTGTGCCTAATATTCCTGCAACTTATTATTTTTCAACTATTTAGAAGAGGCAGTGGCGTAGTGGTATTGTTTTTTTTTAAATGTCAAAGCTTTTATCTTTTGGTTTTTATAAGAACAAATTCTGTACAAAGTTCGGGTGCTACTCAGTGACTCTTGAAGGCTGCAGCTTCTCTAATAGCTTGGAGCCCAGAGGGTGTAAGACCATCAGGAAAATGGGGTCAGCAGTCTGGAGAGCAAGGAGTGGCAGGACCTGAGAGTAAGTACAGAGAATAATTATTGGGGTAAGAATCAAAGATCTAAGATATAGAACTAGAGTACTGAGATTACAGTGAAGTCAGTGTGGAAACAGCACTTCCTGCTGGAATGTTCCCTCATATTTCTTCCCTGCACACTCCCAGCTTGTCCTCATCCATAGATCCCAACCCATTGGAGGAGGAAAGGTATTCCAAATCCCATAAAAAGAGAATCCACTAGGGAAATCAGCAGTTCTTTGCAGATAACCTGTGTGTATTTGGTAGCTATTACCTCATATACAAAAAACCATGCGGTAAAGAACATGCCAATTACAAGAAGAACCATTGTCAAGTGTGGAAAGACAGCAGGATTGACTGGGCTTGCGTATCTAGTCATAGCCTCCAGCTCCATCTTTTCGCTTTTCTAGTAATCTAGAGACCCAGGGTAATGCTCTGGGCTTGAGTCCCACCACAGCAGATAGTGAAATTTGAATTCAATTAAAAATCTGGAACTAAGTCTAATGATGACCATGAAGACATTGTCGATTGTCACTAATGTCCTTTAGGGAAGGAAATCTGCCATCCTTACTTGGTCTGGCCGACATGTGACTTGAACCACATCAATGTGGTTGACTCTTAAATGCCCTCTGAAATGGCCTAGCAAGTCACTCAGTTGTATCAAAACGCTACGGAATTATAAAGTCTCAGTTGCACCAATGATGATCAAGCTGGTCAAGTCCTAAAGGGCATAGCTGCTAGCCTAGGTCTGCGGCAGATGGTGAGGGAACCAAAACGAGGGAAAAACATAATTGACCTCATCCTCACCAAACTGCCTGCCATAGATGCATCTGTCCATGACAGTATCAGTAGCAGTGACCACCACACAGTTGTTGTGGAGATGAAGTCCCGTCTTCATGTTGAGGATACCCTTCATTGTGTTGTGTGGCACTACCACCATGCTAAATGGGATAGACGTCAAACAGATCTAACAACAAGACTGGGCATCCATGAGATGCTGTGGGCCATCAGCAGCAGCAGAATTGTACTCAACGACAACCTGTAACCTCATTGCCCGGCATATCCCCCATTACCATCAAGCCAAGGGGTCAAACCTGGTTCAGTGAGGAGTGCAGGAGGGCATGCCAGGAGCGGCACCAGGCATACCTAGTGATGAGGTGTTGACCTGGTGAAGCTGCAATGCAGGAATATTGCATGCCAAGCAGCATAAGCAGCAACTGATAGATAGAAATAAGTGGTTTCACAACCAAGTCCTGCCACATCCAACCATGAATGGTGGAGGACAATTAAACAACACACTGGAGGAGGAGGCTCCACAGATATCCCCATCCTCAATGCTGGGGGAGCCCAGCACGTCAGTGCAAAAGATAAGGCTGCTTTAATCTTCAGCCAGAAGTGCCGAGTGGATGATCCATCTCAGCTTCCTCCGCAGGTCCCCAGCATCACAGTTGCCAGTCTTCAGCCAATTCGATTCACTCATGTGATATCAAGATATGCCTGAAGGCACTGGATACTGCAAAGGCTATGGGCCCTGACAATATTGCAGAAACAGTACTGAAGACTTGTGCTCCAGAGCTTGCCACGCCCCTAGCCAAGCTGCTCCAGTATAGCTACAACACTTGCATCTACCCGGCAATGTGGAAAATTGCGCAGGTATGTCCTGTCCGCAAAAAGCAGGACACAATCCAACCCGACCAATTACCGCCCCATTAGTCTACTTTCCATCATCAGTAAAGTGATGGAAGGGGTCATCAACAGTGCTATCAAGTGGCACTTGCTTAGCAATAACCTGCTCACTGATCTCAGTTTGGGTTCCACCAAGGCCACTCAGCTCCTGGCCTCATTACTGCCTTGGTTCAAACACGGACAAAAGAACTTGAACTCAACAGGTGAAGTGAGAGTGACTGCCATTGACATCAAGGTAGCATTTGACCGAGTGTGGCATCAAAGAGCCCGAGCAAAATTGGAGTCAATGGGAATCAGGGGGAAAACTCTCCACTGGTTGGAGTCATACCAAGCACAAAGAAGATGGTTGTGGTTGTTGGAGGTCAATCATCTCTGCTCCAGCACATCACTGCAGGAGTTCCTCAGGGTAGTATCCTTGGCTCAACTATCTTCAACTGCTTCATCAAATACGTTCCCTCCATCATAAGGTCAGAAGTGGGGATGTTCGCTGATGATTGCACAATGTTCAGCACAATTCGTGACTCCTCAGATAGTGAAGCAGTCCATGTCCAAATGCAGCAAGATCTGGACAACAACCAGGCTTGGGCTGACAAATGGAAAGTAACATTCACACCACACAAGTGCCAGGCAATGACCATCTTCAACAAGAGAGAACCCAACTATCGCCCCTTGACATTCAATGGCATTACCATCACTGAATCCCCCTCCATCAACATCGTGGAGTCACCATTGACCAAAAACTGAACTGGACGATCCATATAAGTACTGTAGCTACAAGAGCAGGTCAGGGGCTAGGAATCCTGTGGTAAGTAACTCACTTCCTGACTCCCCAAAGCCTGTCCACTATCTACAAGGCACAGATCAGGAGTGTGATGGAATACTCTCCACTTGCCTGGATGAGTGCCACTCCAACAACACTCGAAGTTTGACACCATCCAGGACAAAGCAGCCCGCTTGTTTGACACCTCATCCTCAAACATTCACTCCTTCCACCACTGACACACAGTAGCAGCAGTGTGTACCATCTACAAGATACACTGCAGTAACTCGCCAAGGCTCCTTCAACAGCACCTTTCAAACTCACGACCACTGCCATCTAGAAGGACAAGGGCAGCAGATACATGGGAACACCACCACCAGGAAATTCCCCTCCAAGCCGTTCACCATCCTGACTTGGAAATATTCCTTTATTGTCGCTGGGTCAAAATGCTGGAACTCCCTTCCTAACAGCACTGTGAGTGTACCTACACCACATGGGCTGCAGCAGTTCAAAAAGGCAGCTCACCACCACCTTCTCAAGGACAATTAGGGATGGGCAATAACTGCTGGTCTAGCCAGCGAAGCCCACATCCTTTGGATTTTAAAAATCCAATTTCCTTTTAAAGCTTAGATTGAACCTGTATCAACCACACTATCGGGCATTGCATTCCACATCCTAACCACCCATTGCATAAAAAAGCTTTTCCTCATGTCTTTGCTTCTTTTGGTAAACACTTTAAATCTTTGCCAAAACCAGAAAATGCTGGAAAAACTCCACAGGTCAAGCAGCATCTGTGGAGAGATTAACAGAGTTAATGTTTTGAGTCCGTATGACCCTTCTTAGGAACCCTGAATCTGTGCCTTCTGGTTATCGACCCTTCAGACATTGCAAACATCTCTGCATTTACTCAATCATGTACTCATCATTTAGCTATTCATTTACTGTATCAAATCTCTTCTTAGACCATTCTGCTCTAAGGAGGATAACCTCAGCTTCTGTCTATTCATATAACAGCAAGAGACAGAACAAAGAACAAAGAAAAGTACAGCACAGGAACAGGCCCTTCGGCCCTCCAAGCCTGCGCCGATCATATTGCCCGTCAACTAAAACATTTTGCTCTTCCCTCTATTCCCAACCTATTCACGTATTTGTCAAGCTGCCTCTTAAACAACACTATCGTTCCTGCTTCCACCACCTCCTCTGGCAGCGAATTCCAGACACTCACTACCCTCTGCATAAAAAATTTGCCCCGCACATCTCCTGTATAGTTTTCTTCTCTCACCTTAAATCTATGTCCCCTGGTAATTGACTCTTCCATCCTGGGAAAAAGCTTCTGACTATCCACTCTGTCCATGCCACTCATAATTTTGTAAACTTCTATCAAGTCGCCCCTCAATCTCCGTCGCTCTAGTGAGAACAATCCGAGTTTCTCCAACCTCTCCTCATAGCTAATAACCTCCAGACCAGGCAGCATCCTGGTAAACCTCCTCTGCACCCTCTCCAATGCCTCCATATCTTTCTGGTAATATGGCGACCAGAATTGCACGCAATATTCCAAGTGTGGCCTAACTAAGTTTCTATACAGCTGCAGCATGACTTCCCAGCTTTTATACTCAATACCCCTGCCAATGAAGGCAAGCATGCCATATGCCTTCCTGACTACCTTATCCACCTGCGTTGCCATTTTCAGTGACCTGTGGACTTGTACACCCAGATCCCTCTGCCCGTCAATGCACTTAAGGGTTCTGCCATTAACTGTATAATTCCTGCCTGTACCTTTCAAAATGCATTAGCTCGCATTTGTCCTGATTAAACTCCATCTGCCATTTCTCCGCCCAAGTCTCCAACCGATCTATATCCCGTTGTATCCTTTGACAATCCTCTTCACTATCTGCAACTCCTCCAACCTTAGAGTCGTCTGCAAACTTACTAATCAGCCCAGTTACATTTTCCCTCCAAATCATTTATGTATACTACAAACAGCAAAGGTCCCAGCACTGATCCCTGTGGAACTCCACCGGTCACAGCTCTCCATTCAGAAAAGCACCCTTCTACTGCTACCCTCTGTCTTCTATGACCAAGCCAATTCTTGCCAGCTCACCTCTGATCCTGTGCAACTTTACCTTCTGTACCAGTCTGCCATGAGGGCTCTTGTCAAAGGCCTTACTGAAATCCATGTATATAACATCCACTGCCCTTCCCTCGTCGATCATCTTTGTCACTTCCTCGAAAAACTCGATCAAGTTAGAGAGACACGACTTCCCCTTCACAAAACCATGCTGCCTCTCACTAATACGCCCATTTGCTTCCAAATGTTAGTGAATCCTGTCATGAAGAATCTTCTCCAATAATTTACCTACCACTGACGTAAGGCTCACCGGCCTGTAATTTCCTGGATTATCCCTGCTACCATTCTTAAACAATGGAACAACATTGGCCATTCTCCAGTCCTCTGGGACCTCACCCGTAGCCAGTGAGGATACAA
This sequence comes from Cetorhinus maximus, assembly GCF_964194155.1. NCBI lineage: Eukaryota > Metazoa > Chordata > Chondrichthyes > Lamniformes > Cetorhinidae > Cetorhinus > Cetorhinus maximus. The sequence continues at coordinate 153,909,380 of NC_135880.1, read as the reverse complement.
AGATTTCTGTCAAGGCCCCAGCAATCTCCTCCCGTGCCTCCCTCAGTACTCTGGGGTAGATTCCATCTGGCCCTGGGGACTTATCCACCTTAATATTCTTCAAGACGCCTAACACCTCCTCCTTTTTGATCTCAACATGATCCAGGCTATCTACACACTCTTCCCTAGACAAATCGACTGCTAAGTCCTTCTCTTTGGTGAATACCGATGAAAGTATTCATTTAGTATCTCTCCCATTTCTTCTGGCTCCACACACAGATTCCCACCTCTGTCCCTGAGTGGGCCTACCCTTTCCCTGGCTACCCTCTTGCTTATTACATATGTATAAAAGGCCTTGGGATTTTCCTTAATCCTGGTGCCAGTGACTTTTCATGACCCCTTTTAGCCCTCCTGACTCCTTGCTTAAGTTTCTTCATACTTTATATTCTCCATGGGCTTCATCTGTTCCCAGCCTTCTAGCCCTTACGAATGCTTCCCTTTTCTTTTTGACTAATCTCACAATATCCTTCGTTATCCAAGGTTCCTGAAACTTGCCATGCTTATCCTTCATCCTAGCAGGAACATGCTGGTCCTGAATTCTTATCAACTAACGTTTGAAAGCCCCCCACGTCAGTTGTTGATTTGCCCTCAAACATCTGCCTCCAGTCTAGATTCCTCAGTATATAATATTGTTATAATTAGCCTTCCCCCAATTAAGCACCTTATCCTGAGGACTCCTGTTATCCTTATCCACCGGTACCTTGAAACTTACTGAATTATGGTCACTTTTCCTAAAATGCTCCCCTATTGAAACTTCGACCACCTGGCCAGGTTCATTCCCTAATACCAGGTCCAGTACTGCCCCTTCCCTAGTTGGACTATCTACATATTGTCTCAGGAAGCCCTCCTGGATGCACCTTACAAATTCTGCACCATCCAAACCTCTAGCACTAAGTGATTCCCAGTCAATATTACGGAAAGTTAAAATCACCCACCACAACAACCCTATTGCTTTTACATCTTTCCAAAATCTGCCTACATAACTGTTCCTCAATCTCCCGCCGGCAATTGTGAGGCCTATAGTAAACCCCCAACATTGTGACTGCACCCTTCCTATTCCGGAGCTCTACCCATATTGCCTCGCTGCATGAGCCCACCAAGGTGTCCTCCTGTCGTACAGCTGTGATATTCCCCTTAACCAGCAGTGCAACTCCCCCACCTCTTTGACATCCCTCTCTATCCTGCCTGAAACATCTAACTCCTGGAACGTTTATCTGCCAATCCTGTCCATCCTTCAACCAAGTCTTTGTAATAGCAATAACTTTAACCAAGTCTCTGTAATGACAGACAGTAAGCATAATGGGTATGTGCTCCATTTGGATTGATATGACTAGTAGTCCCCCAGGAATCTGTACTCACCTTTTAGTTTATTTGAACTCCTGGATTTGCTGCATCCTTACTGGGAGAGCAGAGGCAGTTGGTGACCTGTCCACACAAAAGCTGCAACAGGTGGGTGGAAGCAGTAAAGTGCTGAGTCTTCAGGAATGACAAGGAGGTGGAGCAGAAGCTGTAGAGAGGATAAGCTGAACCCCTCCATGTTTCTCGACAGCAACAGGAGGTTGTCTGCCAGGCTGGTCAATGTAGCCAGCATCTGTGTGTATGCCCATCAGTGTTTTCCTCACATGCTGCCACTTCGAGGTTCTTATCTTAGTCTGCTGCAGCAGAACTCATCTGTGGTACCACCCGGAAAATCCGGAGGCAGAAGACATGGGCATGATTTTAAAAAAACTTTGGGCCAGATTTTTATCTTCAAGGCAGGAATCAGGAGTTGGGAATTTTCCCGATCCATGATCCTGCCTCTGTCCTGGCAGGCGAACATACAAATTAGGAGGAATAGGCTACTTGGCCCTTCGAGCCTACACCATTCAATAAGATCATGGCTGATCTGATTGTAACCTCAATTCCACATTTCTGCCTACCTTCCATAACATTTCACCCACATGCTTATCAAGACTCTATCTACCTCTGCCTTAAAAATATTCAAAATCTCTGCTTCCTCAACCTTGTGAGGAAGAGAGATCCAAAGGCTCACTCCCCTCAGAAAAAATTTCTCCTCCACTCTGCCCTAAATGGATGATCCTTATTTTTAAACAGTGACCTCTAGTTCTAGATTCTCCCACAAGAGGAAACATACTCTCCACATTGACCCCTGTCAAGGCCCCTCAGGGTCTTATATGTTTCGGTCTCCGAAACACCAGCAGATACAAGCCTAGCCTATCCAACCTTTCCTCATAAGGCAACCTGCCCAATCCAGGTATGAGTTTGGTAAACCTTCTCTGAACAGCTGCCAATGCGTTTACATCCTGCCCCAAATAAAGAGATCAATCCTGGACACTACCGCAAATGTGGTGTCATCAATACCCTGTATACCTGAAGCATAACTTCCCTGCTTTTGTAATCAATTCCGCTTGCAATAGAATCACAGTGCAGAAGAGGCCCTTCGGCCCATCGAGTCTGCACTGATACGTGAGAAACACCTGACCTACCTAATCCCATTTACCAGCACTTGGCCCATAGCCTTGAATTATGACGTGCCAAGTGCTCATCCAGGTATTTTTTAAAGGATGTCAGGCAACCCGCCTCCACCACCCTCTGGGTAAAAAGGTTTTTCCTTACATCCCCCCAAAACCTCCTGCCCCTCACCTTGAACTTGTGTCCCCTTGTGACTGACTCTTCAACTAAGGGGAACAGCTGCTCCCTATCCACCCTGTCCATGCACCTCATAATCTTGTACACCTCGATCAGGTCGCCCCTCAGTCTTCTCTGCTCCAACAAAAACAACCCAAGTCTATCCAACCTCTCTTCATAACTTAAATCTAACCCAACATCCTGGTGAAGCTCCTCTGCACTCCCTCCAGTGCAATCACATCCTTCCTATAATGTGGCGACCAGAACTGCACACAATACTCCAGCTGTGGCCTCACCAAGGTTCTATACAACTCCAACATAACCTCCCTAATTTTGTAATCTCTGCCTTGATTGATAAAGACAAGTGTCCCATATGCCTTGTTCACCTCCCCACTAACATGACCTCTGCCTTCAGAGATCTATGGACACACACGCCAAGGTCCCTTTGTTCCTCAAAACTTCCGAGTGCCATGCCGTTCATTGAATACTTCCTTGTCAAATTACTCCTTCCAAAGTGTATCACCTCACACTTTTCAGGGTTAACCTTCTGGGCTGAATATTGAATTCAACAACTTTAGATCTTAAACTCCCCCTCCCCCCATCCCCACCCCGTTTCTCGCCCCCCCCCCACCCCCGCTTTTTTTTTTCAATAATTTATATAGATTCTTCTTTCCCCACCTATTTCCATTATTTTTAAATCTAAAACTAAAACCTTGTTAGCCTTTCCACCCCACCCCCACTAGAGCTGTACTTTGAATATCCTGTCTTCCATTCTTAATTAGCACTTTTCTCAGACAAAACACCTCTTTGACCCTTTTGTCTGTGACATCTTTTGATTATCTGCTCATCTCCACAATCACCACACCCTCAAGTCTCTCTCTCCCCCACCCCCCCCGCCCCACCCCACCCCCACCGCCCCCCACCCACCTTAAACCAATTTATATTTCTCCCTTCTTCTAACTATGCTTCAGTTCTGCCGAAGGGCCATGAAGACTCGAAACGTTAACTGATTTCTTCTCCGCCGATGCTGCCAGACCTGCTGAGTTTTTCCAGGTAATTCTGTTTTTGTTTTAAATTCCATCTGCCACTTATCTGCCTATTTGACCATCCCGTCTATATGTTCCTGTAGCCCAAGACACTCAACCTCACTGTTAACCACCCGGCCAATCTTTGCATCATCTGCAAACTTACCAATCCTACCCCCCAACATAGTCATATATGTCATTTATATCAATGACGAATAATAGGGGACCCAGCACAGATCCCTGTGGTACGCCACTGGACACAAGCTTCCAGTCACTAAAGCATCCTTCCGTCATCACCCTCTGCCTCCTACAACTAAGTCAATTTTGAATCCACCTTATCAAATTACGCCTGTATCCCATGTGCATTTGCCTTCTTGAGAAGTCTCCCATGTGGGACCTTGTCAAAGGCTTTGCTGAAATCCATATAAACTACATCAACTACACTACCCTCATCTACACACCTGGTCACCTCCTCAAAAAATTCAATCAAATTTGTTAGGCATGACCTCCCTCTGACAAAGCCATGCTGACTATCCCTGATCAAACCTTGCCTCTCCAAGTGGAGATAGATACTCTTCTTCAGAACTTTCTCCAATTGTTTCCCTATCACTGACATGAGACTCACTGGCCTGTAGTTCCCTGGCTTATCTCTACAACCCTTCTTAAATAGCGGAACCACATTAGCTGTTCTCCAGTCCTCTGGCACCTCCCCCGTGGCCAGGGAGGAATTAAAAATTTGGATCAGAGCCCCTGCGATCTCCTCCCTTGCCACCCTCAGCAGTCTGGGACACAAATCATCTGGACCTGGAGAATTGTCCACTTTTAAGCCTGCCAACACCTCCAATGCCTTGTCACTCCCTCTATCAATTTGCTTAAGAACCTCGCAGTCTCTCTCCCGAGTTTGATGTCTTCATCCTCATTCTCTTGGGTGAAGACGGACGTGAAGTCTTCATTCAACACTCTAGCGATGTCCTCTGGCTCCACCCATAGATTGCCCCCTTGGTCCCTTATGGGCCCTACTCTTTCCCTGGTTACCCTCTTCCCATTGATATGCTGATAGAATATATGGGATTTTCCCTACTTTTACCAGCCAGAGCTTTCTCATATCTCCTCCTTGCTCTCCTAATTGCTTTCTTAAGCACCACCCTGCAATGTCTGTACTCCACTAATGTCTCTGCTGTTTTGTTTCCCTTGTACCTGCTAAAAGCCTCTCTTTTCCTTCTCATCATAACCTGAATATCTCTGGTCATCCATGGTTCTACGGGCTTGTTACTCCTTCCTATCACCCTAGAGGGAACGTGTTGAGCCTGTACCCTCCCCATTTCCTTTCTGAGCACCCCCCCACTGCTCCTCTGTAGATTTCCCCACAAGTAACTGTTCCCAGTCTACCTTGGCCAGATCCTGCCTTATTTTACTAAAATCCACTCTCCCCCAATCCAAAACATTTTTTTGCAAATTGTCGATTCCTTTGTCCATAACAAACTTAAACTGTACCATGTTGTGGTCGCTATCGCTAAAATGCTCGCCCACCACCACCTCAGCCACCTGTTAGGCTTCATTCCCCAGAATTAGATCCAGCAATGCACTGTTCCTTGTTGGACCCTCTACATATTGACCTAAAAAGTTCTCCTGTACACATTTCAAGAAATCCACTCCATCCAAGCCCTTAACACTATGTCTATCCCAATTAATGTTGGGAAAGTTGAAATCACTTAATATAATTACCCTATTGTTATTGTTTTTACACACCTCCACAAATTGTGCACATATTTGCTCCTCAATTTCCCGCTGACTATCTGGGGGTCTATAATAAACACTTAATAACGTGGTTGCCCTTTTTTATTCCTAAGCTCTGCCCACAAAGCTTCATTCGATGCCCCCTCCAAGATATCATCTCTCTTTACTGCAGTAACTGACTGCTTAACTAATAATGCAACGCCTCTTCCTCTTTTACCCCCTCACCTGTCTCACCTGAAGATTCTATATCCCAGAATGATGAGCTGCCAATCCTGCCCTTCCCTCAACCACATCTCAGTGATGGCTACTATATCAGAATTCCACATGTCAATCCTCACCCTTAACTCATCCATTTTACCTGTAATGCTCCTGGCATTAAAGTAGAGGCCATCCAGCCTTGCCTTACTCCCTTGAAGCTTATTGCAGCTGTATTCCCTCTGACTTGATTGTTTTACTGTATTATGATGTGTCCCTATTCTGCTAACATTCTGTGTCCCCTCCCCCTGCAAAATTAGTTTAAACTCCTCCCAACAGCACTAGCAAACCTGCCCGCAAGAATGTTAGTCTCGCTCTGGTTCAGATGTAGACCGTCCCGCTTGTACAGGTCCCACCTTCCCCAGAAATGGTCCCAGTGATCCAGGAATCTAAAACCCTCCCTCCTGCACCAACTCTTAAGCCACATATTCATCTGCGCTATTCTCCTATTTCTGAATAGAATGATAACATTCTATTAGCTTTCCTAATTACTTGCTGTACCTGCATTCGAGCCCTTTGCGATTCATGTACAAGGACACCTAGATCCCTCTGAATCTCAGAACTCTACAATTTCTCACCATTTAGACAATGCGCTTCTTTTTTATTTTTCCTGCCAAAATGGACAATTTCACACTTTCCCACATTATACTCCATTTGCCAGATCTTTGCCCACTCACGTAAGCTATCTATATTCCATTGGAGCCTCCCTGTGTCCTTGTCATGAATCTATTAATGTATATATTATTTTGGAAAATATTTTTCTTTCAAAATAGACATTTAGTTGGGTATGTCTTTACTGGATTGAAGGCGCTAGTCTAGGTGCTTTGATATGAACTAGTTTGAGACATCAACAGAGAGATAGCGTGCATTTGCATTTTTTGAATAGAGCATTCAAAAAGTGAGGTGAAAACTTGACGCCTTTCTAACAGATACCAAGCCATATGTTTATATTACTAATAAAATTGGTACCATGAGAGGGGTTTCATTGTTAAAAGGTTATGTTCAAAGAGACTGGTGATACAATGAGAATTTGAATTCAATCAGTGGCGGTAGGTATAACTTCAGTAGTTTGCAGGTGTGCAGGCAAAGGCAATATAAGATCAAAAGGCAGCTGTAAGCCTCCAACTGGTCCAACTGGTTCCACAATGAAAGAACCTCATTTTGAATTCGTAAGGTGAAAATGCTTTGCCTGGTGTTTTGGTTAAGTCTATGGGTTGTTGTCTTAATGGAGATTAGTTTGGGAATTTGTTAACATTTATGATAGCGGTAACTTTTAGCCATGTGTATATATTCTAACCTGTGTAAATTAATAAAATGTTTCGTTTAGTTTAATGTAAAACCTCGAGAACTAGCAGTCTGATTCCTGAGTTTAAAGTCGCATCTCAAACATTCCACTTAAAATTATTGATTATGACAGTTGTTTAAAGTTTCCCTCTGGGATTTTTAAATAACTCCACTTTACCAACTTCATGGGTCATAACAGTCCTCCTCCGACCTTCGTGTCATCAGCAAATTTAGCAATCGTACCATCATACCGACATCCAAGTCATTTATATAAATTGCAAAAAGTTGAGGCCTCAGCACTGATCGCTGCGGCACACCATTCATCACATCTTGCCAACCAAAAAAAATACCCATTTTTGCCGACCCTCTGTTTCCTGTTGGGTAACCAATCTTCTATCCATGCCAATATGTCACCTACTGCACTGTGAGCTTTTATTTTTCATATTGACCTTTGATGTGGCACCTTACCAAATGCCTTCTGGAATTCTAAATACAGTACATCCACCAGTTCCCCTTTATCCACAGCATATGTTACTTCTTCAAAGAGCTCCAATAAATTAGTTAAACATGATTTTGCTTTCACAAAGCCATGTTGACTCCTCCTGATTACCCTGAATTTTTCCAAGAGTTTGCTATAATATCTTTAATAATAACTTCTAACATTTTATCTATATCAGATGTCAAGCTAAGTGGCTTGTAGTTGCCTGTTTTCTGTCTCCCTTCCTTTTTGAATAAAGGAGTTACATTCACTATTTTCATAATTATCTGGGCATGGAAGTACAGCTAGCTAAAGTGAACTGGCAAATTAGGTTAACAGATAGGTCAAATATGAACATAAGAACAAGGACAGGAGTAGGCCATTCGGCCCTCGAGCCTGCTCTTCCATTTAATAAGATCATGGCTGATCGGATAGTAACCTCAAATCTGCATCCCGCCTACACCCAATAACCTATTACCCCCTTGCTTACCAAGAATCTACCCATCTCTACCCATCTGTGGCTCTTCCACAGCCTTTTCAGGAAGAGAGTTCCAAAGACTCACGACACTCTGGGAGAAAAAATTTCACCTCATCTCTGTTTTAAATGGACAACCCCATATTTAAGCCCTTATTTAAGTTTAAAATACTTGTCTCGGAACCGCTCTTCTCTACCTCAAACTGAATGTTAAATTCAAGCATATTATGATCACAGTTACATAGGGGCACCTTCACTATGGGGTCATTATTCATCCTACCTCGTTGCACAATACTAGGTCCAGTATAGCCTGGTTGGTGCCAGAACATGCTGTTCTAAGAAACTATCCTGAATACGTTCTATGAATTTTTCATCAAGGCTACCTTTGCCCATTTGATTTTCCCAGTCTATATGCAGATTAAAATCTGCCTTGACCATCACTGTACCTTTCTGAGAAGCTCCCATTACTTCTTCTTTTATACCCTGTCTAGCCTTATGGTTACTTTTTGAGGGCCTGTAAACCACTCCCACAGTGACTTCTTGCCTTCATCATTTCTCATCTCTCCCCGAACCATTTCTACATCCTGGTTTCCTGAACTTAGTTCATCCCCCTCTTTCGTGCTAATACCATCATTAATTAACAGAGCCACCCCTCCAACTTTTCCTTGCTTCCAGTCCTTCCTAAATGTCATATACCCCTCAATATTCAAGTCCAAGTCTATGTCATCCTGCAGCCATGTCTCTGTAGTGACTATCAGATCGTACTTATTTCTTTTTGTGCTTTCAGTTCATCTGTTTTGTATCTGAATGCACGCAGCATTCAGAGCTTTTAGTTTTATGCTTTTATTATTTTTGTACTCTCTAGCCTTATCTGCTGATTTACTGTTAGATTTGTACTCCCTGTACTCTCTGTCCCTTGTCCCTCTTTTGTTTAAAACCCTCTCTACTTCCTTAGTTATGCGGCTCGCTAGAACACTGGACTCAGTGCAGTTCAGGTGCAGACTGTCCCAACAGTACAGCCCCCACTGGTGCCAGTGCCCCACGAACAAGAACCCACTTCTCCCACACCAGTCTTCGGGCCACGTATTCATTTCTTTAATTTTATGTACCCTATTCCAATTTGCACATGGCTCAGGTACCTTCGAGGTTCTGCTTTTTAATTTAGTGCCTAGCTCCTCATACTGTCTATGCAGAACCTCTTTTCTATTTCTGCCTATGTCGTTGGTACCTATATGGACCAGGACAACTGGATCCATTGCAAGTTCCTCTCCAGCCCTGTGCAGATGTCCTGAACCCTGGCACTAGACAAGCAAAATAGCCATCTGGACTCTCGCTCTTTGCTGCAGAGAACAGTGTCAATCCCCTTCATTATACTGTCCCCCATGACCATTATGTTCCTTTTTGCTCCGCGCACTTGAATATCTTCCTGTACCATGGTGCCATGGTCAGTTTACTCATCCATGCTGCAGCCCCCGCTGTCATCCAAACACGCTGAGAGAACATCAAACCTATTGGATAGTTGCAAAGGCTGAGGCTCCTGCACTCCTGTCCTTTGGGTCCCCTTATCTGCCTCACTCACAGTCACATCCTCCTGTCCCTGGCACTGACCAAATCAGAAGACCCTGTCTTAAGCAGTGTGACTGCCTCCTGGTACAAAGCACCTAGGTAACATTCCCCCTCCCTGATCTGTCACAATGTCTGCAGCTTGGCCTCCAGCTCAATGGCTCTGAGCCAAAGCTCCTTGAGCCGCAAACACCTGCTGCAGACGTGTTTGCCCTGGATCACACTGGCATCCAGGAGCTCCCACATGCTGCAGTCTTTACACATCACCTGTCCTTCCATCCTTAATGTGTTTTAATTATTTATTTAATTATATAATTCACTTATTTAGTTTACATTTTTATACATTTTATTAAAATTACCACCAGTTTGTATACTATTTTAAACATTAGGCTGGAAAAGACCTTAACACATACCAGATACTCCTGACACTCCAGATACTTCATTGTAGTAGACTAAGAACCAATTCCTACAGGGTGACAAAGGTAGAAAAAGCAAAAGGAAAGGAACACCTCTTCCTCTCCTCAATGAACTCCCCCACTCACCAAACTCCCAGGGATCTGCTCAGTTCCAAAGCTGCACTCATTTGCATTAGCTACACTGAAGAACCCTGAATTTATAGTCAAAGAACAAAGAAAAGTACAGCACAGGAACAGGCCCTTCAGCCCTCCAAGCCTGCGCCAATCATATTGCCTGTCAAACTAAAACATTTTGCACTTCCGGGGTCCGTATCCCTCTATTCCCATCCTATTCATGTATTTGGCAGCTGCTTCCGCCACCTCCTCTGGCAGCGAATTCCAGACACTCACCACCCTCTGCGTAAAAAACTTGCCCCGCACATCTCTTCTAAAGTTTTCTCCTCTCACCTTAAATCTATGTCCCCTAATAATTGATTCTTCCACCCTGGAACTGAAGTTAGAGAAACCAGATTCAACCAGTTAGCTAATTATCCACTCAACTTCTCAGCAGAATGTGTTTACCCTGCCCAAGTCTGGAAGAAAGAAGGAAAATTAGTATAATTACACAGTACTTTATAGTTACTGCTAATTACACACTGGACTAGATTTTTCAAGGACAAGATTATAACTTTAAACTCTCCCACTTATCAAACTCGTAGGTATGCACTTAGTTCCAAAACTGCACTTGCCTGTCTACCGTGTTTTCATCCTGAAGAGGCAGGCACCAGCTGGAGGTGGGCCCACTGCTTCCCATAGCAGGGCCGAGGCAGCTACATAGGCGGCTGAATGCTGAGGTGGGTACCATGAAGCCATTAATGTACATAATATTTTGAAAAATATTTATTAAAATTGAGGTTTAGTTTGCGGGTATGTCTTAATTGGATTAAAGCCAGCTAGTCTGGGTGCTTTGATGTACTAGTTTGAGATGTAAACAGAGAGATAGCGTGCATTTGCATTTTTTGAATAGAGCATTCAAGTGGAATGAAAACTTGACGCCCTTCTAACAGAGACCAAGCAATATGATTATGTTACTAATAGAGTTGGTACTATGAATGGGGTTTCATTGTTAAAAGGTGAAGTTCAAAGAGGTTGTTGATAGAATGAGAATTTGAATTCACTCAGTGGTGGTAGGTATAACTTCAGCAGTTTTCGGGTGTGCAGGAAGAGGCAATATAAGATCAAAAGGCAGCTGCAAGCCTCCAACTGGCTCCACAGTAGAAAGAACCTCATTTTGAATTTGTAAGGTGAAAATGCTTTGCCTGGTGTTTTGGTTAAATCTATGGGTTACTGTTGCCTTAACGGAGATTAGTTTGGGAATTTGTTAAAAGTTATGATATTTGTAATTTGTAGCCATGTGTACATTTATTTTAACCAGTGTAAATCACTAAAATGTTTCAATTAGTTAATGTAAAGCCTCGAGAACTCGTGGTCTGATTCCGGACTTTAAATTCGCATCTCAAACATTACACTTAAAATTATTGATTATAACAGTTGTTTAAAGTTTCCCTCTGGGATTTTTAAATGACTCCACTTTACCAACTTCATGGTTCATAACAGTGGGCATGTTAGAATGTACTCATTTCTCAACAGTTCTCAACATGGTTGTTTGGCCCCCCGAGCCCTCACCCTCCCATCCATACCATGCCCACTCCATACCACCCATGCCTCTTCCAAACCCCCTCCATGCATCTTTCCATACCCATTCTTCCAGTATCCATAAGTACAGAACCAATGATCCCCATAATAACACCGGAAAGTCTTTGAAATGCTCAGTGAATAGTGAAAGCTGTTGGAGTAGGCAATAAATGTAAACATTAATAAAATTATAATGTAGTATAAATTGCAAATATCGTCCTGCTTGCAAAATGTAAAGTTTGCAGAGGTAATGATAATATAAGTAGTGAACTTCCAGAAAATTAACATGTACCTTGTGCACATTTTTGCTTCTGCTGTCAACAAGTTCCAAGCTAATAGTGATGTAGTCAACATCAGGAGAAGGAGGACTGAGATGATGATAGCGAAGACCCATTCTAAGGAACTCTTCACAGTTCACTTTAAAAGTGCGAACCTCCTTCAAATCGCCTTGGCCTGGCTCCAGTCCCAATTCTGAAGGAAAGCACAATGGTCAATAAATATGGTGATTAACTCCATAACTTTCCTGCTTAATAACTCTGAAGGCAAACACTCCCCAGCCTGAGGCCTTTATCTGACAATATCATCTTATATAACCAGGCGTGGTTGCAGAGGTCAATCACAGCATTAGAATATGTAAAATTAAAGATTCAGGCTGCAAAATATGGCTCCGTAGAGCCCACTTTTCCAGTGCTACGAATGCTGTTATGGTTCTAAAATGGCATCCATGGCAAGCATGCACACTTCTCGTGGTAGCCTGGCGGGCAACATTTTCACGAGACCATTCACACGCATGTGCTACAATTTCCAGCAGAAGCTAGAATAGGTAAATCATGATGTCAACCAAAGCTGGCATTTTGGAGTTCAACATTCCAGCTAATGTCGCCTTTTAAACGGGGCTCAGCAGAACCCTTGGTCAGCAGCAGCTAGGACCCCTACCCATACCTACTTAAAGAGATCATCAACAGAGTAAGGTTCTTTGTTGACTGATTTCTACTGCAATTGTTTAAGCTTTTGGTGCTTTCCAGTGTCCTTTAACCTTTGTAAGGAAAATATCTTTTTATTTTCTTTTAGACTGTGGTCTATAATGGCTGCAGTTGAGTGACATGTCCACTGGGACAGAATGAGAGATATATACAATGTCGCAGTCCTGGAACAGTGTGTGCCATGAAAGATAGAATGGTGCCGGAAAGGAGTCCTGGACCTAGGAAGTTGCCTGACGACAGCATTTTAATTGGCTCCTGACCAGGTGACCAGGGTTTTGTGTGGGAATAGTGCAGCACAAAGCTCCTGGCCTGCAAAGAGAAAACATCTAAAATCCTCTCTTCCTCATATCTCTATAACATGCTCTCTCTCTGAGGGAGCCCCTGTCAAAAGGAAAAGGGGAAAACCACTGTTAAAGACATTGAAAAGCAAGTTCTCACCCGGTGAACTAAATACTGAAAGTGCTGGAAGACCACCCCGTGTCATCAATAAAAACTGAAAGGAATTTGGAAAACATCGATCAAAATCAACCCATCGAATCCTGTACTCCGGAACTGGTGTTATTGAACTGTCTTATCCCACCCTGAAAATCCACGGGCAGAAATTTTCACTTGGTGGGCAGGCGCGCACCCGACCCACTCAAGCATGAAATGACGCACATTGACATCAGCCGAGCATGCTGACATCAACGCGCAGCCGTGATATATTTCGGTCGGTGGGTGCGCACCAGGGTCGGCAGCGCACCAGCCGAAATTTAAAAGGCCTGTTAAAGCCATTAAATAATCAATTAAGCTAAATTTTTCGCTGCCTGTCCAACCGAACAGTTGTTGGACAGGCGAAAAGGCCAAGCGGCCTTTGCATTTTTTTGGAAAACTCATCCACGTGCTCGACCCACTCGCCCTCCTCCTCCCACCCGCACAGGCAGCGTGAGCGCTGCCACTCCTATTTCATGCTGGGTGGGCTTTAATTGGCCCACCAGCATGAAATCGCGGTGCGGTGCCGGTCGTGGGAGGCAGTTGGCTTCCCGACCGCCTCTGCTGAGCCCACCCGCCAAAGGCAAAATTCTGCCCCATGTTTTTGTGTGTCTTAGGTGTCTTGTATGTGTGTGCATAGGGATTTAAGAAGGGGGTAGAGTTTATGTTACAGAGTTAGAAATTAACAGTTCATATTTTTTTCTTTTGCCACTGATTAACGACACTTTGTTCAATAAACAGTTATTTACTTAAGTTTACAAACCTGGTGGGTTGTAGCAGTTAGTAACAGTTAGGCAGAATTGGGGTAATCTGGTGATTTTATCAAACCTTTTCACATTTGTCTCAGCTTGAGGAACAGTTGGGCTTGATATTACAGACCCCCACCTTGCTAAAGTTTACAGCAAATAGTGTGGCACTTGCTGAAGGACAGTGCTGACTTCCAAGGATTCAACACCAAACACTTCATCCCATACAATATCATCCAGGCTACTTTTTACAATTTTTTTTAAATGGACAAAGGCTTTACACTAACTGAAGCCAGACTAACTATAGCTCACACAAAAGGAATTTCTAACCTTCAAGCATCTTGTTATCTTTAAAGAGGCTCTAATGCCCCTTGGGACTGCAGAAATCAAATTCAAGGAAATGCACAAAGACACTTTACATTTCTAACGCAGAGCTCTGGCTAAGGGAGACGATACATCTGCAAGGACAAAGGGGCTTTGAAACTGCTGAAACTAATTATTGATGCAACATTAACCACCTGAAGAATCCAGACCAGGAACATGTTTCCTTTGTCCAAACCAAGGGGAAGAAGCAGCAGTTATGTCACATGATGCCCCCCCTCAAGCTGCTGGAACCTGCCTTGTGGAGCTGAATCCAGGTAGTCTACCATCTTCCGTCAACAAAGCAGCAACAGAAACAGAGCTCTGTCCAGGTTTAAACTGCCTGGCCCTCATCTACTGGGATGGCTGAACTTCAGTATTAGCGCCTACTGCAAGACATATTCTTGTCTATGTGCTTCTCCCATCGTGGGTGTCAGCGCTACTGGAAAAGTGGATCACCCCGTGTCAGCTTCAGCCAGCTAATCTAGCTGAAGGACTACACCATTGCATTTCTGATTCTGGGCTCTGGACTCATGTGAAACAATAATTCTTATTTTGTCTGTGGTCTTTGCCCTGTACCTCTTTCTTTCCCTTATCTCTCTTGTGTGAATGTATCAGGGGCTACGTTGCAAACCCCCTTCCTGCGTTTTTTGTGTGCGTGTAAAATAAACAAACCATATCTCGAGTTTACTATGGCATTATTAATAGAGGATTGGATCACTCCAAAAATTGGAGTTTGGGAAAATGCACCACCACACAAAGGGGGAAATCAAAAATCAAAAACACTTTTCTGTTTATGGACGAGTGGTAAGAGGAGAAATCAGGGCTGTTTAAAATTAAACCCTTTCCTGTCCATAACAGTGAAAAACCATTTTGTAGCAGTGAGGTTCAGTAACTCAGAAGAGCTAAATTAAGATCTTCATTCTTCTTCATCAAGCATTTGATGGTTTGTACACCTCTCAACTTCTCCATTTTCTTGAGGATAACATGAATTACATGAATGAATCTCCATTATTTCGCAACACTTTGGAATAATTCGCTCTCAAAAATACACCACAATGTCTGGAATGTCACGTGTTGCATAAATTCTCTTCAGTGATTGAATGACTGCTTCCGCCATGATGCTGTGCAATCTGTTCACTACAATCCACCTTGAGTAGTAATCAATGAAAATAAGGAATATCTTGGCTTTTAAATCACATAAATCCATTCCAAGGCACTCCCGTGGCCACGATAGAAAAGTAGAAGGTGACAGTAGTTCATTTTGCACTTCGTTGTTCACTGCACATGTAAGACAATTAGAAAATCATTTCTTCTATATAACAAGTAATGCTTGGCCACCAAACTGATTGCTGGGCTCTTGCTCAACATTTTTCTATCCCTAAGTGACTTTGGTGAAGTCTTTGAAGAATATCAAGCCAAAGTGTTCTCGGAATTCTGTTATTAAAAACTAGAAGACCATCAACGATTGTAAGTTTTTTTCCCTGTTCAAAGTACAACCATAGTATTAGATTGTTTGGAGTATAAAGTAGCCATCCTTCCAGACAATATTTTCTTATCTGGACACATTCATCATCTTGCTACTATGCTTGTTTTATATCCTGCAACTTCTTTGCTGTAGCTGGTAGTTGTTGAGCAACAAGAGATGTATATGCTTCCACCTCCTTGATGAAATGCAAATTATCTAGATCGGTGCCCTCAACTGGTATCCTCAATAGTTTATCTGCTGTCATCTGAATATACTCTGTTATGGAGTCATATATCATTCATCTTAATCTAAACCGTTGGATTCTAGGCAATATCTTTGCAATATCTTTCATGGTTAGAAGAATGCCTAATGGCTTATGGTCTATTTCAATTTTGAACCGTAATCCTATTACACAGTCCAAGAATTTCTGGCATGTCCATGTTGCTGTCAATGTTTCCTTCTCAATTGTTACATATCTTTTCCCTGTGTCTCTGAGTAACCTTGAGGTATATTAAGCTATGTTTACCATCTCTCTATATTTGAAATAATACTGCATCCAGACTGCAAATGATGCATCTGCTGCTCCTATGGTCGGTAGTTTTGGGTCATAATGTGCAAGAATTTCAGACGAAATTAACAGATTTTGATTTTAGAGTCATAGAGGTCTACAGCATGGAAAAGGCCCTTCGGCCAATCGAGTCTGCACCAGTCAAACAAGTACCTAACTATTCTAATCCCATTTCCCAGAACTAGGCCCATAGCCTTGTACAACATGGCATTGTAAGTGCACATCCAAATACTTCTCAAATGTTATGAGGGTTTCTGCCTCTATCACCCTTTCAGTGAGTGAGTTCCAGCTTCCCACCAGCCTCTGGGTGAAAAGATTCTCCCTCATATCCCCTCTAAACCTCCGACACCTTTTCTTAAATATATGCCCCCTGGTTATTGATCCCTCTACCAAGGGGAAAAGTTCCTTCTTGTCTATCCTATCTATGCCCCTCATAATTTTACATACCTCAATCATGTCTCCCCTCAATCTCCTCTGCTCCAGGGAAAATAACCCCAGTCTATCCAATCTCTCCTCATAACTAAAACTCTCCAGCCCAGGCAACATCCTGGTAAATCTCCTCTGCACTTTCTCTAGTGCAACCACATCCTTCCTATAATGCGGATTCCAGAACTGCACGCAATACTCTAGCTATGGCCTAACCAGCATTTTATACAGTTCCAGCATAACCTCCCTGCTCTTATATTCTATGCCTCGGCTAATAAAGGCAAGTATCCCATATGCCTTCTTAATCACCTTATCTACCTGTCCTGCTTACTTAAGGGACCGGTGGACATGTACACCAAGGTCCCTCTGATCCTCGGTACTTCCCAGGATCCAACCATTCATCGTGTATTCTGTGCCTTGTTTGTCCTGCCCAAATGCATCACATCACACTTATCCGGATTAAATTCCATTTGCCACTGATCAGCCCATCTGACCAGCCCGTCTATATCCTCCTGTATTCTAGGGCTATCCTCTTCACTATTTCCCACCCCACCAATTTTCGTGTCATCCGCGAACTTACTGATCAACCCTCCTACATTCAAGTTTAAATCGTTTATATATACCACAAACAGCAAGGGACCCAACACCTATCCTTGTGGAACCCCACTGGACACAGGCATTCAGTCACAAAAACACCCCTCAACCATCAGCCTCTGCTTCCTGCCACTCAGCCAATTCTGGATCCAATTTGCCAAATTGCCTTGGATCCCATGGGCTCTTACCTTCATTATCAGACTCCCATGCGGGACCTTATCAAAAGCCTTGCTGAAGTCCAAGTATACTACAACAAATGCACTGCCCTCATCTACAAACCTGGTCACCTCTTCGAAAAATTCAGTCAAATTGGTCAGACATTACCTCCCCGTAACAAAACCATGCTGACCTGTCCTTGATTAATCCCTGCCTCTCCAAGTGTAGATTAATTCTGTCCCTCAGAATTGCTTCCAATAGTTTCCCCACCACTGAGATTAGACTGACTGGCCTGGTTTATCCCTTCCTCCCTTCTTGAATAATGTTACCACACTGGCTGTCCTCCAGCCCTCTGGCACCTTTCCTGTGGCCAGGGTATTGAAAATTATTTCCAGCGCCCCTGCTATCTCCTCCCTTGCCTCACTCAACAGCCTGGGATACATTTCATCCGGGCCTGGAGATTTATCTACTTTTAAGCCTGCCAGACCACTTAGAACCTCCTCCCTTTCTATGCTAATTTTTAAAATCACAGTCCTTCTGCCTGATTTCCATACCTACATCATCCCTGTCACTTGTGAACACCGACACAAAGTATTCATTTAGAACCCTACCTACGTCTTCCGGCTCCACACACAAATTACCAGTATGGTCCTTAATGGGCCCTACTCTTTCCCTAGTTATCCTCTTAACTCTTAATGTACTTGTAAAATAACTTTGCATTTTCCTTTATTTTACCTGCCAATGTTTTTTCATGCCCCCTTTTTGCTTTCCTAACTTCCTTTTTACGTTCCCCCCTACACATTCTATACTCCTCTTGGCTTCTGCTGTTTTAAGCCCTCGGTATCTGCCCTAAACCTCCTTTTTTCTCTTTATCCAATCCTGTATATCCCTCAACATCCAGGGTTCCCTGGATTTGTTGGTCCCCCCCTCTTTGTCTTTACTGGAATATGTTGGCCCTGTACTCTTCCTATTTCTTTTTTGAATGAGTCCCAGTGCTCTGATGCAGATTTACCTAAAAGTAGCTGCTCCCAGTCCACTCTGGCCAAATCATATCTGATCTTATTAAATTCGGCCTTCCCCCAATTTAGAACTCTGATTTCTGGCCCATCCTTGTCCTTTTCCACAACAACCGTGAAGCTAATGGAGTTATGATCACTATCTGCAAAATGCTCCCCCACTGATACCTCTGCCACTTGCCGGGCTTCATTCCCTAAAATTAAGTCCAGGATGACACAAAGATTAGCCGGATGGTTAACAGTGAGGTTGAGTGTCTTGGGCTACAAGAAGATATAGACGGGATGGTCAAATGGGCAGTTAAGTGGCAGATGGAATTTAACCCTGAAAAGTGTGAGGTGATACACTTTGGAAGGAGTAAGTTGACAAGGAAGTATTTAATGAACGGCATGACACTAGGAAGTTCTGAGGAACAAAAGGACCTTGGCATGTGTGTCCATAGATCTCTGAAGGCGGAGAGGCATGTTAGTGGGGTGGTGAAAAAGGCAAATGGGACACTTGCCTTTATTAATCGAGGCATAGATTACAAAAGTAGGGAGGTCATGTTGGAGTTGTATAGAACCTTGGTGAGGCCACAGCTGGAGTACTGTGTGCAGTTCTGGTTGCCACATTATAGGAAGGATGTGATTGCACTGGAGGGGGTGCAGAGGAGATTCACCAGGATGTTGCCTGGGATGAAACATTTAAGTTATGAAGAGAAGTTGGATAGACTTGGGTTGTTTTTGTTGGAGCAGAGAAAACTGTGGGGCGACCTGATCGAGATGTACAAGATTATGAGGAACATGGGCAGGGTGGATAGGGAGCAGCTGTTCCCCTTAGTTGAAGGGTCAGTTACTGGAGGACACAAGTTCAAGGTGAGGGGCAAGAGGTTTAGGGAGAATGTGAGGAAAAACCCTTTTACCCAGAGGGTGGTGACGGTCTGGAATGCGCTGCCTGGGAGGGTGGTGGAGGCGGGTTGCCTTACATCCTTTAAAAGTATCTGGATGAGCACTTGGCATGTCATAACATTCAAGGCTATAGGCCAAGTGCTGGTAAATGGCATTAGTAGGTAGGTCAGGTGTTTCTCATGTGTCGGTGCAGACTTGATGGGCCGAAGGGCCTCTTCTGCATTGTGTGATTCTGTGACCGCCCCCTCTCTTGTAGGACCTTCTACGTACTGCCTTAAAAAGCTCTCCTGGATGAATTTTAAGAATTCCACTCCCTCTAAACCTATCACACTATGACTAACCCAGTTAATGTTGGGTTCCCTATTATTTTTACACTTCTCTGAAATTTGCCTGCATATCTGCTCTTCTATTTCTCTGACTGTTTGGGGGCCTATAGTACACTCCCAGCATGATAGCTCCTTTTTCATTTTTCAGTTCTACCCATATGGTTTCATTTGAGGAGCCTTCTAAGATGTCATCCCTCCTTACTGCTGTAATTGATTCCTTGATCAATATTGCGATACCCCCCTCCTCTTTTACCTCCTTCCCTGTCTCGCCTGAAGACTCTACATCCTGGAATATTGAGCTGCCAATCCTGCCCCTCTCTCAACCATGTCTCTGTGACAGCAATGACATTATACTTCCATGTGTTAATTTGTGCCCTCAACTCATCTGCCTTATTCGTCAGACTCCTTGCATTAAAATAAATACTACCCAACCTTGCCAAGTTGGCCTATAATTTCTATGCCTTCCAGACTCACTTGCTCTCTCTTCTAATTTTGTCTGTGCATCTTCCGCTGCTGAGCCTCCTCTCAGGATCCCATCCCCCTGCCAAGTTAGTTTAAAACCCCCCCAACAGCACTAGCAAACCTCCCCGCAAGGATGTTGGTTCCATTCCGGTTCAGGTGCAATCCATCTGCCTTGTACAGGTCCCACCACCCCCAGAAGCGGTCCCAATGTCCCTCCCTCCTGCACCATCTCTCCAGCCACGCATTCATCTGGACGAACCTCCTATTTCTATACTCACTAGCGCGTGGCACCGGAAGCAATCCAGAGATTACTACCTTTGAGGTCCAGTTTTATAATGTTTCCTAGCTCCCTAAATCCTGCTTGCAGGACCTTATCCCTCTTTCTACCTATGTCGTTGGTACCAATATGTACCACGATCTCTGTCTGTTTGCCCTCCCCCTTTAGAATGCCCTGCAGCCGTTCAGTGACATCCTTGACCCTGGCACCAGGGAGACAACATACCATCCTGGAGTCACGTCTACGGCCACAGAAACGTCTGTCTGTCTGTTTATCAAAAGCATTTTGCTGGTCCACATTCCAGCATCACCAGAGGCTCATTTGGTAGGAAGTTGCATACTTGATCAACCATCCCAAGGAATCTCTAAAGCTCAGTAATGTTCCTGGGTTGTGAAACCTCTTTGCTCAACTTTGTGTTTTGTAGGTCGGCTATTATTCCAAAGGCTAATACAAAGTGATCTAGAAATTTAGTCAGAGGTTTGGCGAATTCACATTTTTCATTCAATGGTAGGCCTGCATCCTGCAAGATGCTCTAACTCTGTGGTCATGCTCTTCTTGTGCAGCCGTGTACAATATGTCATCCATATGACATATTACTCCTTCCATGCCTTCTACGGTTTGAGACATTGTTCTCTGGAATATTTCTGGCACAGAAGCAATTCCAAATGGCAATCTATTAAAGCAATAACGACCAAAAGGTGTTATAAATGCGATCAGCAATCTAGATTCTTTGTCCAGAGGCAACCGCCAAAATCTGCTGTTTGCATACAATTTGGTGAATACAGTACTCTTGCCAAGACTCTCATCTACTGAGCCCATCGGGTGGAGCTCATGTTCCACTGATTTGTTTAGTTGAGTGAAATCCACACAGGCTCTAATCAAGCTGTTTGGCATTGGGACCGTGACCATTCCTGAACATCACTTTATTGGTATGGTGACCAATGATATAACCCCTTGCTGTAGCATGTTCTCAATTTCACCCTTGACTTTGCCCAAAAGTGGGTGAGGAACTTTCCTTGGTGTAAAGAGGCAAATTGGTTTAGCATCAGCTCTCAGGGTCATATGGTTTCGATCTTCAGTCTTCTCAGGCCTGTAAATAATCTTGGAAATTAATTCCTGAATGTACGGCTGTAATGTTCATTAGCAACTTCATCAACCTTATAGGGTTTGCTTCAATTTTAAACATGCCTTTTTGCTTAGTAAAGAACATTACTGATTCTGGATGGTTCAGAGGTTCAATGGTTTCTCTTTTTTTGTCCTTCAATTTTGCCATGTGTTGGCCTCTGACTTTCAGTGTAGTCCCACCTGGGCCCTGTAATTTGAGATATGAAGGCTATCGTGCAATGTGCTTAAGCCATTTTACTTTGTTGGATAAGACAGAAACTCCTGCTCGTGTTTAATTTTAAACTCCGTGGGGTGCTTAAAGTTTAACACTCCAGTATTTCCCACTTTATTACTTCCCCAAGGAAAGTTATTTCCTTTCTCTGTGATTCTTCCACTTCTTGTACATGGTTTGGCTTTAATATTTTTTTCTTGTTTTTGCAGGTCGTCAGTGCTTTAAATCATCAAATGGTTTTAAAATGTCCTATTTTTCCACAACTGTGGCACTCTGCTCCCCCTGCTGGGCATTCTTCCCGCTTTTGCGGGTTTTTCCTGCCACATCAAGGGCTGCATCTTCCGGTCAGTGAGCAACGATGTCACCCTGCGTCATTTACATTTTCAGGTTGACAGGCGCGCAGCCAACTCGGCTGCCCACCTGCTGACCTGTCAATGGCCACTTAAGGCCATTAATAAAGTAATTGAATCAATCAATGGACCTGCCCATCCAACCTTAAGGTTCATGCTTCCGAAAAAGCATGAAACCTCATCCAAGGGCGGGATGAGGTTTCATGAGGGTATTAAAATTTGTATTAAATGTCTAAATAAAAGAAATTGACCTGTCCCAGCTCATGTGACAGTGACACATGTGGGGACATGTCAGTAATTTTTTTTTCTAATCTTTATTCAATGTTTCAAACCTGAGCTGATCTCCCTGAGGCAGCACTTTGCCTCAGGGAGATCTGTGCGCTCTTCCACGCGCATATACGAAAAAGCGCACTCCCAGCTCAGGGAATCCCCACCGCCCGCATAGGGAACGCTCAGCGCTTCCTGGCAGACATCACGCTGGGTGGGCCTTAATTGGCCCGCCCATGTAAAATGGCGGCACGCCCCCAAACGGGGGCGCCGATCGGGAATCCGCCTGCCAACGCCCGCTCCCGCACATCCTCCCCAATGGGCGGGAAAATGTTGCTCCAAGAGCATTTCAAGATGGTTGGCACGTTTTTCCCCACTTTCACAGGCTTCTGCTTTGGTGCGCTTTCCCTCTTATGGCCTAATACTGAATGAACTCACTCATTCATTCCATGGGACTTCGCCTTCTCCACCAACAAACATTCCATTTTGTTTTCTGAGCTCAGTTTACCTCACAATTTGTACAGCCTTAACTAGAGTTAAATCCTCTCTCGGGTGCAAAAGATCTGAGACAGCTTCATCTAAGAACCCAACTACTATTCAATCACAAATAATTCTTCCATCAATATTCTGTGGTCGCAATTTTCTGCCAGCCTGAGTAGATCACTGATGTTGCATGGTCTTTGTTGCCCTTTCTATAATTACATTTTTGTGAATGCTGAAATATGAATCAAATGCTTACAGAACTTCCTCGCAAGAAGTTTTCATCAACTCCCTGCCTCGCTATTCCGTATTCAGCAATAACTCCAACTGCATTGAATTATGTACTGACCTGATCCTTTTGTTCTTTATTTGTGCAAACCAGAAGCGGTTCTATATCTGGAAAGCTTCTTTCTCTAATTCTGTGCCTGTTGCGAGTCTTTGGCGCTCCAGAATGGTTCTGGGAGTGGTAGCGGGGTTCCATGCTTGTTTCAAGTCCTGGAATAGTTATATTTCACCCCTCTCCTAATATTACTCAGTTCTGTTGAAGGGTCATGAGGACTCGAAACGTCAACACTTTTCTTCTCCGCCAATGCTGCCAGACCTGCTGAGTTTTTCCAGGTAATTCTGTTTTTGTCCTGGAATAGTTGTTGCTTCACTGGTTCTGCTTGTTGATTGTGGTCTGTGCTCATTGTCATCTGGGTGTATCTGCTGCACCTGCAATGTTCCAACTGCTTGGTGAGTTTTGAATCTGCTTCTTTTGTTCTTCTTTTAAGGATCTCTTGACTTGCCAGATCTGTAGCTGCTTCTTGGGAGTTTTTCTGGGTCTTTTACTCACTGTCCACTACCACCAGGTTTGGTCGTGTGTTCGGGGTCTAGATGGGGTTCTTCCAGACTTGTCTATTCTCCCAAAGTAAGCTGCTTGAAGGTGGGAACTTCTGCTCCCTCCAAATCTCAATCATGTTATGTTACATCATCATTACATCAGCATCACGTGCTTCTGATGTTAACGTTTTATTCAACAATACGAGAAAGCAAAATGAAGCAGAAGATGCACAACAGATTTATCTGAACAATAAAGGCAGGTTAATATAGCAGATGAGACTTAACTTCTTTCCCCTTATTTTTCTATTTTAGTTGAAAATGAATACCATCTTCTAGACAAGCTTTGTTTCAGCTTAATAAACAATTTATCACTTGACATAGTAACTGCTGTTTATGTTTGACTTACTCAAACGTTTGTCAACCATCCAGGATTGTTCTGGAGACTCCAAGAACTGAAGATTTTTGGACAGAGTCCCTGAATTGTCAAATTGACTGCTTAATGAATGGTTTTATTACTGAATGTGGCAGTAGGGTGATGATTATTAACTAATGATTAGTTTAATGATCATAATGACCTCAGCACTGAATATACTTTATGATGAATGTTTCCATTAATGTTCTTTTTCTCTAAAACTCAAACTGTGAAAAAGAGCTGTAATCAATTTTTATTTCTGTTGGCTTACTCTACTTGAAAAAGAGCACTGACATGTGAAAACATTTGAAACATTTTCATTGAAAACATTCACTGGGTCACTGAACATGAATTACACAAAGGCTGTGTGAATAACAAGCACAGTCAAGGCTGAAGTGGATGACATCCTCTACTGCATTTCCAGTGGGGGTGTAAGTGAGATGCATTTGGATGCAGGATTTGATAGACAGGTGTAAAAGATTAAGGAAATTCTGTTGAAGCCTAATTATAAATATAATTCACTTGCACCCAATTTTTTTTTACAGCAAGTGTTTGCTGTATGCCCAGAGAATGACAGCCTCAGGGTGCAAGCACACAGGAAACTCCAATCCCCTGGTATTGTACTTCATCATACTATGATATCCGTAGTTATTTCTCTCAACGATCATCAAAAATTTTCCTTTAAATGAACATAAAACACAAAAACCATACAGCCAAAGAAAACCGGCAACAATTCAAAGAGCTGCCAATAAATAAATCCTCTCATGAGGTTATGACTTTAAATAATTGAGGCTTAAACATTGCACAGTCATGATAGAGAATACTCCTTTGCATTCACTTGTGTAAGCAGAAGGTCGTACTGACATTTTTCCATCAGGAACAGCAAATGAAGGAAAATTTGTTAGATTGGGATATATTATTCAATAAATTGACCCCTAACCAACAGATCACCTTTTTATGTATTTACACATAATGTAACATAAACATATAATGAAGGGCAAAACAAACCATTGATTAACTTAAAAAAAATGACATGTCTTCCTGATGAGTTGCGGTTGCAGATTGAGGTTTGTGATGAATTAGCAATGAATCTACAGCAACTGGCCTCAGTATTCCTGGGTCATGGAGAGGGGAGATCATCATGATTATTAAAATGTCATGAACAGGTTGAGAAAATAATCAAAAATTCTAATGGAATGCTGGCCTTTATATCTGGCGGAATAGAATACAAGAGGATGAAAGTCATGCTTCAATCCTGGTCAGTACTGTGAGCAGTTCTGGGCAGGAACCTTAGGAAGTGCAGGGTAGGTTTACCAGAATGATACCAAACTCCAAGAGTTAAATTATGAAGAGGGATTATACAAACATTAAATTTCCCCAAATTTTGGAGGCTAAGAGGTGATATGATTGGAGTTTTCAGCGTATTAAGGGAAACAGATAGGGAAGATAGAATTAAACTATTTCTGCTAGTTGGGGAGCCTAGGATGAGGGGACATAGTCAAAAAGCTAGAGCCAGGTCTTTCAGGAGTGAACTTAGGAAAAACTTCCTCATGTATCCCTCTTCCACAAATGGCAATTGATGTGGGATCAACTGTAAGTTTTAAACTGAGATTGATAGATATTGTTAGCCAAAGGTGTTCAGGGACATGGGGTAAAGGTGAGTTTATGAGTTAGGTCGCTGCATGACCAGCCATGATCTCATTGAATGGCGGAACAGGCTTGAGCCACTCAGTGGTCTACTCCTATTCCTATGTTCCCAAGTGGTTATATCTATGAGGAAAGATTGGGCAGGGATATTTTCTCTAGAAAAAAGGCTGAGGGGTTACCAATAAAAGTCTTGAAGATAATAAAAGCATTTGATAGCGTGGAGGTAGAAAAAAATATTTCCACCAGCAGGCAGGATTATTGCTTGGATTCCTCATGGGTGCCATAAGCCACTTTTTAAATGAGTACCCCTTGTCTCCAAGTAGTCAGCCAGTAAGATTGTGAAGAGGTCAGGGAAGATCGAGTGGCACAGGATAAAAGTATCATAGTGAGCTGCCTGGAAATGTTGTGCACGCCTATATGAAGATCTTATTGTGGTTGCACACCAGCTGTACATTGATGGGGTGGAAACCCTTGCAGTTCAAAAAACACTCCTGGGTGATCTGCGGTGCCTTAATTGCCACATGTATGCAGTTGATGATGCCTTGAACCAGTGGAAAGCCAGCCAGAGTTGCAAACCCCAGTGCCCTAACTAACCTAATTCTAACTGCTATCATCTGTGGCAAAGTGTACATCGTTGCCTGTCCTGAAAAATATAGCAGCAGTCATCTCTGTGATGCATCTGTGGGCCTGCTCTTGGTGCTGTTGATGCTGCTGGTCATCTTGGTCCTCATCTGAGGTCCAAGCTAAAACAGCATAAGTCAAACCCATATCTGAGGGATCACAGCTCCAAAGTGAAAATCAGATGCACAAACCTCCAAAGTAGTGAAAATGACCTCCAAAGTATTGAAAGTCAGCTGTAAAATAGTAAAAGTCAACTCTAAGAACAAGTAGTGAGCAAAAACCTTTCACTAATTAGACAAGAAACCACACTGAGGTTTCAGTGGTTGCAAGAATTTTTGACTGTCATTTCTTCAGGCCCCTCAATTGTCACTGTGTTCTTGCTTTGTTTTCACTAGCAAGTTCCAGGAAGCCCAGGAATCACGTGTACCCACGGTTAACTCCCAAAACCCCTGTTAATGAGCTATTAAAGATATTGAAATTGATAGCCCACCTCTCCTCTGAGCGTTGTTCACACGCAGTCTAATGTGGCATAGTTAAATGCAGGAGTCAGTGGGTTGGAGCCAACTTCCTGACACACTGTCAGTCAATTTCTGAACTTCTAACCAGCCCCGCCCCCACACCGTTCCACCAGCTCCCATACGCACTCGCCCCTGGAAGTAGGAATTCCCACTGGGCAGCAGAAGTGTTGTTGCTGCACATGGAACATGGTTCTCTACTGCAAGTAAGCAACTTCAAAAGTGGAAGGAAAAGTGGGTGCAAAGTGTCCATTGGTTATATCGTTCACATGGATGAGCATCAAATTCGCCTCCCATGGGGAAAATAACACTTTTTTTCTTTGTGAAGGATGGAAAAAATTTGGCAGGAAATGTCTGTTTAAATTGGGTGAACATGATATAACCTTTGCCAGTTTGATTCATCTATAGTCGTGGTCTTGTCAATTTGGTGGGGTTTATCAAAGCAGAAAATGACAATATGTAGAGACTGGAAATTTCAACCACTTTTGATTTGGCGCTGAAGGCTCGAGTAAGGCACAGCATCAATCATCATTGACAAAGTTATCTACCTAGAGAACATAGACAAATCAGATCAACAGACCAAAAGACAATTTCTGGGGTATTAAGCTACTTAAGATGATGGAAAATGAAGCAACAGAAAAGGTTTGAAATTTATTTGGCTAATCCAAAAACGAATTCCCTTCAATCAGAAGGATATGATGCTAGGGTTAAATGAAAAGACTTATGTGGAGTATAACTGCTGGCAGAGGCCAGTTGAGCTGAATAACCTGCTTCTGTGTTGTGATTCTACATAATTCTATGTAATCATTCCCACTCCAAAAGAACTCAGGATAATTAAGTCACAATATCCTGCTTTAAACTAGAATACTCATCAAATTCTTTCTATCCTTTAAAGAAAAACTTTTCATTATAATTCCCCATTGGCCAAAAGACTATCCATAAATACAGCCAAAATGTAAGCTTACTGGATTTCTTCCTGATGCGTAAAAAGCTGTGTGGCTGGTTGCCCCGAACCTGTTCCCTCGGAAGCTGCCCCACGACAATTTGTCCGTACGCTGGGAGTAAAGTTTCCTGAGTGGCCACCCGCACAGTACAATCAAGATTCATCACCGTATCATAGGCAAATGTGAGCACGTTCTTATCGATTGCATTAGATAAACCGTAAAACTCAGGAACCTCCAATGGCGTTGAACCCAGATGGATGATATTACAGTCTGAATCAAGTAAGCGAACCTTAAGATTGAATGTTTCTGTGAAAGTTTCTGTCTCTGTAAACCTGTAATCGTAAACATACAAGTGAGGAGTTAAAAACCAAAACTGAAAACAGCAGATTTAGAACAGATTACTGGAACTTTTTGGAACAGTTAATCGAGATTTTAACACACTAATGTGAATTAAAGGAGGTATTTTTTTAAATCAGTGACATGCAACTTTGCCCACAGCCTACATATTTTCAGAAAACCTTTCCCCCAGTTTGAAGCATTGTAGATCAAAGTTCTTTACCTAGAATCCCCACACGCCAGTCCCATCTTACTTAGCCATGCAATATGCCAGGCGCTGAGTCAGATGGTAGTCAGGCATTCATACAGAAAGGCAGAGAAAGTCAAAGGAGGAGTTTATGTTCTCATCTCCATTTTTAGAGCTGCAATGATACACCTGCCCACCCTCTCATGGTCAGGCAATAGAATGCTGTACAAGTAGATTAACTGAGAGGGATAAAACATCATTGCTACAGTTGCATGTTTGATTGCCCTTGTATATCTTTCCTACCGTCTATTGTGAAAAAGGTTCAGTGATGCTCATTCTCTGGTCTTTCATCAGACTTTTGCTAAATGCTAACATTTGAACTCAAGAACAGAAGAACCATATCTTTCTGATTAGATTTCAGAAAATCACTCATGGTATCAATACAAAATCCTAAGGGAGAACTTTCTGTATGTTGGGCAGGCCAGTCGGGAGTGGGTGCAGAGCTGATCGCCGCCCGCGATCGGCTCCGCACAGCCATTTTACACGGGCAGGCCTTCAGCGTGATTTGCGGCTCCCGAGGACAGCAGGAGGGGGCGGGCAGCAGTGGGACTGCAATGACCGCCGGGTCCAATGGCGACCCGGCAGCCAGTTTAAAGAGCGCGCAGGCAGCCTGCCAAAGGCTGGCAACGATGGCCAGCAGAGGGGCTCCCAAGAGCGCTGTTGGGGAGCAGGCCAGGTAGGAGGGCAGGTCGGCGGGGCACTGTGCCCCTCGATGCTCAGGTGAGTGCCTTGCTGCCCTCCTCGAGGAGGAAATCCTCGTGCCAAGGGACGGGAGGAGGAGGTCCCCCCACATGACAAAATGTGCCTGGGAGGAGGTGGCAGAAAGGGTCAGTGCACACGATGTGGTGCAAAGCACCTGGGTTCAGTGCCACAAGCGTTTCAACGACCTGTTGCGATCGGGAAGGGTGAGTACCGTATTAGCATGGGTCACTTATCACAGCAGTTAGGTTGGCCACCCGGCCCACCCACCACACACAACTCTGAGTGCAGTTACTGCATTGAATCATTCACGGCATGTGGCCTTCGCTGGGTGGGCCAGCATTTATTGCCCATGCCTAGTTCACCCCGTGTTGAGCTGGCTTCTGCATCCACTGCATGTGGTACACTTACACCCACAATACTGTTTTGGGGGGGCGACCTCAAGGATCTGTATCTAGGCGCAGTGCTGGAACGCTGAAACATTTCAAAGTCAGGATGCTGACTTCCAGGTGACGGGGCACCCATCCATCCTTGACGTTCTACGTGGTAGTGCTTCCTTGCTTTGGGAGGTCATACAGTGTGGCTGGCAAATGTGATGGAGGCAGCATCTGGGCAAGGGGGTCAGCCCTGGCTGCTTGGTATGAGTGTACGGCGGCTTCAGAGTCACAATTCACATCAGCCCTGCAGTGTTTCGGTGGAGGATGGCAGGGATGCAATGGCAATCCAGGTACAGGGTGGACTAATCAGTGCTCCTCTCTCCTTTTCAGGAGAAGACCGCACACAATAACTCTAAGCATATGCGGACTGGCGGAGGGCAGGCACAGTTGGTGATTCTCACCAGATACGAGCAGGAGGCTCTTGAGCTGGAGAGGTGCCATGCACCCAGGTCAACCGGCAGCGGTGAGGTTGGGATGCCAGAGGGAGGCAAGAGTACCATGCACTGAGATCACAGTGTCTGTCCTTGCAACCATTCCACTGTCGACTGTTTAGTGAATTCAGCATCCAATGTGGGTTTCCCATAGATTATGGAAGGAGGAGTGCATCCTGATCTGGGGGCCAGGCATGCACATTAAGAGTGTCATGACTTCAACTAATCAAATGTTCTCGTTCTTCCTTTCAGCCTCACCAGTGCACGCCCGAAACGAGGAGTCAGAGGGCCCGCCACTAACACCTGAGGGCCCTGACGACTTACAAGCACCAGCATCACACCATCTCAGCCAGGCAGGCACCAGCGCAGATACTAGCACCTCGGTGGGGATTAGATCATCGGCTAGTGTCCCGGGGCACAGTGGTGAAGGCACTTCACACTCGCTTGGGGTGTAGACAGAGACAGAGAGTGCCCATGGAGTCAGCAGGCAGTCGGGTGGCTGCTGGGGACCAGGCATATGCTTGGTCGGTGGCTGATGATGCGCCTCTGGGGTCATCCCTGAGGCAGCAGATGCTGGAAGTCCAACAGGGTCTGCGGGTTGATCCAGCGGAGATACATGAGGCAATGCATGCCATGGTCTCCGTGATGGAGGAGTCCATGAGGAGCATCAGCAATGCATTGACCCTCATGGCCGAGCGCAAAGCCTTCTCCATGGAGAGAGTGGCGACTCTCAAGGAGAGGCTCCTCCAGGAGAACAATCAGGGCTTCCTGGGCAAAAACAAAAATACCTGGAAAAACTCAGCAGGTCTGACAGCATATGCGGAGAGGAACACAGTTAACATTTCGAGTCTGTATGACTCTTCAACAGAACTAAGGAAAAATAGAAAAGGGCTTCCTGGGGATGTGTTCGGACCTGCAAGCCCTTACAGTGGCGTTGACCTCAGCTGGTCAGTGTCAGTGTGGGAGATGGATTGGGCACCCAGTGTCCCAGCTAGGTGCCCATCCATCAATGGTGAGCAGGGAGGTCCAAAGCGACCTCACATTGGCGCACAGGCTGCCTTTCGTCTTGGTGGGCTCCTCTCAGGGCAGTCCGGATGCGGCCAGCAGCTTCTCCACCCCTCTGCCAGTGACTGTGGGATCCGATGAGGCTACGGCAACTGGGGAGATGTCAGCCACGCCACTGGCTGCTCCCTTCCAGGTGGGGCCATCACAGGCTTCACAGGCCAGAGGACGCCCGCCAAGGTCATCAAGGCCAACAGGACAACAGAGTGAGCAGGCTGTCTCGAATGCCAGTTCCAGCGAGGGGGTAGCACCTAGACATAGCACCAGAAAACGTAAGCATAAGGCACCTTAGGCACACCACTGGCTTCTCACTGGTAGTTTTATGTTGCCCCGGTATTAGTTGATTGTTATTCAGTGTGCAGCTCAACACCTGTGAATGAAGTTCCTTTTCTGTTTTGTTTTGTGAAATCTTTAAATGCTTTAGTTGTGAACATGGCCTAGGGCAATTCTTTACACACGACCTGGGGGGTATTGAAGTGCGCCCCCTGAGCAGTCCAGGCATCAGAAGCGCCTCTTGAGAAGACCAATGGTTTTCTCTACCACAGCCCTTGTGGAGGCATAGCTCCTATTGTACCGCTGCTCAGTTTCTGTTCTTGGATGGCGGAGGGGCATCATAAGCCACCTTTTGAGGGGATAGCCCTTGTCACCCAGCAGCCATCCACCCAGCCAGGCTGGAGCACTGAAGAGCCTCGGCACCTAGGAGTGTCTCAGGATGTATGCGTCATGGGAGCTGCTTGAGTACCTTGCACAGGCTTGCAGAATCTGCAACCTATGGTCACACACTATCTGCACGTTTATGGAGTGGAATCCCTTCCTGTTGACAAAGGCACCGTACTCACCACTGGCGCCTTGATGGCCACATGTGTGCAGTCGATTGCACCCTGGATGCGGGGGAACCCAGCAATCACTGTGAAGCCTCTGGCTGGCCTCGTCCCAGCAGTAGTGAATTAAGGTCAATGCATGCCTGAACAGAACGTCTGTCACCTGCTTGACACAACTGTGGACAGGTGACTGGAAGGCTCTACAAAGGTCACCCACCGATCCCTGGAAAGAGCCGGAGGCATAGAAGTTGAGGGCAGCCGTGACCTTCAATGCCACTGGCATGGAGTGCCCACCCACACGGTTGGTGCTGATCTCAGGGCCTATCATCTGACAAATGGAGGTCACTGTCTCCCTTGAGAGACGGAACCTCCTTCAGCACTGCACCTCAGACATATTGAGGTAGCTGTTTCGCCACCTGTAAACCCTGGCAGCAGGATAGTGGCATCCTCTGCGGCCCCTTCCGCCTTGGACCTCCTGTTGCCCCTGCGTCTTGTGCCTGCGCCTGTCCACCCACAGGTGGATCCTCTGGAGGCTGTATATGGACTCCTGGCCTCTTCCCACTTCTAGCCCTCTCTTCCTCCTCAGAGGAGGTGCCTCCAGTGGATAGCACAACTCTCATTCCCAGGGTAAGGGAAGGCTGCCTGAAACCAGCAAGGCCCCAAGAATAATGTTTCCTCCAGAGTCCTGACCTGAAGCCAGTTATTCCTGTACAAGCAGCTGTGAAGAGGTTTGAAGTTCTCCTGTTCGCACAAGCTAGTAGCAGTAAGTTTAAAAATTAAATGTCTAACGGATAACACTCGTGAGCCCACTTGCTCCTCTTATCCCGCCCATGGATGAGGGTTTTAAAAATGTGGCCCAGCCGCCTGCCCGTTGCACCCGTGCGTCTCTCTGAAGATTGCACAGGCTCCGAAAAATCTCCGTATACTAATGCCTCAAGGGCTTTAAGTGGCCCGTTAATTAATGGCATCGGAGCTCCTGGCACGCCCGCTCACCAAAATATCGCGATGGCACACGGTGAGGTCGGGACACATGCCCGACATCACTGCACGTCATTTTACGCGTCGGGGTGCTGGGCCCGCCCCCACACGCCAACATCAAAATTCTGGCTCTAGACTTTCTGATTAATGCTATTTTTAATGCTGATGAGAAAGTCTAGGGCCAGGATTTTACATTGGTCGGGTGGGCTCGGCGGGAGCAGGCAGTCGCGGAGCACTACCTGTGCAGGCAGGGGGAGGAGGGAGAGTCGGGTCCAGCGCCCTTTCATATGCGATCTCTCTGAGGCATGGAGCTGCCTCAGGGAGGTTGAAGTGCTTTTAAAAAATATATATATAAAGACATATATATAATAAATAAAAATTTAATGAAACACTTCCCCTTATGTGACTGTCGCATGAGATGGGACATGTCTTTATTTTCAAAATAAAGTTTTTATATAATCAGTATTAGCTTTAGGAAACCTCATCTCGCTTGTGGATGACGTTTCCTAAAATCCGTAAAGGCCACGTGGCCTTTTCCCCCGCCCGCCAACCGTTAGGCGCGGCCGACTCTGGCACGTGCCCACCGAGCGAAATATCGCGAGACAGCGCAATGACGTCAGGACACACGCCCAACATCATCGCACGTCATTTTATGTTCCAGCGTGTTGAGTGTGCACCCGCACGCCAAACGTAAAATTCTGCCCTAGGTTTAGTTTTCCTTCCGAATAGCCAGATCTCTTTTTCCCACTCCCACTTCTCACTTGCCTGTAAAGTCTCAGCATGACTTGGTCTTCATCCAGAATTGGACAGCCGTTGTGAGTATATTTCACTTCATTGGCTAGGAAATGGCAATCAAAAACCTGAAAGATTTTTCACAGGGTAAACATAAATGGATCTGAAATTATTTCATAACATTCAGTTTATAAAAATATCCCTGTGGCTTCAAAGTGTTCAACATCTGAGTGACTCATTTATTCATATCCTAAATATTTCTTAGTGATCTTTGCATCAATTAGTGTAAAAAAAAATGATTAAAGCAAACACAATAAAAAGATGAAAGTAAAACACTGGATTGCACAATGATATGGCGATATTACCCAAGACAATACTTGTAGGTAGGCACATGAGCACATTGGTACATTAATTTTCATCACTAAGTTAAAAATATGTATATATGCGCATATATATTCATTAATGGGCAGAAATCATAGAACTTTACACCACAGAAGGAGGTCAGTCAGCTGACAGAATGTTGTTATGACTCTAAAAGAACTATCCACAACCCAGTTCCTGTGGCCTTTCCCTTTATTTTTAAATTTTTTTTTACAAATATTTATCCACTTTCCTTTCAAAATCTGTTATAGATTCTGCTTCACCCACTGTTCCTTATAACAACAACAGCAACTTGAATTTATATAACATAATTATTTAACCTTGTAAAAACATCCCAAGACACTTCACAGGAGACGCCGAGCCACATAAAGAGATTATTTGGACTGGTGATAAAAAGCTTAGTCATAGAACCAGGTTTTAAGGAGTGTCTTAAAGGAGCAAAGAGATGTAGATAGATTTAGGAAGGGAATTCCAGAGTTTAGGGCACAAGCAGGTGAAAGCAAAACCACCAGTTGTGGAATGATAAAAATCAGGGATGCACAAGTGGCCAGAATTTGAAGAATGCAAAGATTTCAAGGGGGCTGTAGGGCCTGGGGCGGTTATAAATGTAGGGAAGAAAATTTTAAAGTAGAGGCATTGCCAGGCTGACAGCTAGTGTAAATCAGTGAGCACCAGGGTATTCTAATATCTCTTAAGCTCTCCCTTCATTCTCCTGTTGAACATCTTTAGGACCAGAGACTTGAGCATATAATCGAGGCTAATCCTTCAATCAAACAGCCTTGCTGTGCGCAAATTGGCTGCTGTGTTTCCATACATTATAACAGTTACTATACTTCAAAAATAGTTGTTTGGTAGTACAGCACTTGAGAATTTCTGAAAAAAAGAGACAAGCTATCATAGCTTTTCATCTTGCATGAGGTGATTTACGGATGCTAGAAGCTACACATATTCATACACAGTGCTGTCCTTTGCAGACAGAAGGAGCATGTCCACGCATTGCGGCTTTTTCAACTAAACAAAACTTGGGGACAGCCATTCCCTGGTTCATTCCCAAGAGCAATGCCTTGACCATTCAGAGCTACCTGGTTTGAATTTAAACAAAATTAAATGTTCTCTGGTGCACTGTCCATGGCAACACGTCTACAAAGCAGAGTCCACTTACAAACCAATCAGCACTCTCCTCTCATACTTCAAAAAGTATTAGTTGTGAAATCCTGTAGGACATCCTGAGGTCCTGAAAGACATTTCTAAGAATGGTTTCTTCCTTCGTCTTGTATAGCCTCCACAAACTAACTCATTGGAAAGTTTTAAGAAAGATTTTGGACTGTAATATCTGGAATGTGAGGGACAGGAAATGTACACATTTTTCATAATAGTACTAGTTGATCTTCTACAGCAGTGCACAAATCAGGGCCAATTTTAACTTCAAGCAGACACTGAACAACCTTAGTGATAAGTCAAGCCATTTTAGTGGTCAGCCCTCATATTAATACACAATCACGGCTGCAATTCCAGACAGCTCGCAATTTTGGGATGGCAAGAAATCTGGCAGCTCCAACGTGCAGTCAAGCTGCAAATAATAAGGTGGGGTGGAGAAACAATCACAGGAGAATTGCTGGAAGATTCAGCAATGGGTGGGATGATTACTTCAGGGCCAGAAGGAGCTTTCATGCCCCACAAAAATATATTTTTAAAAAATTTAGTTTTGCCAATTTTTGAGCAGCCCCTCTAAGGATAACTGGTAAACCCATTCTAGACTTAAAATATCTTGAATTTGTTTTGGATTTTATGTATGTCAAAGGGTGCTCATTTGAATATTGTAATGAGGTTCCCACCAATATAGAGGCATAGAACATAGTCTTTTATCCCTTTGAACCTGTTCTTCCATTTAATTAGATCATGACTGAACTGTACCTCAAAATGGCATTTAATCCATTAATCCACCTTTAATCCATATCCCTTGTTACACACAAGAACACAAGTGAAAGAAGCAAGAATAGATCATATAGCCCGTTAAGCCTACTTCACCATTCATTACGTTCATAGCTGATCTTAGGCTTCAACTCCACTTCCCCGCCCGCTCCTCATATCCTTCGATTCCCTGAGAGGCCAAAAATCTCAGCCATAAATATAGTCAATGATGGAGCATCCACAACCCTCTGGATCCAAAGATTCACAACCTTTGAGTGAAGAAATTTCTCCTCATAAATGATCATTCATAAATAATCAACACCTTATCCTGAAACTGTGCCCATGTTCTAGATTCTCCAACTGGTTAAAACAACCTCTTAGTGTATACCTTCATGGCCCTTTAGAAGGGGATATGTTTCAATGAGATCGCCTCTCATTCTTCTATCAGCCTCTCATCATATGATAACCCTCCCAATTCAGGGACCAATCTAGTGAACTTTTGCTGTACTGCTTCCAATGCAAGTAAGCCCTTCCTTAAATATAGGGCTGCATTTTATGGGCCATCCGCAGATGGAAAAACAGGTGGGTAAGCCCATAAATTAGGGCACCATGCCATCAGCAACACGCCCGCCATCAGTCCACCCAACAACACCACTCCCCACCATGATTTTACAGGTGACGGGGAAGCATCAGATAGGTCGGCAGCCCGTGGCCCAATTGAGGCCCTTAAGTGGGCAATTAATGTCCACCACCGCTCTGAAATAATGGGTGGCAGGAGAGACCTGCACACAATGTGCAGCCCTGCAGGTTTAACCCTGTGGGCTACTGGACAGTGAAAGGGAGGATGCCTCCTTCCCAGGCCAGAGGCCGCCCCACCTCCAACAGTTTATCTCCCCAGGTCCTAACCCCCGTCCTGTCCAGGTCGATCGCTGAACGCCACTTCCTGTCCAACCTGCAGCACCAAGAGTGACCGTTGCTCCTGCTTGTTGCTGTGGATGTGCTGAGTTGCTGGCCTAGCAGCTGTTGTTGGTCAGCAGCTCTATGAGGCGGGACTCATGGAGGCAGAGAGAAGTTCCGCCTTATACTAATTAAAGGACCATTGTCCAAAAAATGAAAGTGGGATGAGACAGCTAAGTGGAGGTGGGCTGAACCTGGAATTTGCGCTGGGGTGTGGGGAGCCCACGCTCATTGTGAAATCCAGCCCATGGAGACCAAAACTGCACACAGTATTCTGGGTGTGGTCTCACCAAAGCTCTGTACAATTGTAGCAAGACTTCTTTACTCCTGTACTCCATTCCCCTTGCAATAAAGACTGACATGCCATTTGCCCTCCTCATTGCTTGTTGTACTTGCATGTTAATTTTGTGCTCCTTGTACAAGTCTCTCTGAACATCAAAAATTATAAAAATTAAAATGCTTTAAAATTATGCTTTTCTATTCTTACAACCAAAGTGAATTAACTCACACTTCCCGCTTTATACTCCATCTGCCACTTTATTAACCTGTTTACATCTGTTTACAGCCTCTCGGTGTCTTCCTCATAACTTAAATATTCTATTAGCAAACCTAGATACATTGGCCCAGATCTCCCGTTCCCCAAAGGGTCATACCCTGGAGGTACCCAGATGTGCAGGGGTTCCCCTCAGAAGTCCCCATGCAAGGATTACACAATGGGAATTGCATAGGAAGTTTCCTTCCATTGGACAATTACCCAGCATCTGGAACCCTCCAAAACTCAATTTTGAATCGGAGACTACAGATGGTTCCAACTCTCTTAGTAGAATAGAACAAAAAACAAAGAACAAAGGAAAGTACAGCACAGGAACAGGCCCTTCGGCCCTCCAAGCCTGCGCCGATCATATTGCCTGTCAAACTAAAACATTTTGCACTTCCGAGGTCTATATCCCTCTATTCCCATCCTATTCATGTATTTGTCAAGCTGCCTCTTAAACAACACTATCGTACCTGCTTCCACCACCTCCTCTGGCAGCGAATTCCAGACACTCACTACCCTCTGCGTAAAAACCTTGCCCCGCACATCTCCTCTAAAGTTTTCTCCTCTCACCTTAAATCTACATCCCCTAGTAATTGATCCTTCCACCCTGGGAAAAAGCTTCTGACTATCTACTCTGTCCACACCACTCATAATTTTGTAAACTTCTATCATGTCGCCCCTCAATCTCTGTAGCTCTAGTGAGAACAATCCGAGTTTCTCCAACCTCTCCTCATAGCTAATAACCTCCAGACCAGGCAGCATCCTGGTAAACCTCCTCTGCACCCTCTCCAACGCCTCCATATCCTTCTGGTAATGTGGTGACCAGAATTGCACGCAATATTCCAAGCGTGGCCTAACCAAGGTTCTGTAAAGCTGCAGCATGACTTCCCAGCTCTTATACTCAATACCCCTGCCGATGAAGGCAAGCATGCCATATGCCTTCCTGACTACCTTATCCACCTGCATTGCAATTTTCAGTGACCTGTGGACCTGTACACCTAGATCCCTCTGCCCGTCAATGCACTTAAGGGTTCTGCCATTTACTGTATAATTCCTACCTGTATTAGACCTTCCAAAATACATTACCTGGCATTTGTCCGGATTAAACTCCATCTGCCATTTCTCCGCCCAAGTCTCCAACCGATCTATATCTCGTTGTATCCTTTGACAATCCTCTTCACTATCTGCAGCTCCTCCAAACTTAGTGTCGTCTGCAAACTTACTAATTAGC
The DNA here is from genome assembly GCF_964194155.1 of Cetorhinus maximus. Classification (NCBI taxonomy): domain Eukaryota; kingdom Metazoa; phylum Chordata; class Chondrichthyes; order Lamniformes; family Cetorhinidae; genus Cetorhinus; species Cetorhinus maximus. The sequence continues at coordinate 153,870,913 of NC_135880.1, read as the reverse complement.
CCAGTTACATTTTCCTCCAAATCAATTACGTATACTGCAAACAGCAAAGGTCCCAGCACAGATCCCTGCGGAACACCCCTAGTCACAGCTCTCCATTCAGAAAAGCACCCTTCCACTGCTACCCTCTGTCTTCTATGACCAAGCCAATTCTGTATCCATCTTGCCAGCTCACCTCTGATCCTGTGCGACTTTACCTTCTGTACCAATCTGCCATGAGGGTCCTTGTCAAAGGCCTTACTGAAATCCATGCAGATAACATCCACTGCCCTTCCATCGTCGATTATCTTTGTCACTTCCTCGAAAAACTCGATCAAGTTAGAGACACGACTTCCCCTTCACAAAACCATGCTGCCTCTCACTAATACGCCCATTTGCTTCCAAATGATAGTAAATCCTGTCACGAAGAATCTTCTCCAATAATTTCCCCACCATTGACGTAAGGCTCACCAGCCTGTAATTTCCTGGATTATCCCTGCTATCCTTCTTAAACAATGGAACAACATTGGCCATTCTCCAGTCCTCTGGGGCCTCACCCGTAGCCAGTGAGGATACAAAGATTTCTGTCAAGGCCCCAGCAATCTCCTCCCTTGCCTCCCTCAGTATTCTGGGGTAGATCCCATCTGGCCCTGGGGACTTATCCACCTCAATGTTCTTCAAGACGCCTAACATCTCTTTTTTGATCTCAACATGATCCAGGCTATCTACACACTCTTCCCTACACAAATCGACCGCTAAGTCTTTCTCTTTGGTGAATACTGACGAGAAGTACTCATTTAGTATCTCTCCCATTTCTTCTGGCTCCACACACAGATTCCCATCTCTGTCCCTGAGTGGGCCTACCCTTTCCCTGGCTACCCTCTTGCTTTTTACATATGTATAAAAGGCCTTGAGATTTTCCTTAATCCTGGTTGCCTGTGACTTTTCATGACCCCGTTTAGCCCTCCGACTCCTTGCTTAAGTTTCTTCCTACTTTCTTTGTATTCTCCACGGGCTTCAACTGTTCCCAGCCTTCTAGCCCTTACGAATGCTTCCCTTTTCTTTTTGACTAATCTCACAATATCCTTCGTTATCCAAGGTTCCTGAAACTTGCCATACTTATCCTTCATCCTAGCAGGAACATGCCGGTCCTGAATTCTTATCAACTGACGTTTGAAAGCCCCCCATGTGTCAGTTGTTGATTTGCCCTCAAACATCCACCTCCAGTCTAGATTCCTCAGTTCCAGCCTAATATTGTTATAATTAGCCTTCCCCCAATTAAGCACCTTAACCCAAGGACTCCTGTTATCCTTATTCACCAGTACCTTGAAACTTACTGAAATATGGTCACTTTTCCCAAAATGCTCCCCTACTGAAACTTCGACCACCTGGCTGGGTTCATTTCCTAATACCAGGTCCAGTATTGCCCCTTCCCTAGTTGACTATCTACATATTGTCTCAGGAAGCCCTCCTGGATGCAGCTTACAAATTCCGCACCATCCAAACCCCGAGCACTAAGTGATTCCCAGTCAATATAGGGAAAGTTAAAATCACCCACCAAAACAACCCTATTGCTTTTACATCTTTCCAAAATCTGCCTACATAACTGTTCCTCAATCTCCCGCCGGCAATTGGGAGGCCTATAGTAAACCCCCAACATTGTGACTGCACCCTTCCTATTCCAGAGCTCTACCCATATTGCCTCGCTGCACGAGCCCTCCGAGGAGTCCTCCTGTTGTACAGCTGTGATGTTCTCCTTAACCAGCAGTGCAACTCCCCCACCTCTTCGACATCCCTCTCTATCCTGCCTGAAACATCTAAATCCTGGAATGTTTATCTGCCAATCCTGTCCATCCTTCAACCAAGTCTCTGTAATAGCAATAACATCATAGTCCCAAGCACTAATCCAAGCTCTAAGCTCATTCGCCTTGCCTGTTATACTTCTCGCATTTAAACTAATGCATTTCAGACCCCCAGTCCCACTGTGTTCAGTAATTTCTCCCTGCCTGCTCTTCCTCTTAGTCCTACTGGCCATATTCACTAGTTCCCAGTCATTTATTTCACTAAATGAGTACTTCTCATCAGTATTCACCAAAGAGAAGGACTTAGCGGTCGATTTGTCTAGGGAAGAGTGTGTAGATAGCCTGGATCATGTTGAGATCAAAAAAGAGGTGTTAGGCGTCTTGAAGAATATTGAGGTGGATAAGTCCCCAGCGCCAGATGGGATGCTGACCTATTGCTCTGGTTCCCACACCCCTGCCATACTAGTTTAAACCCTCCCGAGTGACACTAGCAAACCTCGCAGCCAGGATATTGGTGCCCCACCAGCTTAGATGCAATCCGACCTTCTTATGCAGGTCCCACCTGCCCCGGAAGAGATCCCAATGATCCAGATATCGGAAACCCTCCCTCCTACACCATCTGTTCAGCCACATGTTTAGCTGCACTATCTTCCTATTTCTAGCCTCACTGGCACGTAGCACAGGGAGTAATCCTGAGATTACAACCCTAGAGGTCCTGTTTTTTAACTTTCTGCCTAACTCCCTGAACTCCCGCTGCAGGACCTCGTCACTCTTCCTGCTTATGTCGTTAGTACCAATGTGTACCACGACCTCTGGCTGTTCCGTTACCCATGAAAGGTTAAAAGGATTAAAACCACTTCCAACTCCTGGCTAACTATAATACTGATCACCCCCCCACTCCCTACTGGAGCCCCCGACTAAACCTGGCCACCCGACTTCGCTCCCTGAGCCCCCGACAACCCCCGACCCCCTGACTACCCCCTACACCACGACACCACCTAGACTACCTGACAATTCCCCAGACTCCCAACTATCCCCCGACTACCCCCTGAACACCAGATTACCCTCCCTACCGCCGATTACCCCCCCAACCAACCTGAACACCCAACTACCCTGCCCACCCCCCAAACCACCCCTGACTACCGAACTACACTCCCAATCCCCTGACCACTTAACGCCCCACCCCATAACTACCGACCACCCGACTACACCCAACCCCCCGATACTACCTAACCATGCAGCCACCTCCCCACCCCCTAACTACATCCACCCCAACTATACCCGATTCCCTCGCAACCCTGACTCACCTGCTCCCCCCTGCCACCATGACCCCCCTTTCATGACCTGCCCTACTCCCTCACCCACTAACCTTACATACTTACCTTCTCTCCAAGCTTGTCAAAGTGGCTGGGACATTTAACTTACCGGTTTGCGGTGATTAGATCTAAAACATGTATCTATATTTGTGCCGCTAGTTCATTTATCTTGTTGTGGATGCTTTGCACATTCAAATAAAGAGCCTTTATTTTCAGATTTTTCCTACTGTTCCCTGCATGGACCTTACTTGCTGATGCACAATTACTGTTAAACTCTTTGTCCCTTCCTGTCCCACTCTGCTTGTTTTTACTCACATCGCTACACTGTTCTGTTGCCTCAACATTTCTCATTGGGTTTCTAAATCTCCCTTCCCCGGAACGGCGATATAGTTCCAAGTCTGGATGATGTGCGGCTTGGAGGATAACCTTCAGTTGGTGGTGTTCCCATGCATCTGCTGCCCTGTCCTTCTGGGTGGCAGCAGAAGTGGGTTTGGAAGGTGCGGTTGAAAGAGTCTTGGTGAGTGCATCTTGTGGATGGTAACACTGCTGTCACTGTCGGTGGCAGAGGAAGTGAATGCTTAAGGTGATGAATGGGGCTCCAATAAAGCTGGCTATAAAAACAAAAAGCTAAAAGCCACTGCGGATGCTGGAAATCCAAAACAAAAACAGAATTACCTGGAAAAACTCAGCAGGTATGGCAGCATCGGTGGAGAAGAAAAGAGTTGACGTTTCGAGTCCTCATGACCCTTCGGCAGAACTGAAGTATAGTAAGGAGAGAGGTGAAATATAAGCTGGTCTAAGGTGGGGGGCGGGGGGAGAGAGAAGTTGAGGGTGGGGTGGTTGTGGGGACAAGCAAGCAGTGATAGGAGCAGATAATCAAAAGATGTCACAGACAAAAGGATCAAAGAGGTGTTGAAGGTGGTGATATTATCTAAGAAAAGTGCTAATTAAGAATGGATGGCAGGATACTCAAGGTACAGCTCTAGTGGGGGAGGGGTGGAAAGACTAACAAGGTATTAGTTGTAGATTTAAAAATAATGGAAATAGGTGGGAAAAGAAGAATCTATATAAATTATTGAAAAAAAAAGGGAGGGGGAAGAAACGGGGTGGGGATGGGGGGAGGGGGAGTTTAAGATCTAAAGTTGTTGAATTCAATATTCAGCCCGGAAGGCTGTAAAGTGCCTAGTCGGAAGATGAGGTGCTGTTCCTCCAGTTTGCGTTGGGCTTCACTGGAACAATGCAGCAAGCCAAGGACAGACATGTGGGCGAGAGAGCAGGGTGGAGTGTTAAAATGGCAAGCGACAGGGAGGTTTGGGTCTTTCTTGCGGACAGACCGCAGGTGTTCTGCAAAGCGTTCGACCAGTTTGCGTTTGGTCTCTCCAATGTAGAGGAGACCGCATTGGGAGCAACGAATGCAGTAGACTAAGTTAGGGGAAATGCAAGTGAAATGCTGCTTCACTTGAAAGGAGTGTTTGGGCCCTTGGACGGTGAGGAGAGAGGAAGTGAAGGGGCAGGTGTTGCATCTTCTGCGTGGGCATGGGGAGGTGCCATAGGTGGGGGTTGAGGAGTAGGGGGTGATGGAGGAGTGGACCAGGGTGTCCCGGAGGGAACGATCCCTACAGAATGCCGCCAGGGGGGGTGAAGGGAAGATGTGTTTGGTGGTGGCATCATGCTGGAGTTGGCGGAAATGGCGGAGGATGATCCTTTGAATGCGGAGGCTGGTGGGGTGATAAGTGAGGACAAGGGGGACCCTATCATGTTTCTGGGAGGGAGGAGAAGGCGTGAGGGCGGATGCGCGGGATATGGGCCGGACACGGTTGAGGGCCCTGTCAACGACCGTGGGTGGAAAACCTTGGTTAAGGAAGAAGGAGGACATGTCAGAGGAGCTGTTTTTGAAGGTAGCGTCATCAAAACAGATGCGACTGAGGCGAAGGAACTGAGAGAATGGGATGGAGTCCTTACGGGAAGCGGGGTGTGAGGAGCTGTAGTCGAGGTAGCTGTGGGAGTCGGTAGGCTTGTAATGGATATTGGTGGACAGTCTATCATCAGAAATTGAGACAGGGAAGAGAAGTGTCAGAGATGGACCATGTGAAAATGATGGAGGGGTGGAGATTGGAAGCAAAGCTAATAAATTTTTCCAGGTCCCGACGAGAGCATGAAGCAGCACCGAAGTAATCATCGATGTACCGGAGAAAGAGTTGTGGGAGGGGGCCGGAGTAGGACTGGAACAAGGAATGTAAGGAATAAAGCTGGCTACTTCGTCCTGGATGGTGTCAAGTTTCTTGAGTTTTGCTGGAGCTGCACTCATCCAGGCAAGTGGAACATATTCCATCACATTCCTGATTTGTGCCTTGTAAAGGGTGGAGGGGCTTTGGGGAGTCAGGAGGCCAGTTTCTCACCTGCTCTTGTAGCCATAGTATTTATATGGCTGGTCCAGTTCAGTTTCTGGCCAATTGTAACCCCAAGGATGTTGACAGTGATGGTAATGCCATTGAAAGTCATGGGGAGATGGTTAAATCCTGTATTGTTGGAGATGGTCATTGCCTGGCACTTGTGTGCTCTCTATGTTACTTGCCACTTATCAGCCCAATTTTGAATGTTGTCCAGGTCATGCTGCATATGGATAAGGCCTTCTTTAGGGAAACTGCTAATAATGACGAATATCGTGCAATTATCTAGGCCTACCCGGAGGTCCCCAGTCTACCATTGAGAGGCCATCTCCAGGTTGCTAAACTGACTCCCTCTGCCTCTAGGAACCTGGAGGTCAGCTAGAAAATCCAGGACCTCCATTAACAGACCAACTGAAATACTACAGATGTTGGAAATCTGAAATAAATATAGAAAATGCTATAAGTACTCAGGAGAGGTGACAGCATATGTGGAAGGGAAACAGAAGAAAGGTCATTTTTTGACCTTTTTTATCTGAAACGTTAATTCAAGTTTCTCTCTCCACAAATGCTGCCAGACCTGCTGCGTATATGCAGCATTTTCAGTTTTTATTTTTGTGCCCACTAACTAGTTCAATTGGCTACCCACACCAATGAGATTATATCAGGAATTTTAACTTTCACCAATCCTGAGTACTTGACTGAGCTCCATGACTGACTAGTAGCGTCACTAAAGGCAAATTAATCAAAATTAAAACTTCAAATTGTCTCTGAGAAACAGACATAAAAAAGATAAATCAAAGCAAAGAAGGTAAAAAGGTGAATCATTCTACACCATAATATATCTGCTCTTGTGTCATATTTACATTATCTTTGTTATTTTAATCAGTGCATGTGTCTCTCATTTGCTCTTTTTTCTCTTTCTATTGATAAATTGATCTTGCCTATTTTCCCTTTTTCAAAAGATATAACAGAATGATCAAATCAGAGGGTAGCAAACTAAAAAAAGATTTGCATTTATATAGCACTTTCACAACTATCAAACGTCTCAAAGTTCTTTACAACTAATGTAGTAATTTTGAATTGTAGTCACTGTTGTAATGTAAGCCTGTTTTGCACACAGCAAGCTCCCACGAAGAGTGTTGTGACAATAACCAGAAAAACTGTCTTTATGACGCTGATTGAGGGATAAACATTGGCCAAACTACCCTGGGTAACTTCTTCAAAATAACACCAGTGGATCATTTACATCCACCAGAGGAAGTAGAAGGGGCCTCAGTTTGATATCTGATCCGAAAGCACTCCCTCACTACTGCACTGGAGTGTCAGCTTAATATTTTGCTCAAGTCATGGGGTGGAACTTGAACTTTGTGGCTTCGAGGCAAGAATGCTACCAACTGAGCCACAGCTGATGAGATTTTATTTGAATACAGGACAAGAATCAGCATTAAAACTGAAGGATTAATGACTTAGCTTCAGTATCTCTGATTCATCATGCAACTTTTCTGAGTGGGAACAGCGGTTTGAAAATCAATAATGATGACTCCAGTAGCAGGATAGGTCACAGGCCAGACACAATCACTGGACAAGGGGAAACCGCTAACTACAGAGAGAGATATCATTACGGACTTTACATAAGGAACCTAACTGGTTGGATTTGGGCTCACCTGGATGGTCTTTGTATGCATACTCTGCAGTTAGTAACATAGAAACATAGGGGCAGGAATAGGCCATTGAGTGTGCTCCGCCATTCAGTTAAATGGTTGATCATCTACTTCAACACCACCTTCACGTGTTATCCTCATATCCCTTAATATCATTAGTATTCAGAAATCTATTGATTTTTGTCTTGAACAAACTCAATAATCACGTTTCCACAGCCCCCTGGAGTAGAGAAATCCAAAGATTCACTACCCTCTGAGTGAAAAAATTGCTCCTCATCTCAATCTTAAATGGTTTAAATCTTAAATCAGTTTAAATTCTGAGACTGTGTCCCCTGGTCCTCGGCTCACTAGCCATGGAAAACATCCTATTTATATCTACCCTGTACTGCCCTGTAAAAATTTTATAACTTTCAATGAGATCGCCTCTCATTCTTCACAACTCTAGAGAATACTGGCTCAGTTTCCTCAATCTCTCCTCATAAGGCAATCTCGCCATCCCATGGATTAGTCTGGTGAACCTCCATTGTACTCCCTCTCTGGCAAGTATATCCTTTATTAGATAAGGAGGCCAAAACTGTACACAATATTCTAGGTTAGGTCTCACCAAGACTCTGTACAATTGTAGCAAAACAGCTTGATTCCTGTGCTCAATTCCCCTTACCATGAAGGCTAACATACCTAGTTGCTTCCTAGTTCCTTCCTAGTTGCTTGCTGTACCTGCATGCTAGCTTTTAGTGACACATGAACAAGGATGCCCAGGTCCCTTTGGACATCGACACTTCCCAACCTCTCACCATTTAAGAAATACTCTACCTTTCCTTTTTCTACCAAAATGAGTAACTTCACACTCATCCACATTATATCCCGTCTGCCATTTTCTCGCGCACTCACTTAGCCTGTCCAAATCCCCTTGAGGCCTTCTTGCATCCTCTTCACAACTTACATTACCACCTGGTGTTGTGTCATCAGCAAATTTGGAAATATTACATTTGGTCCCCATATCCAAATCATTTATATAGATTGTGAACAGCTGTGGCCCCAGCACTAATCCTTGCGGTAGCCCACTAATAACAGCCTGTCATCCTGAGAATGACCCTTTTATTCCTACCCTGTTTTTTGTCTGTTAACCAATTCTCAATCCAGACCAGTAGCTGAGCTCTGATGAAGAGTCATACGGACTCGAAACGTTAACTCTCCACAGATGCTGCCAGACCTGTTGAGTTTCTTCAGCATCTCCTGTTTTTTTTTCAGATTTCTAGCATCCGCAGTATTTTTCTTTTATCTCATTCCAGGCCAGTATATTACCCCCAATCCCATGTGTTCTAATTTTGTTTACTAACTTCCTTTGTGGGACCTCATCAAAAGCCTTCTGAAAATCCAAAAACACCACATCCACTGGTTCAACTTTATCTATGTTATAGGTAACATCTTCAAAAAAACTCCAGCAGGTTTGTCAAACATGTCAAACATTTATAAATCCATAGATAAAAGCAAAATACTGGATGCTGGAAATCTGAAACAAAAATAAAAATAGCTGGAAAAACTCAGCAGGTCTGACAGCATCTGCGGCGAGAAATACAGTTAACGTTTCGAGTCCGTATGACTCTTCATCATTTATAAATCCATGCTGACTCTGCCCAATCATATCATTATTTTCCAAGTGTCTAGTCATCACATCCTTTATAACGGATTCTAACATTTTTCCTGCTACTGATGTCAAACAGGTCTGTTTTCTCTGTCTCTCCTTTCTTAAATAGTGGAGTAGAATTTTGAAAGATAACCACCAATGCATCCACTATCTCTATCATCAACTTCTTCAACATTCTGGGATGTAGTTCATCAGGTCTAGGGGATTTATCAACCTTCAACCCAATTAATTTTTTGAGTACTACCTCTTTATTAATACTAGTTTGTTTCACTTTCACAAGCCCTTTGGTTCCTTAGTATTTCTGGGAGATTTTCTGTATCTTCCTCCGTGAAGACAAACACAAAGTAATTGTTTAGTTTCTCTGCCATTTCCCTATTCTCCATCATAAATTATCCTGTCTCCACCTGTAATGGACCCACTTATATCCTTGCTAATCTTTTCCTTTTCACATGCCTAAAGAAATTTTTGCAGTCTGCCTTTATGTTTCTCACTAGCTTGCATTCATGTTCTCTTTTCCCCTTCTTTAACAGTTTCTTGGTCCTCCTTTGCTGGATTCTAAATTGCTCCCAATCCTCAACTTACCACTTTTTCTGGCAACTTTATACGCCACATCATTTAATCTAATGCAATTTTAAACTTCTTTTGTTAGCTTTCCTGTTGTCACCTTTCCTGTTGGGTTTGTGTGTCTTAGAGGAGTGTATATTTGTTGTAGACCATGTAATATTTCTTTAAATGCTAGTTAGCCATTGCCTGTCTACCATCAAATTTTTAGTGTATTTTCCTAATCCACCATAGCCAACTTGCCCCTCATGCTTTCATGGTTTCCTTTGTTCAGATTTAAGACCCTAGTTTCAGAATGAACTATAACACTTTCAAACTTAATGTAAAATTCTATTATATTATGATCACTATATCCTAAAGGCTCCTTTACAGCAAGGATATTAATTAGCCCTTTCTCATTACATAATACTAAATCTAAAATAGCCTGATCCCTAGTTGGTTCTTTGATGTACTGCTTCAGAAACCCATCTTATACAAATTCTAGGAACTCATCCTCCACAGCATTGGTGCTAATTAGGTTTACCCGATCTATATGTAAATTGAAGTGGCCCATTATGGTTGTATTACCCATGTTACATGCTGCTCTAATTTTATACTGTGTCCAACATTGCCACTACAGTTTGGTGGCCTATAAACAACTCCCAACAATGTTTGCTGCCCCTTGCTGTTGTTCAGCTCCACCCAAGCTCATTCTACATCTTGATCCTTTGATCTAAGATCCTCTCTCACTAATGTACTGATCGCGTCCCTATTAACAGCACTACCCCACCTCCTTTTCCTTTGTGCCTCTTCTTCTCAAATGGTGTATATCCTTGAATATTCAGTGGCCAGTTTCAGTCAACCTGTATCCATGTCTCCATAGTGGCAATTAAATTATACCCATTTACCCCTTCAAATCATCTACCTTGTTGCAAATGCTGTATGCATTCAGATAGTGTGCCCTTAAATTTGTCTTTTTAACATTATTCTACATTCTGACCCTATTTGATACCTACCTTCTAATTTTGCTTACTACATTTCTACTTGCTGATACCAATTTTGTTTTCCTCCAATCTGAGCTCCCTCTCAGGTTCCCATCCTCCTGCCAATCTAATTTAAACCCTCCCCAACAGCATCAGAAAATTTCCCTGTGAGGGTGTCAGTCCCAATCCTGCTAAGGTGCAACCCTTCCATCTTGTACAGGTCCCACCTGCCCCAGAACCAGTCCCAATGCCTCAAAAAGCTGATGTCCTCCCTCCAACATCAATCCTCCAGCCACATGTTCAGTCAATCAATCCTCCTATGCCTATGTTCACGAGCACGTGGAACTGGGAGTAATCCTGAGACTACTGCTTTTGAGGTCCTGCTTTTTAATTTCTTTCCTAACTCCCTAAAATCTGCTTTCAGGACCTTATCCCTCTTCCGACCTATGCTGTTGGCACCAATGTGGACCACAACCTCTGGCTGTTCACCCTTGCCCAGAAGAATGTCCTGCAGCTGCCCTGTGACATCCTTGACCCTGGCACTAGGGAGGCAACATACCATCATGGAGTCACATCTATGGCTGCAGAAATGTCTGCCTATTCCCCAAATTAATCCCCTGTCACTATTGCTCTTCCACTCTTCTTTCTCCCTGCCTGTGCGGCCAAGTCACCCACTGTGCCACAGACTTAGCTGTTGCTGCACTCCTGCAAGGAACCATTGCTCTTACCAATATCCAAAAATGGAAAACCGGATCGCAAGCAAGGTTGACTCAGGGGACTCTTGCATTACCTGCCTGGTTCTCAGACTGCCTGTCAGCTAATGAAAGACATTGTATTCAGAAAATTCCAAGATCGTAAATAAGTCTAAAAAGTAGATAATATTGAAAGACTACCTGCCAAACCTTGTATCTCCTCCTCCACTATGCTAATAGAAAACTTAGACATGGCTCGCTTAACTGTGCCTCAAGGATACCTAGACCCCTCAGATGTTGATATAAGAAAAATTTGGGTATACCCTTGAACAAGATGGTGAATAGTGTTAGCATACTGCCTTTCACTTCCGGACTGTGGTCTGAGGTGCGCTTGAAAGGCTTATTACACTTAGGGTGGAAAAGTCACCTGGTCCAGATGGCTTGCATCCCAGGTTGCTAAAGGAGGTGGAGGTGGGGATAGCAGAAGGGCTTACCTTAATCTTTCAATGCTCCTTATACTGGGGGAGGTGCAAGGGGATTGATACATGGCAAATGTGACATTCTTATTCAAGAAAGAGTATAAGGACAATCCTAGCAACTACAGGCCAATTCATTAAACATCAGTGGTGGGTAAGGTTTTGGAATCCTTAATCAGGGAAAAACTCAACAGGCACATGGAGAGGTTAGAGTTACTTAAGGACAACCAGCCAGTAAAAAGCAATTCATGCTAAACTAATCTAATTGAATTGTTTTTGATGAAGTAAAAGAGAAGATTGATGAAGATAATACAGTAGATGATCTCTGAGTTGAATCATAGGTAGTTCCAGCACTGAAGGAGGCTATTCAACCCATCATGTCTGTGCTGGGTCTCTGGAGGAGCAATTCACCCAGTGTCAATCCACCATCTCCCTGTAGCCCTGCACATTCTTCCTTTTCAGATAATAATCCAATTCCATCTTGAATGCCTTGATTGAACCTGCCTCCAACACACTCTCAGACAGTTCATTTGCTTCTTTTGAAAATTACCTTATGTCTATGCCCTCTCATTCTCAATCCTTCCACCAATGGGAACAGTTACTCCCTATCTACTCTGTCCAGACTCCTCATGATTTTGAATACCTCCATCAAATCCCCCCTCAACCTTCTCTTCTCCAAGGAAAACAGTCCCAAGTTCTTCGGTCTACCTCATCCCTGGAACCATTCTCATGAATCTTTTCTGCACTCTAACACCTTCGCATCCTTCCTAAAATGTGGTGCCTCGAACTGGATGCAATCCTCCAGTTGAGGTCAAACCGGTGTTTTATACAGGTATACTATAACTTCCTTGTTTTTCTATTCTCTGCCCTTATAGATAAAGCCCAGACTGCCATATGCTTTATTAACCGCTTTCTCCACTTGTCCTGCCACTTTTGATGACTGATACACATATATAACCAAGTCCCTCTAATCCTGTAACCCCTTTAGAATTGTGTCCTTTATTTCATATTGTCTCTCTGTGTTCTTTATATCAGAATTAATAATTTCACACTTCTCAGCATTAAAATTCATCTGACCCTTCCACAAACCAGCCTATGTCCTTTTGAAGTTCTATACTATCCTCCTCACAATTCACAATAATTCCAAGTTTCATATTGTCCACAAATTTTGAAGTTCTATACCAGGGGTTACCAACACGTCGATCGCGACGACTGGTAACTCGCCATCTGCCAATGAGTGGCTCGCATTAAGATTTGGAAAAATAACCAATAGTATTACAGGATTCAAGTCATATAATTATTTCTCTGCCGCAAGCTAACTAGTTTGCCAACTTTTGTAAACGACCTGTATTGCTAGGGCGTTGGAGTTTAAAAATAGGAAAGTCTTGTTACAACTGTACAGGGTGTTGGTGAGGCTGCACCTGGAATACTGTGTACAGTTTTGGTCCCTATATTTGAGAAAGGATGTAATGGCATTGGAGGCAATTCAAAAGAGGCTCGGCTGATTCCTGGGATGAAGGGGTTGACTTATCAAGAACGGCTAAACAGGTTAGGTCTTTATTCATTAGAGTTTAGAAGAATGAGGGGTGATCATATTGAAATGTGCAAGATTCTGAGGGGTGCTTGATAGGGTAGATGTTGAGAAGATGTTTCCACTAGTGGGGGAATCTTGAACTAGGGGACATAGTTACAGAATAAGGGGACACTCATTTAAAACTGAGATGCAAAGGATTTTCCTCTCTCAGAAGGTAGTGAATGTCTGGAATTCTCTAGCCCAGAGAGTTTTGGAGACTAGATTACTGAAAGTATTTAAAGAGGAGGTAAATAGATTTTTGTAATATTGAAATTTTGAAAGGGAGTTGAGGGCTATGAGGAGCTGGCACCAAAGAGGAGTTAAGGCCTGGGGCAGATCAGCCGTGATCTTATTGAATGGCGGGGCAGGCTTAAGGGGCCGAAAGGCCTACTACTGCTCTTATTTCTTATGTTCTTACGACACCGGCACCCGAGTCAGCGTCGTGCCATAAGTGCAGGTCCGACCGCCATAAGTAATAACATGGTTGGCAATTGTAATTAATAATTCGATTCGTGCAAAAGCCAAACAGCACCGAAGCTTCAAGTTATTTCTCAACGAACTGTCAGCTGCGTATGGCGATCTTTTGCTGCACACCGAAATCCGGTGGCTTAACAAGGGAAAAAAATACTGTGTCGATTTCTTTCACTTTTGCCAGAAATCAAAGCTTTCATGGAGTCAAGAAACAAAGATACCGCCCAATTATCAAACATTGCATGGCTGCTTGATTTGGCTTTGCAAACAGATGTGACCAGAGAAATTGAACACCGTGAACTGTGAATTGCAAGGGAAAGAGAAGACAATTGCCTACATGAGTAGTGCAGTGAAAGCTTTCAAGTAGAAGCTTAACCTTTTGGCACAGCAAGTGCAGAAAAGGAAAGTACAACATTTTCCGTCTGTGCTCCAAATGCTGGCAGAAAATAAAGCTGCTGCTGGGCTCCTGATGACTACAGTGATCTCCTGACCAGGCTTGGCCAAGAGTTCAACGACAGATCAGTGATTTTGTGCAGCTGAAGCCCTGCGTGATGTTTACATCAAACTCCTTCATGGAAGTAGATGGTTTTTTTTTCTTGTTTAACCATTTTATTCAGGCAATGGCCTCTGCAGGACTAAATCAAAGAGTTCTTATACAATTGGATTGAAAAAAATCTCATTTGAATACTTAGTGGTGGCAGAGAAACCAAAGCCACACACTGCAATAATTTACTCTTCCCAGCCATCTTCCGGATTCTTCCAGAGGAATTTACACAGCAAACAAGATCTGGAAGGCAACCATCAGACATAGCCTCAGAAAGGGCAAATCCCAGGATTGCATATGAGAAAAGCTGCTGTTTCAGGGAATGGTTCCTGGCATAGCCAATAATCAAGCTGCCGAAAACTATCCTAATACCAGCTCCAGAGCAGCCACTCCGACAGTAGCAGCACCAACACCGATGAACTTAGCAGCAGAGTCGATGTCCCTGGAGGTGATGCTGGTCTGGAGGTCCCGCCGTACAGTCTGTACCGGCGCATTCCCTGTTGCAGGGAGGAGCTGTGCCTGTTCGTTTTGGGTCTCTGGTCTGAAGACTGAGGCCGACATTGGCCGAAGAAATGTTCTCGAAGTGCTGCGAACCACAGCAGGACAGGAGACAAACTTAGCACAAGCGTACATCATGATTTTACCCGGTCTCAGAGTCTCGCTGTTCTTCTCCCTCTCCACAGCCGTGCTCCCTAATGGCTTAGTGATATTTCTGAACAAATTAGTGTGCTGTTTAAACATGATTGTGTCACTAGGGAAATGGAGATTGGCAGCCTTCAAAATGACATTCAGTCGAAATCAAGGCAATCTGCCACTAATTTTTGGAGTCTCGTGGATACCGAGAAGTACAGTAACATCCGCACAGCAGCAATGAAAGTGGCTTCCCTGTTTGGTTCCACCTATCTTTGCAAACATCCTTTTCCAACATGAACTTCATCAAATCCAAGTTTCAAACGTGTCTGACTGACGAGCATCTGAATGGCTCCATCAGAGTTGCCCTCTCAGGGTACACACCAGATTACACAGCACTGGTGGACACCATGCAGTGTCAAGTTTCACATTGAAATAAAGGCGAAGAATTAATTTTCTTCATTTTAAATATATATTTTTGTAATTCAACTGTAATAGTTTAATACAGTTGTCTCCAACCCTGGACCTGGACAACCCCAATCCAGTTAGTCTGAAAAGGTCACCTATTTCCAAAAGCTGGGAACACCTGTCTGTTATTGATCAATGAAGCAAGTAATCTGTTCAATTCAGAGAACTCTGGGTCCTTGACAGCTGAACTTACAGGTGTTCCCCATCAGATTTTAGTCCCAAATGATCTTTAAATTACTTAATTTAACAAATCATCTGCTTAATTGATCACAATGAAATTGAACCAAGTCTTAAATTGGTGATTTGACGATGACCTATAAAACCTGCTGGGCTTGGACTCTCCAGGAGCAGGGTTGGAGATCCCTGGCTTAATATGTACCCTTATCAACCATATATTTTTCAATATATCTTTTAGTAGCTTGGGATATTTTCATTCATCAGAAGAAGCTCTCATGAAAGAAAAGGTTGGTGACCCCTATTCTATACTATCCTCCTCACAGTTCACAATAATTCCAAGTTTCATACTGACCACAAATTTTGAAATTGTGCCACTGGAACACGAAGGTCTAGGTCATTATCATATATCAGGAAGAGCAGGAATCCTAACACCAACCCCTGAGGAACTCAGCTACAAATCTTCCCCCAGTCCGAAAAACAACCATTAACCACTGCTCTCCATTTTATGTCACTCAGCCAATTTTGTTTCCATGTTATACTGTCCCTTTTATGCAATGGATTTTAAGAAAGCAATTGACAAAGTACCCACAGAAAACACAAAATTGAGGCACATGGAATAGGAGGATCATTGTCCAACTGAATAAAAAAATTTGCTTAAGAACAGAAACCACTGAGTCGTGGTAGATGCTTGATTTTTGGACCTGAGGTGGTAGACAGCGATGTTCCCCAAGGGTCAGTGCTCGGACCACTGCTTTTTTTGCTATATTTCAATGACTTGGAGCTTGTGATAGGGAGTAATATTTCAAAATTTTCCAATGATACCAAATTTGGAGGAGTGGCAAAGAGATGAATTACCTGCAACAGGACATAGACAGGCTAGTAGAATGGACTAACAAGTAGCAGATGGAATTTAATACAGAGGTGTGTGGAGTGATGCATTTTGGCAGAAGGGATAAGGAGAGGCAATATATGCTTAGTGGCGCAGTTCTAAAGAGTGTGCAGGAAGAGGGGCACTTGGGGTTGCACGTGCATCAATCTTTGAAGGCAGCTGGATATCTTGAGAGGGTGCAAAAGCAAAGCATATGGGATCTTGGGCTTCATAAATACAGGCATTGAGTATAAAAGCAGGGAAGTTCTGCTGACCCTTTATAAAGCTCTGATTAGGTCTCAACTGGAGTGTTGTGTCCAGTTCTGGTCATGACACTTCAGGAAAGATGTGAAGGTCCTTGAGAGGGTGCAGAGGAAATTTACCAGAATGATTCTAGGGTTGGGGGCTTTTAATTACAAGGTTAAGTTGGAGAATCTAGGGTTATTAACCTTGGAGTAAAGGAGATTAAGGGATGGTTTGATTGATGTGTACAAGATTATGACAGGCTTAGATAAGGTAGACAAAGAAAAACTCTTCCCATTAGTTGATGGTACAAGGATGAGAGGACACAGATTTAAGATTTTGGGAAAGAGATGCAGAGGGAATATGTGGAGGAACCTACTTACGCAGCAATTGTTAATGACCTAGAATGCACCGCCCACGAGAGTAGTGGAGACAGAAACAAACAATAATTTCAAAAGGAAATCAGATAGGTACTTGTAAAAAAAAACTGTGTTAAGAATGCAAAGTTTCATAAGACGGTTATGTTTTAAACTCTCACTTTTAATTCAAGGTTAAAATAAAAACATATGACCTTCTCCTAGTTCTGCCTGATGATAAGCCAATGTGACCTGGTTACCATGGGAATAGGGGGCTGAGGTGAAGTTCTGTTAAAATCCAAGTGTCCATTTTCACACCTGATCACAAAGGCAGAAGCAGCTGCTTTGGCTTTGAGCAGATGTACTGTCCCAGTCACATGGGGCAGAAAGAGAGAGAGATAGAATGTCCCAGACAGACAGAGACAGGGACAGCAGCTGCTGCAGTCAGTAGTGGGAAAAAGACGGTTTCTCTGTTAGCTACCAGACCGAATATGAGCGGGAAGACTTTCTCCGGTTAAAGAGATGGAATCCTTGGAAATCTAAAGACATTGAAAGATTTGTCCTGGCATGGTCGGGAGAAAGAATCGCCAGCATGATCCATAATGCTGGAGGTCATCCTCCAGAATACTGAAGGAATGAACCTTCAACGGTCACTGCACGTTATAACTCAGTGAAATGGGGAGAAGCGAGCCCACTTGAAGCTGAGGACTTTGGGCTTGTTCCTCTAAGGGCTGTAATTTTGTGGAATGCACATTGTAGTGTATAAATACGGCATGGGATTTTCAACTGTGTTAAAATGCTAATAAGAAATGTCTTTTCTGTATTAATTGCCCGCTAAGTAATGCTTAGTCGATGTTGATTTTATTTCATTTAAAACAATAGAACCACAGGAAAGTTATGGCACAAAAAGAGGCTATTCAGCCCATCGTGCCTGCACCGGCCCAAAAAGAAAAAATAAAAAACTAGCTGCCTATTCTAATCCCACCTTCCAGCACCCAATCCATAGCTTTGCAGGTTACAACACTTTAGGTGCAGATCCAGATACCTTTAGGGTATTCTATTTACGGTTTTTGCCTCCACCACCAAACCAGGCAGTGAATTCCAAACACCCACCACCCTCTGGATGAAGAGGTTTTCCCTCATGTCCCCTTTAATCCAATCATCTTTAATCTGTGCCCCCTGGTAATTGACCTCTCTGCTGGGGGAAACAGGGCATCCCTGTCTACTCTATCTAAGCCCCTCATAATCTTGTACACTTCAATCAGGTCACCCCTCAGCCTCCTCAGCACCAAGGAAAATAACCCCAGGCTATCCAATCATTCTTCCTAGATGCAATTTTCAAGCTCTGGCAACATTCTTGTAAATCTCCTCTGTACTCTCTCCAGAGCAATTATGTCCTTCCTGTAATGTGGCAACCAGGACTATACACAAAATTCCAGCTGTGGCCTAACCAGCATTTTATACAGTTCCACCATTACATCCCTGTTTTGTATTCTATACCTCGTCCAACTAAGCAAAACATTCCATGTTTTTTTTAACCACCTTATGCACCTGTCCTGCTACCTTCAGGGACCTGTGGATATGCACTCCAAGGTCTCTCACTTACTCAAAATCTCAATATCCTCCCGCTTACTGAGTATTCTCTTGACTTGTTTCCTCTCCCCAAATGAATTACCTCACACTTTTCCAGACTGAATTGCATCTGCCACCCTTCCGCCCACTCAACCAAACCATTGGTATAATTCTGGAGACAACAGCTATCGTTATCACTATCAGCTACACAGCCAATTTTTGTGCCATTTGCAAATTTCCCGATCATGCCGCCCACATTTAAATCCAAATCATTAATATATACAACAAACAGCAAGGGCCGCAACACTGAGCCCTGTGGAACGCCACTGGAAACTGTTTTCCATTTGCAAAAACATCTATTGATCCTTCGTTTCCAGTCGCAGAGCCAATTGTGTATCCAACTCGCCACAATCCCCTGTATCCCATGGGTTTTTACTTTTCTGACCAGTCTGCCATGTGGGACCTTGTCAAATGCCTTACTAAAATCCATGTGGACAACAGGTACTACCCTCATCAATCCCTTGTTACTTCCTCAAAAATGTGATTAAATTATTAAGACACAACCTACCCCTAACAAAATCATGCTGGCTGTTCCTGATTAATCCATTCCTTTCTAAGTGACAGTTTATCCTGTCTCTCAGAATTGATTTCAATAATTTGCCCACCACCGAAGTCAGACTATAATTATTTGGCCTATCCCTTGCACCCTTTTTAAATAATGGTACAATGTTTGTAGACCTCCGATCCTCTGGTACTTCGCCTGTATCCAATGAGGATTGGAAAATAATCCTCAGAGCATCCGCTATTTCCTCCCTGGCTTCCTTTAACAGCCGGGGATACAACCCATCCAGCCCTGATGACTTATCCATCTTCAAGGATGTCAGTCCCTCCAGTAATCCTCTCTCAATATGCTTATTGTATCTAATATTTCACACTCCTCCTCTTTAACTAGAATGTCTGCACTATCCCTCTCCTTAGTGAAGACAGAGACAAAGTACCCATTGAGAACCCTGCCCACATCTTCTGCATCAACCCACAAGTTACCATGTTCATCTCTGATAGGCCCTACCTTTTCCTTAGTTATTCTCTTGCTCTTAATGTACTGGTAAAACATCTTTGGGTTTTCTTTGATTTTACCTGTCAATATTTTTTTTTCGTATCATCTCTTTGCTTTCCTAATTACCTTTTTTACTTCAACTGTACTTTCTAAACTCATCTAGGCTTTCTACAGTATTGAGCTTTTTGCGACTGTCATAAGCTTTCTTTTTCTGCTTTATCTTACCTTATATGCTTCTAGATAACCAGGGGGTTCTAGGTTTGGCAGTACTACTCTTTTTCTTTGTGGGGACATGTCTACACTTTGCCCGTAGAATCTCACTTTTGAATGCCTCTCAATGGTCTGTCACTGATCTCCCTTCAAGTAGCTGTAACCAGTCCACTTTCGCCACATAACCTCTCAACTTCGTAAAAATTGTCTATCCCCAATTTAGAACTTTTACTCCTGTTCTATCTTTATCCTTTTCCATAATTATGCTAAATCTAACTGTATTATGGTCACTATCTCCAAAATCGTCACCCACTGCTACTTCATCCACTTGCCCAGCTTCATTTCCTAATACTAAATCTAGAATTGTACTCCCTCTCATTGGACTTGTTATGTACTGACTGAAAAAGTTCTCTTGAATGCAGTTCAAGAGTTTTGTGCCCTCTGTGCCTATTACATTGCTCGCATCCCAGGTGATAATAGGATAGTTGAAGTCCCCAACTATTATTGTCCTATAGTTTTTCCTCAGAAATTTGGCTACATATTTTCTCTTCTATCGCCCTCTCACTATTTGGGGGTTTAGAATACACTGCTAATAGTGTGGCTGCCCTCTTTTTATTTCTGAGCTCAACCCTAAGAGCCTCATTTGATGACTCGCTTAGTATATCATCCACCTCACAGCTATAATTGATTCTTTAACCAATAGTGCTACACCCACACCTTTTTTAGCCCCTCTTTATCCTGTCTGAAAACGCTATATCCAGGGATGCTAAACTACCATTTTTTCCCCTCTTTAAGCCAAGTTTCCGTGATAGCAATTATATCATGCTACCATGTGTCAATCTGTGCCCTCAGCTCAGCAACTTTGTTTGCTATACTCCTTGCATTTAAACAAATACCTTTTAACTTTGCCAAATTCCTGTGCTGTAAATCTTTTAATCTTTGTTTCTTCTGTCTTTCAGTCATCCGCTAATTTTCTTTCTCCTGCTCCCTGCTCTGAATTTGTCCTATCTAAATCTGCCCTTAGATTCCCATTCCCCTGCCAGCCTATTTTAAACCCTCCTCAGCAACACTAGCAAATCTCCCTTCAAGGACATTGGTCCCAGTCCTATTGAGGTGTAGACCTTCCAGCTTGTCCAGATCCCACTTTCCCCAGGACCAGTCCCAATGCCACAGAAATCTGAAGCCCTCCTTCCTGCACCATCTCTCCAGCCATGCATTCATCTGGTGTATTCTCCTACTTCCATATTCATTAGCACGTGGCTTTGGAAGTAATCGGGAGATTACTACCTTTGGAGGTCCTGCTTGCTAATCTCTTTCTTAACTCTCTGAACTTAGCCTGCAGGACCTCATCCCTTTTTCTACCTATATCGTTGGTACCAATATGAACCATGACCTCTGGCTGTACACTCTCACCCTTCAGAATGTTCTGAAGCCACTCTGTGATATCCATGACTAGGGAAGCAGCATACCATCCTGGGATCACATTTGGACCACAGAAGTGCTTGTCTGTTCCCCTAACTATAGAAACCCCTGCCACTATTGGTCTTATCTTTTCTCCTGCATCCATGCACAGCTGAGCCACCCATGGTGCACTAGTCACGACTCTTGCTGGTCTCTCCAGAGGAACCCTCTCCCCCTTTGGTACCATAAATGTCTTAAAACTTGAAATCTTATTGTGTAATTCCTTTGAGTCGGTCACTGGAAATTCAAATCTCTTTTAAAAAGTTATTCATCTCTAAAGGGATTGTAACAATTTACAGGGCTACAGAGAGTGAGCGGGGGAGTGGGATTGACTGATTGTTCTGCGGGGACTTGGCATGGATTCGATGAGCCAAAAGGCCTCCTGTGGCGGAAATACCTCTCTGACTCAATATGAGACAAAAATCTTTATCATCTGTAAGGGACCTGTATGAAATAAGTTTGAACAGTTCTGGTCCAGCTTTTAATGGTGGGGGTCCAGAGCACAAAATTGCTCATCATTTGGCACAAATTGGAACTAAATGGGACAATGTTATCCAGAGAGACGATAAGAGAAATGAAAAAAATGCAGCCTGATGTATAAGACTAGATCCAATTAGTTGAAATCATTAAACAAGCATATATAATCAAAAGTTGTGTTCTTGTCACGACAGCCAGAGTTTCATTAAATCTGGAAATATGCAATCATTTCACAATATTTCCAAAATGGCATGAATTCACAAAATGCACTCAAAGGTAGAAATTCACATACAAACACAATGCACTTGGACTACATTCCTTTGAGCACCTATTTGGGTGCCCAAAGCACTATAAAATAGTACCTATGCAAAAGTAGCAGAGTCAGGAATGCAGTACATGCATAGAAGAGATAGAATTTCTATCAAAGTCCCCAGATTTCAAGCAGTGTGTTTGGTGGAAATTTCCATTTTCACTGTTGTACCAGGGTTTCTGCCAATCTTGCACTGAAATTATAAAAGTTAATCAGAAGAAGCCTTGTGGAAATTGCATGCATAAATGCTTGCGAATTTTGCTACTCTCAACCTTTGAAACAATTTTCTATGTAAACATGCTTTTTGAATTGCCCAATTTAAAATCAATTCAAAGTTTGACCTTTGTCCAAATAAGCTCATATTTTGCATTCAGAAATTTTTGGAAAAATGAAAAATTTAGCAGACTACTGGAGTGCTTCCTGTGAGCTATATCGTTTGACGAACAAAATTCCCCATCTTACACAGGGCTACAATGATATTTCATTGGAAAGAAATGTTCAGTTGTTGATATATCTCACCTGGGGGGTAAGCTTCCCAACTCGTTGAGTGATTGGCTCATTCATGACCACCTCCACTTTGCAGCTGTCCTTCTCCTTTGGAATGTTGAACTGTAGGTCCTCCTCGGAAAGAAACACAGACTGACCCTTGGGAACTTTTATGCCATGATTCACCTGGACAAAGGAAGGTGCAATATATCCCCAAAAGAATAGATGCAGAAGGAATGCAGAATGTTTCCAGGAATGTTTCATTTTAACTCAGTCAGACTTGAATAACAAAGCCAGCTCTTCACAAACTGCTATTCAATTTATTTCCCATCAAAGCAGAGCACAGTGTGACAAAAGCTCTCTGGAAACAGAGGTATTAGCCAGGGTTTTAGATGAATCTTAGAGTCAATCTCCCAAAGCAAAACTCATAAGTGTCAACAGCTGATGTGTACCAGAATAGTCCACGTTTCTGCAGCCCTGAAAAATAAAGAAAATAATAATTTTTTGGCATTTGTTTCAAAAGCCGAGGCATTGTTTTTCTTCCTGCTGTTCCCAGGCCACAGCCTGTTCACTCTGAACAAGTGACAACTCTCTTGAATTTTCTTGTAGGATTTGTACTCAAAGCATCTCCTAGGCAACAGAGTTGATATTGAAATATAAACATGTGGAGCAAAGTCAACTTGCATCCCTCGACTGCTGTGCATTTGTGTTCCAGTGTATTTCACCATCAAGTTGCTCCAGAACCAATGCTAATAAATAGGAAAGATTCCATCAAATCCCACACTACTGGTTTACTTAAAACAGGAAATTACAACTAATTTTATGACTGCGGAAGTGGAAAATATAGTGACCTTAAACCCTAATTAAATAAATTTCCTTTGAAATTTTGTTTCCATCAACATAAACAAATTCAAAGAGACATCTTTCAGCTTCATTTGCAGCTTTGTGGTTCCTCCCCCTGCATCCACCAACCCCCAACCTCACCATTAGCAGCTGAGCTGCATCCAGCTGGACCATGAGTGTTTCTGGAGGGAGAAGTTGTGTGCATGCAGCAGTGCCTATCGGAGCTTCATGCAAGCACTCTCCCACGTCCCAGAGCCTTTCTCCATCACACGCATCTCAATGTCCCGAGCATTTTCAATGCTGCTTGCTGGGGTTCTCTTTAAGTCTCCATCTGAGCTGACCTGCATCTCCACCTAACCACCGATTGCACTCCCATGCAGCACTTGCGCCCATCCAATATGAGGCTCCGCTCACTTTCGATTTGAGAAAAATGGTAATTGTCATATTTCTGCTCAGTTCCCCTGTCCTTTCCTCTCCCCCAGCCACCCATGTCCTTTGTCCCATCCCTGTTGACCCCCACTGGCATCAGCTTCCACCTCCTCACTGTCACCTACCATCCAGAACCCTTTTCTTTCCAGGGATGTCCAGGTGAACATGCACAGTCCCAACTTTCCTGAGAATCCTACCCCCATCCATACTGATCTCCAACCTCCTCCTTCCCACCCCCAGGGTCCATGTCTGCCTCGAGTCCCCACCAACTATCCTCACAGTCCCTTCTATCACTACCGTCGCACCTTCACCCTCCCATCTTTCTGTCTCACTCTGCCTCCTCTCATACTCACCATTCCCTCCTACCATGCCCACCCTCAGTTCGCTCCCCAGGAGGCAGTCATTGGCTCCACAGACCCATCGTTCACCTGCACATCCCACCCTTACTCCCCACTCCGAACTCCTTCCTTCCTCTCCCCAAATTCTTCCCTCTCTTTGGACTCCTTCCCCCCCTCTGAACTCCTTCCCTATACCTTCCTCCCTTATACCTATCTCCCCACTTGCCGCATTCTCCCCCATTCCACTGTCCTCCCACCATACTCCCTCCTCCCAACCTCACCCCCCACCACTGCGACACTTCATCCCCCACCTCCAGACCTCAACCCTCAACACCTTCATTCTCTATCCCCCACCCCCCCTCCTCCCCCTGCCAACCCCCATCTTAACCTCCCAATACACTTGGCTCTCCCAGTCAAGCCTAGGCCTTGCTCTCCCTCCCACCCCACACCACTTCGGTACACCATCCTCTCCAACTCACAGCTGGACCTTTCTGTCCCCGCCCTTGCCAATCTGACGTTCCGAAGTAAACCCGAGACAACAAAGGAGACCTCCCGCCTTCTGCAAGCTGCTTATTGGCAGAGCCACGTCCAAGAGAATCCACCCAGCATGCGATGCACTGTAAATCTCCAGCATCTTCTGCTCCTTGGATGTCCGCAATTTGAACTAGGCCCTAACGGTAAGTCCTGACTTCTGCATGTCACACTTGCCCAGACGTGTTCTGGGATGACATGTTTTCCCGCCTGCACAGCGGTAAATCTGGCATGGGGAGGCAACTCCGGTCGGGCCTTGCTTTGCTTCCCATTAGCTCTCTCAACATGCCCTGCCATCTTCAATGACAAATGTACGTATACACCAACGTCCTTCTGTTTCTGCGCCTCCCTTAGAGACACGTGCAGGGGGCAGGCAGGCTGGCGCGCACACGCGGGGGTACAGGCAGGCCGGCATGCGCAGACGGGGGGTGGGCAGGTGGACCGGCACATGCAGACGGAGGAGGCAGGCGGGCCAGCTAGCGCAGACAGGGGGGGGGAGCAGGCGCAGATGGAGGGGGGCAGATACGTGAGGGGACATGGGGCCGGTGGGTGCATGAGGGGTTGGGTCGTAGCCAAGTAGACGAAAGGGTAGTGTGACAAATAAGAGAATGCGGAGAGGTAGGGTCATTCCGGGGGGGGCGGTTGGGGGGAGGTCAAGGAGTAGTCAGGTCGGTAGGCTAGTCAGGTTGGGGCTGTATTTGAATCAAGGAGTTAGGATGAGTTGGTGGGGATCAGGGGATTTAATTGGGGCAGGGGTGGTAGTTATGATGTGAGAGGGGATAGTCAGGTCTGGAATGTAATCAGATGGTCAGGCCTTTAGTCGGCGCCCCCCAGGGGTGTCAGGGGTGTAACTGAGGGGGTCAAGTGGGAATTGTGGGGTCCAATGGGGAGCCAGGGCTCAGTAGTACAGTTATCCAGGAGGTAGAACTGGTTTTAATCCTTATAGCTTTTTCTGGGTAACTTAAGCGGTAAATACATCAGACCCTTCCAATGTCATCGATTCTAATTCAAAAGTTGGAGAATTTTTTGGCGGGTTCCAGACACAGGGAATTGCCCATCGATAGTCCAAATTTCCCAGGCAATTCCTGCATCGTGGCTTCCGAGGGATCCCATAGTGCTTCTCGGGTGGGTCCCTCCATGATACAACCGGAGATTGGAAGTTACATCTGCCCTCTCAGATGGACATAAAAGATCCCATGTCACTATTTGAAGAAGAGCAGGGAGTTTTCCCTGATGCCTTAGCCAATATTTATCACACAACCGACACCTAAATAAATGCTATCTGGTCATCGGTACATCGCTATTTGTGGGAGCTTGTCCACAAATTGCATTTCATAAATTAGAACAGTGACTACACTTGAAGATGCACTTCATTGGCTGTTAAGTATCTCAAATAGTTCTGGAGGTTGTGAAAGCCACAATCAAATTGCCAAGTCTTCCTTTTATTTTTTTCTTTCATCTGTATTTTGGATAGTAGCCTAGAAGTTTAATTGCACGATGTCTGCTTACCAGGTGAAAAATAGCTACTTCATAATCACTTAAAGCTAGAAACTTCATGAAGTTCATCAGGATGATCTGGGTTCAGACTTTCCTTTATTTACTGAGAAAATTTCTGACTGCAGTCCCTCCAGCTGATGACACGACAGCAGGACTCAGTGGTGTGGCATATGCAAATGTGCCATATGCTACACTAGTTAGGAGTCCACCTGAAATTGGTTTCAGGTCAGTCATTTATGGAAATCAAGGACCTAATGACTTCTTTGTGAAATTTGCAAGTGATCAGAGCTTGCATGGGACAACTTTTTTCAGGTGCATAATCACCAAATGACAGTGTTACAATCCTGGTCGAGATTCGTCTTGACTTACTTAGGTTTTGTGCAAGAGATATGGGGGAGATGAAAGAGCTTTTTTACGCAGCAAATGGTAAGAACCTAGAATTTGCCTACGAGGGTGCTGAAAGTGGAGATGGTCAATGATTTGAAAAGGAAATTTGATGTGCACTTGAAGGAAATAAACGGGCTGAATGGCCTCCTTCCGTGCCATTATGACTCCATGGCTTCAATTTTGCTAGCGTTTCTTGATGACATATTCAGTCAAATTCTGTCTTGAATTCTATGACTGTCACTCTCATCTTACCTCAAGGTGTCACTGACAGTGTTATCAAGCAATAAAACAATAACCTGAGCAATAACCTGCTCACCAATACTCAGTTTGGGTTCCACCAGTTGCACCTGGCTCCAGACCTCATTATAGCCTTGATTAAAACATGGACAAATGTGCTCAATTCCAGATATGGGGTGAGAGTGATTACCCTTGATATTAAGGCAGCATATGACACAGTGTGGCATCAAGGAGCGCTAGTAAAATTGAAACTCAAGAAAAATCAGGTGGAAAACTCTCAGCTGGTTGGAACCATACCTAGCACAAAGGAAGTCGTCGGAGGCCAATCATCACTGTGGAGGAATCCATGTAAAAAAAGTTCTGACCATAATGGGGGAGGTGAGGGGGTTATAAGATTAAGAGAGATATTTTCTGGTAAATGAAAGCTTAAGAAAATGAAAGCGTTCATTTCTTTTTTTTAAAAAAAAGGTAAAATGAAGTTCACGCTGCCTAAGCACAGGACTTTGTATGTCGGGACTTGTCTCTCCTTATAGCAATAAGAGATAGATAACAAATATACATTCCCAAAGTTGTAGAGTAACACTTTTTTTTTGCAAACTGTCAGACAGGGCATCATAGCATATAGTATTTGATAAAATGAGTTTATACTGATAATCCTGGACCAGAGTCAACTGGAATTTTTACAACCTAACCCAACCATGTTATAATCTTAAAACACAGTCTTTAAACTATATTTGGAACATAAAGGGGCTGAACTTAATTTCTTACATATAGGGGTGGTAATTGGAATTAACTGTGCAACCTCAAAGGAACACTAAAAATCAAAGCGCACATTGGATTTTTAGATTTGCTTAACTCGCTTGAGCATCTCTCAAGGTAAAGGTATGGCTGCGAGAGTAAGGCAATGATAATTCTCTCCTTAACTGGGACAGAGTCATCTTCACTCAGGGATTATGATAAATGGTACTTTATGAACATGGTACTGAAAATATTTCACTGTAACAATATAAAAACTGGATTCTGTGCTAGAAATAAGATTGTATTTTTTTCTCTTTTCTTGGAACCTATTTAACATTGCAATTCACTGTTTTCAGTTCACTGTGAATTGCATGTTTGGTTCTTTAATAACATCTATATAGTTTAGAATTTATATCATCTCACATAGTCTTCTGAATAGCTAACTCAAGAACCTGACTCTGTGCACTGTTTGGCAGGGAAATACATTGAGGAGTTATGCCTGAACCCTAATAATATCCAGGATGCTACAATCTGGCTGAAGCTTTTTAAAGAGGCTGTATGGAGAACGATACTACTCTCAGTGCGCTCCTTTCATTTGGGGAGAGAACGAAAAGTCTTTCAGTCCCATTTAACAACTATAGGATCTGTCTTTCTCAATGTAAAGTTGAGAGGGATCATCCGAGAGGTACGCGTGATTTAGGATTGTCCCAACAAGTGACTCGGATTATAATCCCCTGCATCACAGCCCCAGACATCACGCAGGGGTTCCTCAGGGTCACCTAGGCTCACTCATCTTGAACTGCTTCTCTCCATCATAAGGTCAGAAGTGCATATCTTCACTGGTGATTGAACAATGTTCAGTACTGTTGTGCTATGATGTGTATTTACCTTTAAGGGGCATAGTTTAAACTACTGTCAATCATTATATACCTCAACAAGATGTGATGTATAAATCCCATGACTTGTAGGCAGTTAGCATGCAGCAAGATAGAGATCAGATGCACTGTACAATAATCTCCCAGCGAACATTATCTGAGTGTAGTATTCACATTATTGTTTCACCAATCCTTGTGTACAATTGGTATGTTTCAATCACAGTATCATTACTGTGCAGAAGGAGGCCATTCAGCCCAACGAGTCTGTACTGGGTCTCTGAAACAGCATTCCACCTACTGCCGCTCCCCTGCCTTATCCCCATAACCTTGCACATTCTCACTTTTCAGGTAGCAATCCAATTCCCTTTTGAATACCTCGATTGAACCTCCCTCCACCACCCTTTCAGGAAGTTTGTCCCAGACTCCAACCACCCGCTGGGTGAAAAAGTTTTTCCTCACATCACATTTACTCCTTTTGCTAATTATTTTGAATCTGTGCCCACTAGTTCTTAATGTTCTTTTGAATGGGAACAGTTTCTCACTATTTACCCTGTCCATACCCCTCAGGATCGTGAATATCTCTATCAAGTCTCCTCTCAGCCTTCTTTTCTCCAAGGAAAACAGTTCCAACCTCTCCAATCTATTCTCATAGCTACAAGTCTTTATCCCTGGAATAATTCTCGTGAATCTCCTCTGTACTCTCTCCAATGCTTTCACATCCATCAAGTATGACACCCAGAGCTGGACACAGCACTCCAGATGAGGCCTAACTAGTGACTTACACAAGTTCAACATGACCTCCTTACTCTTGTACTCAATGCCACTATTAATAATGCCTAAGATACTACATGCTTTATTAACTGCTCTCTCAACATGCCCTGCCATCTTAAATGAGCAATGTATGTATACACCGAGATCCCTCTGTTCCTGCACCTCCTTTAGAGGCTCTCACTTTCTTTTATATTGTCTCACCATATTTTTCCTGCCAAAATGAATCACTTCACACTTCTCTGCATTGAACGATATCTGCAACTTGTCTGCCCAATCCACCAACATACGAATTCGGAGCAGGAGTAGGCCACTCAGCCACTCAAGCCTGCTCCACCATTCAATAAGATCACGGCTGATCTGAATGTAACCTGAACCCCACATTCCAGCCTACCCTCGATAACCTTTCACCCCCTTGTTAATCAAGGATCTATCTAGCTGTGCCTTATGAATTTTCAAAGACTCTGCTTCCACCACCTTTTGAGGAAGTCTTACAACCCTCAGAGAAAACATTCGTCTTCATCTCTGTCCTAAAATAGCAGCCCCTTATTTTTAAACAGTGAACCCTAGTCTAGATTCTCCCACAAGAGGAAACTCCTCTCCATATCCCCTTGGGGTCTTAAAGGTTTCAATTAAGTCGCCTCCCAAACCTCTAAATTCCGGTGGATACAAGCCTAACCTGTCCAGTATTTCCACATAAGACAACCGCTCATTCCTGGCATTAGTCTAGTGAACCTTCTAACAACTGCTTCTATCACATTTACATCTTTCTTTAAATAAGGAGACCAGTACTGTACACAATACTCCAGATGTAGTCTCGCCAATATCGTGTACAACTGAAGCATAACTTCCCTACTTTTGTAATCAATTCCCCTACAATAAATGATAACATTCTATTAGCTTTCCTAATTATCTGCTGTACCTGCATACTAACCATTTGTGATTAATGCACTAGGACACCCAGAATCCGCTGAATCTCAGACCTCTGCAATCTCTCACCAGGTTTGCACTGGAGTGTTGTTTTGGGCAGAATGCTTAAGTTGGAGTTTGGTGACTGAGGGAGTTTAAGGGTTAAATTATATTTAAAGTCCAGTCTTTCTTTAACTTATCAATTAACTAAAAATTGCTGTTAGGGTTGAAAGAAGGTGAGTTTTAGTCCAGCCTTAAATCAGGGCTAAAACAGGCTCTGCTTGCAGCTGCAACTAGTTAATTAGATAGCTGGCTTAATCAGATTTTCAGAAGCTAGGTTCAGAGAGCATAAAAGTAGGCTATCTTATGGTGCTGACTTGGTCTGCACTGGAGTGCTTATTTGGGCTGCAGTAGAGTGCTTAAGTTGGAGTTTGGTGACTGAGGGAGCTTGGGGAAGAGGCGCTCCTTCCCTTTTCTATCTTTCTTCAGGAAGAAGAGTGGCGGCCTTGGTAAGTACGATCTGGTGAGTAAATTAGAAAAGTGTCATAATTTTAAATGGGTAGTTATATTCGGATTTAACTGAGAAGTGCCAGGAATAAGGGAAACCTAGGGCCAATATAATAAAGTAATATAAATATTCCAAAGTAGAATAAAGTTATCGAAAGGGAGTAGAGTTAAGTCATGGCAGGGCAGCTGAATCAAGCGAAATGCAGGTCCTTTAATATATACAAAGTCATGGACACTACTGGTGTCCTAGACGACCACATGTGCAGGAAGTGCTACCAGCTGCTGAAACTTGAGCTCCAGGTTACAGAGCTCCAGAAGCAGTTGGAGTCACTGTGGCGCATCCGTGAGGCTGAGAGCCAAGTGGATAGCATGTTTAGAGAGATGGTCACACTGCACCTTAAGGGCCTGGAGACAGAGAGGGAATGGGTGACCAGCAGGCAGTCTAAGAGAAGTGGGTGGGTAGCGCAGGAGTCCCCTGGGATTCCACTCAAATCGGTTTTCCTTTTTGGAAGCTGGAGAGGGTGTTGGTTCTTCAGACAAGTGCAGTCAGAGCCAAGTTTGTGGCACCACAAGTGGCTTGGCTGTACAGGAGGTGAGGAAGAAGAAAGGAAGAGCAATAGTGATAGGGGATTCATTAGTTAGGGGAACAGACAGGTGTTTCTGTGGCCGTAGATGTGACTCTCGGATGATGTGTTGCCTCCATGGTGCCAATGTCAAGGATGTCACAGAGTGGTTGCAGGACATTCTTTTGGGGAGGGTTAACAAGCCAGAGGTCGTGATCCATATTGGTACCAATGACATAGGTAGGAAGGGGGGATGTGGTCCTGCAACCAGAATTTAGGGAGCTGGGTAGAAAATTAGCAAGCAGGACCTCAGACGTAGTAATCTCTGGATTACTCCCAGTGTCATGTGCCAGTGAGTACAGAAATAGGAGGATGAGGCAGATGAATACGTGGCTGGAAAGATGGTGCAGGAGGGAGGGCTTTTGATTACTTTTTGGTTACTCAGACTGGCTCTGGGAAGATGGTACCTGTACAAACCGGACAGATTGCACCTGAACAGAGCCGGGATGGAGTTCCTTTTCCAATACTATTGGAAGGGCTTTAAATTAACTCGGCAGGAGTGTGCGAAACAGGAGAGAATATTAGAGAGGAATGTCAGGGTGCACAAAATACTGAGAGACAGATAACACAAGAATAGAGAATAGTAAGTTAATAGGCGGGGTCAGGGTGAGGGAGAAATTAACAAAATCTAAATCTGGGTTACTATGCATGTATGTGAATGCACGGAGTATAGTAAATAAGATTGGGGAGTTACAGGCGCAGATTGCCATGTAACTCCCCAATCTTATTTAATATACTCCGTGCATTCATATGATGTTGTGGCGATAATAGAGATCTGGCTCAAGGAAGGGCAGAAATGGGTGTTAAATATTCCTGGGTACAAGGTGTTCAGAAAAGATAGGGAAGGAAGGAAAGGAGGAGGGGTGGTAGTATTGTTTAAGGAGAGCATTGCAGTGCTGGAGAAAGAGGATGTCCTAGAGGGTTCAAGGACAGAATCAATTTGGCTAGAGCTAAGGAGCAAAATGCATGCAATTACATTCCTCAGTGTAGTCTATAGGCCGCCAACTAGTAAGAAGGACATAGAACAACAAATCTGCAGGGAAATTTCAGAGAGATGCAAGCATTACAGAGTAATTATAAATGGGGACTTTAAGTGGTGGTGTAAAGGGTGGAGAAGGGCATAAGTTCCTAGATTGTGTTCAGGAAAGTTTTTGACTACGGTATGTGTCGAATCCAAGAAGAAAAGATGCACTGTTGGACCAGGTTCTTGGAAATGAGGTGGGCCAAGTAGACCATGTGCCAGTGGGGGAACATTTAGGAGACAGTGATCATTGTATTGTACATTTTAGGATGATGATAAAAAAGGACGAAAAACAATCCAGAGTAAGATTAATTAACTGGACGAGAGCCGACCTTGATGGGGCAAGAACGGAGCTGGGCCAGATAGACTGGAATGAAAGATTGGTGGAAAAAACTGTAGCTGATCAACGGGCTACCTTCAAAAAAGAATTGGTTGGGGGCACAGTCAAGGTATATGAGGGGAATAGATAGAGTGGACAGGATAAAATTGTTTCCCTTGGTGGAGATTTCGAGAACCAGGGGACATAGATTCAAGATAAGTGGCAGAAGGTGTAGAAGGGACATGAGGAAGAACTTGTTTACGCAGGGGGTAGTGGGTGTTTGGAATTCGCTGCCCAAGTTGGTGGCAGAGGCAGAAACTCTAAACTTTTAAAAAGTACCTGGATCTGTACCTTAACTGCTGTAAGCTGCAGGGCTATGGGCCGGGTGCAGGAAGGTGGGATTAGAAAGGGCACCTGGTTGTCCCCGGGCTGGCACGGACAAGATGTGCCAAATGGCCTCCTTCTGTGCTGTAGCTCTTCTATCGTTCTATATTCCATCGAAAGGGAAAGGTAGGGAAAAGAAATCCAGAGCTCCCTGGACGAAAAAGGAGATAGAAATTAAGATAAAGAAGAAAAAGTATGCTTATGACAGGTGTCAGGTAGAAAATACAATTGAGAACCAAGAGGAATACAGAAATTCAGAGGGGAGGTTGAAAAGCATATTAGAGAAGTGAACAGAGATTGAGAAAAGACTGGTGGCCAACATAAGGGGAATTCCAAAGTCTCCATAGGCATATAAATAGTAAAAGGGTGATAAAAGGAGGAGTAAGGCCGATGAGGGACCTAAAAGGGGATTTACACATGGGGCCATGGCTCAGGTATTAAATGAATACTTTGCATCCATCTTTACCAAGGAGGTAGGTGCTCCCCAGGCCATGATGACAGTCGAGGAAACTCTGTCGCTAGAAGGGTTCAAAATTGACAAGGAGGAAGTGTTGAAAAGGCTTTTGGTACTTAAAGTTGACAAGGCACTGGGACCGGATGAGATGCATCCAAGAATATTGAAGGAAGTGAGGATAGAAATTGCAGAGGCACTGGCCATAATTTTTCAGCCTTCCCTAGACTCAGGGGAGGTGCCAGAGGACTGGAGAATTGCAAACGTTACGCCCTTGTTCAAAACAGGTTGTAAGGATAAGCCAGCAATTACAGACCACCCAGCTTAACTTCAGTGATGGGCAAGATTCTAGAAACAGTTATTTGGGGTAGAATTAGTAATCACATGAAAAAATATGGGTGATAAGGAAAAGCCAGCACGGATTTCTAAAGGGGAAATTGTGTTAACTAACTTGCTGGAGTTTTTTGAAGACGTAACAGAAAAGGTCAATGAGGGTAATGCTGTTGATGTTGTGTAGATGGACTTTCAAAAGCCATTTGACACAGTGCCACACAACAGACTTGTGAGAAAAGTTATTGCTCATGGAATAAAAGGGACAGTAGCAATGTGGATACAAAATGGGCTGAAAAATAGGAAGCAGAGAGTAATGGTCAATGAATATTTTTTGAGCTGGAGGAAGGTTTGTAGTGGAGTTCCCCAGGGGTTGATATTGGGACCCTTCCTTTTTCCTGATATATATTAATGATCTAGATTTTGGTGTGCAGGGGACAATTTCAAAGTTTGCCGATGATACGAAGCTTGGGAGTGTTGTAAACTGCGAGGAGGACAGTGTAAAACTTCAAAAGGACATAGACAATTTGATAAAAACAAAAAACTACTGCAAATGCTGGAAATCCAAAACAAAAATAGAATTACCTGGAAAAACTCAGCAGGTCTGGCAGCATCGGCAGAGAAGAAAAGAGTTGACGTTTCGAGTCCTCATGACCCTTCGGCAGAACAATGGCAGAGTGGGCAAATAGGTGGTAGATGAAGTTCGATGTGGAGAAGTGTGAGGTGATGCATTTTGGTAAGAAGAACATCATCATAATAATAATGGGTGAAATTTTGAAAGGGGTACAGGGGCAGAAAAACCAGGGTGTATATGTGCATAGGTCATTTAATGTGGTAAGACAGGTGGAGAGAGCAGTTAATAAAGCATATAGTGTCCTGGCCTTTATTAATAGGGGCATAGAGTACAACAGCAAGGAGGTTATGCTGAACTTATATAAGACACTCGTTAGACCTCAGCTGGAATATTGTGTAGAGTTCTGGGTGCCACATTATGAACACATTGGAGACACTGCAGAAGAGGTTTACAAGAATGGTTCCAGGGATGAGAAATTCAGCTATGAAGATAGATTGAAGAGGTTGGGACTGTTCTCCTTGGAGGGAAGAAGGCTAAGAGGAGATTTGATAGAGATGTTCAAAATCATGAAGGGGCTGGACAAGAGTAGATAGGGAGACGCTGTTCCAGCTCATAAAAGGATCAAGAATGAGAGGGCACAAATTTAAAGTGATTTGCAAAAGAAGCAAATGTGACATGAGAGAAAACACAAGTAGTTTGACTCTGGAATGCACTGCAAGTGTGGCAGAGGCAGGTTCGATAGAGGTATTCAAAAGGGCATTAGACGATTTTTGAATAGAAACAATGTGCAGGGGTACGGGGAAAAGGCAGGGCAATGGCACTCGGTCATAATGCTCATTTGGAAAGCCGGTACAGACACGATGGGCCAAATGGCCTCCTTCTGTGCCGTTAAAATTCTGTGATTTAGGTAAAAAGCTTCTTTTTTAGTCTTCCTGCCAAAATGAATGATTTCAAATTTTCACACATTATACTGCATTTGCCAGATCTTTGCCCACTCACTTAACCTATCTATGTCACTTTTTAGCCTCCTTGCATCCTCTTCACAATTCACTTTCCTACCTATCTTTCTGTCGTCAGCAAGGTTAGCAACCATATCTTTGGTCCCTTCATCCAATTCATTTATATAAATCGTAAAACATTGAGGCCCCAGCACTGATCCCTGTGGCACACCATTCATCACTTCCTGCCAACCAGAAAATGATCCATTTATGCCAAATCTCTGCTTGCTGTTAGCTAGTCAATCTTCTATCCATGCCAATATGTTACCCTTTACATCATCAGCTTTTATTTCTGCAATAACCTTTGATGTGGCAGCTTATCAAATGCCTTCTGGAAATCTAAATGCCATCGGTTCCCCTTTATCCACAGCACATGTGACTCCTTTAATTAACTCCAATAAATTGGTTAAACGTGATTTCTCTTTTACAAAGTCATGTTGATTCGGCCTGATTGCCTTGAATTTTTCGAAATGCCTTGCTATAACATCTTTAATAATAGCTTTTAACATTTTCCCTATGACAGATGTTAGTATGGTTTAATTCATCCGCCATCTTCCTACTTTCCATTATCAATTCTGCAGATGAACTCTCTGCAGGGCCAACACTCACTTTGTTAACTCTTTTCTTATTTAAATATCGATAGAAACTCTCACTCTCCGTCTTAATATTTCTCTCTAGCTTTCTTTTGTACTCTAATTTTCCCTCCTTATTAATCTTTTTGTTATTCTTTGCTGTTATTTATATCCTTTCCAATCTTCTGACCTGCCACTTGTCTTTGTGTAATTATGTTTTTTCTTTAAGT
Source organism: Cetorhinus maximus (assembly GCF_964194155.1). NCBI lineage: Eukaryota > Metazoa > Chordata > Chondrichthyes > Lamniformes > Cetorhinidae > Cetorhinus > Cetorhinus maximus. The sequence continues at coordinate 153,834,965 of NC_135880.1, read as the reverse complement.
TTGATTCTGTCTTTAACTTTTTTAGTTAACCACGGATGGTGGACCATCCCCTTGGAAGTTTTCTTTCTCATTGGAATGTATATATTCTGTGTATTCTGAAATATCCCTTTAAATGTCTGCCACTGAACTTCTATCGATATATCCCTTAACCTCATTTGCTAGTTCACTTCAGCTAGCTCTGTTTTCATGATCTCATAATTGCCCTTATTTAAGTTTAAAATACTAGCTGAATGCACGAGTTTCTCCCTCAAAATGAATGTAAAATTCAATCATATTATGATCGCTGCTACCTGGGAGTGCCTTCACTTGGAGTTCATCAATTAATCCTATCTTGTTGTTCAATACCAGGTCTAGTATAGCCTGCTTTCTGGTTGGCTCCACAACATGCTGTTCTAAGAAACTATCCTGAAAACATTCTATGAATTCCTCATCTATGCAACCTTTGTCTCTGATTTTCCCAGTCTATATGTAGATTAAAATCCCCCATGATAATTGCTGTACCTTTCTGGCAAGCTCCCATTATCTCTTCTTTTATACTCTGTCCTACTATGTAGTTACAATTAGGGGGCTTGTACACCACTTACACAAGTGACTTCTTGCCTTTATCATTCCTCACTTCAACACAAACTGCTTCTACATCCTGGTTTCGGGAACTTAGGTCATCCCTCTCTATTGTGCTCATACCATCACTAATTAACAGGGACCCCCCCCACCACCCCACCCCTCCACCTTTTCCTAACTTCCTGTCCTTCCTAAGTGTCACATACCCTTCAAAATTCAGGTCCCAATCTGTCATCCCTGTAGCCATACCTCTGTAATGGCTATCAGATTGTACTTATTTATTTCTATTAGACGATCAGTTCATCTGTTTTGTTTTGAATACTATGAGTGTTTACATACAGGGCCTTCAGTTTTGTTCCTTAATTATTTTTGTAATGTCTAGCCTTATCTGCTGATTTACTCAGATTTGTACTCTCTGTCCCTTCCTGTCACAGTCTGTTTATCATTTCCCATATTAATACCTGTCTCTCTTGCCTTGTCTCTACTCTTTGGTTTACCACATTATCCCAAATTTGATCCCTTGCCCCCACTGTTCAGTTTAAAATTCTCTCTACTTCCCTAGTTAGGCAGCTCACGAGGACACCAGCCCCAGCACAGTTCAGGTGTAGAATATCCGAACAGTTCAAAACCCACTTTCCCCAATACTGGTGCCAGTGCCCCACAAACCGGAACCCACTTCTCCCACATCATCTTTGAGCCACGCATTCATTTCTCTAATCTTATTTGTCCTATGTCAATTTGCACATGGCTCAGGTAATAATCCAGAAATTATTTTCTTTGAGGTTCTGCTTCTTCATTTGGTGCTAGCTCATCATACTTACTATGCAGAGCCTCCTTCCTCATTCTGCCCATGTCGTTGGTACCTATATGGACCACAACCACTGGATCCTACCCCTCCAACTGCAAGTTCCTCTCCAGCCCTGAGCAAATGTCCCAAATCCTGGCAATGGGCAGGCAACAAAGCCAACGGGACTCACTCTTTGCGACAGAGAACAATGTCAATCCCCCTTAATATACCGTCCCCTACTACAACTACATTTCTTTTTGCTCCCCCCACTTGGATGGCTTCCTGTACCATAGTGCCTTGGTCAGTTTGTTCATCCACTCTGCAGACCCCACTCTCATCCAAACAAGCTGAGAGAACCTCAAACCTGTTGGACAATTGCAGAGGCTCACACTCTTGCACTCCTGCCTGCTGGGCCCCCTACCTGCCTCACTCGCAGTCACACCCTCATGTCCCTGGCCACTGACCAAATCAGAAGATCCTATGTGGTGTGACTGCCTCATGGTATAAAGCATCCAGGTAACTTTCCCCCTCCCTGATGTGTCGCAGAGTCTGCAGCTCAGCCTCCAGCTCAATGACTCTGAGCCAAACTTCCTTAAGCCGCAAACACTTACTGCAGACGGGTTTGCCCTGGATCACAATGTTATCCAGGAACGCCCACATGCTGCAGCCTTGACACACGACCTGTCCTGCCATCCTTAACATGTTTTAAATAATTACTTAATTATATTAATCACTTATTTATGTAGCTTTCTTATATATTTTATTAACTTTACCGCCAAATTGTGTACTAATTTAAACCTTAGGGATAGAATAGAACTTACCCACTTCCCAGATACTCACCAAACATCTAGCTCCTTTCCCTGTAGTAGAACAAGAACAAATTTCTATGGAGTGAGAAAAAGAGGAAGAAGAAACGAAAAACTCCTTCTCCCAACTCCCCTCTCAACAAACTGGAAGGGCAGAATTTTCTGCCTGACGGGCGGGCGGGCCTGACCCAATCGCCGGCGGGCACGGAGCCGATCGCCGCCGGCAACGCGGGATGTACCGCCATTTTGCATGGGCGGGCCAATTAAGGCCTGCCCAGCGTGTTTCACACTCCCGTGGACAGCAGGATTTTCAAATTTGCAGCAGACGTGCACAGACCACCGGTTCCAATGGGAAACCAGTAGTCTGTATAAAGAAAGGCCAGGCAGCCTCCTTTAGGCTGTTCACCAAGGCCAGCGACAGGTGCAGGGGGTCTGCACAGCAGGCTCCAGAGGAGGGCAGGCCAGAAGAGGAGGGCAGGCTGCAGGGTAGGCCAGCGAGAGGCTCTTGTTTCTCTGATGCCTGCCTTGCTGCCATTCTCAAGGAGGTGGCAGCACGTCGAGAGGTTCTGTTTCCCAAGGATGGGAGGAGGAGGGCTGTCCCACGTCACGAAGCGGGCCTGGCAGGAGGTAGTGGAGGTGGTCAGCTTCAAATGCTGTCCATCACACAGGGACCCAGTGCCGCAAGCGCTTCAATGATTTGTTGCGCTCTGGAAGGGTGAGTACCATGTCAGCCTTGGCCATTTAACCCAGCAGGTAGCCTTAGCCTTTGAGCACCACCCCCCCCAGCACGTCTTAGTGTCGTTACTGCATTGGGCAAACGCTGGGTGGGCAAACAGATAGTGACCATGTTTACATCAACCTTAGTGGTTGATGAGAAGATGGGTTCTCCCCGCAGCACATGTTGGTATTTGTCGCATTTAAGTAGTCTGGGTGCAACCTGCAAGAGAGGCAGCTGGGCACATACTCAGAACTCCAACACATGTCTTATTGATGGTAATGAGATGGTGGAATGGGAGCCTCAAGGTGTCGTGGCCAAGAGCCATCTGCTGGCCTCGGCAACGCACCTACTTGCGTCTCCTTGCCATGGGCGCTAAGACCCGTGTGTTATTGAAAGTGATGGACGCCGAATGTGTCCAAGGTGGCCATTGGGGGTGGGGGTTGGGAGCAGCCGTACTATCTTCTGGTGACTGATCACCAGTAGTGTGGACAGGAGCCGCTGGAGGCCTCAGATGGACCACTGTGGTTGGGGTGCAGCGTGCACGTGCAGAGTACATGCGCGATCAGCCCCAATAAATGGTGTTCTCTGTTATCCGCTCTCTCAGAATCACAGTGCAGAAGAGGCCCTTCGGCCCATCGAGTCTGCACCGACTGGTGAGAAACACCTGACCTACCTACCTAATCTCATTTACCAGCACTTGGCCCATAGCCTTGAATGTTATGACATGCCAAGTGCTCATCCAGGTAGTTTTTAAAGACTTCCACCAGTCTCCCAGGCAGTGCATTCCAGACCATCACCACCCTCTGGATGAAAACGTTTTTCCTCAAATCCCCCCGAAACCTCCTGCCCCTCACCTTGAACTTATGCCCCCTTGTGACTGACCCTTCAACTAAGGGGAACAGCTGCTCCCTATCCACCCTGTCCATGTCCCTCATAATCTTGTACACCTTGATCAGGTCGCCCCTCAGTCTTCTCTGCTCCAACGAAAACAAACCAAGTCTATCCAACCTCTCTTCATAACTTAAATGTTTCATCCCAGCCAACATCCTGGTGAATCTCCTCTGCACCCCCTCCAGTGCAATCACATCCTTCCTATAAAGTGGCGACCAGAACTGCACACAGTACTCCAGCTGTGGCCTCACCAAGGTTTTATACAACTCCAACATGATCTCCCTACTTTTGTAATCTATGCCTCGATTAATAAAGGCAAGTGTCTCATATGCCTTTTTCACCACCCCACTAACATGCCCCTCTGCCTTCAGAGATCTATGGAGACACACGCCAAGGTCCCTTTGTTCCTCAGAACTTCCTAGTCCCATGTCGTTCATTGGATACTTCCTTGTCAAATTACTCCTTCCAAAGTGTAAAACCTCACACTTTTCAGGGTTAAATTCCATCTGCCACTTATCTGCCCATTTGACCATCCATCTATATCTTCCTGTAGCCCAAGACACTCAGCCTCGCTGTTAACCACCCGGCCTATCTCTGTGTCATCCGCAAACTTACTAATCCTACCCCCTAAATAGTCATCTATGTCGTTTATATAAATGACAAATAATAGGGGACTGAGCACAGATCTCTGTGGTACGCCACTGGACACTGGCTTCCATTCACTAAAGCATCCTTCTTTCATCACCCTCTGCCTCCTACAACTAAGCCAATTTTGAATCCACCTTATCAAATTACCCTGTATCCCATGTGCATTTGCCTTCTTTATAAGTCTCCCATGTGAGACCTTGGCAAAGGCTTTGCTGAAATCCATATAAACTACATCAACTGCACTACCCTCATCCACACACCTGGTCACCTCCTCAAAAAATTCAATCAAATTTGTTGGGCATGACCTCCCTCTGCCAAAGCCATGCTGACTATTCCTGATCAAACCTTGCCTCTCCAAGTGGAGATAGATTCTCTCCTTCAGAATTTTCTTCAATAGTTTCCCTACCACTGACGTGAGACTCACTGGCATTTAGTTCCCTGGCTTCTCTCCACAACCCTTCTTAAATATCGGAACCATATTAGCTGTTCTCCAGTCCTCTGGCACCTCCCCTGTGGCCAGAGAGGAATTAAAAATTCGGGTCCGGGCCCCTGCGATCATTGCCTCCCTCAGCAGTCTGGGACACAAATCATCTGGGCCTGGAGATTTGTCCACTTTTAAGCCTGCCAACACCTACAATACCTTGTCACTCCCTATATCAATTTGCTTAAGAACCTTGTAGCCTCTGTCACCGATTTCGATACCTCCATCCTCATTCTCTTGGGTGAAGACGGGCATGAAGTATTCATTCAACACTCTAGCGATGTCCTCTGGCTCCACCAATAGATTGCCTTATTGGCCCTACTCTTTCCCTGGTTATCCTCTTCCCATTGATATACTTCTAGAATATCTTGGGATTTTCCCTACTTTTACCAGCCAGAGCTTTCTCACATCCCCTCCTTGCTCTCCTAATTGCTTTCTTAAGCTCCACCTTGCACTTTCTGTACTCCACTAATGCCTCTGCTGATTTGCTTCCCTTGTGCCTGCTTAAAGCCTCTCTTTTCCTTCTCATCGTAACCTGAATATCTCTGGTCATCCATGGTTCTCTGGGCTTGTTACTCCTTCCTATCACCCTAGAGGGAACATGTTGAGCCTGTACCCTCCCCATTTCCTTTTTGAACACCCCCCACTGTTCATCTGTAGATTTCCCCACAAGTAACTGTTCCCAGTCTACCTTGGCCAGATCCTGCCTTATTTTACTAAAATCCACTCTCCCCCAATCCAAAACATTTTTTTGCAACTTGTCAATTTCTTTGTCCATAACAAACTTAAACTGTATCATGTTGCGGTTGCTATCACTAAAATGCTCGCCCACCACCACCTCGGCCACCTGTCCAGCTTCATTCCCCAGAATTAGGTCCAGCACTGCGCTGTCCCTTGTTGGACCCTCTACATATTGACCTTAAACGTTCTCCTGTACACATTTCAAGAAATCCACTCCATTCACGCCCTTAACACTATGTCTATCCCAATTAATGTTGGGAAAGTTGAAATCACCTAATATAATTACCCTATTGTTATTGTTTTTACACACCTCTGCAAATTATGCGTATATTTGCTCCTCAATTTCCTGCTGACTATCTGGGGGTCTATAATAAACACCAACAGTGTGGCTGCCCCTTTTTTATTCCTAAGCTCTATCCACAAAGCTTCTTTCGATGCCCCCTCCAAGATATCATCTCTCTTTACTGCAGTAACTGACTCCTTAACTAATAATGCAATGCCTCCTCCTCTTTTATCCCCTCCCCTGTCTCGCCTGAAGATTCAATATCCCGGGATGTTGAGCTGCCAATCCTGCCCTTCCCTCAACCACGTCTCAGTGATGGGTACTATATCACAATTCCACGTGTCAATTCTCACCCTTAACTCACCCGTTTTACCTGTAATACTCCTGGCATTAAAGTATAAGCCATCCAGCCTTGCCTTACTCCCTTGAAGCTTAATGCAGCTGTACTCCCTCTGACTTGATTATTTTACTGTATTATGATGTGTCCCTATTCTGCTACATTCTGTGTCCCCTCCCCCTGCCGAATTAGTTTAAACTCCTCCCAACAGTACTAGCATACACGCCCGCGAGGATGTTAGTCCGGCTCCGGTTCAGATGTAGACCGTCCCGCTTGTGCAGGTCCCACCTTCCCCAGAAACGGTCCCAGTGATCCAGGAATCTAAAACCCTCCCTCCTGCACCAACTCTTAAGCCACGTCTTCATCTGCGCTATTCTCCTATTTCTGTGCTCGCTAGCACACGGCACTGGGAGTAATCCAGAGATTACAACCCGAGAGGTCTTGCTTTTTAGTCCACTGCCTAACTCCCTGAATTCTTGATGCAAGACCTCATCCCTCTTTCTACCTATGTCATTGGTACCAACATGTACCATGACCTCTGCTTTATCACCCTCCCCCTTCAAGATGCCCTGCAGCCGTTCAGTGACATCCCAGACCCTGGCACTAGGGAGGCAACATACCATCCTGCAGTCACATTGATGGCCACAGTAGCGCCTATCTGTTTTCCTGACCATAGAATCCCCTATTACTATTGCTCTTCCTCCCTTCCTCCCCTCCTGTACAGACAGGCTGCTTGTGGTGCCAGAAGCTTGGCTCTGTCCGCAGGCAAAAACTGAACACAACAACCAAGAGCGTTTGCGTACTGGTGGTGGTCAGGCCATTCTGCACACCGTGCCCACTTCGAAGAACAGGCCATGGAGTTGGGAAAAAGCCAAGTGGCCAGGTCGGCAGGTGTCGGTGAGACTGGGGTGCAGCGGCCAGGTATTTTAGGCCCACAGTCCCATCCACTCTGTCTTCCCACCATCCAAAGCACTGATGATTGCTGGAATTGTTAATGCAGCAACACTGCTCATTCACAGACTGATACAGTCAGATGTGTGGGTCATACACAAAGGTCCCACAGCCCCTTGAGGATGCGCATCTCTAGCGCCTTCCAAAGTCACCTTATCTCATTTCTGACCACTATCCCGATGGCCTAACATGCCATGGCATCGCTGCTGCACATCCAAATACTTATTGCATCTTAGGAGGGTTTGTACCTCCACCACCCTTTCAGCCAGTGCATCCCACATTACTCTGTCCAAAAGGTCCTCAGCAGCTCACCTGTCAACCTCAAGGCACTCAACTTAAATAAATGCCACCACGTTAGTCATCCCTCTGCCAAGGGGAAATGTTGCCTTCTGTCCACCCGGTGAATGCCCCTCATAACGGTGTGAAGGTCAATAATGTGACCTGTCAATCTCCTGTGCTCCACGGCAAATGTCACAAGTGTATGCAATGTTTCCTCATAACTCCAACTCTCCAGGCCAGCATGCATCCTGGTCAGGAACCTCTGCACTCTCTCCACTCCAATGCCATCCCTCCCATGAAGCGCAGGTCACAACTGAACGCAGAAGTGTAGCTATGACCTCGACAGCATGTTCTGCACTTGCAACATGACCTCCCTTTTCCTACATTCTATTCCTCGGCTAATAAAGGCAAGTCTGGCTTTTACCTTGTTAAATGCCTTACGTTCCTGTTCTGCTACCTTCACAGGTCTGCCCAGCAAGGTCCCTGTAATAGTCCTTACTTTCCACGGTCCTACCATTTCCCCTGTATTCCTGTACCTTGTTTGTCTTGCCCAAGTGCATAACGTCACACTTATCCACATAACATTCAATGTGGCATTCCTTAGGCCATTTGATCAGCCTGTCTGTACGCGCGTATAATGTTCAGGCCTCCTCTTGATTATTTACCACCCCACCAATGTTCGGCTCCTTAGGTTCTTGAAGGTTGAGCGCGTTATGAGCCTTGGGGGAGGGAAGTGATGAATTGTGTTACTGACTGAACGCTAACTGATCCACTGTCCTTGCTGTTAATTTTAGCATCACCACCGCATGGGTGCTAGGAGGATTTCCAGAGTACCCCTTCCACACCTGAGGGGCGTCAATTGGCACGAGTGTCACACTATTTCAGCAAGCCAGGCACCAGCGCACATTGGTGGGGAATATAATGTCAGCTAGTGTCCCGGGGCACAGTGGAGAGGGCACTTCACAATCGCTGGAGGAGATGGCACAGACAGAGTGCCAATGGCACCAGCAGCCGGAGGACTGCAGGGGACCAGGCACATGCTGAGTCGGGCCGTGATGATGTGCCTCTGGATATGTCCGCCATGCAGTAGCTGCAGGAAAAGTGGCCGGGTGCACGGGAGCATCTGGCAGTGTTGCATGAGAGTGTGCATCACTTGGTCTCTGTGGTGGAGGAATCCAGGCAGAGTGTCAGTGATGGCATGAACCTCAAGTCAGAGCATCAGGCTTCCTCCATTGAGAGATTGGAGACTCTCATGGAGAGGGGCTTCCAACAGATTTATCAGCTTCTGATGGAGTTACGCTCGGACCTGCAAGCCCGCACAGCACCAATGGCCACAAGTGGTCATTGGCAATGTGGGAGATGTTCTGGGCACCTAGTGTCCCAGCTCGGTGCCCATCCATCTGCGGTGAGTGACTTCACGTCGGCGCAGCAGCTGCCTGTCATCTCTGTGTTCCTCTCAGGGTGATAAGGGCAGCAGCTTCTCCGCCCCTGTGCCAGTGACCGTTGCATCTGTTGAGGCTGCAACAACTGGGGAGGTGCTAGTTCTGGAACTGGCCACTCCCTCCCAGGCGGGACCAGCACAGGCTTCACGGGCCAGAGAACAGCCGTCAAGGTTATCGAGGCCAACAGGACAGCAGGGTCAGCAGGCTGTCTCACAAGCCACTCTGAGCAATGGGGAGGCACCAAGACGAAGCACCCGCAAATGTAAGCATAAGTGCCTTTAGGCACTCCACGGGTTTGTCACTGGTGATTTTGTGTTGCCCCTAGATTAGGGAATTTATTTTTGTGAATGTCAGAGCAACATTTTGACATGTTTTTGGTGGCACCATCTGATGGATGGCAATAAAGTCCATATTTGTGACCATGGCTGAGGGTGTCTCCTTTGTGCTGCATTTGTCTGTTTCACAGACATATCATGAATGTTTGAGTGGACATTGATGTTTATGTACTAAGCCTTTAGTCGCAGCTGATGAAATGGAAGATGTAGCACTTAAGTGCTGTATATGGATGCGCCAGGCAATGCTGGTTCTGCAGATCCATTTGTGTGGAGCTAGCTGAAGGTTCATTGGATTAAAGTGTCCCGGATGTCCCTGCCTCCTTGGTGTAGTTGCGAGTTTGCGTGCTGCCCCTCATCATTGCCCTGTGCTTCCTCATCCTCTGAGCCACTGCTGGATTCATCATGTGCAGCCGCATCCACTGCATCAAGGTCTTCATCGTCAACTGCGTTCCCCCTTTCCAGCACACGATTGTGCAGAGCGCAGCATGCTACCACTATCACAGAGACGATCTGGGGGGTACTGGAGCGTGCCCCCTGAGTGGTCCAGGCATCGGAAGCGCATCTTGAGAAGACCAATGGCTCTCTCCACCACAGCCCTTGTGGAGCCGTGGCTCCTATTATAGCGCTCCTCAGCTTCTGTTCTTGGATAGCGGAGAGGTGTCATGAGCCACCTTCTGAGGGGATAGCCCTTGTCACCCACCAGCCATCCATCCAGCCGAGCTGGAGCACTGAAGAGCCCTGGCACCTGCGAGTGTCTGAGGATGTAGGCATCGTGGGAGCTGCCTGGGTACCTTGCACAAACTTGCAGAATCTGCATCCTGTGATAACACACTATCTGAACATTCATGGAGTGGAGGCCCTTCCTGTTGACAAAGGCACCGGGCTCACCTGCTGGCGCCTTGATGGCCACATGTGTGCAATCTCTAGCACCCTGGACACAGGGGAAGCCAGCAATGGCTGCGAAGCCTCTGGCTCGCTGTGCCTGACTTGCCTGGTCGCAGCGAAAGTGGATGAAGGTCAATGCATGTCTGAACAGAGCGTCTGTAACCTGCTTGACACAAGTGTGGACAGCTGATTGGGAGACACCACAAAGATCACCCTCTAAGCCCTGGAAGGAGCCAGATGCATAGAAGTGGAGGGCAGCCGTGACCTTCAGAGCTGCTGGCATGGTGTGTCCACCCACACAGTTAGGAGAGATCTCAGGGCCAATCATCCGACAGATATAGTTGACTGTCTCCCTTGACAGTCGGAGCCTCCTTCGGTACTGCACCTCAGTTATATTGAGGTAGCTGCATCGCTGCCCGTATACCCTGGCAGCAGGATAGTGGCGTTTACTGCAGCCCCTTCCACCTTGGACAACCTCTTGGATCTGCGCCCCTTGTGCCTGTGCCTGGCCTCCCAAAGGTGGCTCCCCTGGAGGCTGATTGCCCACTCCTGGCCTCCTCCTTATTCTAGCCCTCCCTTTGTCTTCAGAGGAGCTGCCTCCAGTGGAGATGGCTCAGAACCCATACCCCCAGGCTAAATGGAGGCCTCCGGAAAGCTGCAGGCCCAATAAAGATTATTGTCTGCAGAGTGCTGAGCTGAAGCTTCAAAGTACGGAGAAAGCTGTTGAAAATCGATCTGAACATCTACCGATCACACAGGCAAGTTTAAAACACTTGCTGCAATAAATACTTCACATAAAACATTGACAACCCCACTGAGCCAACACATCCCGCCCGTGAATGAGTTTTGTTTAAAAAGTCACTTACCCGCCTGCCCGTTGCGCCCATGCGCTGAGCCGAAGATTGCATGGGCGCCACAAAATCGGCATCGATTGCCTAGTTAAGGGCCTTAATTAATGGCGGGCGTGCATCGCACTTCACTGCGTGCCCGCCCAGCTAAATATCGTGATGGCGTGCAGTGACGTCAGGACACTCGCCCGACGTCAGCGCGCGCCATTTTAAGCGCTGACGTGCGGGGCCCGCGCCCCCCCCGCACGTCATCCAGAAAATTCTGCCCCAAGTCTTCGCTCAGTTAGTCAGCTGCATTCCATTTGCCAAGATTGCACTGAAGAACCCTGAATTTATGGTAAACTGAAATGGGGCTACAGTAACAGATTCAACCACTTAGCTAATTAACTACTCAGATCCTACAGCTGAGAGTGAGTTTACCCTGTCTAAACTGCAAGAAAGAAGGAACTTAGCCTGCTTACACAGTACTTTCCAGTTATGCTACTTACAGATTTGATTAGATTTTAAGAGCAAAATTTACAAACAAAATTAACACTTAACTCCCCTCTCACCAAACTCCAAGGCTTCAGTTCATCAGTTTGCCCTTTTGAAGTTCAAGGCTATCCCCATCATAGTTAACAACATATCCAATCTTCGTATCATCTGTAGATTTGGAAATGCCCTGAACACCACAGTCTAGGTCATTAATATATATCAGGAAGAGCAAGGTTCCCAACACTGACCCCATTACAAACCTTCCACAATCTGAAAAACAACCATTTATCACTCCTCTCGGTTTCCTGTCACTCAGCCAATTTCTTATCCAAGTGCCTACTTTCCCTTTTATTCCATGACTTAGAATTTTGCTCACAAGTCTGTTGCATGGCACTGTATCAAATGCCTTTTGAAAATCCATTTACCACCACATTAACAGCGTTTCCCTTATCAACATTCTCTGTTACCTCCTCAAAAACTCCAGCAAGTTAGTTAAACATGATTTTCCCTTAATGAATCCATGTTGGCTTTCCTTAATTATCCTGCACATTTCCAAGTGACTGTTGATTTTATCCTGTGCAAGAGTTTCCAGAAGTTTCTCAGCACTGAGGTCAACCTGACCGGTCTGTAGTTGCCTTGCACCCCTTTTTGAACAAGGGTGTAACATTCGCAATTCTCTAGTTATAGAGTCATAGTTATACAGCACAGAAACAGGCCCTTCGTCCCATCGTGCCCAAGTCAGTCATCAAGCACCTAACTATACTAATTTTTTCAAATTAAAAGACTATTTCCTTAAATTTAAGCCCTGCTCTGCTCAGTGAAGTCTCACTCTTTACAGCCCCGTTCTGCACACTGAAGTCTCCCTCTTTACAGCCCCACTCTGCTTTCTGAAGTCTCGTTCCTTAGAGCCCCACTCTGCTCACTGAAGTCTCGCTCTTTACAGCCCTCTGGCTCCTCCACTGTATCTAAGGAAGACTGGAAGATTATCACTATTGCCTCTGCAATTTCCACTCTCTCTTTCCTCAGGACTCGTGGATGGATTTCATCTGGTCCTGGTACCTTATCTGTTTTAAGGAAAGATACCCTTTTCAACACCTCCTTCCAGTCAATTCTAAGTTCTTCTCATGTGCCAGTTACCTCCTCTCACCTCGGCCTGGGTAGCATCCTCTTCCTTTGTAAAGACAGATACAAATTACACCTTCAATACCTCCACCATTTTCCCAGCCTCCACATGCAAGTACTCTTTTTTTGTCCCTAATCGGCCCTACTCTTTCTTTTACCACCCTTTTTTATTATTTTCATGCTTATAGAAGACTTTGGGATTCCCTTTTATGTTTGCTGCCAGCCTCTTATCGTGCTCTCTCCTTGATTTTCTTATTTGTTTCTTCACTTCCCCTCCGGTCCTACTATATTTAGCCTGATTCTCCACTGTATTTTCTACCTGACATCCGCCATACACGCACTTCTTCCTTTTCATCCTTACCTCTCTCTCTCATCATCCAAGGTGCTCTGGATTTGTTTGTCCACCATTCCCCTTCAAGGGGACACACCTTGACATTGCCTGCAATACTTTTTCTTTGAAGGTTGTTTAGCAACCGTCTTTTCTGCCAAGATTTAATTCCAACTCACTCAACTCAGATGCATTCTCATCCCATCGAAGTTGCCTTTTCCCCAATTAATGTTCCCTGTCCTTTTCCATAATTCATCTAAACTTCATGATACAATGGTCACTGTGCCCGAGAGACTCTCCAACTGGTAGTTAATCCACTGGGGCCAACTCAATCCCCAGAACCAGGTTCAAAAGTACATGTCCTCTCGTTGGACTGGAGGAATACTGCTGCAGAAAATTATCTTCAACACATTCCAGGAACTCTCGCCCCTCTTGTCCCTTTGTACTATTCCTATCCCAGTCTATATTTGGATAATTGAAGTTCCCCATTATACTGTCTGTACTTCTTGTATCTCTCTGTAATTTCTTTGCAAATTTGTTTCTCCATGTCCCTTCCACTAGCTGGTGGTCTATATACTACACCAGTCAGTGTTATTGCATCTTTTTCATTCCTTACCTCTAGCCAGAGAGATTCTGTCCTTGACCCCTCTGGAACATCCTCTCTCTCCAGTACTGTAATGCCATCTTTAATCAATATTGCCACTCATCCCCACCTACTTTTCTCCTTTCCTGTCTCTCCTAAATACCTTGTACCCAGGAATATTTAACACCCAGTCCTGCCCTTTGAGCCAGGTTTCTGTTATAGCAATAATATCATAATTCCATTTGTTAACATGTGCCTGCAGTTCACCAATCTTATTAACCACACTCTGTGCATTCACATACATGAGCCCAATTTAGGCTTTTTTACTTTCCACCTTATTCTGACCCCATCTAATGACTGACTTTTGCCTACTCTAATTCTATCAAATTCTCCAAGTATTCTATCTACCTTGATCCTACTCTGATATATCCTCATTATCAGTTGATGCTTTACTACTTCTCACTGCCAGTTTTTCTCCTCTGCACTCTGAATTTCCCCTCAGGTTCCCAACCCCTGCCAATCGAGTTTAAACCCTTCTAACAACACTAGCAAACCTCTCTGCGAGGACATTAGACCCAGTCCTATTAAGGTGTAACCCATTCTTCTTGTTCAGGTCCCACCTGCCCCAGAACCGATCCCAATGCCTCAGAAATCTAAAGGCCTCCCTCCTACTCCATTTCTCCAGCCACACATGTTGAACTGTTCAATCTTCCTATTCTTATGCTCACTAGCACATGGCATTGGGAGTAATCCTAAGATTACTGCTCTTGAGGTCCTGCTTTTTTAATTCCCTTCCTACCTCCCTAAAATCTACTTTCAGGGCCTCATCCCTTTTCCTACCTATGTCATTGGTCCCAATGTGGACCACAACCTCTGGCTGTTCACCGTCCCCCAAAATAATGTCCTGCAGTCACTCTGTAACATCCTTGACCCTGGCACCAGGGAGGCAACATACCATCCTAGAGTCACGTCTATGGCCACCGAAATGCCTATCTGCTCCGCTAACTATGGAATTCTCTACTACTATAGCACTTCCACTCTTCCTCCTCCCTTCGTGTGCAGCTGAGCCACCTGTGGTGCCATGAACTTGGCTCTTGCTACAGTCCTGAGGAACCATCTCGCTCACCAGCATCCAAAATGGAAAAGCAGTTAGACAGCGAGATAGCCTCGGGGGATTCCTGGCAGTCACCCTTCCCTCTCTGCCTCTGTATTTCTTAGCTGTGGTGTGACCACCTCGCTAAATGTGCTATCCACATAATCCTCAGCTTTGCAGATACACCACAATGACTCCGACTGCTGCTCAAGCTCCGCAACTTGGAGCTCAAGTTTCTGCAGCTGGTGATACTTGCTGCAGATGTAGTCATTAATGGCACTTTGTGCCTGGATGACTTCCCACGTCCTGCAAGATGCACATTCCACACAGCCGAGCTGCACTGACATACCTTAAACTTTATATAAAGCGCTTATACAGTATTTATTTACTAATTTGTTTTAATTTACTAATTTATTTAAATTATTTTATTAATTAATTTAGAATAATTTCTATGTATACTACAATTTACTGTGGTTATTAAATGCTAGTACCAACCATAAAGTTATGCTTCTTAATTACACACGTATGTGTTTTAGGTATTTATTTTAATTATTTTATTTAAACCATTTTATTTTAACTATTTTTTATTTTTATTTTAAAGTTTAACTTCTTGTTATTTATAGATTTACCTTAACTCCTGTGTCCTAAGCTGGCTTTTAACACACTTTCCCTTCCACCAAGCACTTACCGGCCAATCAGCTTACTGATTTCCTGTGATGTTGCAGTTTTTTTTATCCCCACTTAGTTTTTTGAAATGCTCCCGGCTCTCGACCTGCCTCTGCTCCGTTCCCAGGTAGGAAAGGCCACGCTCCAATCCCCAGTCTATTTATGGAAGAACAACAACATGGTGACATGGTGGCAGCATGCTTTTTGAAGATTTGACTGCAAAATATACAAACTTCAAACATTCACATGCAGTAGAATAATAGCTTGTGTGAAGTGAAATAACTATCAAACCTCACCGTGTGTAAGGATTTTGCAACTTTGTAGTACTTTCATTCTTGAATTTCACCTTGCTCCAGCCAGTAGGCATTGGGTCCCAGTAAGATTGTTCAAATCTGAGAGAGCTTAATTAGTAAAAGTCTAACTGCTGCAAAGTTTAAGCAGGAACAGAAATTAAACAGCAGGCTGCAGGCAGTCTTACTTTAAGTAGAACGCCACAGACAGGAGAATTCATTACTGCTGAAGCTAAATACTGCAGACTGGGAAGTAACAGCCCCTAACAAGGAGACGAAGACTGCAAAAAAGCTTTTTTCACTGTTTGCTTTCATTTTTGAAGTCTGCAACCATTTTTCCGCCTAAATTTCTGTTTCATAGGTGGAGCTTAAAGCTAAACCTGGGAAAAATCAGAGAGCTCAACAGCACCGCCCTTGCAGTCAAGCGATAATTTATGACCAGCTAAGGCAATGCCACTAAAGGTGCTGCCATTCAGAGCTAAATTAACTCTGAAAGAGCTGGAAGAAACTTGGATAGCTGTCAGAAGTTCTAGATAGGATTAAAAATCCTGAAAAAAGCTAAAAGAGGACAACGAAATTCCCAACACTCAATTGGAAGGCAGCAGATCTCCTATCCAAGTTTACTTTGTTCTGACAACTTGTCAAGCGGTGCTTTCTGGACTTCAAAATTTCCAAACCGGATAAAAAAGCCATTAAAATTAAAATTGTTATAGGTAATGAAGGCCTCCATAGATCAAACACATCAAGTCTGTCCGACGACCATCTTAAGAATCCAGAAAAATATGGCCAACACTTTAAGATCAATTGCGAGTGAAGCTAAACTACACAATACACTGTCTGGAATTCATGTCTTTCAGGCAACAACTGACAGAGACTACTGATGAATTCCTAAGTAGATGTAAAGACAAGGGGCATGATTACAACATCACAGCAGCAGAGCTAGCTGACAGAATAATCAAGTTCATGACAGTATTTACCCCAATGGAAGTGTTCCAAAAAGATCTTTTGGACCAACTCAAAGGTTGGTCCAAAAACTCAACTCATGGAAATGCTACTACAAACCGGACACAAGTACTTAGCCTGTGGACTCATCTACCCATTGGTATGGCTATGTGTAATTCATTCACCAATGGCACACTAGCAGCCTCATACATGCACCCAGAAAATGCCCAGCTTTTAATGGTGTATGCAAGGCGTGTGAGACCAGAAAACATTGGAAGTGCAGAAAGCAAAGGCTGAAACAAGTGGTTCAACATCATGAGAAGCCACAACCAAAAGCCAGACAGGTACAGCATTCTAACCAATCAAAAGCATATACTAAACATTGCAATGTAAGAAGTAGCATTTGCAACTTCTCAAATACTGAAGCATCTGTGCCCACATGCAGCAAGACCTGGTCAACATTCAGGCTTGGGCTGATAAGTGGTAAGTTGTTTTTGTGACACACATATGCCAGACAATGACCATCTCCAACAAGAGAGAATCTAACCATTTCCCCTTGATGTTCAAAGGCACTACCATCACTGAATCCCCCACCATCAACATCTTGGGGATCATCACTGACCATAAATTTAACTGGACCAGCCATGTAAATGCTGTGACCACTAGAACAGGTCAGAGGCTGGAAATTCTTCAGCAAGTAACTCACCTCCTGACTCCCCAAAACCTTTCCAGTGTAATCAAATTATGATTAACCCTTTAGTTACTCTAACATTATGTAATGGATAAAACCAAATGTAAATATTCTTTCTGTATTCACATAAGTATGAATATTCACATATGTATTCATACAGGTATGTATTCATCCTTTTGTATGGATCCTTAGATTCCAAGGGATATTCTTTTGTGTAGAACCTTAAGCTGTCAGGGAGCTTACGGTTACCTACTATACGTGACTAAAACTGCTCGTACCAGCTGAACAGGCAGGAATGAATCGCAAGAGGCGCCTCCAAGACCTTGAAATCTTGAGGTAGGAGAATTGAACAAGGATGGTTGTAAGAAGCATTATGTAATGGTGTGAGGCTCACATGAATTTTCCTGATTGGTCAAAAAAAGCATGAACAATCATAAGGCCGAAGATGTTTGGGGAGAGAGAAGGGTTAATTGGATAAGAGTTTGGTTAAAAGAGACCCTTTTGATCAGGTTTGCTACATGGGGAAGAACAACACCAAAGATAGCCTCCTGGTGGCGCAAGAACTACAAGCTAGAAGTTGCGAGAAGGCAAAATCTGATCCGCGTCTCTGTGCTCCACTTCTAAGGTTGAAACTGGGAGTAAAGCTTGTCTAAACCAGTTAATGACTGCCTAGCTAACTGATTTTTATACTTTTATACTTAATAAAATTTTCCAACTTGTTACAATTGGATCAGCCTCACTATAAACCTTTTTTGTCAAGCACAAACACAATTCATTAGATCTTACACCACCATCTACAAGGCATAAGTCAGGAGTGTGATGGAATACTCCCCATTTGTCTGGATGAGTACAGCTCCAACAACACTCAAGAAGCTGGAGAACATCTAAGACAAAGCAGCCCACTTGATCAACACCTCATCCACAGCTTTAAACATTCAGTCCCTCATCACCAGTGCACAGTGGCAGCAGTGTGTACCATGTTACAAGTTACACTGCAGCAACTTACCAAGGTTCCTTCTAAAGGACCTTCCAAATCTATGACCTCTACCACCTAGAAGTACCAGGGCAGCAGAAGCATGGGAACACCATCACCTGCAAGTTCCTCTCCAAGCCATACTCCATCCTGACTTGGAACTATATAACTATAAGTTCCTTCACTATCGCTGGGTCAAAAATCTGGGACTCCCTAACAGCACTCTGGATGTACCTGCACCACTTGACTACAGCAGTTCAAGAAGGTGGCTCACTGGCACCTCCTCAATTGCAAATAGGGATGAGCGGCATACACTGGTCTCGCCAGTGATTCTCACAAACCAATATATAAAAAAAAGGCTTGTCCACAAAATTGAAGCCCAGGAGAGAAAGGGGGCAGTAGCAGCATGGATTTAAAAAGTATTATGGGATAAAAACAGTGTTCTGGTGAATGGCTGGTTTCAACGGAGGGTCATGCACAGAGGGGTTCTCTTGGATTTGTACAGGGACCACTGCTGTCTTTCATGCACATTAATGACTTGGACCTGAGGATACACAGCTCAATTTTAAAATTTGCATGTGACGTGAAAATAGCAAGTGCAGAAAACACTCAGATGTACAGGGATGGATTTTACCAGCCCTCGGGGTGGGCTTGGAGGTGTGGAGGTCCGTATAATTGAGAGGGAAGGTGGGGACTGGAGTGTCCATCATCTTCCTACTGCAATGCCATTTTACCAGCAGCGGAGAAGGTGGAGAATGAATTTTCTGCCCAGAGACCAATTGAGACATTTAAGTGGCCAGTCAAGGCCTCTTCCTACCACTGCTATCTTGACTAGTGGTAGGTGGGCCCTCCAACACATGGGAGGACAACCAGGTGAACCCTGACAGTAGACTTGATGGTTGAGGTGCAGAGAGAGGGGGGGTTAGTCCTCATTTTAGAGCACACTTTGGCTCACAAAGGTGTCTCCCAGCAGCAATCACTGCCCATTTGATAATAGCACCATTTGCCCTCACCAACTCCCCCTCATCCTTGCTAGTCTGACTTCCCTGGCAACCCCCCAGACACCACTTAACTGGTTGAGAGGGCAACCCCTTCCATGGGCATTGCCAGCGGCGGACACCACTCCCTGGACTCTGATTGACTGCCAGTTTCTAGGGGAAGGCAGCCATTCTTTAAAAGACGACACTCACAGTAGCAACCAATTAACTGCCTGAATCATGCAAAATGCACCCAGGGGTCTTGCAAATGGCCAACGTGAGGTCTTCCTTGTCTGTTGGGTATGTCATTCAGATCCCAGACCACAATAAAATTCTGGTCATGTCGAGGAAGATAGTAATCAACTTTAAGAGGACCCAGGCTGGTGGAATGGGGGTCAAAATGCCAGTGCAATTCAATGTACAAAAGTGTAAGGTATTACATTTTGGTAAGAAGAATAAGAAGACACAATACAAGCCAAATGGTACAATTTTAAAGAGGGTTCAAGAATAGAGACACCTGGGGAATTTTGTGCACAAATCTTTGAAGGGGTCTGGTTAGGTTAACAGCAGGAAATCAAGTGCATATATCCTTGTTGATAAATAGAGGCAAAGAGTATAAAAGCCAGGAAGTTATCTTTAACCTCTATAAAATACCAGCTTGACCTAGGATGGAGTATTGCATCCATTTATGGGCACCACACTTCAGGAAGGATGTGAAAACTAATGGAATGCTATCCTTTATTACGAAAGGAATTCAACATAAAAATAAGAATGATATGCTTTAGTTCTACATGGCATTGGTGAGACCGTATCTTGAATACTGTGTGCAGTTTTGGTCTCCTTATTTAAGGAAGGATGTAAATATGCTGGAAGCAGTTCAGAGGAGGTTTACTAAATTGATACCTGGAATAGTCAGGTTGTCATATGAAGAAAAGACTGGGCTTCTACTGGAGTTTAGAAGAGTGAGGGGTGACTTGATTAAAGCGTATAGGATCCTGAAGGGATTGTGGAAAGGATGTTTTCTCTTGTGGGTGACTCCAGAACTAGGGGGCACGGTTTTAAAATTAGGGGTTGCCCTTTTAGGACAATGATAAGGAGAAATTTTCTCTGAGGGCTGTGTGACTTTGAAACTCCCTGCCTCAGAAGGCGGTGGAGATGGGGGTCATTGAATATTTTTAAGGAGGTGGTAGATTGATTCCCTTGCCTAACAAGAATCTAAGGTATCGGGGATAGATGGGAATGTGGAATTTGAAACATAAGCCGATCAGCCATGATCTTATTGAATGGCGGAGCAGGCTCAAAAGGCCTACTTCTGCTCCTATTTCATATGTTCGTATGGAGGGTACAGAAGCGATTTACCATAATGGTTCCAGGAATGAAGGATTATAGTTAATTGGATAAACTGGAAAAACTGGGATTGCTCTCCTTAGAGCAGAGAAGGTCAAGAAGAGATATGATAAAGATATTTAAAATCACAAAGGGTTTAGACAGAGTAAATAAAACTGAATCTTTTGAAAGGCTGAATGGTCAATAACCAGAGGGTACAGATTTGGCAAAAGAAGGAGTGGTGACATGAGGATTTTTTTTTTTAAACGCAGTGCGTGGTTAGTATTTGGAATGCACTGCCTAATAAAGTGTTAGTTACAGACTCAATTGCAACATTCAAAATGGAATTGGATAAGCACTTAAAAGAATCAAAATTGTTGGAATATAGGGGAAGAAGGGGGCAATGAGACTAACTTTGAAGCAGCCGGTGCAGGCTTGATGGGCGGGCCAAATAGCCTCTTTCTGTGCTGTACTATTCCATAATTCTACATAAAGATCTGTAACTAACTCAACTTCTTTGGAAATGTAACTTTACTAATGTTCAATGCTGGTTTATGATTGATATCACTTCTGCATTGCACACTGATTTGTTTATTATGTGTTTAACAGAAGAACACTACAAGTATAAACACTTCAGAGATGATCTGCTTGCCCTCTGACAAAGACTTTTGAGCAGAATCATCTCTCATAAGCAAACATGCATACAGTGTTTGTATATAGCACAGAGATACAACAAAACCTGGGGACAAAAAATGCACTGCACTTCAGTCAACAACCAAAACAGAAAAGTTGAAAGGTTACTGTTTTGGGTATGAGGTTTGGTCAGAAGTACAGGTTAACATAGGTGCTTTTGAATGACCATACCAATCATGGGACAATGTTCAATTGTGCAGCATTTTTGAACTTGAGCCTGTCGACTTGGTCCTGATAAACAGCATCTACACGAATTGGTTGTGGCCAATGCCAGTTCTCTTGCATAAGGATGTTAGTTGGCACAGGAGCCTGCACTGAATCAGAAACAATACTTTTCGACCCACATATACCAGTGGTGCAGGTAGAACCAGTAAATAAAAAGATTATTGCCCAGGGAAAATTTGCACTTCTGGGCAATTGCCATGCAAACCCTTACCTGGGAACTTCCAAAGAGGATTCCCCAGCACATCTTTGGTGTACACCCGCCCCGCGCGCCCCCACCCCCCCTCCCCCCACCACCACCCCCAATCCAATGCTGGGGAGCTCAGAAGTTATGGCCCATCATATTTCTGCTGATTATAGTTTGTTATTATTAACCTTACAGTCTGTTTTCTAAAACACTGAATTCTCTTCCCCCTCCACTAGGTGGCATTTCATAGCAAACATTCCATAACATTGAACAAGAGAATTTTCAGTTTAGTCGATTGACATTTCATTCTTATCACTTTCCAAACTGTGAGAATCAACAATTAGTTCCAACTGAGAATATTGTAGAATAGACAGTTATAATCCATAAGTAAAAAGTCTTCCTAAATACTCACAAGAAAATGCCAGTAAACTCCGACTTTCATTCAGTTTACCCAATGGTTTTGGTGAAACCCATAAGATTATGAGCAGAAGAGCTCTAAGAGATACTTCTATTGTCTTACATTACATAGTGATTGCCACAGGCACAGCCTGTCTCTATAGTAATTACACTCTTGACGTCAGTTCTCCCCAGCATTCAAAGAGCTTCATGGAAATGAGCCAGACCAGTCTGGTTTACTTCACAAATCTGAGAAATGTTCTCTGCACTATGTTTAGCCTCTATATTTCCTCAAACTACAGGCCTTTACAAGCAAGGAAATTACTATTATTGAACAATTTAAAAAAAGACTTGTAGAAGCTAGATGCTGCATATCTACAATCCAGGCATATTCCCATGCAACTAGTTTTTTGGTAAATTACTAAAACTCTTTAAAGAGACAAAGTATTCATGAAGAAAGATTTGGGAAAGCTACAAATACAACAGACAACAGCCCTACTGAAACACATCATCACATCACCTGCATTTAACTTCATTTTAACAGTATGACGTGGATTTTCCACTTTTTCAGCCTGCATAAACAGAAAAAAAAGGCTTGCTGTACACTTTCCATGAAGACATTGACTCAGATTTTACAGTTGTGATCATCATGTTTGACATTATTACACCTGTTAAACTGACAGCAACTACTACTGGCAGCGATACATGTGCAGTTAAATGCAGAAATGCACAAGTTAATGCCAATGATTTCCTGCTCTTCCACATGGTGCACTGTTGATGTACTTGCAGATGGAAATTTGACATGAATTTCCACTTTTTACACTACTAAGTGAGGTATAACTAGGATTTTAACAGCATACCAAGCCATCATTACTTCTGAACAATCTCTCTGGCCCTGTAACATTAATTTTTGCGGAATGCCAAATGTCTCTATTCTATGCTAAAAATTCCGTAGATTTTTTAAAAAATAAAAATTATCCTTTTCACAGTTAATGAAATTTCAGCCTCTACCTTAAGCCCAAGTGCATGCCCCAATCCCTATTTCACTTCCTATACAATTATAAAAGTTGGCCAGCTCATCCCACAGCTAATTAATGGTTGTCAGGGAGAAAGTCCCACCTCAGAGAAATACTGGCCAATCAAGTGGCTGGTTTTTTGGTTCCAGCAGGCCATTGCTGGGCCTGCAGCAAGTCCTCAAGGGGAGTGTGCTGTAAGGGAGTCGGACTTCAAAGTCTTGGGTCTCTCAGGGGCCAGGCTCCGACGTGAGTTTGAGGGGGTGGTGAAGGAAGAGGGGAAGGAGAATTGCAAAGGGGTAATACCTTGGGGGCCTCCGATGGACTCAGATGGCTGAAAAGGAGGCATCGCCCCTTTGCCCAGCCATCAGTCTGCCCAGTGAAACATGCCAGGATGAACATTTGGTGTCGGCTTTCCCCACTGCGGGTAAAATCCCAGCAGCACTGGGAGGAGGCCCTTAAGTGGCTATTAATTGGCCACTAAGGAAGCTCAATTGGCCCATGCACAAGCAGACCTCTGAATGTATCGCACACTGCTGATAAAATTGCAACAAGGGTGAGTAGTACGGCACCCAATTTTACAGCCTCCTGCCAGCTATCCCTCTACTTGGGGGTCTTTAAAATTCAGCCCATTATCTCCATTTCCAAAATCTAATCAGATAAAACTACATGGTATCTAACTGTTTGCATCTAGGGAATTGTTCCTGACACCTGCCCCCAAATCCTGGGGCAAGTGACATTCACCCAGCTGCATAATAAATCGATCTCAAGATTGTCTAAAACTGTTTCTGTTGCTGCTGTTATCAATTGAGGACAATTTCAAATTGAGTTCACTCAGGGACAACTTTTTAAAATTCAAATCTCCCACCTCTTGTTTCACCTACCCCAAAATCTTAACAAAACTAAACACTAGAGGCATCCTCATTTCTCTTCACCCCCAGTCCCAGCTTGGATCCATTGGCAAGCTGAATCAGGAGGCCTAATGGCAAAATGTAATTCCCTTTTGTAAAATGTAAGTCCCTTTTCCATCATGAATTGAAGACACATCCTTTAAGGTCTGGCTTCAGTTCATTGACATGTAGAGTTTTTAAATGGATTTAGGTTCCCCTGTTCCCTCAACCCTGTACTTCCAATACACCTCACCCACCTCCTGCTCTCGACAATGCTAAGTCTCCCTCTCCTTCCCAACACAGCTCAATCCTGTTAACCTTAATTTATACAATTAAGTATCTACAGGTAGGGGGTGGGGAGTCACTCATTGGATAATACTTGTGCCATCTAAAGAAACACTTCCCCTTTAAGGAGTTATTGGAGGTGTCAGCTGTGGCTCAGTTCATAGCACCCTCACCTTTGAATCAGAGGGTTGTGGGTTCATGTCCCACTCCCAGAAACCAAGAACTGTGATTGTACTCGAAAGAGTTGCAATCTGTGACTGTTGATAACTCGAAAGAGTTTAAGGGGTTATTTGTTTGCTGATCTGTTTATTTGATTAATAAAAGAGTATAAAGAAACACTTATTGCAGAGGTTAGAGCTACACATTTGTAATGTCTCATTTTGTGAATAAATCTAAAACTAAGTACAGATTGACTTCCGGTCTCCTCCTCCACTAATTGGCTAAAGAAGTTTTACAAACTCTCTCCTGACACAGCACAACCTCCATCTCCCCACCCTAACACAACACAGCCCTCCCACATTGACAGCCCACTAAATCAGTGTATAAACCAGGGTAAGCATAGAGCAAACTGCCCAAGTTTATATGGTGACAGGTGCCAATGGGAGGACCTTCAGCGAGGGCTCCCACAAAGCTGTTTCTGAGATATCGGAAGCTCCTGGTTCCAGCGTAAATTGGCTCCCCTGAGCTTCTGATGCTATTGTGACCCTCAATAGCAGTGAACATCTCAGACAATCTGGGCCATTATAATTATACACTCACTCTCCACAATGGTCACAATTTCTGATAGGGATGAATGAAGCTCAATTTAAATGAGTCCTCACTGCAAATTTCGAGCCTGCTGGCCGGAAACTGCCCGTTTTGCTGCACCAGGGATATGAAAGAGCAGCCACAAAATGTAAAGCTTTATTCAAGATGCATGGTTTGTTCTTATTTTTAATTTCTGAAGATTAAAAGAATCCATTTAGGTAAACCAGATGTCCTCAAGTTCAGATTTTCCAGGTGGGTGGTATCATTACTTGAGTTCTAATATTTGCTTAATGATGAAGAAAAATGATTGAAACCAAAAGCTAATGCATTCACATCAGGAGATATTGAGAAAAAAGTCGAACTCTTAAGATCTCCTGGCTGCTCCTCTGCAAAATAAAGAGAGCCTGAATTGCCTGCACCTCCCTTCACATTTCCTCTCCTATGTTTTTAGGCCTAAGTCCTCAACAAGGATGGGGCCTGTACCAAGGGGGTCATCTCAGTTCCCATTTACAACTATCCAGACACGTTGTCCCTAAACTAAATAAGCCATGACCCAAAATCCATTACTGTCAAAAAAAAACTTGTAAAAAATGTTTGGTAAACTTTTGGTTGTTTTCAAATCCAGAATTGAGTCGCTTAAGTGGTGTTGATCTTCACTTAGCATGTAAAAAATATTACAGATGCCTCAGTTAACAAGTGTCTTTGCCAAATTAAAAAAAGTTTGACAAATACTTCTATTGCAGTGGTTCACGTCAAACTAGAAAAATAGCCCCTCGCCTTTAAACTCTTTCAGAGCAACAGGATGATAAATGAAAATGTCAACTTTAATGCAGCTTATCACACTTAAAAAGATCTCCCACATATTGAGCTGTTGCAGTAACCCTAACTTGCTTGCCCTCACCTTGACTAACAGATTAGTTAGTTAGCCCGTCTGCCTGCTTGTATGTTTTGTTTTTTAAAGGTTATAGGTTATACTCAAAACTACAATAGTCTTTCACAGACATTTATGAAATAATGAGACAAAGTGGGTTCAATAACCTCTTAGATATCATTTAGATGTAGGAGGTACTAAATCAACATTTCCTGTGACGCTGTCTACAACATTTACCTCTGACAAGAAGACTGAAGAGTGGGTTTGTTTGTTTTCTCATTGAAATAATTGAGAACGCTGGAAAGTCATGAGGTGAATCAAGGACATATTTCAGATTTTCTATCCACTATTAAGCAGCTGGATTCCCATCAGTCTTCAGTTTTCTTTGGCATGTTCCATTCAAGCTGAACCACAATTTAAAGTCCCGATTACAATCATTCTCCAGGATTATACTGGCCTCTTCAAGTTTACTCAACTAATTTGCAAAGTGACAGGTTGTTCCCTAAAGTGATTACTTCCATTATTCCATCCACTGGGCTGATTTTTCTAAGTTGCAGCAAGCTAAAGACATTACTATAAATATTGACAATCTTTGTTATTGAAAAACCAAGGTCGTTAGCACAAGGACCAAGATTGAAAAGGCTTGAAGAAGCAGGCCTATATCTTCCGATCAGGGTCAGAACCCATGGTTCAAACAAAAAAATACCCTTTGAACTTGCTCTGATTTTTCTGGGCAAGCTTCCAAAGAAGGATCTTACCTAACTCACTCAGTACAGGAACCTCAGAGACATCAACGAAGGGAATCTGTGGAGAAGCCATGCCCCTTTTTTGGCACTAGCTGCCATATTCTTGTAAGTAAAGAGTTTAAATGTCCCAAAGCTTCTTTGAAAACCTACAGAGAGAAGGTAAGTGAGTAAGGATGGATGGGGTAAGTGGGTAAGTTGGGTGAAGTAAGTGGATAAGGGGATAGGGTGGATGAGGTAAGTAGATAGGGCGGGCATGGTAAGTGGGTGAGGGGGCAGGGTGGCAGCTGGGTGAGGTGGCAGCTGGGTAGGGTGGTGAGGTTTAGGGTCAGGTCAGGTTGCAGGAGTAGGTGGTCAGGGGAGTCAGGTCAGTTCAGGAGAGAGTCAGGGATTTGGGGGGTGTAGCTGGGAGGTCGAGGGGAGAGTTGGAGGGGTGAGAAGGGAGAGTCAGAGGGTCAGGGAGTACTCATGAAAAATGAGGGGCCATCAGGTGGGAGGTGTGGGGAGTGAAGATCAGCGTGAGTGACTGGGGGATCAGTTGTATAGTTTCCCAAGTGTTAAACTAGGAGTTTTCTGTCCAAAGATTTTCCTTGGTAACCACCCAAGTAAATAAGTCCGAACTGTCCAAAAGCTCTGACTAAATCAGAGCTGGAGATTTTTTTGGATGGTCCTGGGGAGCAGTGGAATTGCCCAAACTTTCCAGGGAATTCCCATGGAGTCAGTGCGTTGGGATTTCTGAGGGGTCCATAGCGCACCTTGAGTGATACGTCCAGTCTCTGACAAGCCGGAACCTGGAAATTTGTGCATAATAATTTACCTTATATGATGCCCATCACAACCATCAGGACATCCCAAAATGCGTCACAACCAATGATAGAGTTTTGAAATATAGTCACTGTTGTAATGTGGGTAAATGCAAAAATCAGCTTATGCTAGGCAATGTCCCACATAGTGGTTCTAGACCTCATTACTTTCTTGATGCTGCCCATTCTGGGAATGGCCATTGAGGCCCTGGTCACTGGCAGGGTACAAGTCACTGAAGATGGCTGTTACCATTCTCCTTCCCATATTCCACTTCTCCCTCATCCCTAACACCTTTTGACTTACAAGACACTGATGATGTCAGAATGCACCTTCTCCTCTCTCCTCACCAACCCTTGACACTTCATTTCAGACACAAAAACTGCAAAGCTGGAAAAACAGGGAGACAGTAAGATGAAGAGACACCGTCACTCAATTTTACAGTTGGCACGTCATAACATTCAAGGCTATGGGCCAAGTGCTGGTATATGGGATTAGGTAGGTAGGTCAGGTGTTTCTCACGTGTCGGTGCAGACTCAATGGGCCAAAGGGCCTCTTCTGCACTGTGTGATTCTGTGAGTTGTGACCATCAACTCAGATGCTGACAGTGCAGGTAATTTAACAGATAAGAGGTGGGGTCTGCATGCAGTTAGACACTGGGCACAACTGTGTACAGTCAGGGCAGGGGGAGAAAATAGAGATCAGGCAGAAGTTGAGGTCATACACTAGTTCTATTGCAGAGGACTCAGATGACAATTTTGCTGGGCTAGTCTACAGACTACTGATGGGTGTGCTTGTTACATTCAGAAGCCTGCCTGAAAGCCAGTTCTCAATGTTAAGGAACATGGAGTCCAGCATAAAGTTTTACACAAAGCTTGGAACTTTTCCAGCTAGGAATTGATGGCTAAATCAATCAACACACTTGTGGAACCAACAATGGTTACCAATGTCTCAAATTCCATTGCAGCACAAGCAGCAGCTACCCAATGACTGTTTGCTAGATTAGAAGTTCATGTAGTGTTAGGGTTTTTGGGACTCTAAGAGCTAATGTGAGACTGGGGAAACAGTACCACCCATATCATGTAGAGTGTCACATGGGAGAGGTAGATTGTAGTAGCAAGTCTGGTAGAGGTCGGCATGAAGGTAGCACCTAGTTAGGGCTGTGTCCTGTATATATGTTGTAATGGGGCACATTTATAACATACTTTTATATTATTTATTATATTTTTTCACACTATATTTTTATGAAATATATATATAAAATTTTAAAACTGGACAATGACCTTATAAAATGACGAAGCCATGGCTAGCTGTGACCTTCAAACAATACGCACTCATCAAGCAGTATCAAAGTAATTTATGCCTTGTTATCTCTGAAGAGATGTTAATGACCCTGCCGTGGGCTGCAGAGACCAAATTCAAAGGGAATTATACAAAGACCATCTATATTTCATAAGCCAGGCCTGGCCAACAGGAGTCTACTAGTCTACTTGAACAAAGAGTCCTGCAACCTTCCTTTCAAATTCTTAATGGTTCGAACATGAACAATCTCAGAAACTCAGACAAAGAAACATACACCCTTTGTCAAAGCCAAAGTGGAGAGGTGGGAGTCACGTGACATGACCCTACCCCCCACAGCTGGGAGAACCAGTTATACTGTCTTACTGTCAGTCTTCCATCTTCCATCTACCAAAGGGCTCTATCCAGGCTTGAATGCCTGGCCCCCATCTACACTATTTCTACTGGAACTTCTGAAATTCTAAACTATTGCCTACAAGACTAATTCATCTCTACATGCCTTTCTCATTGTGGAAGTCACCTCTACTGGAAAAGTGAATTATCCAGCGTCATTTTGCGGCCTGCCAGACCAGACCTTTGGACTTTAATTCTGGACTCCAGACTCACGTGAAACAATAATTCTTTGCTCTGTGGTCTTTGCCCTGTAAATCTTTCTTCCTCTATCCCTCGTTTATTGTATGAATGCACAGGGGGCTATGTGGTGACACCCTCTCCCATGTTTTGATTGTGTGCAAATAAACTAACCTTCTGAGTTCACCCTATCAAGAGTTTGCTATGGGGTTATTAATAGAAATTGGATCACACCAAAACTGAAGGGTTGGGAAATATGCCACCGCTTATAAAGGGGGAAATCAAAATCAAATCATCTTTCTCTTTACGGATGGGTGGTGAGAGGAGAAAGCAGGGCTGTTTAAATTAAACCCCCTCCTGTCTGTAACAATGTATAGTTATGTATTATTAATAAGCATACAAGCCTCTAGACCTCTTTATGAGACAACATGCAACCCAACAACTGCTGTCATGATGGCTGTGGATACCAGTGTGCTACATGTGCTTCCATGATGTAGCAGTCCAGCAAACTGTTGTGCAACAAATTACTGGGAATACTGAGGTGCTGCTACAGGAGAACAGCATTGGCACCATAGAGCACAAACCTACTGTCCCCTCTCAGGATGACAGCATTCATGCTTGCACTCCTGTCACTCCACCAGTTACCTTGCTGCTGTTTGTCAGCTCGTGAGCTCAGGTTGGCGCTGTCTATGCCAGGATGGTGCAGTCTGAAGCCGCGTCTTTGAAGTCCAAAGCTGTTCAAGGTCATCTCCAAGACCATCTGCAATCTCCTCCACTGAAAGTCAGCAACCACCGACCAGCCATGCTGCACCCACTCGACTAGCAACTTATAAGAACATTAATATAGGTGTCGTGCCCAGTACAGGTATGAAAATATGACAAATTTTAAAGCTGTATTTTAAGATAGACACAAAAGTTTTTAAGATGGTTGGCCTGATATCATATGACTTTGGCAATATAAGCTCTAGACCGACCTGAAATTCAAGCAAATACCTAATTAAAATATGGGGAATCACAGCCACTTGTGAAACTCACAAGTCTCTTTGTTAAGCTTGGACTGCCAACCTAATAGAGCTTTCATATATCAGCCGACTTCTCTTTCTACTTTACCCTGGGCCAAAAAGACATCAAAACTCAATATCTTTGCCTGAAAAACATTCAAAAGGGTAATTTATATTGAATGGGTCATTCAATTACAAAAATCATGGCTGTTTCAAAACTTCAAAGTGTGAAAGGCCACATCATAGGATGTGTATTGGTCCAGCCCACCACCTTATTTGGGAAAGGACTTTGGACTTGTAACAGATCACATCAGTAAGACAGCCATGTTTATTGCAAAACAAAAACAAAAATAAGAATACCTGGAAAAACTCAGCAGGTCTGACAGCATCTGCGGAGAGGAATACAGTTAACGTTTCGAGTCCATATGACTCTTCAACAGAACTAAGGAAAAATAGAAGAGAGGTGAAATATAAGCTGGTTTAAGGGGGGGTGGAACAGGTAGAGCTGGATAGAGGGCCAGTGATAGGTGGAAATTGCCAAAAGATGTCATAGATAAAAGGACAAAGAGGTGTTGATGGTGGTGATATTCACTAAGAAATGTACTAATAGGTGACATTAAGGGCAGGACGAGCAAGGTACAGATAGAAGGAACACCTTCAGTCTGTCCGCAAGCATGACCCAGACCTCCCTGTCACTTGCCATTTCAACACTCCACCCTGCTCTCATGCCCACATGTCCGTCCTTGGCCTGCTGCAATGTTCCAGTGAAGCTCAACTCAAACTGGAGGAACAGCACCTCATCTTCCAACTAGGCACTTTATAGCCTTCCGGACTGAATATTGAGTTCAACAACTTTAGATCATGAACTCTCTCCTCCATCCCCACCCACTTTCCGATCTCCCTTTTTTCCAATAATTTATATAGGTTTTTCTTTTCCCACCTATTTCCATTATTTTTAAATGTATTTCCATCCATTGTTTTATATCTACCTTTTAGTCTATTTCGATCCCTTTCCCCCACCCCACCCCCACTAGGGCTATCTGTACCTTACTCGTCCTGCTTTCTACCCTTAATGTCACCTATTAGCACATTTCGTAGCTAATATCACCACCGTCAACACCTCTTTTTGACCTTTTGTCTATGACATCTTTTGGCAATCTCCACCTATCACTGGCCCTCTATCCAGCTCTACCTGTCCCACCCCTCCTTAAACCAGCTTATATTTCACCTCTCTTCTATTTTTCCTTCGTTCTGTTGAGGAGTCATACGGACTTGAAACGTTAACTGTATTCCTCTCCGCAGATGCTGTCAGACCTGCTGAGTTTTTCCAGGTATTTTTATTTTTGTTTTTGTTTTGGATTTCCAGCATCCGCAGTTTTTTGCTTTTAGCCATGTTTATTACCAGCTTTCAAAATAACAGAAGCTATTTTGATCAGGAACACCATGATAGGGACCATCTGAAACATCATCTGAAAAGTCATTGAACCAGCTGCAAGACAAACACGCAACCAAGGTAAAACAGCTATAACTTGAAAGTGGGAGAAGGATTCCCCCTGACCTATTCAAACATCAAGTTCACTTGAGAGCCAAAATCTCCTGGCAATTCAACCACAAGAAGCCTCGCAGCTTCTCGAGGATTCTCTGCTTTACAAGGCCTCCACTCCAACTAAAGCATCAATTCATCTAAGAAATACAGGCCTGCTATGAAACAGACTGAAACAATGACTACTTCTTTGTCTCTTCCTCTTAGTGTGTCTGATAGCTTGTGTGAGATTTTGCATTTAAACCTCCGGGGCAAGTGTGTGACAATAAATAATCTTTCTTCAAAAAAAATCGCAAAGCTTGCTGCTAGAAATTATTTAAATTGGGACAAACCATTCTAAAGGTAAGAAAACACAATAACCTCCCACATAAAAACAATTTGATTACTGACAACAATAAAACACATAAACTCTGTCTATGACATAGTGCATATCTGCCATGTGCCTTTATCCTAAGAGAATGTACAAGGGTCAAAAGATTATTTTTGTAAGTAATATGGTATTATTTAGTTTATAAATTTGAATTGGAATGCATAAATTGTGTTTTACTTTTGTATTGTGTGCACAAGAAGATGATCTGGTGGTCAGTGATAGAAGGTAAGGGGCACGGGACGTTGGTGAATGGGGAGTTGAGGTCTACGTTATTGGCATCCTCTTGAGTTAGTTGTTCATGAACAGCTGAAGCAAAAGGAGGTTGTCTAGGTTTCCACCCCATAAACCATGCTGTCAGCTGATAGACCTTCTTGCCACATAGCCACCCTTTGGTTTGCCACCTCTTAGTTGAAATACAACTGGCATAAAGAACACAGAATGAATACATTGTAATCAGTATAGGATATATTGATCTGCATGTTGCACTGTCTATAATCACACAAGCTATACATTGAGGGAATGGAATCCCATTCAGTTAAGCATTGTCATGGGATGCACACAAAACAATGCCATGCAGCCAATGGCACCCTGGACCCATATAGGAAGCTTGCAATCCTTGCATATCCCTTGGAATCACTCCGGTTGGTTCCCTCTGGCAAGAAAGAACGATGACCTCCTTAGTGAAGTACAGACAACAACAACTTGTCTTTTATAGCACATTTGGCTTAATTAAATGTACCAAGGTACTTCACGGGACCATTAACATACAAAATTTGACACCAAACTACATAAGGAGATATTCGGGCAGTTGACCAAAAACTTCGTCAAAGAGGTAGGTTTTAAAGAGGCGTGTTAAAGGAGGAAAGAGAGGTAAAGAGGCAGAGATGTTTAAGGAATTCCAGAGCTGAGCACCTTGAGAGCTGAACATACATTCATGTTGCATAACCAGGAACCTAGGTAGGTCAGCAAGTACAGAGGCAATGAGTGAACAGGACTTGTGTGAGTTAGAAAAGGGGTAAAGAGTTTTGGATGACCTCAAGCTTGTGGAGAATAAAACTCGAGAGGCCATCCAGGCGTGCATTGGAATAGCCAAGCCCAGAGGAAATAAAGGCATAGATGAGGTTTTCAGCAGCAGTTGAGCTGTGGCTGGGGTGAATTTGAAAATTTACGGAGGTGCAAACAGGCGGTCTTAGTGATGAAATGGACATGTGTTCGGAAGCTCAAGGTTGTGAAATTTCAGATTCAGCTTCAGACAGTTGTCAGGGAGAGCTGCATCTCAAGCATTGGGTCTCACTGAAGTTCAGGTAGCAGAATTGTTTCCTAAACATGCTGGGAGATTTGGCCTCCGTTTGAGAGCCCTTCTCCCCCTCTTCCTTCAACTTAGCCTGCTCTGCATGCACAGTGCTCTTTCGCCCAGTCATGCTCAATGCCAAGGGGGATAGCCTAATAGTTCACCCATTTGTGGAAGCAACTGGTTTGTGGAGAAGCCTTTAAGTCAGCAGCAGTTAAGTACTGCAGCACCTACCAGACCACTACAAATAGACTTTTGAAAATTTAAACAACTATAGAAAGCACTCAAAATGTGTAGAGTTGTATCAACAGTGTGAAGAAATAAAACGACAAGCAGTCTGTAGGTAGTTGATGTTCCCTAAAATTGCAGTAATAAGGAGTTGGTCCTGCATGCAATTGAATGCATGTTCAGCTGTCCGAGGTTAAGAGAGTGCAATGGCAGGAACGTGAGATTCAAAATAGCAACACTGGCGTCAAATAAGCATGCATGTCATGATCTGCTTGCTCTGTACGGTACTGGGAAACATTAGGTGCACACAGCCTAACTGCTTTACCAATATCATGTTAGAAATGTGCGTGCATGTCACTTTGAAACAGAAGGAGCCTTGTAGCACCCAAAAAATGGTTGTTACTGAGTCCAGTTTTGCCCCTCCCCTCCAAATTCTTTTATTCAGTCTGGACTGGCCAAACAGACAGCATGCACTTACAGCTACTCAATACATGGTTTCAGATTCCTATTACAAACCAGTGCAGCTGTGACAGGAAAATAATGGACACTTACATTATCTGACCTCTAACGCAGGTGTTGCATGTCTATTATAAGGACAAAGGACACAATGCAGAAATAAGATTGAAAACAGTGCAAACTGCTCACTAAAGTCATCAGTAAAAAAATGGCAAGTTGATTTTGTTTGATTTTTATTTAGAGGGGAAGAAGAAAAATGCAGTACTTTGGCTGCAATCACCTCATATGCAAGAGACATGTTGCATTTGACATAAATTACAAAAATGTTTCTCAAGAAGGCTGTGCCTTTTTAAAAGAGAATGCTGATCTTTCACCCATGTGAAATGTGAAGCCATGAAACACATATCAGAGAAGGCTTAATGTTCTGTCTTTAAAATGTGTACAGAAATTATACAATACTGCTCATCCTCAATATGATAACGGTTACTGGAAAACATACAAAATTAGTCCCTCAGTAGCTCAAGGTTGTGAAATTTCAGATTCAGCTTCAGGCAGTTGTCAGGGAAAGCTGCATCTCAAGCTGCATCTAAAAGAGACCCTCAGCTTTAGCTGACAATCCCCTGATACTCCTATCCACATCTTTGAAATTCAGAGCTATTGAAAATTTAACTATTTTACAGCTTAACGGGGTGGGAATTCAGCTGTGGGGTGGAGTGGGGGGGGGAGGTGATTTTGCAATGGATTTTATTTACATATCCAGTTTCATATTCAGCTCAATGGAATTGAAAACGAGGCAAGACGAACTTATAAGCTGACAACTTTTCTGTAGCCTTCTTGGCACTTTTCCTTCTTAAGTTTGCAAGCTGCCTGTGAATCAGAAAAGGGCTTAACAAGTCCAGTTCGAAGTGAACTTCAAATGAACCTGATATATATAAAAGACTGAGATAAACAGGGAAGAAGGTTTTTATGAAATAAAGATGACATTAGGATATCAATAGATCTGTGGAAAGCTCTTAAGCATCAATGTCCTAATTATGGTTCTACCATAGTAAGACTTGTGAAACATTTTTTTTTAAATTGAGTAGTCAGATTTAAACAATGAATGAGCAATCTAAAATGGTAAGCCAATAATGCCTCTCCTTTTAAATAGGTAGTAATCTATACTGTCAGAATTTATCCAATTAATCATTCCAGATGATGCAAGATGGGACAGTGAATGTTGACTAATTATTGGATAACTGAAATTTCTGCACCCTCTTCAGTAAAGTAACATTGTCTTATTTTGTTCAAGATGATAGAAACTAACTCCCATTCACTAAAAACTCAGTTGTTAAATTGTGGAAGCATCAGTAAATGAATCTCACCTTCACAGTGGCAGTTGTCCAACTCTAGGCTCTCCTCTTCCCATTTGGTCTGCCACAGGTCCTGGTGCTGCACATTAAGTCTCAAAACAGCAAGAAGAGGTGGCCAAAAACTCGGTCAGAAAGTTTTAAGGGATACCTTAAAGGAGGGTAGAGAGGTAAAGAAATGGGCAGGTTTAGGGAGTGAATTCCAGAGCTTAGGGCTTAGACAGCTCGAGGTACAGCCACTAATGGTGCAGGGAAGAAAATCAGGAATGCACAAGTGGCCTGGCTCAAGAAACACACAGTTCTCAGAAGGAGGGGTAACAGAGATTTGGAGAAGTGAGGCCATGGATGGATTTGAATACAAGAAATATAATGCGAGATGTTGCTGGACCAAGAGCCAATAGGTCAGCAAACACAGAGTGAATGTGAGTGAGGATCTTAAGCTGGAAACACGATTCACTTCCTAAAAACTATCTTTGTGACACTTTAAGCCTATCCACCATCTACAAGGCACAAGTCAGGAGTGTGATGGAATACTCTCCACTTGCCTGGATGAGTGCAGCTCCAACAACACTCAAGAAGCTCAACAGCATCAAACAATCCACTTAATTGGCACCCCATCCACCACTTTCAACATCCACTCCTTCCACAATCGACGCACAGTAGCAGCAGAGTATAAAATCTACAAGATGCACTGCAGCAACTTACCAAGGCTCCTCAGGTAGCACCTTTCAAACCCACGACCTCTACCACCGAGAAGGACAAGGGCAGCAGATGCATGGGAACACTACCACTTGCAAGTTCCCCTCCAAGTCACAGACCATCCTGGCTTGGAACTATATAGCTGCCATCCCTATATTGTCACTGGGTCAAAATCCTGGAACTCCCTCCCGAACCCTCCCTGTACCTACACCACATGAACTTCAGCGGTTCAAGAAGGTCACTCACCACCACTTTCTCAAGGGCATTAGGGATGGGCAGTGACACCCACCGTGAAAAAAACTTGCACCATATAAACCACAAATTACACTAATTGTCTTACATGGAGAAATTATTAGGATGTTATGCCGTGCTTAATATATTTACAGCAAATTACAAAAATTATCATATTATGAAGATTAGAAGCTAAACAAGATTTAAGACACCTATTGAACAAACAAATGGCTTTGCCCCTGTTGGTAGTGTGTAAATGTAGACAATCTTGATCATGTGCAACCAGTTCTCACTTTAACCAAATGTGTGACTCTTGTTTTAAGTTGTCTGGCACAATTTCAGTCAAGTGGTGCTTAATAGTTGTGAATAATTCTCTTAGGGTTTTTGCTTTGAACCAGTTCTACTTGCCACATTTCCTATTGCTGTTCTTCTTTCAATTTTGCAAGCCCATCGTGAATTTTCATCAACGGTTTCTGCCCAATTAATAAGCTGAAATTATTTAACACTAACATGATTGACAGATAGATAGAAAGATATTTGGATAGATAGACAAACAAACAAACAAATGGTTTAGTCTTCCAGCAGCTAGGGAAAACAAATTAAATCCAGAGGTACATTATATGCTTTGAAAATGCTGGCAATATGGTTTATCAAGAATCTTACGTACCTCTGTAATACTTTACATGTTGTAAATTCTTCCTTCCAGCATTCACAGAAGACTAGATCCAATACCAAAACAATACTAATAGCGGACAAGATGCTGTCACAGTTCAAAAGTTCTGAAGCACCTCGACTATTTAGTACTGACAGCCGTAACACAAATCTGAAGACTAATGATTGCAGATGTCTCATATTTCATGTTGTAGCAGACATTTACTGACAAATAATTGAAGGACCACCCAGCAAAGGGTCAGAACACGGTGGCAAAAATACATCACAGCCAAACACAAAAGACGATACCTGCATGCAGGTCAGACAGAGGGGCCGACATCAAAAATCATCTAACACCAGCCCTCACTGTGGTATGTTCAGTAGACTTGCGAATGAATCTTTTACCTGAATGTTGAGAACTCCCACTGGGAGAAATGACTCGCCCCAGGGCATTCACAGGGACCGGATACCAATGTTTAACAGGATAAGTAGTCAAAGCCTAATACGTGATTTAAGAAACGGAATTGGTTGAAGCACAGTAGAAATTCTAGTTTATCGGGTCCGTTTTGCTTTCTGTTTCCTTTGTGCTCACATCCAGACATTTAACCTCTTGCTTATTCTCTATCTTTTGTGTGACTATTTTCTTGAGGTATTCCAGCAGCAGACTGGATGGAGACAAAGCTTTGAGTTCCTATGATAACCACATTCTGAAGATGTTTTCACATGTTTGTAGCTTGTACCAAGCCTGTTATTTTGGCAATCATCTTTCCTTTTTTTCCCCGTCCTTGCCTCTTTCAGTTATTTTGGCTGGCTTACTATGGGGTTCTTCAGTCTGTTAATTGATTTTTCATTATCAGCGTGTGCCCCTTCTCCAGAAGCATTGCAAAAATCAAGCCAGATTAAAACCAACTGAAAGGGATTTTATTCACCTAGACAGTCACGAGCCGCATAGCCAAATGAGGGAAGTTAGCAAAAACAAAACAAGTCAAAGTGAAGTATTTTGAATATCACTGTATCGATTTGTATCCTCAGCTAATGCACGCTATAGTAAAT
This sequence comes from Cetorhinus maximus, assembly GCF_964194155.1. Classification (NCBI taxonomy): domain Eukaryota; kingdom Metazoa; phylum Chordata; class Chondrichthyes; order Lamniformes; family Cetorhinidae; genus Cetorhinus; species Cetorhinus maximus. The sequence continues at coordinate 153,796,918 of NC_135880.1, read as the reverse complement.
TGAAACACCATGTTGAGTGGCATTTTACAGAGTACCAAAATTGCCGAGGGGGCAGTGGCATAATGGTATTGTCACTGTGTAGCATTCCAGAGACCCAGCGTAATGCTCTGGGGAACAGCAGCAGATTATTGAATCCAATAAAAAATCAGGAATTCAAAGTCTGATGACAACCATGAAACCATTGTCATAAAAACCCATCTGGTTCACTAATGTCCTTTAGGGAAGGAAATCTGCTGTCCTTGCCTGCTCTGGCCTACATGTGACTCCAGACCCACAGCAATGTGGTTGACTCGTAAATGTCCTATGAACAAGGGCAATTAGGGATGGGCAATGAATGCTGGCCTAGCCAGGGACACCCTCATCACATGATCAAATTTTTAAAAATGTCATAATCACCCCTATGCTTGCTGACCTACATTGGCTCCGGTTAAATAATACCTCAATTTAAAAATTCCCATATTTGTTTTGAAATCCCTCCATGGTCTCGCTATTCCTGAATGCTTTAATCTCCTCTAATCTTCTGAGGTATCTGCGTTCCTCCAATTCTGGCCACTTGAGTATTCTTGATTTTAATCACTCTACCATTAGTGGCCATGCCTTCAGCTGCCAAAGTGTTAAGCTCTCAAAATTCCTCCATAACCTTTCTCGTTCTAGACACCCTTTAAAATCTACCTCTTTATCCAAGCTTTCTGATGACACTCCTATGAAATGTTGGAATTTTTTACTACATTAAAAGGAGCCATATAATTACAACTTCTTGTTGCTGCTGTGTCTTCCGCAACTCAGAGAACTCGGATATGGACTTTGTGGGCTAGGCTACAGACTAAGGATGATGTGTTTACAGAGCAAAATGTTTGGTGCATTGGGAATCCTACCTGAAAGCCCAAGTTCAATGTCAACAGGCATGGAAGAATCTAGCACCAACTTGGCACAGGGCTTTACACAGAGCTTGCAGCCCATCCTAACTAGCAGGGAACTGGTGGCCAACTCCATCAGCACAATTGTGGAAACAACAATGATGCAGCGGCTGATGGCCAATTTCTCAGTTTGCATTGCAGTACCAACAGCTTCCCCCAAAGGTCTGAGTGCTGAAGCCGATGTTATGCAAGATCACTTTGCTGCCATGCAAGTTTAGACTGCTGCCATCATGGCTGTGTTCAGAGAAGCTTGCAGGGTATTACATTAGTGTGCTCCAATAGATTACAAGGATTGCTGAGACTCGTTTTGCCCTAGAAGACTGGCAGTCGCTCCATGGAGCACAAACCTGCTGTCCTCTCTCAGGACGACAGTATTCGTGATCCCACTCCTGTGCCCCAGTCAGCCCAGACTGCTGTCATCCATGCCAGGATAATGCTATGTGAAGCTGCGCCTTCTTGGGCCAGCACTGTTTGAAGTCATTCTCCCAGACTTCCTGCAATCACTGGCACTGAAAATTAACAGCCTTCTGCCAACAACGCTGTAGCCACTGGGATAGTGTCTCATAGGAGGACAGGAACAGGCAAAAAACAGAGAAAACACACACTAAGGGAATGCACAATGGGGATTAGTCTAAGTTTGTATGCAATATGGAATGATTTTATTTATAAATTTGGTTTTGAAGGTGTACTTTATGATGGCTTTTATTTTTGCATTGTAGTCAAGATGGCAGTGATGATCAGTGACACCAGCTGGAGGCTGGTGAGTCTTTTAGTGAATGGGTAATTGGGGTGAGGTTACTCTTAAATTAGTTCTTCACATACAACCCAAGCAGAAAGAAGCTGTCTAGGTTTCAGGTTCCCTTCCTCTTCCACCTGCTCCTTGCTCTCCTCTTCCTTCTCCTAGTGTTCCTGCTCTTCAGCTTCTCACTTGATAGGTGATGGCAATCCTTCATAATGGTCAGGTTGTGCAAAGTGCATGCTCCTTCAGGATGCTAATAGCCTGTTTTGTCACGGCTCTTGTGGTAGCATGGCTCACTTGTAGATATGATTCACATATGTGTGTGGGTTTCAAATCAGAGTCATGAGCTATATCATCAGTAGGTAGCCCTTGTTGTCAAATACGTCACCCTTTGATTTGTTGTAATGGTGGAAAAACAAAACTGCCACAGAATAAAGGCATCGTGGCTTCAATCAGGATCCTGGTTAGGGGCAATTAGGGGTGAGGATGCTATTGTGGGGTCAGAGACAATGAGGGAAGGCCGTGTTGAGTACCTGATTGCGGAGGCTTCTCAGACAGGTGCCTGGATCTAGGAGGCAAATGTAAAGGCTGAGATGAAGCTTCTAGGTAAGGACAACATTGGGCTCAAATATGATGGGTCCATGTTCAAATAGCCTGTTGCTATCTGGACTGGTTACTTTGGAACCAAGAACAAAGGGAACAATTTAAAATTCAGCTTCATAGATAAAGATTCATATGATAAAATTGCATCAGGAATTTATTTGTAGCCTAAGTCAGGGTTGCTGATCATCCATGCATGAATTCTTGCTCCATGAAGCTTCTTAGGAGTGTACATTTGCATTTGCCTTCAAGACAGGACAAAAAATACAACTTGCATTTATAACAGCACCTATGACCACCTCAGGGCATCCCAATGTATTTCACAGCTGAAAAGGAGCTGTCAATTAAGCATTTGGAATTAAAGGCTATACTGGTTCTCTGTAGAGCAATCCAATCAGGCCCATTTCCTGTTCCATCCCCATAGCCCTGAAAGCTTATTTCCATGAAGTGCTCATCCAATTTCCTTTTGAATTATTCAGCATCTCTGCTTCCAACACCCTCATAGGGCAGCAAGCACCAAGTCACTATCACTCACTGCATACAAAAAGTTCTTCCTCATATCTCTTGCCCAACATTAAATGTGTTCCCTAGTCCTTGTACCATCAGCCAATGTGGACAGCTTTCCTTTGCCTACTTATCTAAACCTATCATAACCTATACACCTTTCTGATCTCCCCTCAACCTAGAACAACCCCAGCTTCTCCATCCTAACCTTGTAGCTAAAATCCACCTTCCCTGGGACCATTCTGGTAAATCTCCTCTGCACCCAATTAAGTGTTACTCATAATAAGAGCTTGTTGTAGAAGAATAAATCCAAAGCTGTTCATGTTTTTTTTTAAAACAAACTTCCTAGTTGCTTCTACACAGACTAGTCCAGCTGTCTCTATTTATACTGTTTAGATGGGAGAACCAATACCCATCACCTGTTTTAACTAGCAATTGCCTTTAACAAGGTAATTGCCATATAATGTGATTACTGATACATTGACATCAAGGACTTTCACATCCTTCTTACAGTGGTGTAACCAGACTAGATGCAATTGCTCTAGTTGTGGCCTAACCAGAGCTTTATAAAGGTTCATAGGTTTATAACTTCCTGCTTTAGTACCTGATATCTCTATTTATGGAAGCCAAGGTCCTATATTTTTGCAATTACTCTCTTAATATTCCCTGCCACTTTCTCAGATTGATGCACGTGAATCCTCCCAGGTCCTTCTGTTCCTGCACACTCTTTAGAACTGTGCCATTAAGAATATATTGCCTTACCCTATCCCTTCTTCCAAAATGTTTCACCTCACCTCTTTCCTTATCCTGCCTAAGTCGTCGGTACCTACATGGACCATGACAACTGGATCCTCCCCCTCCCGCTGCAAGTTCCTCTCCAGTCCTGGGCAGATGTCCTGAACCCTGCCACACAGGCAACACAGCCTTCCGGACTCTCGCTCTTTGCTGCAGAGAACAATGTCAGTCCCCCTCATTATATTGTCCCCTACTGACACTACATTCCTGTTTGCTCCCCACCGTTTGAATGGCTTCCTGTGCCATGGCCAGTCTGCTCAACCACCTTGCAGACCTCACTTTCGTCCACACAGTTGTGAGCACCTCAAACCTGTTTGACAATTGCAAAGTCTGAGGCTCCTCCACTACTGTCTGCTCGGTCCCTTTACCTACCTCACTCATGGTCACATCATCCTGTCCCTCACTGCTTACCAGAACAGATGACCCTATTTTTAGAGTCCAGGTATTTTAAGTGTCCAGGTATTTCTCCCCTCCGCCTTATGTTGCACAGTGTATGCAGTTGGGCTTCCAGACCAACAATCCTGATCCGGAATTCCTCTAGCTGCTTGCGCTTTCCGCAGACATGTCTGTCATGGATCGCCTTGGCGTCCAAAAGCTTCCACATTCCCACAGCTCCAACATAACACCTGTCCTGCCATTGTTACTGATGTCATTTACTTAACTTAATTTAATTACTCACTTAATTAACACAGAAAATAGTTACTATGTATATCACGCCTCTTTCCCCCGTGCACTGAATTCCCATGTGAATCTAATTCGCTAACCATTCGGTCTCCATCTCACTGTGGCGCATCACAGAATCTTAACAGCACAGGAGGCCATTCAGCCCATCGTGTCTGCACCAGCTCTCCAGATGAGCATTATAAACTAGTCCCATTACCCTGCCTTTTCCCCGTACTCTTGCACATTGTTTCTATTCAAATAATCATCTAATGTCCTCTTAAATGCTTCAATTGAACTTGCCTCCACCACACTTCCAGGCAGTGCATTCCAGACCTGAAACCACTCGTTGTGTGAAATGTTTTTTCTCACATCACATTTGCTTCTTTTGCAAATCACTTTAACTTTGTGCCCTCTCATTCCTGATCTATTTACGAACGGGAACAGTTTCTCCCTATCTATTCTGTCCGGCCCCCTCATGATTTTGAACATCTCTGTCAAATATCCTCTTAGCCTTCCTCTCTTCAAGGAGAACAGTTCCGACTCTCCAATCTATCCTCATGGCTGAAGTTTCTCATCCCTGGAACCATTCTTGTAGTCACTGTCTCCTCGCACACCCCTTACTGATCATGTGGTTTGAAAAGCCTGTCTCTTTTATAAACCCTCTGGTGAGTCGCTAGCTAGTTTAACTTCCTGCTACAGTAATTAAAACCACTTGAACCAACTGCTTTCAGGTGATTGACAGATAACTGCCACACCAGGCAGTTCTCTAATTAAGGTTCTAACCTAAATTACTTTAAGGTTAATACGATCTCAGATCTTGATTCTTAATCTATAGTTAAACCTGAAATAGACTTACCAGAATTTACGACATGAACCTAATTCACTAATCACTCATTTTCCATCTCACTCCAGTGTAGTCACCTGTCACCTCGTGAGTTGGAACCATTTTTGGGTCTCAACCCTCCTCTCACTTTCAGGGGCCCTCCTGGGAGATCTTTTTGAGGCAACTTTGGTCTGCCTTCCAGTTAATGGCACTAGTGAAGGATCTAGGGCTGAATTTTCACTTTCAAGACAGGAGTGCAGAGTTGGGAAAATTCAAACCCAACTCGGAAGAAAATCCCCAAGATATTCTAATTTTAATTTCGGGATTGGTGGAGGGAGCGAGTGTTAATGAGAGTCAGGCCCACCTCCGCTGGGGAGAGTTTGGAGGCAAGCACAGTAGCTGCTCGGTGTGGAAGCGGGCTGTATGAAAAGTCTGCCTTGGTGCTCAAGGACTTGTAAGAAAAAGAAACAAAAAAACAGCCCTCTAGCCTTAACCCCTCACACCCCCTCAACCCGCCACACACTCCTCATTGCTGCATCCATGCCACCTCAAGACCCCACCCACCCCCAGCCCCCATACACTCCATGCCAACCTATGCCCCCTAGACACACCCTTTCTCTCTTCATATACCCAATGCCAATCTATGCCCCTCTCCCCATCCCATTATCCCAGGGCCCTTTATAGACCCTATGCCAAGTTAGTGCCAACTCATGTCAACCCATGACCGCCACTCATCTCTATGGGCCTTGATAGCCCTTAAGCAAATTTACTGTCAATTCATGCCAAACATGGCCCCCACCTACCACCCTCTGCCCTTACACCCTCCGTAAAGATGGAGGAGAGAGCTCATGGCCTGAATTTGTTAAACTCAGTGTTAAGTCTCGAAGGCTGTAAAGTGCCCTTTCGGGAGTTGAGGTGCTGTTCCTCCACTTTGCATTGGACTTCGCTGCAAATGTTGCATCACGCAAAGGACGGACATGTGGCCATGAGAGCAAGATGGTGAGTTGAAATGGCAAACAACAGGACGATCTGGATCATGCTTGCGGAGTGAACAGGCACAACTGTCAAACAGCCGATGGAGTCCATGGTCCAGGGCCTCAGATCAAGCCCTGAAGATTCCCCTGAGGAGAAATCTGAAGGCACCCTCCTTGAAGTCCTGTCACAACGCTCACCCACAGCCTCCACCAGCACAGAGACATGCACCTCAGTGGAGCCTAGCTTTAGAATAGCTTCAGGATCACAATCTGGTGGGCGCATCGCACTGTCTGGTTCACAGCAGGCAGCGACAGGGACTTCCCAGGTGTCAGGAACTCAGAGAACTGCTGAAGTCCAGAAATCTGCTGAGTTCGAGTCAGATGACAAGCCTCTGGACCCGGTCATGTCACAGTTGCTGGAGCTGCAAAGGCAAGCTTGCGAACATCAGGTAGGGATATCAGCTGCACTCCTCAGGTTGCAAAGCACGATAAAAAGCACCACCTTCAGGCTGAGGTGATAGTGCCGGCATGCCAATGCACCAAGGTCAACACTGTTAGGATGGCGGCCGCCATGGAGACCTTGGTCCAGGATGTTGCTCCTGCACTGCTGCGCGGGCTCAATTCCATCACTACTGCCTTAGTTGGCCTCCACAGTGTGTATGCAAGAGGGATGTGGGGCATCTTGATCTCACTCCAGCTACCCCTTCTCCTCAAGGAGTCAGCCTTGCACCCTTGGGCACCCATAGGGAGGAGGATCAGCAGGTGCACAATCTGGGACCCTCCACCCAGGTGACTCCGGGAGTGTCTGGCCCATCCGAATCCCCTCTTCCTGTGACCTCAGCAGCTCCTGCTCCACAGGTCAAGGAGGGTATCACTACCACACAGCGGAACCCTGAAAGCGGGCCGGGGCACTCCAGGTCTCAGCGCTCCAGGGCACCCCCTCCAAGGTCATCACAGGCATGGCATAGCAGTCAGCAGGCTGCCTCCACCTCTGCTGTGGATGTCCGGGGAGCAACAAGACGTAGCGGCAGGGTTAGGAAAGCTCAGAAGATGTAACTCTTTTGAGTCAACCAATTAAACTAAATCAACAAGATAAGGGATAAAGCAAACAGCCCCTAAGTCAGGTCAGCTGTAAAACCAAGGACAAAGTTTAAAGGAAACTTACAAACATTAAACCAAAATGTGGTTAAAGGGGTCGATAAAACACCCCAGTCCCCGCGGTGCCCACCGGGCACGGAAGGCAGAAGATGTAACTCTTTTGAGTTAAAACAATTAACTAAATTAACAAAATAAGGGATAAATCAAGCACAGCCCCTAAGTCAGGTCAGCTGTAAAATCAAGGAAAAAGTTTAAAGGAAACTTAAAAACATTAAACCAAAATGTGATTAAAGGGGTCAATAAAACACCCCAGTCCCCGCGGTGCCCACCAGGCACAGAAGGCAGAAGATGTAACTCTTTCGAGTTATCAACAGATCGCATGTAACTCTTTCCAGTACATTCACAGTTCTTGGTTTCCGGGAGTGGGACATGAACCCACAACTTTCTGATTCAAAGGCGAGGGTGCTATGAACTGAGCCACAGCTGACACCTCGTTAAGAAGATGTAACTCTTTCGAGTTATCAACAGTCACAGATTGTAACTCTTTCGAGTACATTCACAGTTCTTGGTTTCCGGGAGTGGGACATGAACCCACAACCTTCTGATTCAAAGGCGAGGATGCTATGAACTGAGCCACAGCTGACACCTCAAGGCAGAAGATGTAACTCTTTCGAGTTATCAACAGATCGCATGTAACTCTTTCCAGTACATTCACAGTTCTTGGTTTCCGGGAGTGGGACATGAACCCACAACCTTCTGATTCAAAGGCGAGGGTGCTATGAACTGAGCCACAGCTGACAACTCGTTAAGAAGATGTAACTCTTTCGAGTTATCAACAGTCACAGATTGTAACTCTTTCGAGTACATTCACAGTTCTTGGTTTCCGTGAGTGGGACATGAACCCACAACCTTCTGATTCAAAGGCGAGGGTGCTATGAACTGAGCCACAGCTGTCACCTCAAGGCAGAAGATGTAGTTGCACAGCCTGGGCATGGGTGTTAATCACTTGTACACACTGTTCATTATTGTCAATAAACTCCCAAGAAAGTCTCCCTGCATATGGCTCCTCATTCTGATGAGCAATGTTCACGTCACTCAGATATGAAACCTTTCTGCACAAGATAAAGGCAGCTGTCTCAGTCCAGGGCCTCTTCCCTGTGCTCTGTGGAGCCATCGGACCAAAGTGATGGTCTGGCCTCAAACTCCCTGGAAACATTACTGATACTTGCACTTCAGCGGTGCTGGACATTGCTGCCAGAATGTAGTGGGCAGGCGTCACATAGTTCCGACATTCTCTCAGCTGGCCCCCATCTCACCAGCATCTGTGACCACTGACACTGTGCTCCTGATGGGTTCAGGTACTGAAGGCAGACAAAGGATCAGGTGCCTCTAAAGTTTCATGGGTGCGTCTCTATGATAGGACTCTGATCATAGAGTGCAAGCGAGCTGCCCTCTGTCATTCTCAGAGGCTATGTGAAGATCTGTGGAGTGTCCTTACTGCATGTCGTCATCATCCTCTTTCAATCGAGTGACTACTAGGGCCTCCACTGCAGCTCCATGACAGGAGCATTCTCACAGAGAGTATTTGCGCTGCCATAAGCCAGGCTGGAGTCAAACGTTCACAGATGCAATGTGAGGATGTACGGTGTCTCGTCACTGCATGTCATCATCATCCTTCACAAATATAGCAGCTGTGAGGGCCTCTTAAGTGTGCCTGCCTCATCTGGCCAATGCGATAGTCTCATCCCCGTCATAGTCGCCATCAAGGACCTCTTCACCCTTATCTCCGTTGGCGACCTCCTCATTGGAGGAGACCTCCAGCTCCTCTTCAGCCAGCTCCTCCCCTCGCTGCAATGCCAGGCTGCAAAGGGCGCAGCAGGTGATGACGATGCATGACACCCTCTGTGAACTGTATTGCCAGGCTCCACCAGACCAGACCAGGCAGGGAACCTCATTTTCAGTATCCCAATGGCTTGCTCAACCAAGTTGCGAGTTGCAGTATGAGCCTCACTCTGCTGCAGTCTGAGGCCATCACACAGGTGTCATCAGCCACATCCTCTGCGGGTAGCCCTTGTCCCTAAGGAGCCAACACTACAGCTTCTGTGGACCCTGGAATACGTCAGGGATCTGTGACCAACTGAGAATGTTGGAATCGTGCACACTCCCTGGAAACAGTGTGCAGACCGGCAGGATGCGTTTCTGGTGGTTGGACACCAGCTGCACATTCAGCAAATGGAGGTCCTTGCGATTGATGTAGTTCACCATGTGTTGTGATGGAGACCTGAACACCACGTGAGTGCAGTCGATGGCACCCTGCACCTGCGGGAAACCCAAGATCTGGGCGAATCCAATCACTCTTGCATCCTGGCTCTCCTGGTCCCGGGCGAAATGCACAAAGTTGTGCGCCCTCACGAAGATAGCATCTCTGACTGCATGGATAGATTTGTGGGTGGAGGCTTGTGATATCCCACAGTGGTCACCTGTGGAGCCCTGAAAGGAGCCACTGGCATAGAAATTGAGCGCCGCTGTCACTTTCAAGGCTACTGGCAGTGGATGCCCTCCATGCCTCCTTGGCGCCAAATCCTGCAGCAGGTGGCAGATATGACTGACCAGTTCCCTAGACATGCACAGTCTTCGGCGACACTGGTTCTTGGTCATCTGCAGGAATGAAAGATGCTGTCTATAGACCCTGGGTGTTGCTAAGCGCTGACCAGTGATGGCTGGCTGTGGCTCTCGGCGGCATATGCGGGAGCCCCAGCCGCCCCTTCTTCCTGAGGGTACTGCTCCTCCCTCTACACAGCCAAGCACCTCAATTGCTCTCTCCTCCATCGTCTTCACTCTCTGTACGCCATGAGGCATACACTAGGCTCCATGATCCTGATGTTAGCCACCTGCAGGATGAAAGAGAGAGACACGTGGGTTAGCATGGGTGTACTAAAAATCTGTCCTGGTTAAGTGTGAATGTCTCTTAACACATTGCAGAGATTGCTGACCACCACTTGGATGGCTAGAGATTAGAGCACTGTATGGCTGCTCGAGACTTCACCCACCCCCGTCCCACTTCACCTGGCCAATTGGCGGCAGCTTTGCCCATTGGACTGCATGCTGTGCTCTCAGCTCAAGTGCAGGCATTCTCCTAACCTGCACTGCAAGGCTGCACTGTCAGCTTGAACCATGGGGGAGAATGGTCCAAACTGGGATGATACATTGCAAGGGGCTGTGAGTGCCTTCACCAATGACTGCTCCATGGCGAGCTTTAGCAAAGAGAGTGTACAATATGCGCAGTCATCCAACTGTTCTGCAGTCCACTAAAACACTTGTTACTTTACAGTCTGTGCTCGAGGGGTGAAAATTTCTAGAGCACTTGATGGCACTTTGATACCTCCACTTTGCTTGAATGGGCAGATAAACTAGAAGCCCGACTCGAATCATATCAATGGCTGCGCCTGAACTGTCTCAGTTGCAGAGGATTGGTCATTATATATAAGGTGTCCCTCATGCATGGCCGCTTCCCTCACCCACCCTACCCCAACCCCGGATGCTTGTGAGTTGTGTTCAACCAAAAGATAGCCCTAGCTCCCAACCGCCTCAAGTCACCTCAACCATTGGGGTGCCCTTGCCCCCACCTCCCAAGTCACCTCAACCGCAAGCCACCCATGCCTCCCCACCGAAACCCGCGCCTCAAGCTTGAAGTCCAATACGTGACCCTGGTGAATGCTGCACAACCTTACTGTGTACTCACCTCCGAGTTCCCCTAAAAGTGCAGCCCGCCAAGTGCACGCCTTGTGAAACACGTGGGGGTGCTCTCCCACTGATGTGGGCAGTCGACCCAGCGGGCAGGCCTAATAATTATATGCAGATATATTATAATGAGGTTCCCGACATCTGAAGGCGGGAAATGCAGCCCGCCATTGGTTTCACGCAGTCATGAAATCGATTGCGCCGTATTGTCCACTCACACCACCGAATATGCCCGACGCCAGTGGGCACAAAAAATCCCAACTTAGGGTTTATTTCTGGAAGGATAGAATTGGAAAGTAGAGAAATTATGCTAAACTTGTATTAAAACTTGACTAGGCCACACTTGCGGTACCATGTGCAGTTTTGATTGTCATATTTAAAAAAGATATTTAGAAGCACTTTGAGAGGCTGCAAAAAAGGTTTATAAGGATGGTGCCAAAACGGCAAGATTAAAGCTATCAGGAAAGAACTATCAGTCTGGGTCATTTTTCTTTTGAAAAGAGAATTGAAGGGTGACTGAACAGGGCTTTAAAATTATGTAAGGTTTTGATAGGTAACATACCAAGAGGGTGTTTCCACTTGTGGGGATGGGCAAAACTAGAGGGCATCAATATAAGATAAGAAATCCAATAGGGAGTGCAGAAGAAATTTTGTTATCCAGAGAATGACAAGAATGTGGAACTCATTATCAGAAGGAATAGTAGAGGTGAAAAATATGGATCTATTTAAGGAGATACTAGATAAACATTCGAGAGAAAAGTGACTGGAGGGTTAGGCTGATAGAGTTAGATGAGGAAGGATGTGATGAGACTTGAGGAACATAACCGCCAGCATGGACTGGTCGGGCCTGTTTCTGTGTTGTGTGTTCTACGTAATTAGAGGGCCGGATTTTCATCCCCCTGTGGAGGTGGAGCTAGGAATGGCACAAACTTTGTTTCTTTTGATGAGATTTTGAATACCCGACCCCATGTCATTTTCATATGGCCATTTCATAGGTGGGGAACAGCTTGGGTCGCAGCCCTGCATGCATATCCATTGACATTTAGGTCGCCACTGTAAGAAGCACAGCAAATTTGTTTTCCCTTCCGCCCACTCCCTGCCCCTCTCCGATGCTTGTGCACATTTTGGAATCTTCCAAAAAACATGTCTCCTCCATCGAGTCAGGAACATTTCTGCCAGGTCAGGAAGAGTTCAAAGGTGTGCAGCAATGTTTCGTAAGCCTTGTCTTCCACTTTGAAAGGTCAGCACTTGCCTCTGCGTAAAGAAATTCTCTGCCAGGGAGGGGCAAAGACAAGGAGGAGTCTATAGGGTTCACATCCAGATCACCTAATTAGCTGCCAGCAACAGGGCTTGATTGCTGCCTCAAAGCCTGCAATAGTCAGCTATTCCCTTTAAAATTATTCCTTTGGTCATGGGTGCACAACAGGGCACCTCCAAGCCATAAAGGCTCAGGTGCAACAGTAGCTTGAAGAACACCGTGCACTATGTAGATGGGTCCATAAGCAGCAGGAACCTCAATGGCGGGAGCCCGCAAGAATGAGATATTGTAGAGTGAGGCAGTACCCACCTGAAAGGGTTTACAGGAAATTACCTTGGTGAGTGAGAGATAATGCAGGAGAAGGCTGCATCTATCCAGAGAGGTCATGGCTGAGCTGTGCACCCTTTTTCTAGAAGGCCTTCAAGCAAGGGGATGCCAAGGGCATACGCTGCCAGTGTCACTGAAACTCACTGTGGCCTCGGAGCTGAGTACACAGTAAGGTTTTTTGCAACAAGTATGTTCCTGGTGATGTTGGGAGGCACTTGGTGCTGCTGCCTCCTCGCACTCCTGGCTACCAGCTGGGTCAGCTATGGGGAGGTACAAAGGTCAGGATGTGTGGTTCTCATGGTTTATTTGTCATTAACTCCATGGGATGTAATGCTATTGAAAGGGGCTCCTCTGTGCGTGCCATATGAGAAAAAGGTTTACCTAGCACAGGCTTGGTTGCCTGAGCATTGCATGACAAGTGACAGGGTGGCAACCCATGTCCTGTATCGCCAATGGAGCTTGGGCCCCAAGGTCTTCGAGGCACATTCGTGGCTTGTTTTACACTGCTTCTTGGGGTAAGCATGGGAGTGCTCAGTGTGTTACCCTGTCTGAAGGGAATGCATTGAGATGGGTGTTGTGGGTGTAAGAGGGCCTCAGTTGTGAGTAAGGGGTGCAAATGAAATGTGCTGCTGATACAACTTGCAGAGATGAGTGAACTGCTAAATGAGGTTTTCACTAAATGAGTCAGTGGCTTTCAGGGGTGAGCAGCAAAGGATTGGTGCAGTAGGATGCTCGGAGGTAAGGGTAGATTGGCAACATTGGGAACAGTGGACACAGCAATAGTTCTTGGTTACACTAAGGGAATGCAGTTAATGGGCCAGTTCACACAGGGCAGATGTTACAGTCATCAGTTACATCAACAATACTTACAGTACAACGGTCAGAGTTCTTCTCCTGGTCCTCTTAGGATCTTTGCTAGGGACACCTTGTGAAGGGTGCCGTTAATTGCTCTTGTATTGGGCCCAACACAGGAAGCACCCCCCTCCACACCTGACCTCCTCCAGGCCCAAATCTGAGTTTGCACCCAATCAGGAGTGACAAACTGTACAATAATCCTGCCCACGTCTCTTCCAGACAAAAATGCAGTGGAAACAGGATTCAGAGGTCAGCTCCGTTTACAGAAGACAGGAAAAGGTCTGACTCACATCAGGCCTTCAACATATATGTCCAATTGTCTTTTGAAAGCTACTCTTGGGTCTGATTTCACCATTCTTTCAGACAATGCATTTCAGAGCATAACACCTTGTTGCATATTTAAAAATTCTTCTATCTTCCACCTGGCCTTTTTTTTAACCAATTATCTTAAATTTATCCTTTGGGTACTGATCCTGCCAATGAAAGCAGGTTCTCCACTATCAAAACCCCTCATAAGTTTGAACACTTCTGTTAAATCTCCCCTTAACCTACTCTGTTACAAGGAGAACAATCCAGCTTCTCTGGATTTTCCACATAACTGAAGTCCCTCATGCCTGGTACTGTTCGAGCTATTAATTATACGTTATTTGTGTTTAATTGTGTACAGGTGGTGAGCATTAACCGGGGATTCATTGAAGCCCCGATAAATAGACACATACTAAAAGTGTAGCTGTTGGGTTGCTTATGATATGTAACTCTGTGAATAAATACAAAAGTGTGCAAAGATTGACCCCAGTTTTATCCTTCACTGGCTTTCAAGTAAATGTCCTCTACACCCTCTCCAAGACCTTGACATCCTTCTTAAAGTGTGTTACCCAGAATTGAAAACATTACACTATCTGAGTACTAAGCAACAATCTGTGAAGGTTTTTCATAATTTCCCTGTTTTTGTATCTATGGCCCTGATATTTACGGGAAGGCAGGAGGATGTGGGGTAGGCTGAGATGAACTGAAGAACCCAGAAAGGCCGGGAATGTGGAAGGATCTGCTGAAAGTAACAGCAGGACACCATTAACCTTTTTGATCCTTTTGCCACCTGGCCAAATTGACAGGTTGTCCAGAGGCTGGGAGGAAAAACCAACAGCAGGAGCCCACTGCTGGAGACCCTTGGGGTCAGCTCCCAGCAATCGGGAGGGAGAGGTTAGTCATCACGCTTGAGGAGAAAGAAGTTAGCCATTGTGGCTTGACAGGGGTGAAGGTTGACCATGGTGGCTCATGGGAACATATCAGATATCAAAGCTAGAGGCAGAAGGAGGCCATTGAAACTGGAGGGCCGTGGGGACAGTGATTGCGGAAGGGGGCAGTGAGGTCATGAACGGCAGAGTGGAGATCGATGGTTTCCTTAAGGCGCAAGAGGAACCCACAGTAACTGATGAAAAATAAACTTACCGAGTAGAGCCAGAAACTCCCACATGGTTTTCACTGCAGGGTTTCTCAACCCCTTGGAAACCCGTGAATTTTAAAACCGGCTCCCTCCCTGTTTCACTGTTCAAACCGGATTTAAATATTTTATGAAGTGTCTACCTTGCCACGGTGGAACACTTGACAATGTCCACCACTGTAAAAAGGCAGTCAATGCACGCTGCTTACAATTCATTGAAACAATTTGACTTGCGTGTACATAGAGACAGAAGCACCAGCCAGAATCTTCCCTTTTCCTTTTCAACTATTTAGAGGGTCTCACTTAAATAACTAGAATGCCATTGAAATGAAGGAGCAGAGGGAAAATTATAATTTAAAAATTGTAAATAGTCGCACAAGGTAAGGGAAAGGGTTCATGAATTTATTCATATTTGCGATAGCATGTGTTTTCATCGGAGTTTAAACTTCATTGTCTCAGTAACAACAGAATAATCTCACGATTGATCTTAGCCTTTCTGGGATCAATTAAAGAGGTGGTCTAAGGACCACCTGTAAATACCTGTCTTTTGACAAAGCCTTATCCAATAAAATTCCATCAGCTAGAACTCATTAATGATACTTAACTAAAGATGATCAGAAAATGCATGAAGCACTTTATTGCATATTTTGGCTTCTACCGATTTAGAGATTTTGTTGGGCACAGAAACAGTCCAATTTTTTTTCTGATTTGTGTGTCAGAAGTATAAGCACTCTGATGAAGCCGGAGTGTCTATTCAAAGACGAGGTTCAAAGTGTCATTATTTTCATAGTTTCTTTACAATAGGTCCTACAAGACAGACATTTTTGTGGTGGCTTCTTTGAACAAAAAAAGAAAGGCCAAGATCTTAACCTCACAGTTCAGTCAATTCAGTAAGCAAAACAATTCCACCCACAGCTCTCTGCATTCCTGACAAAGAAAGTCATCCAAGATGCAATCCGGTTATATCTTCCAACCCATGAAGATTGAAAGTTGCTGAAAGTTTCTTCACTGCAAGCATGATGGATTCCTTTGCCTATCTGTATGCCATGATAAGATAGAAGAAAGTACAAAGAGCAGGACAGGAGGGTCTCCAGGAATGTTGTTTACACAATGGTTGGATAATACACTTAAAATAACTTCCTGTTATCTTTAACCCAATCCTTTTGAGATTGTCCATTGGGGAAAATACAAATTTATCATGCCGGTGGTGAATTGCTTAGATTCAGGAAAATTCCATTTGTTTCTGTTTATGCTTTGTGTATATTAAACACAAAGTGCAAAAAATATGTTTTAAAATAAATAAAGCCACAAAGAACAAACTAATTCAACTTACAAAATAGGACAGCGGATTGAGCTTTCTCAAATGCACACCAGAGTGAAGTCCCAGTAAAGTAACTGAGTAAGGAAGCTAGTGATTTAGCAACAACTTGGAACAGGCACTTGAAGTTCATCATAATAGTTTTCTTTCTCAATTTTCTTCCTTCGAAACCTATGGCCAGGATTTTACAGGGTGACAGTTGTCCCATCCATGGGCCGGAGAGTCGGGAGGCAGCCCTGCCTCAGCCGTTTCTGGAAGCCCCTTCTAGATCTTACCTCCATCAAACAATAAAATGCCTAGCATCACAATTCCTATCTCTTTAAGGATTGAGATCCCACCTGGCAGCTCCTCAGTCCCAGCTGTGCTACCAAGAATGGTGGCCACTGCTAGAACTGCACCCAGTCCAGGGCATTATTCTGGATGCTGCCCTGGGACCAGGTAAGTGGAGTCAGGGTCACCAGGTCCAGTCAGGCAGGCTCCAGTAACTGGGAGTGTAGCTGGTGAAGTTAGCAGGGGGAGGGTGGTTGCCACAGGAGCAAGGGGCCCTCTGTGGGCCAAAAGGTGTTCCAGCAGAAGAGCACTACACCACTCCCTCCAAGCCCACATGGAGGCCAACATGGTGGACCTGGTGGTCTCCCCATATGGTGGAAAGCCCACCCACTGGCAATATACCTGCAGAGGCAGGAAAAGGACATTAATTTGCCCTTAATTTGCCACTTAAGGGCCTCAATTGGCCTCTGGGCGGGAGAATCATCCACCACCTTCCCTGCCACTGGTAAAATGACAGTGGTAGAGGCAAGGGGACAGGAACACCACCCATGTTTTGTGTGGTGGTCACTCCTGTCCATGACAGCATTGGTAGGAGTGACCTTCACAGTCCTTGTGGAGATGAATTCTCGTCTTCACATTGAGGATACCCTCCATCGTGTTGTGTGGAAACTACCACCGTGCTAAATGGGATAGGCTTCAACAGATCTAGCAACTCAAAACTGGACATCCATGCGGGCCATCAGCAGCAGCAGAATTGTACTCAACCACAATCTGTAACCTCAAGGCCCGACATATCCCCCACTCTACCATTACCATCAAGCCAGGGGATCAACCTTGGTTCAATGAAGAGTGCAGGAGGGCCAGGAGCAGCACCGGACATACCTAAAACTGAGGTGCCAACCTGGTGAAGCTACAACTCAGGAATACCTGCATGCCAAACAGCGGAAGCAGTACATGATAGACAGAGCTAAGCGATTCCACAACCAACTGATCAGATTTAAGCTCTGTAGTCCTGCCACATCCAGTCGTGATTGGTGGTGGACAATTAAACAACTCACTGAAGGAGGAGGCTCCACAAGTATCCCATCCTCAATGATGGGGTAGCCGAACACATCTTCAGCCAGAAGTGAGGAGTGGATGATCTATCTCGGTCTCCTCCAAAGGTCCCCAGCATCACAGATGCCAATCTTCAGTCAATTCGATTCACTCCACATGATATCAAGACATGGCTAAAGGCTATGGGCCCTGACAATATTCCGGCAATAGTATTTAAGACTTGTGCTCCACAACTTGCCATGCCCCTAGCCAAGCTGTTTCAGTACAGCTACAACACTGGCATCTACCCGGCAATGTGGAAAATTGCCCAGGTATGTCCTGGAGACAAAACATAGGACAAATACAACCCGACCAATTACCACCTCATCAGTCTACTCTTGATCATTGTAAAAGTAATGGAAAGGGTCAAGAGCGCCATCAAGCAACACTTCCTTAGCAATAACCTGCTCACTGACACCTAGTTTGGGTTCCGCCAGAGCCGCTCAAATGCTGACCTCATTATAGCCTTGGTCCAAACATGGACAGAAGAGCTGAATTCCAGAGGTGAAGTGAGAGTGACTGCCCTTGACACCAAGACCCCATTTGACCAAGTATGGCATCAAGGAGCCCTAGCAAAACCAGAGTCAATGTGAATCAGAGAAAACTGTCCGCTGGTTGGAGTCATACATGGCACAAAGGAAGATGGTTGTGGTTGCTGGAGGTTAATCATCTCATTTCCAGTGCAGGAGTTCCTCAGAGTAGGTTCCTTGGCCCAACCATCTTCAGCTGCTTCATCAATTACCTTCCTTCCATCATAAGGACAGAAGTGACATGTTTGCTGATGATTACACAATGTTCCACACCATTTGCGACTCCTCAGGTACTGAAGGAGTTTATGTCCAAATGCAGCAAGACCTGGACAATATCCAGGCTTGGGCTGAAAAGCGGCAAGTAATATTCATGCCACACAAGTGCCAGGCAATGACCATCTCCAACAAGAAAGAATCAAACCATCGCTCCTTGGCATTCAATGGCATTACCATCATGGAATCCCCCACTATCAACACCCTGGGGGTTACCATTGACCAGAAGCTGAACTGGGCTAGCCATATAAATGCTGTGGCTACAATAGCAGGTCAGAGGCTTGGAATCCTGCGGGGAGTAACTCACCTCCTGACTCCCCAAAGCCTGTCCACCATCTACAAGGCACAAGTCAGGAGTATGATCCCCATGCCTGGATGAGTGCAGCTCCAACAACAAGATTGACCCATCCAGGACAAAGCAGCCCGCTTGACTGGCACCCCAGCCACAAACATTCACTTCCTCCATCACCGATGAACAGTAGCAGCAGTGTGTACCATCTACAAAATGCACAGCAGGAACTCACCAAGACTACTTAGACAGCACCTTCCAAACCCATGACTGCTACCATCTAGAAAGACAAGGGTAGCAGATTGATGGGAACACCACCACTTGGAAGTTCCCCTCCAAGCCACACGCCATCCTGACTTGGAAATCTATCGCCGTTCCTTCATTGTCGCTGGGTCAAAATCCTGGAACTCCCTTCCTAACAGCACTGTGGGTGTACCTACTGCACACTGACTGCAGCGGTTCAAGAAGGCTGCTCACCACCAGCTCCTCAAGGGCAATTAGGGATGGGCAACTAATGTTTGCCTAGTCAGTGATGCCCACATCTCACGAGTGAATGAAAAAAAATTCACCCCCAATGCACCTTCCAACCCTCTTCCTGAGGCTCTGTAAAATCCAAAACCCTGTCTTTTAAAGCAGTGATTCATTCTGAGGTATGATTTAATTGGCACCAGAAACAAAGTACCTGACAAAAATGGCCAATCAGCAGGCAATTTGACTTTGGTAAACATCACAGCTGGCAAGTTTCCATTTTCAAACAGTACTTTCCAGAAAAGATAATTAAACAGCACTGAGGGGAAAAGCTCTTATATATAATTAGACTGAATTTTACAGCACAGAAACAAGCCAGTTGGACCAACAGGTCCATGTTGGTACCTCTGCTCCACATGAGCCTCCTCCCACCTTACTTTTTCACAGGCTATCAATGTATCCTTCTACTTTTTTGCTCTCATGCACCTTTCTAACTATCTCTTCAATTTATCTACATCAATCGCCTCAATGACTCCATACAGTAGCAAGTACTACATTCTCACCACTCTTTGAGTAAGCCCTGGCTGATTCTTTTCCAAATCAGTGCGCAGAGTCATCTTAATTGCAATCCCAGCTGGGAATAGCTAACAAACAGTGGGAATCAAAGTGGTGAACTTTTTCTGTGTTGGACCAGATTTTATTGCATTTTTTTCAATACTTCTTTTATGTTAATTTTAAACACAAGAGCACCTCTTGTGTCACATTTCTCCCAAAATGCAACATTTTTGGTATGTTGATTTATAATGGTAACATTAGTGCAGAAAAATTATTAAAATCATATTTATTTTTGTAAGATGTTCTCAAACATATTCTCAAATTTGCAACTTTTCAACTGACCAACAGGTGAAATTTTTCGTCATTTTCAAAATCTGTTCCCAATGGAGAAAGTCAAAAGTATATATAAATCCTTGTTAATTGTAAGTGTTATTAAAATAAGAGGTTGCACAAAATGGGTAGACAGAGGATGGAAAATAAATCTGAACTTTCCTAGTATCTAACTTGGAAAAGACATCAAGACAGCCCTCAACGTCATGCTAATGTGGTAATTTGAGTAACAGAAAGGAGACAGGAATGAGGGCCATTGTCCTAGGCAGACGTCTGGATTGCTTTTTTCTCCCCATCAATGCTGGTGTGCATAATGGGTGCACCACATTGCAGGGTGCGAAACACGAAGGACAAAATTTTGAGTTCAGCGGGAGGGCACGGTCGGCAGGACGGGAAATGGGCTGCCACCTGCAATCAGCCCCCGACCATGATTTCATGCTGGCGGGCCAATTAACACCCACCCAATGTTAAACACAGCTTCTCACTGGTCAGGAAGGACCAAGCAGGGGCAGGGGCCTGTTGGCTGCCGGATCCAATGGTGACCCGGCGGCCGGTTTAAAAACAGCCCAGGCAGCCCCTGGAAGGCTGCCACGGAAGAATGTCTGTTCTGCATTAGCAAAGTGATGCGAGTTGAGTGCGGCTGGAGAAACCAGGCAGGAGGGCATTCGGACTCCCGCTTTTCAATGAGTGCCTTGCAGTCCTCCTGGAGGAGATGGCTGCCAGGAGGGACACCTTTGTCCCAGAGATGGGAGGTGGAGGCCACTGCACCTCACAGAGAGATGGGAGAGGTGGCAGCGCTGGTTAGCAGCCAAGATGTCGTGCAGTGCACATGGGTCCAGTGCTGGAAGAGGTTCAATGGCCTGCTGCACTCAGGAAGCGTGAGTACCGTGTTGACATGGGGCGCTGTGCAGAAGTATTAAGGTGTGGCCTCCCCCCGTGGACCTCATGGGTGCTAGAGCCTGAGTGCCAACTGTCATTGACAACGGAGCTGGCCAAGGGGGTGAACACAGGCTGCTTGGATTGAGTGCCTTGCGCCTCAAGGGCCATGACTTGGATGTGCCCTGCGAGGTGTTCTTCAGCTGGGGTTGGCCAGACTGCAATGGCGCTGCAGGTAAAGAGTGGGCTAATCAATGCTCCTCCATCCTTTCAGGAGAAGACCAAGCAGAGAGGTCACATACTGAGGCCCGCCCAACCTGCTGCTGCTGACCAGGTTGAGCAGGACACCCCTGAGCTGGAGACCCGGCAGGCACCACTTGCAACCAGGTGCGGAGGAGCAGGGGTGTCAGATGAAGGCAAGAGTGCAGTGCAGTGAGGTGAGAGTTTCAGATTGTGCAGCCATTCTAGTGTAGTCTCTTCATTGATGGGAGCCTCAAACCTAGAGTACCCATTGATCATTGAAAAGCGATGACACATTGATGCAGATCTCCATTGCCTGGCATGCAGAGTGATGACTTGAACTGATGACATGCCCTTGTTGTCCCTTTTAGATTCGCCAACACACACTCAATCGGAGGACCCCAAAGGGCCACGCCTGACGCCAGAGGACCACCAGGCTTCATTTGCACCTGCGTCACACCCACTCTCTGAGCCAGGCACCACTGCAGATACCAGCACCTCGGTGGGCATTAGATCACAGGAAGAATGTCGGTGCACGCTGGGGAGGGCACTTCACACTCACTTGTGGTGCAGGCGGAGGCAGAGAGCACCCAGGGTGCCGGCAGTCGGACGACTGCTGGGAACCAGGACAATGCCCAGTCGGAGGGGGCCACCAAGGCGTAGCACTCAGAAACATAAATTAAAGGCACCATGAGCCCAGGAGGGACAGTTCACGGGTGATGTTCTGTTCATTTATGTTTGATTTATATGTCTGCTGGTGTGGACATCAACACCAGTAATGGTAATGTCATTATGCATTCAATGTGACAATAACATTAAATTTGCTTTAGTTCTGATGGCCTGAGTATGCTTCACCTTTTTTCTCTGGTGCAGGGTACGCCAGTCTGTAATGCTGGACTTGAGTGGCTCGATACTTTATTGCAAAAACATTGGGTGGACTTTGAGTGCAAATGAAAGGGTAATTTCAGACATCCGGGATAGAGGCGGCATCCCTGGCATGAGGTGGAAGCAGATCTTTGGTAGCCTAGCTGAAGGAGTGTTGGATCAAGGCATCCCTGCCTCCCTGAAGGATACAGAGGTCTACCTCCACGCCCTCAGCGTTCTCCTCTTCTGACCCACCACTGGATTCATCCTCTGTGGCCTGTGGAGCTGCCTCTTCCTCCAGTAGGTCCCCCCTTGCCAGTGCCAGATTGTGGAAAGCGCAGCATATAACCACTATCAGTGACACCCACTTTGGGGGGTATTGTAGTGCATCCTTTGAACGGTCCAGGCATTGGAAGCGCATCTTGAGAAGATCTATGATCCTCTCTACCACCGCCCTTGTGGAGGCATTACTCCTATTATAACGCTGCTCTGCCTCTGTTCTTGGGTGGCGGAGAGGCATCATAAGCTACCATTTCAACAGATAGTCCTTGGCACCCAGCAGACATCCATCCAGTTGGGCTGGAGCACTGAAAAGCCTCAGCACCTGGGAGTGTCTCAGGATGTAAGCGTCATGGGAGCTGCCAGGGTACCTGCACAGACTTGCAGAATATACATCCTGTGGTCAGACACTATCTGCACCCCTTCCTGTTGACAAAGGCACCCAGCTGACCTGCTGGCCACATGTGTGCAATCGATGGCACCTTGGACGCAGGGGAACCCAACAATCACTGCAAAGCCTTTGGCTTGCTCAGCCTGGCTGGCCTCATCCGTATGGAAATGAATAAACGTCAGTCCCCGCATGAACAGAGCTTCTGTCACCAGCTTGATGCAACTGTGGACAGCTGATTGGGACACTCCACAAGGATACCCCACTGATCCCTAGAAAGAGCCGGAGACGTGGAAGTTGAGGACTGCTGTGACCTTCAGAGCCACTGGTGAAGCTGATCTCAGGCCCAATCATCTGACAAATGAAGACCATGGTCTCCCTTGAGATGCAAAGCTTCCTTTGGCATTGCACCTCAGAAATATTGAGGTTGCTGTATTGCCGCTTGTAAACCCTGGCAGCAGAGTAGTCGCATCTTCTGTGGCCCCTTTCGCCCTGGACTTCCTGCTGGCCATGCACCCATTGTGCCTGCGCCTCTCCTCCTACAAGTCCCTCTTCTGGAAGCTGCATTGGGATGCCTGGCCTCCTCTCCCTTCTGCCCGTCTCTTCCTCCTCAGAGGAGGTGACACCAGCAGAGACCACAATCCCCAATACCAGGGTAACGGAAGGCTGTCTGATACCTGGAAGGGTTCACACGGTCTGAATCCTCCGGGGGCCTTGGAGACACCAATAAGTCCTGAAATGCTAACAATAAAAGCCCCAAACAGAGATGAAGCTGCCAAGCACCAATAAGCAACCAGCAGCAAACTATCTCCAAAACTTCTCACTACTCACACTGGCAATGCTGCTGACCCTTTTTATCCTGGCCTTGGATGAGGTTGAGCAAATTATCGGCTGCCCACCTGCCTGTTTTGCACATGTGACAAGGGTGAAATCGCATGGGCAACGTAAAATACAGCTTAACTGCCTTTTTAATCTTCTTAACTGGCCTCATAATTGATGGCGGATGCGGCTCCAACTCCCACATGCGCCCACCGACTGAAATATCGTGTGAGTGCACAATGACGTTGGGACGCTCACCCGATGTCATCGTGCACTATTATATGTTCAAGCAGGTCAGGCGCACGCCCACCTGCTCAGCGAAAAATTCTGCCCTGAGGGTTGAATTTTAACTTACCTGACTCACTGGTAGTGGTGGAGGTCAGCAGAGTGCAGGGAACCCTGGAAGTCAGGGTTCACCCGGCTGCTCTGAATCTTTACCCCATATCCATCACTCTATTTCCACTTCTGCTGTTTTTTAAAAATTATTTCTATTTACCCCTCTTAGAACCCTCTCTTCTATTCTCATGCCTCCTTTCACCTCCCCGCAGGTAATCTGTCCTCTCACTTTCCTATCTCAAACCTTCAGTCGTCCTCAACCTTCCCGCTCTGTTGCCACTATCCCAGGCTTTACTCCATCCTACATAAGCCTACAGCTTCCTTTTGTGCCTTACTTAGCATCCTCCAAAGAACTTATTGAAGCACTCGCTGCTGGCTCATTATGAGCAGCAACCCCCATTGCCCATCCCACTGTCTCACCAAACATGAGCGTGTCCACTAAGGGCTAATTGTGTCAATCTCCACTCACTCCTCCCAATCCTGACTCTGTGGACTCTGCCAGCAAATCAGCTCTCATTGCCCCACTATGCATCTCCTTCCAGAATGACTGTACACTTATAAACAATGTCCTTTCCATGAAATGAATGATTGCATCAACATAATGGCCTGAACAGAAACCTGGATGACAGGTGATGACACCTAACTCCTAACTGAAGTCTCACCACCTAGCTATACCTTCCATCACTTGCTCCATCAGCATTGATAAGGTGGCCATGTAAATGGGACCAATCTAGTGAACCTTCGTGGTACCACCTCCAATGCAAGTATATCCTTTCTTAAATGTGGAGACCAAAAATGCACACTGTATTCCAGGGGCTGAATTTTCTCCCCATTGGAGGGGGGGGGAGGTTGATGGGCAGGCATGTACGGGCACGCTTTTGATCGGCGCCCCCGATTTTATGTGGGCGGGCTAATTAAGGTTCGCCCAGCGTGATATCCGCGCAGAAGTGCTATGCACTCCCTGTGTGGGCAGGGGGGTAAGTCCCAAAATCGAGAGTGCGCTCTTTCAAGCATGTGCACGAAAGAGCGCACTCATCTCCCTGAGGCTAAGTGCTGCCTCAGGGAGATCAGCTCGAAACGTGAAAAAGACAAAAATAGAAAAATAAAATTTCCTTTACATGTCCCCTCATGTGACAATGTCACATGAGTTGGAACATGTCCATAATTTTCACAAAACCTTTATTTAATTTTTTTAAAGCCTACATGAAACCTCATCCCGCCCATGGATGAGGTTTCATGTTTTTTCTAGTTCCTGCCGGGGCTCCTGGCCTGCCCCACCAACCTTAAGGTTGAACGGGCGGGTCCTTTAATTACTTAATTGACCCTGTCAATGGCCTCAATTGGCTATTGTCAGGTCGGCGGGCACGCACCTGATTTTGCTGCGCTCACGCCTTCCTGAAAATTTAAATGGGGCACGGTGACGTCGGGAGTTCTGCCCAACGTCACCGCACATCATTTTACCCATCAGCGAGTGGGGCTCGCCAACTCATAAAATTCTGCCACAGATGTGGTCTCACCAAAAAACTGTACAACTGTAGCAAGACTTCCTTATTCTTGTACTCCAATCCTCTTGTAATAAAAGTCAACATGCCATTTGCCTTCCCAATTGCTTCCTGCACCTGAATGCTAACTTTCTGCATTCCTTGTACAAGCACACACAAGTCTCTTTGAACATCAACACTTACAAGTTTCACACCTTTTAAAACATATTCTGCTTTTCTATTCTTACAAACAAAGTGAATAACTTCACACTTCCCTACATTATATTTTGGCTGAGGTTTTCTGTGCCTGCCAGCATCGGGCATGGTCAGTGGCATGAGCAGACAATATGGCGAGAAGGCCAAAAATCAGTTTCACAATGTCGTTAAAACAGTTTGCGATTATCCACTCCGCCCGGCGATGGCAGACCGCGTTCCTGCCAACTGACATCGGGAACCTCACTGTAATACATCAGCATATCAGCCTGCCGTACTCATCCCCCCGCTGGATCGTCCACCCAAACATGCCGACATGTTTCACAACAGCATATACGATGCGTGCACTTAGCAGGCCCCACTTCGCTCGGAACTTCAAGGTTTGTTTGCCTACCTTGCTTCGGTCAACACTCGCAGTCATCAGCGGCAGAGTTCACAGACAGCACCACATCTGGCTCCACCCATAGATTGCCCCCTTGGTCCCTTATGGGCCCTACTCTTTCCCTGGTTATCCTCTACCCATTGATATACTTATAGAATACCTTGGGATTTTTCCTACTTTTACCAGCCAGAGCTTTCTCATATCCCCTCTTTGCTTTCCTAATTGCTTTCTTAAGCTCCACCCTGCACTTTCTGTACTCCACTAATGCCTCCGCTGATTTGCTTCCCTTGTACCTGCTAAAAGCCTCTCTTTTCCTTCTCATCATATCCTGAGTATCTCTGGTCATCCATGGTTCTCTGGGCTTGTTACTCCTTCCTATCACCCTAGAGGGAACATGTTGAGCCTGTACCCTCCCCATTTCTTTTTTGAACGCCCCCCACTGCTCTGCTGTAGATTTCCCCACAAGTAGCTGTTCCCAGTCTATCTTGACCAGATCCTGCCTTATTTTACTAAAATCTGCTCTCCCCGAGTCTAAAACATTTTTTTTTTGCAACTTGTCTATTTCTTTGTCCATAACGAGCTTAAATTGTACCATGTTGTGGTCGCCATCACTAAAATGCTCCCCCACCACCTCAGCCACCTGTCCGGCTTCATTCCCCAGAATTAGGTCCAGCACTGCGCTGTCCCTTGTTTGACCCTCTACTTTAAATGTTCTCCTGTACACATTTCAAGAAAACCACTCCATCCAAGCCCTTAACACTATGTCTATCCCAAGTAATGTTGGGTAAGTTGAAATCATCTAATATAATTACCCTATTGTTATTGTTTTTACACACCTCCACAAATTGTGCACATATTTGCTCCTCAATTTCTCGCTGACTATCTAGGGGTCTATAATAAACACCTAACAATGTGGCTGTCCCTTTTTTATTCCTAAGCTCTACCCACAAAGTTTCATTCGATGCCCTCTCCAAGATATCATCTCTCCTTACTGCAGTAACTGACTCCTTAACTAATAATGCAATGCCTCCTCCTCTTTTACCTCCTCCCCTGTCTCACATGAAGATTCTATATCCCGGAATGTTGAGCTGCCAATTCTGCTCCTCCCTCAACCACATCTCTGTGATGGCTACTATATCACAATTCCATGTGTCAATCCTCACCCTTAACTCATCCGTTTTACCTGCAATATTCCTGGCATTAAAGTAGAGGCCATCCAGCCATGCCTTACTCCCTTGAAACTTAATGCAGCTGTACTCCCTCTGACTTGATTGTTTTAATGTATTATGATGTGTCCCTATTCTGCTAACATTCTGTGTCCCCCTCCCCCTGCCAAGTTAGTTTAAACTCCTCCCAACAGCACTAGCAAACCCGCCCGCAAGGATGTTAGTCCCGCTCTGGTTCAGATGTAGACCGTCCCACTTGTACAGGTCCCACCTTCCCTAGAAACGGTCCCAGTGATCCAGGAATCTAAAACCCTCCCTCCTGCACCAACTCTTCAGCCACGTATTCATCTGTGCTATTCTCCTATTTCGTGCTCGCTAGCACATGGCACTGAGGGTAATCCAGATTACAACCCGAGAAGTCCTGCTTTTCAGTCTACTGCCTAACTCCCTGAATTCTTGATGGAAGACCTCATCCCTCTTTCTACCTATGTCATTGGTACCAACATGTACCATGACCTCTGCCTTATCACCCTCCCCCTTCAGGATGCCCTCCAGTTGTTCAGTGACATCCCGGACCCTGGCACCAGGGAGGCAACACACCATCATGGAGTCACGCTGACAGCCACAGTAGTGCCTATCTGTTCCCCCAACTATAGAATCCCCCATTACTGTTGCTCTTCCTCCCTTTCTCCCCTCCTGTACAGACAGGCTGCTTGTGGTGCCAGAAGCTTGGCTCTGTATGCACTCCCTGGAGGAACCAGCGTCCTCATCAGCCTCCAAAACGGAATACCGATTTGCGAGCGGGACCCCAGGGCAATCCTGAACTACCTGTCTGTTTCTCTTGGACTGCCTGCTGGTCACCTATTCCCTTCCTTCCTTCAGTTGCGGTGTGACTACCTCTCTAAATGTGCTATCCACAATGCTCCCAGACTCGCAGGTGCTCCACAGTGTCCCCAGCCACCGTTCCAGCTCTGAAACCCGAGCTTCCAGGATCTGCAGCTGGACACATTTCCTGCGCACATGCTGGTCCCGGGTACTGGAAATGTTCCCGGCATCCCACATGGAGCATGAGGAGTACACCACGGCATTGAGCTCTCCTGCCATGACTTATCCCTTTAAATTATACCTTTTAACTCAATTACTCTAGGGCGCTTCTTTCCTGATCCTCGTTACTGCAGAATATACAAACTATAAACCGCAAAAAGACCTTAAACTATAAGCGATAAAAGTAGTAAATACTTACCCGACCTTACCCAAGGGTAATGGAGGTAAGTTGAATAGAGTCCAAGGGAGGGTTTTTGCACCTGGCTGTCATCAATCCCGGTCATTGCACAATGTCTCCATGCACAGTCATGTATGAATGGAAGAAACACATATCTCTGGTTCTCCAGGATATCCTTCACCTGGATGGGATGGAGTGGGGATTCCATGTCTAGATGGAGGCCAGACTAAGCACTTAGTCATTTTTCTCCCTTGTAGCCTCTACTGCTGTAGCAGAGCAAGATCACTCTCTGAAGATTTAAGAAGTTGGATAGCAAGGAAAAAATGCAAAGAGCACCTCTTCCCCTCTGCACCAAATTCCCACTGTGCACCAAATTGACAATACCCACACTCACTCTGGCTGTGTCTCACTCAGGATGAGGTCTCTCCCCTGCTCATGTGCAAGCACTTCTCTCGCGCTTCTCTTCAACTCCCAACTCCATTCGCGCTTCTCTTCAATTCCTGACTCCTCTCGCGCTTCTCTTCAACTCCCCACTCCTCTCTCACTTCTCTTCAACCCCACGACTCCTCTCGCGCTTCTCTTCAACTCCCGACTCCTCTCGCGCTCCTTTTCCCTTGCCACTGTTTGAAAGAATCGATCCAAATGACATAAATATTGAAGATTGGAGCCAGTATGTTGAGTGTCTTGGATTTTACTTTGTAGGAAATGAAATAACCGCCAAAGAAAAGCAGAAAATGATCCTCTTAAGTGTACGTGGCAGAGGACCACCGGTTTCAGATGCACCTGCTTCACAGTCACTCTCTGAACCTGGCACCGGCACAGGTACCAGCACCTCGGTGGGTGTTAGATCTTTGGCTAGAATGTCGGTGTACAACAGAGAGGGCACTTCACACTTGAGGAGTAGGTGGAGGCAGAGAGTGCCCAGGACACCAGCAGTCGGAGGACTGTTGGGGACCAGGATGATACTGGGTCGAAGGTCGATGATGAGCCTCTGGAGTCATCCACTAGGCAGCAGATGCTGGATGTCCAGTGGGATGTGCGGGAGGATCTGGAAGAGACCTGTAAGGGTCTGCGTGCCATGGTCTCTGTTGTGGAGGAGTCCATGAGGAGCATGAGCACTGCGTTGACCCTCTTGGCTGAACGCATTGCCTTCTCCATTGAGAGAATGGGTACTCACATGGAGAGGCAGCTCCAGGAACAGAAACAGGAGTTCCTGGGGTTGTGCACGGACCTGCAAGCCCTCACACAGGCAATGACCTCAGGTGGTCAGTGTCAGTGTGGGAGCTGGATGAGGCACCCAGTATCCCAGCTAGGTGTTCATCCATCAATGCCGAGCAGGGTGGTCCAGAGCGACCTCACGTTGGCGCACAACCTGTTTATTCTCTCTGTGGGCTCCTCTCAGGGCGCTCTGGATGATGGCAGCAGCTCCTCCACCCCTCTGCCAGTGACCGTGGTATCTGATGAAGCTGCGGTGACTGGGGAGATGCCAGCCGTGGCGCTGGATGCTCCCTCACAGGTGGGGCCAGCACAGGCTCCACTGCCAGAGGACGACTGCCAAGATCATCAAGGCCAACAAGACAGCAAAGTCAGCAGGCTGTATCCAATGCCACTACCAGCAAGGGGGCGGTGGGCAGGGGGCACCAAGATATGGCACTCATAAACCTAAGTTTAAAACGCCATGAGCACAAGACGTTCACGGGTGACCTTCCGTTCTGCCATGTTTTGTTTATATGTTTACTGGTGTGGGCATTAACACCAGATATGGTAATGTTCTTTTGTTGTGAGCGTCAAAATTATATAATTTCGCTTTTGTCTTAATGGCCTGAATATGCTTCACCATTTATTGGTGCAGGGCACGCCAGTATCTAATGCTGGACGTGAGTGGCTCTAAACTTTATTGTATAGGCGCTGAGAGGATGTTCATTCAAATAAAAGGGTCTTTTCATTTATCCGGGATGGATGTGGCAGCCTTGGCATGAACTGGAAGCAGATCTTTGGCAGCCTGGCTGAAGGACCGTTGGATCAAGGCATCCCTGGTGTCCCTGCCTCCCTGAAGGATACAGAAGTCTGCCTCCACGCCCTCAGTGTTCTCCTCACTGTTCTCCTCTTCTGGCTGGATTCATCCTCTGTGGCCTGTGGACTGCCTAAAGATCCTCTTCCTCCATTGGGACCCCCCTTGCCAGTGCCAGATTGTGGAGAGCACAGCATGCAACCACTATCAGTGACACCCGCTCCGGGGGTATTGTAGTGCTCTCCCTGAATGGTCCAGGCATCGGAAGCATATCTTCGGAAGACCTATGGTCCTCTCTACCACTGCCCTTGTGGAGGCATGACTCCTATTATAATGCTGCTCTGCCTCTGTTCTTGGATGGCGGAGAGGCATCATAAGCCATCTTTTCAACAGATAGCCCTTGTCACCCAGCAGCCATCCATTCCATCGAGCCAGAGCACTGAATTGCCTTGGCACCTGGGAGTGTCTCAGGATATAAGCATTATGGGAGCTGCCTGGGTACCTTCACAGACTTGCTGAATCTGTGTCTTGTGGTCACAAATTATCTGCACATTCATGGAGTGGAATCCCTTCCTGTTAAAGAAGTCATCTGGCTGACCCGCTGGTGTCTTGATGGCCACATGTGTGCAATCGAGGGCACCCTGGATGCGGGGGAACCCAGCAATTGCTGAAAACCCTCTGACTTACTCAGCCTGGCTGGCCTCGTCCGTACGGAAATAAATAAATGTCATTACCCGTCTGAACAGAGCTTCTGTCACCAGCTTGATGCAACTGTGGACAGCTGATTGGGACGCTTCACACAGATCCCTTACTGAGCCCTGGAAAGAGCCGGAGATGTGGAAGTTGAGGACTGCTGTGACCTTCAAAGTCATTGGCATGGGTGTTCACCTACACAGTTGGAGGTGATCTCAGGCCCAATCATCTGACAGTTACAGCACAGGGAGGTCACTGTCTCCCTGGAGAGGCGGAGCCTCCTTCGGCATTGCACCTCAGACATATTGAGGTAGCTACATCAACGCCTGTAAACCCTGGCAGCTTGACAGTGGCGTTTTCTGCTGCCCCTTCTGCCTTGGACTACCTGCTGGCCTTGCGCCCCTTGTGCCTGTGCCTCTCCCCCCACAGGTCACTCCCCAGGAAGCTGTATTGGGACACCAGCTACAAGGAGAGATTGGATAGGTTGGGGTTATTTTCCTTAGAACAAAGAAGGCTGGGAGGTAACTTGATTGAGGTGTACAAAATTATAAGGGGAATAGATAGAGTGGACAGGATAAAATTGTTTCCCTTTGTGGAGTATTCTAGAAACTGGGGACATAGATTCAAGATAAGTGACAGAAGGTGTAGGGGGGACATGAGGAAGAACTTTTTTACGCAGAGGGCAGCGGGTGTTTGGAATTCACTGCCCAAGTTGGTGGTAGAGGCAGAAACTCTAAACTCTTTTAAAAAGTACCTGGATCTACACCTTAAGTGCTGTAAGCTGCAAGGCTATGGGCTGAGTGCAGGAAGGTGGGATTAGAAAGGGCACCTGGGTGTCCTCGGGCTGGAATGGATAAGATAGGCCAAATGGCCTTTTTCTGTGCTGTAACTTTTCTATGGTTCTATGGTTCTACCTGGCCTCCTCTCCCTTCTGCCCCTCTCTTCCTCCTCAGAGGAGGTGCCACCAGCGGAGAGCACAATCGCATTACCAGGGTTACAGAAGGCTGTCGGACAGCTGGAATGGTCCAAATGGGCAAAATTCTCCGGGACCTTGGAGACATCAATGTATCCTGAAATGAAGCCCGGAAATGCTAACAATGAAGCTCAGAGCAGAGATGAAGCTGTCAAATTCAAATGAGCAACCAGCAGCAAATTATCTCTTAAACTCGTCACTACTCACAATGCCAATGCTGCTGACCCTTTTCATCCCGCCCTCGGATGAGGTTTTGCAAAAGGTGGGCTGCCTGCCTGCCCATTTTGCCTGTGCAAAGAGCGAGAAATCACACGGCAATGTAAACTCGCGAACAATTGCCTATTTAATGGCCTTAAGTGGCCTTTTAATTGATGGCAGGCATGGCTCCAACACCCACACGTACCTGCCGACCTGAAGATTATTCACGTGCGGGATGACATCGGGACTCTTGCTCCCAACATCACCTCGCGCAATTTTACGCCCAATGGGGTCAGGCACGCAACCTCCCACGGAATATAAAATTCTGCCCCAAAGGATTTAGGACCAGTTAACTTAACATGTGCTGGGAAATTACTAGAGTCTATAATTAAGAATAGAATGACAGAACACATTGAAAATTTTCAGCTGATCAGAAAGAACCAGCATGAATTTGTAAAGGGCAGGTCATGCTTGATGAAACTGACTGAAATTTTTAAACAAGTGTCTAAAGTAGAGGACAGAGGAAATTCTATGGGGGTTATTACATGGACTGTGAGAAGGAATTTGATAAAATCTCTCATCAAAAAAGTGCTTGAAATGATAGAATTTACTCCACAATTTGAGAGGAAAAAGCTGGAATCAGATGTAACGGTATTACAGTTGAATAAAGGCAACTACAGAGGCATGAGGGAGGAGCTGGCCAGAATTGACTGGGAGATGAGCCTAGCAGGAAAGACAGTGGAACAGCAACGGCAGGAGTTTCTGGGAGTAATTTGGGAGACACAGCAAAAATTCATCCCTAGGAAGAAGAAGCATACTAAAGGGAGGACGAGGCAACCATGGCTGACAAGGGAAATCAGGGACAGCATAAAAGCTAAAGAGAAAGCATACAATGCGGCGAAGAGCAGTGGGAAACCAGGGGATTGGGAAGCCTACAAAGACCAACAGAGGACAATAAAAAAGAAATAAGGAGGGAGAAGATTAAATATGAGGGTAAACTAGCCAGTAATATAAAAGAAGATTGCAAGAGTTTTTTTAGATATATAAAGGGTAAGACAGAGGCAAAAGTGGACATTGGGCCACTGGAAAATGACGCTGGAGAAGTAGTAGTGGGGAACAAAGAAATGGCGGAGGAACTGAATAGGTACTTTGCGTCAGTCTTCACGGTGGAAGACACGAGTGACATCCCCAAAGTTCAAGAGAGTCGGGGGACAGAGGTGAGTATGGTGGCCATTACCAAGGAGAAGGTGCTAGGAAAACTGAAAGGTCTGAAGGTGGATAAATCACCTGGACCAGATGGATTACACCCCAGAGTTCTGAAGGAGATAGCTGAAGAGATAGCGGAGGCGTTAGTGGTGATCTTTCAGGAATCACTGGAGTCAGGGAGGGTCCCAGAGGACTGGAAAATCGCTAATGTAACCCCCCTGTTTAAGAAGGGAGTGAGGCAAAAGACGGGAAATTACAGGCCGATTAGCCTGACCTCGGTCGTTGGTAAGATTTTAGAGTCCATTATTAAGGATGAGATTTCAGAATACTTGAAAGTGCATGGTAAAATAGGGCAAAGTCAGCATGGTTTCATCAAGGGGAGGTCATGCCTGACAAATCTGTTAGAATTCTTTGAGGAGATAACGAGTAGGTTAGACAAAGGAAAGCCAATGGATGTTATCTACTTGGACTTCCAGAAGGCCTTTGACAAGGTGCCGCACAGGAGGCTGCTCAATAAGATAAGAGCCCATGGTGTTAGAGGCAAGGTATTAGCATGGATAGAAGATTGGCTGTCTGGCAGGAGGCAGAGAGTGGGGATAAGGGGGTCCTTCTCAGGATGGTGGCCGGTGACTAGTGGAGTTCCGCAGGGGTCAGTGTTGCGACCACAACTTTTCACTTTATACATTAATGATCTAGATGAAGGAACTGAGGGCATCCTGGCTAAGTTTGCAGATGATACAAAGATAGGTGGAGGGACAGGTAATATTGAGGAGGCGGGGAGGCTGCAGAAGGATTTGGACAGGTTAGGAGAATGGGCAAAGAAATAACAGATGGAATACAACGTGGGGAAGTGTGAGGTCATGCACTTTGGTAGGAAGAATAGAGGCATAGACTATTTTCTAAATGGGGAGAGAATTCAGAAATCTGGAGTGCAAAGGGACTTGGGCGTCTTAGTCCAGGATTCTCCTAAAGTTAACTTGCAGGTTGAGTCGGTAGTTAGGAAGGCAAATGCAATGTTGGCATTTATTTCAAGAGGACTAGAATATAAAAGCAGGGATGTGCTGCTGAGGCTTTATAAGGCTCTGGTCAGACCACATTTAGAATATTGTGAGCAATTTTGGGCCCCGTATCTCAGGAAGGATGTGCTGGCCCTGGAGAGGGTCCAGAGGAGGTTCACGAGAATGATCCCAGGAATGAAAGGCTTAACATATGAGGAACGTTTGACGACTCTGGATCTATACTCAATGGAGCTTAGAAGGATGAGGGGGGATCTGATTGAAACTTACAGAATACTGAAAGGCCTGGATAGAGTGGACGTGGGGAAGATGTTTCCATTAGTAGGAGAGACTAGGACCCGAGGGCACAGCCACAGAGTAAAGGGAAGACCTTTTAGAACAGAGATGAGGAGAAACTTCTTTAGCCAGAGAGTGGTGAATCTATGGAATTCATTGCCACAGAAGGCTGTGGAGGCCAGGTCATTGAGTGTATTTAAGACTGAGATAGATAGGTTCTTGATTGGTAAGGACATCAAAGGTTACGGGAAGAAGGCGGGAGAATGGGGTTGAGAAACTTATAATTGAATGGTGGAGCAGACTCGATGGGCCGAATGGCCTCATTTCTACTCCTATGTCTTATGGTCTTATCTTATGCTTGCTAAAGTTGTATATAAGATTAATTGTTGCCATGTTTAAACTTCGGCTGAGTCAGAGTAAGGAAAATGGGCAGGTACTCAAATTGACAGGATGTGACGAGGATTCGTGTTGGGACCCCAACTATTCATCATATTTATTAATGACTTGGATGATGGAATAGAAAGCCACATATGCAAGTTTACCAATGACACAATGATAGGCAGCATATTGTAAGCAATATGGAAGGAAGAAGGAAGCTTAAAATTACAAAGACATATTGATAGATTAAATGAATAGACAAAACTGGCAAATAGATGTTAATGTAAGCAAATGTGAGGTCGTCTGCTATGCACTTAAAAAGAATAGAACAGAGTTCTTTCTAAATAGTGAAAAGCTGGTAATAGTGAACATATATCATGTTACACTAACATGCCGTGAATGGGTAGAGAAAATAATCAAAAAGGCTAATGGAATGCTGACTTTTATACATAGAGAACTAGAATACAAGGAGGTAGAACTTATGCCACAGCTATATAAAGCCTTCGTTAGACCACACCTGGACTATTGTGAGCAATTCTGGGTACAACACCTTTGAAAGAGTATATTGGCCTTGGAGGCAGTGTAGTGTTGATTTACCAGAATCATGCTTGGACTCCAAGGGTTACATTATGGGAAGAGATTACACAACCCAGGGTTGTATTCCCTGGAATTTAGAAGGTTAACGGATCATTTGATCTATGCTTTCAAGATATTAAAGTGAGCAAATAGAGTGATAAAGAGAAACGATTTCCACTGGTTGGGGAGTCCAGGACTAGGTGTCCAGTCTAAAAATTAGAGTCAGGAGTGAAATTAAGAAACACGTGCATGCAAAGTGTGGGAGAAGTTTGGAACTCTCTTCCACAAATGCAAATTGATGCTAAGTCAATTATAAATTTTAATTTTTTTATTAACCAAAGGCTTATTTTAATTCTTGCATGGGATGTGGGCATCACTGGCAAGTCCAACTTTTATTGCTCATCTCTAGTTGCCCCTAAGAAGGTGAAGGTGAGCTTCCATCTTGAACCGCTGCACAACATTGGGTGTCAGTACACCCATAGTGCTGTTAGGAAGGGAATTCTGCAACAGTTGGGTACAACTCAATGACTTGCTGGGCCATTCAAAGGGCAGTTAAGGGTCAACCACACTGTTGTGGGCCTCGAGTCATGTGTAAGCAGATTTTCTCACTTAGAGAAAACACTTAGTGAACCAGATGGATTCTTAACAACAATCCAATAGTTTCACAGTCACCATTGCTGAAACAAGATTATTTTACTAAGTAATTGAATTTAAATTCCACCAGCTGCCATGATGGGATTTGAACTCATACACCCAGAGTATTAGCCTGGATCTCTGGATTACCAATAACACTGCCTCTACACCACCATCCCCTTAGGCATTAACAGATATAGGGAAAAGGCAGGTACATGGAATTAGGTCACAGGTCAGCAATGATCTCATTGAAAGCCATTCACACCAACCGCTGAATTCATTTCATAATATGTGATACTCCACTCTGTCCAATGTGGTTCCAACAACTTTCATCAAAGTTTTGTTTGCGCTGAGAGCTAATGGGGATAATACTTCTCTGTGTGGAAGTGTGGATAGACATACTCTGGCAGGCCTTTCTTTTAAAACAAGTCTGCCCAGGATTATCCAAAATTCTTCCAATATTAATGCGTTAATAAGAGGACCATGGAGGCAGAGTGTGGTAATGATTGCTATTTTTCCCACATTTTTTTCAGCAAATTCCAACAAGAGCGCTTAAATATTCAAAGATACAAAGGGCAGAATTTTCTGTGCCCTTTGGCATCAGGCGTCATAGTGGACATGAGCAGACAATATGGCAGGAAGGCCAAAAATAGTTTTCACAATGTCATGAAACCAGTTTGCAATCGTACACTCCATCCATCAATGGCGGGCTGCCTATCCCGCTGCCGGACATCGGGAACTTAATTTTAATACATTTGTATAAGCTCTGCTCACCAGAATCCTCCGGGCACATCAGCATGTTTCACAACTGAACATAAGCGACGTGCACCTGGCGAGCTGGACTTGATTCGGGACTTTGAGGTTTGTTTGCCTACCTTGCTTCAGGCAGCATTCGCAGTCATCAGCACCAGGCTTCACAGGCAGCACCACATCAGATTTAGGGGGGCTCACTGGCAAGTCTCTGCCTACCAGACCAGCCGTAAGGCTTTTCAACAGCTGTAGACTATGGCTTGCTTAGGCAAGGGGGAGAAGTAGCCTCAGGCAAAGGGCTAGGGCATTACTGGGGAAGGGGGACATCCCCTGTTTGGGAACAGTTGTTGGTCTGTGCAAGTGGCCTCAGGAGAGTGAGGGCTGAGGAGGCAGACTGCAGAAGAGATAAGTCCGGAAGGAGATATGAGGGTTTGTGTCAGATAGTAGTGTCCTGGAGCTGGCAACGAGTGACATGCCAGTGAATGTGTGATGGGCTTCTAAGTGTGTGACTTTAGAGTGATGAGATGAATGCTTTACCCTGGCGGCATGGATGAGATCATTCATCCTCTTTCTGCACTGGATTGCAAACATTTTCGGTGCAGCGTTGGCACTGACCACCTCTGCCACTGCCTCCCAAGCCAGACTGGTGACACCGATGGGCTTCCTGCAGCCAGAGCTGGGGTAGAGGACATCGTGGCAGGTTCCAATGGTATCCAGAAGGCATCTCAGGTATGTGTCACTGAATCGGGGAGCTGCAGTCTTCTTGCCTTTCCAGGCCATGTCTTCTGTGCAGCAGTCCTGGGCTGGAAGCACAGACAGGTGTGCACGTGGTTGCACTTTAAAGATGGTGCCCAGCGAGATGACGGCATGGTGGTCAAATCGGAGGCCGCCCATCAGCCAAAGGTGTGTTTCCCAGGAATGCATGATTAATGAGGCAGGATTGGGACGATACGGCATGAAAACCTGCCATTGCGGCCAACGGGTAAAACGTTCCCGCCTGCTCCTGCACTTGGTGCAAATCTGGGATGATTCCGCCAAAAGTGTTCAGAAAAGATAGGGAAGGAAAAAGGGGAGGTGAAGTGACAGTTCTAATTAAGGAAAAAATTGATGTGTTGGAAAGAGAGGCTGTCCTTGAAGGTGAGCGCAAGGACAGAATCAATTTGGTTAGAGTTGAGAAGAAAGAAAGATATGATTATGCGACTGGGGGTATTCCATGGGACTCCAGATAGTGATAGAAAATTCCGGCCAATGTTTCTCATTCATTGGCTTCTTCGTTGTTTGTGATGAACCAATTTTGATGCTTATGAGGAGGAG
This sequence comes from Cetorhinus maximus, assembly GCF_964194155.1. Taxonomy (NCBI): domain Eukaryota; kingdom Metazoa; phylum Chordata; class Chondrichthyes; order Lamniformes; family Cetorhinidae; genus Cetorhinus; species Cetorhinus maximus. Next base: position 153,758,765 of record NC_135880.1, on the reverse strand, counting down.
GGCCAAGGGGTTCTGGAGCACGCTATATCCCTGAGGGTGGCCCAATCATCCTCAATACAGTGAGTGTAGGGATGTACCACCAAGAAGCTCCTTTAGCTGAACAACAAACTTTATTTACAGAACTGCTGGATTAGCTGCGGGCCTCTAGCAAGACTATAATACTTTCTGGGCGAGGAAAACTCCACCCCTATTACTTCATACAGGTGAACAGAAAACAATATCAAAAATCTTAGAAATAATCACACAGGCACTTGGTCATGAATTCAGATTATACACTTATATACATAGGTCCAGTAATTACAAATCAAGTAGTTGGGGGGCATTTTGTGTTGCGGGTAGAGTGGCTTAACTCTATAGCCTAAGGCTGTCCTACAGGATCAACACTAACAAGAATTGTGATAATGGGTTTCTCTATTAGCACAGGAAGTTCATCACTATTTGATTCAATGGAGACATCAGTTATGTCTACAACAGGTCGACCAGCTACTTCGGTGCTTACAGGTTCGATAACATTCCTGGCTGGCAACACTGACTGTGGAAGCATCTCCCTGCTCCTCAGGTGATCCACGTGTTTAAGAACAGTCTGGCCTTCCAAGTCTACTTGGTATGAAAGGGGTCCAGTGTCACAGACAATAATTCCTGGGGTCCAACTTGGACCACTACTGAAGTTTATTACCTATACGGCTTCATCTACTATAAATTTCCAGGTTTTACTATGCAAATTGTGGCTTGTTTTCTGATTACCTTGGTTCTTCTCTACCCTTCCTGGCAAATTTGGAAATACAAGGCTCAGTCTCGTTCTGAGACGACGCTTCATAAGCAGCTCTGCTGGTGGAACTCCTGTTATTGCATGCGGAGTTGTACGGTCGCTAAGAAGGAAGTGAGGGATTTTGGTTTCCAAGGTCCCTCCCGACAATTTTTTTAGTCCTGACTTGAAAGTTTGGACGGCCCTCTCCACTAGCCTGTTTGATGCTTGGGTGATAAGGTGCAGATCGGATGTGTTTAATGCACTTGTAAATATGGCTCCATTGTTGAGACAATGATTTTGGGCAATCTGTGAATCGAAAAGCATTGGCGTAAACTTTCGATGGTAGCATGCGATGTTGGTGATTTCACCTCAAAAATCTCCATCCATTTTGAGTGTGAGTCGATTATAAGCAAAAACATTGTGCCTAAGAATGGACCTACTTAGCCTATATGGATCCACGCCCATGGTTAGCCAGGCCGTTCCTAAGGGTGTAGTGAGGCTGTGGCTGGTAACTTTTTGTTGACAGTGCTTGACTCGCTTCTTGACATCTGCATCTATACCAGGCCACCACACTACCCTGCTTGGTACAGGAATGATACTCTTGCTCCCCAGAGTATGATGCCATCCTGACAACTCAATTCATATTTGCGGTAAAAAATGGTTTCATTTCCTTGGAGACTGGCTCATTTAACCATCCTGTAAGTATCTGGTTTCTCACTTTGGACAGACATGGATCTCAATTGGTCCAGTTCCTGATCTGCTTTGCACAGACAGGCAATGTGTCTAAAATTATTCAATGCAAGGAAGATTTCTTGGGGTACAGGAGTACATGAGATGCTTTCTTGCAAGGGTAGGCGGCTAAGGGCCTCCACGTTGGCTATCTGTTTCCCAGGTCGGTGCTTGAAAGTGTATTCGTAGGTGGACAGAATGAATGCCCATTGCTGAATTCTTGCCGAGGCTATCTTCTTTGAAAAGGCCCAAAAGCGGTTTATGATCAGACATGATAATAAAGTGCCTGCCATGTAAATACTGGTGGAATTTTTTAACTCCGAAGACTATTGGCAGTCCCTCCTTCTCGACCTGTGAATAACATTTTTCGTCCACTGAAAGAGTTGTTGGCCTATTGGCCTCTCAGGGCCGTCATCCATTTCATGGGACAATACTGCACCAACGCCATATGGAGAGGCGTCGTTCGTCAATATCAATTCTTTAGACGGGTCGAAGTGCACTAACAAGGTTGAGGAGTGCAGCAGTTGTTTTACTTTGTTGAAGGCTTCCTCCTGTGGAGCCATCCAGGACCAATGATGGTGTTTCTTCAGCAATATGTGCAAGGGGGCCAATACAGTCGATAAGTTGGGTAAAAGTCATCTGTAGTAGGTTACCATCCCTAAAATGATTTGAGTTTGGTGATATTGGTGGCACAAATGTTCCATGAGCCAATGGTGACTGGTGTCATCTTTACTTTCTTTTTTGAGATTGACTTACGACTGCGTTGATGGGATCCCTGCCAGCTGTGGCCTGTTGGCCAGGGAGGTGAAGCAGACAATGACACATTTTCTAGCCCTTTCCTCACACTAAGGAGGTAAGCAGTGGTCCTGAAAAGAGCTGCTCAGTTGCTCAGCAGACTGCCGAGTTCCACCTCTGTTTGCTTCCAGTGAAAAATTACCCTATGGCCTTATGCAGTCATTGGTCAATTGCAGGTGCACAGCTACAGCTCCCAGTGAATCCACACCTGCTGCTATATGTCACTTGCTCATCGCCACAGAACTTGTGACCGATAAATGATGGATTACAGATGATAGAAAGATAATGAACATGATTTGCGTGTGAATTGGATTATAGTGAGAGAGAGTTGGGCATCGTCAGCCTCAGTCTCTCATCTTTTCCTATTTTGATCCAGCGGCAAGACGAGTCTAGATGGCTGGAGATAAATCCGGATGCAGCGGATGACCAGGATGTCTTCTGCATCTTGTCAAGCTCTACACATTGCACAACATGGCGCTGACCTGCCTTCAAGACCATTGGACCTTGGATTGGTCTCATCCACCAGTCTACCAGAGTCAGTCTTCACATGCCAGGGTGGACAAATCCCCAAGTTACTGAGGGTAGGTGTTCCAATTGCTCCCCTCACCTGGTTTGGCCTGCCCGTCGAACTGGTTTGTTGGGGTGTGCTCACTGTTACATGCTAACAACTACTTGGAGCCACAGGTGAGAGCTGGGTGAAGATGAGGACCAATACAGGATGAACCACTTCAAAGAAGTGGCCTTACACCCCTTGGCAAACAGTGAGGAGATATCAGCAACAACAACAGGACATAGATAGGCTTGCAAAATGGGCAGACAGGTGGAAGATGGGATTTAACACAAAAAAGTAGCATCACAGCTGATGCATTTTGGCAAAATGGATGGGAAGAGATAATAGAGATTTAATGACAGTTCTAAAGAGTGTGCAGGGACCTGTGGATTCATATGCATAGATCTTTGAAGGTGGCAGGACATGTTGAGAGAGTAGCAAAGCATAGGGGATCTTGGGCATCATAAATAGATATATTGAATACAAAAACAGGGAAGTTGTGCTGAGCCTTTATAAAGCTCTGGTTATGCCACAACAAGAATAGTGTGTCCAGTTCTGGTCACCATACTTTAGGGAGAATATGGGGATCCTCGAGAGGATGCAGTGGAGATTTTACTGGAAAATGCACCTAAATGTCAAAAGCCTAAACCTTTCTAGGAGCCATGACCCCTGATCACCCCCATATGGAAAGTTAACCTCTTGCCTTCAACAATCACATTTCCCTTCATTCAAAATACTTTCCAAAGCAAAACAGGAAAGAGTGAAAACTTGTACATAGACAGATTTAAGAGCTCTTTGCATTTGCTATTATGTGTAGAAATCTGATTCATAATGGTATGTGGGGTCATACTGAACAGCATGTTAAGAATTCTCATGAGGTCAAGCTAGTGTAGACGTTAGCTTTCAAGTATGATTTAATTATCTTACTAAATGGGAGATGGGGATGGAGAATTAAATAATGCTTGGGCTTGTACACGGTTACGTGATGATGCTTCAATTATAAATGTAAAATAATCCCTATTTTTAAAAAAAGGTGGCGGGCACTTTTAGTGCTTGTTTCACATGTGATAACTAAACTGGAATGACTCCAAAGCTACCCATTATGGATAGGGAAGCTCTAATTGAAGTAGACTTCTGGAGCCTAAGCCATGTGTTGGTTCCTGCCCAACAAACTCCTGGTGCTTTGAAAACAGTATTCTGGGGAATTTTCCTCTAAAGATTGTCATTGTTTTCTTCTCTCAGATCCAAGGATGAAGTAACAAGTATAATTACACAGAAGGTAATTATACGGGAGACTTCAGAGAAAACCTTTGCTGACGCTGACAGATATGGCAGGGATCAGCAATCATAATTATAATGTACTGAGTTTCATCACTCATAGGTTTAATAGTCTCCTTCTTTCATCCTGGAAAGATGGAGGAAGGTTCAGTGGGTTGTGAAATGCAAGCAAGTAAGCAAAGAATGTGAGATTACATTATTTCACTGGTTATCCCACTCAAAAGTTGTGCTGTCATTCAGTTATTCAAATTTATGTAACGTTCGTTGTCTGACATATCCTCATCACCCTAATTATAGTTTCTGAGAAAGCAGATGTTTAAATATTTAAAGCAGCTTTTCAACAGTCTTTATTAAAAAAAGATCTTGTAAGTTTTTCAGTTTTGATTTTCTCCTGTCATTTCCACAAGAATAAGAATAGGTTAAACAGGGTAACTATAGAAAAGTCTAACATTAGTTGCGGGCAGTCCATAAGGGGAGTGCATGAGGGAGAAAGGTATGGAAGGATATACTTATTGGGGTATATAGAGCAAATAGTGGGTTGTGTGCAGCACAACACAGGCACAGTTGGGCTGAAGAACCCGTTTCTGTGTTGTAAATTCCATGTCATTCTATGTAATAATTCAAAATAAAATTAGAGACTGCATTGAAGACAGCCACCACAAACTTATTAAAGGTAAATTCTGCTTCGCAAGTTCATAACTGTCACAAAGAAGTGATAAAGAGAATGCAGTAATTATAGTGCAAATGGATTTACAGAAGGTGTTCAATAAGAGGCTAACAAGAGGCTTATTTGAAAAAGTTTGACATACATGTAAGAGGAAATGGAGCAGTATAGATGGTAAGATTATAGGTGGACAGGAAATGAAGAGTTAGGGTAAGTGGATGTTGCTCGGTTTAAAGTGATTCAACCCATGGGTCAATGCTCTTGGTATATTTCTAATGTAGCAGAAACATTTGCAGTCAAATTTATATCTTAATTGCAACAATACTTCTTGAAATAAAATATTTCTAGTTATTCATCCACCAAAGACTTTAACAGAGTCAAAAATTCTCACTCCAGAAGAAGCATGTGTAAAAACAAGCCTAGGAACATAAAGATAACTGTTAAGAGGTTGTCCTTGTGACTTTTCAGAGAATATCAAAGTCTAATTGGGAACTGTTTTATCCTGGCAGCTTTACATCTGATGGGCTCAATATTGTTCAAGGAATAAACACTCTACATCCTTGAACCTGTCTGTTATGAAGAAAACAGCTTCTTAACTACCAATCTTGTTCCATGACAAAGTCCTTGCATAGGATTCATTGGCTCCTTCATTGAGTTGGAGTTTGTGTGTTGGCACGCCCATTGGAGTTAGACTGTGTAGACTATTATCATTATTATTGTCTATAGAATCAATGCTTTTAATTCACTTGGCAGCTTCTCTAAAACTTGTTAATTCAAATCCAGTGAATCTTCATTTTTAGCATAAGGAAACGCTTTTGAATAATGAGTTGTATCAAATAATAACCCCCACCATTTTGCCACACTTAACCAATTCCATCAGCTCATCCACCACCACCCCCCATTCCCACCACCATCCCTCCCTCTCATGCTGAGGACACAAAATAACTGATGTTATAAATAATGAGAGGACTGTAACATACTTCAAGAAGGCATAGATTAGTCAGTAAAATTGGCAGACATTAGTCAGATGCAACTTAATTTGAAAAAGTGTTAGTTAATACCTCCTCTGGGGATATACCAAGAAGCAGCATTCAATGTAAAGTTGGTGAAAGGTGTGAATGAACAAATAGTTCCAGGAGTTGAAATGCAGAATTTCCTGAAATAGACATCAAAGTGGATAAATCTAAGATTTTTGTAATATGCCTTTAAGGGATTGCAGCATGACAGCACTTAAAAGGAAGTGTGTCATTCAATCCAGTTTTAGGGCGGAATCATCCCAGATTTGAACTAAGTGCGGTAACGGGTGGGTAAGAAAACGTTTTACCCACCAGCCACAACGGAGGCTTTTCACGTCGTATCTTCCCAAACCCGCCACATTAATTACACATTTCCGGGAAACACGCCGTTTCCATGGTGGGCGGGCTCTCATTGGCCCATTGCATTGAAAGCAGCTCAAAGAAGGTTAACCCAGGCTAATTCCTGGGATGGGTGGGTTATCTTATGAGGAAAGGTTGGACAGACTAGGCTTGTATCTGCTGGAGTTTAGAAAAGTAAGAGGCAACTTGATTGAAGCATATAAGATCCTGAGGGGACTTGACAGGATAGATGTGGAGAGGATGTTTCCTCTTGTGGAAGAATCTAGAACTAGGGGTCACTGTTTAAAAATAAGGGGTCACCCATTTAAGATGGAGATGAAGCGAAATTTTTCACTCAGAGGGTCGCGAGTCTTTGGAACTCTCTTCCTGGAAGCAGAGTCTTAAAATATTTTTTAAGGCAGAGGTGGATAGATTCTTGGTAAGCAAAGGGGTGATAGGTTATCGGCGGTAGGTGGGGTGCAGATTTCAGGTTACTATCGGATCAACCACGATCTTATTAAATGGCGGAGCAGGCTCGAGGGGCTCAATGGCCTACTCCTGCTCCTCGTTCATATGTTGGCCCACTGCTCCATCAGCTCGCCGCTTCATCACGCCGGGTGCCATATATAAAGTCTACCCATGTGCACACCTCTCAGTGCTTCCAACCCATGATTGCTGCAAAGAAGGTATAGCCCTTAAAGGCAAAATGACTACAGCCCCCAGGATCAATGATGCGTCCCTCATGTGCTTTTTAGACGCAGTGGAGGCTCGCCGTGATGTCCTCTACCCCGGCTCTGGCCACAGGATGGGCAGCAACATTACCAATCCAGCTTGGGAGGCGGTGGCAGCGGTGGTCAGCACCAGCGCTCTGCAAAAGAGAACATTCACCCAGTGCAGCAAGAGGATGAACAATCTGCTCCCTTCCGTCATGATAAGTCACTCTTTTGATCAGTCTCAACTCACGCACTCACAAACCCATCAAACATCCACAGGGCCCTCACTCACTGCCTATTCAAGGGACATCACCATTCTCTCTCTCACACACTCCTTCATTGTCCTCATCCCATCCATGGGACCACTCACCACCCACACATGCCAAGCATACTTATCATCTGGCCTGGCAGGCATCCTGCCTATACTCTCTCCATCTCTATTTATGCAGGCCAAGCTGGCACACAAGAGGGAGAGGTTGTTTACTGGTGGAGGAATGCCTGAAATCAAGGTACTCATGGACTTGGAAAATAGAACCATCCAGCTGGCCAGCGAGGATCTGGAACCATTCCAGTGAGGTCGGTGGTGCTCTACCAAGTGAGGATCCAGCAGTGCAACATCCATCAGACAACCATGCTATGAATGATGTGTCCTGTTTCACAGGCCACTGCCGTGCATCAATTATCTCCCTTTGCTTTCGCAGACACATCTGTCAAACAGCCGATGGAGTCCACAAACCAAGGCCTCCAATCAAGCTCCGAAGAAACCTGTGAAGAGGAATCTGAAGGCACCCTCCTTGAAGTCCCATCACAGTGCTCACCCACACCCTCCACCAACAGAGAGACACGCCTCGGTGGGACCTAGCTTTAGAGTAGCCTCAGGATCACAATGTGGTGAACACATCACACTTCCTGATCCACAGTAGGCGGTGGCAGGGACTTCCCAGGTTCCTGGCACGCAGAGGAGCGCTGGAGCCAGAAATTTGCTGAACCTGAGTCAGATGACGAGCCTCGGAACTTGATCATGTCACAGTCACTGGAGCTGCAAAGCTAAGCTCGGGAACATCAGGAAGGGATGTCAGCTGCACTCCTCAGATTGCAAGGCACGATGAAGGAATCTGTCCACTTTCAGGCTGAGGTGATATCGCCGGCATGTCAACGCACTATGGCCAACACTCATAGGATGGTGGCCGCCATGGAGGCCTTGATCCAGGAAATTGCTCCTGCACTGTTGCGCGGGCTGAACTCCATTGCTGACACCATAGTTGGCCTCCAACAGTGTGTACGTGAGAAGGGTGCAGGGTAGCTCGATCTCACTCCAGCTACCCCTTCTCCTCCAGGAGTCAGCCATGGCCCCTCGGGCACCCACAGGACGGAGGATCAGCAGGTGCACAACCCAAGGCCCTCCACCCAGGTGACTCCAAGAATGTCCAGCCCATCCAAATCCCCTCTTCCTGTGACTCCAGGAGCTGTAACCACAGCAGGTCTCCCAAAGCAGGCCAGGGCCCTCCAGGTCTTGGCCTTCCAGAGGTTGCCCATCAAGGTCATCTCAGACAGGGAGTAGCAGTCAGCAGGCTGCTTCCACCTTCGCTGTGGATGTCCAAGGAGCACCAAGACGGGGTTAGGACAGTTAAGGAGAATTAGTTGCACAGTCTGGGCATGGGTGTTAATAACTTGTACATAATATTCACGATTGTCAATAAACTCCCAAGAATATCTCCCTGCCTATGGCTCTTCGTTCCGATGAGCAGTGTTCTTGTCACTCAGATGTGAAACCTTTCTGCATAAGATAAAGGCAGGTGTCTCAGTCCAGGTCCTCTTCCCTGTGCTTTGTGCAGCCTTTAGAACAAAGTGATGGTCCAGCCTCACACTCCCTGGAAACATTACTTATACCTGCACCTC